>NC_136061.1:1553297283-1554497283 GCF_964261635.1 Lissotriton helveticus
TTTCGAAACCAGTTTGATTTCTGAGAAATATTCGCAAGTTGAAGAACTTGCAGCTAGATACAGTCTCTACCAGAAAGAGCATGATTGAAGTGAACTAAATTCAAGACTGGTATACAGAACTGATGCCGACATACATATGCATCCACGTCAGCCATTAGGTACAGTGTCAGGGACACTCATTAAAGATACCGGCAGGACCATGCTTGGACAGTCCCTTCTGACCATAAACTCGGTGTCACTTCTGAGTCTCGCTGCACTTGCAATGTGCATCTCATTGCGCTCACACCAATTTCGGGGCTAGGAGTGCATGAGTGATCTGTTTTCTGGTTGCACAGTCTCTCAATCTGATGGAAGACTGAGACTGTAGCCCTTAAGTCACTGCCAGTTTCCTGTCCAGCACTGGAGTTTTAATATCTTATATTGGTGGGCACCGATGTCACTTGAACCATCATTTGTTGCACGTCATACTACTCTCACTGCAGTGAACATGATTCCTTTTATGTCAGATTTAGTAAATGAAATAAGGCTGATAGGCATTTTGAATTTGGTTTTCAATACTGGATTTTTCTAGCACCTCCTGTTGTTTTAATGTGTTAGGCCTTTCTTGCATGATGGAGCAAAAGAGATGTACCCTTTGATGCTAGTAGGAGGTCAATATTCTCACATGAACTAGAAGGGCTGAACCATCTGGGGCTCGGTAGGACCTTCTGCAATGTTATTCAGTTAATTTACCATGTGCCAAGGGCTAGGATATTGGTAAAAGGGTCTTTAACACCTTCACTGCGGCGGCTATTCCGCCGCAGTGCTAAGGGGGCGGGGCGGCCGCACGGCGGCCGCATGCTGGTGACGGAACCGCTCCGTCACCAGCGTCGGTTGAGCTATGCTGGTGATGGAGAGGTTCCGTCATGGCCCGCCCCGCTCAATAGAACCCTCAGCGCAGGCGCGGAATTCGCGCCGCGCATGAGCGTTCTATCGAGCGGGGCGGGCCATGACGGAACTGCTCCGTCATCAGCACAGCGCACCCGCAGCTGATGACGGAGCGGTTCCGTCATCAGCGCCGAAGGGGTTAACAGATCAAGTGAGAATAACAAGAGAAACTAGGCAAGACATTTTTCCTTTCCTCACTCCTTTTTAAGCTATACATAGAGTCCCTCACTCAAAGACTTAGGTTAAAAGATAGGCTAGTTTCTTTTCAGTGTAAGTGTTTGAAGGTGGTTTATTAGTTGGTGCAATTAGGGTACCTACAGCTAGTAATAACACCACAATCACAAATAGGGGCCAGTCAAGTCTCAAGTTAATCCTTGCTCAACCCTTGGTAGCTTGGCTGACAAACTGCCAGGCTTAACTTAGGAGAAAGGTGTATAAAGCATTTAATATCACTACAACAGTAAATAAGTAAAACAACACTACACAAAGATCCAGCACAAATGATAAAAACAGAGAATATTGTTATCTTTAAAATGACACCAAAATGACAAAAATCTAATTTAGGGACCCAGAGATTTACATTTTTAAAGATTAAATGCAAAAATGTGCTTTGTTGTGCCTAAAAGTGAGAGGCAGCTATCTGGTCACGCTGGACTGGGACAAAGTCAACGTTTCAGGCTAACCGCAATGGAGGGCGGGTTGGCTACGATGAGCAGTAAGGCCTGGTTACGTTTTTACCTTCTGACTTAGTCGCCTTTTTTGGAGCTTTTTCTCTTGACATCGAGCTTTGTCAATCTGCATTTCAGTTTGACGACAGTGGCCTGCTGCAGTGCAATGCCTCGGTGGATACTGAAGGCCTTTGTTGGCAAAGAGCTTCGGAGCTTTCAAAGGGACAAACTTGCACAGTCAGGCCGAGTCATGGTTCGACATCGCCGGTTTCACTCTCGTCGTTGAGGTCGGTCTTCTTATGGAGCTTTTTACCAAAAATTGTCAAAAAGTTCCCAAACTTTCAGTACTTCTTCTGAAAGGTTCTTTAAGGGTCCACAAAACACAAGCAAATGGTCCAGAAACTCTGATTGGCCTCTTGGGAGTGTGGGACTACATTTCTCACAATGCACCTGGTCAAATCCAGGTGAATAGGGCCGGACTGGCCATAGCCGGCACCGGGCATTTCCCCGGTAGGCCACCAGGGTGGGGGTCGGTTTTGGGCCCCTCGGGGGCTTTTTTTGTTACAGGGTTGTTTTTGCAGCATAGCTGCAATATCGGCCCCTGTAACAAAATTGGCATGGAGTGGAACTGGTTTCCTCCTTACAGCGCAGCATTCCCGAATGAAAATAGATCCCGCCTTGACTTTGCCTGTCCTACAAAGGATGTAAATATGCTTTTAAGAGATACAAACCTTGCATTGAACTTACCAAGGTATTCATTTGTACTCACCTCGAGGGACTACAAGTGCCATCATACATTAAAGACGTTGCACTTAGCAAAGATTGCACTAAGCAAAGCCCATTGGGAAATTGTTAATAAAAGCATGCCAGAAATTATCGGAAGTGAGCCTTCAATTCCTGTTTGTCTTGCAGCCCATGAAGATTGCACTAAGCAAAGCCCATTGGGGAAATTGTTAATAAAAGCATGCCGGAAATGATTGGGGAATGCCACTGCCCTGGGGCTAATGTTTTCAAAGCAGAGGGTTCACATGGCCCCCCGCTGCTCCAGGGACCGCCACCTTCCCGAGGCTATATTCACAAAAAAAAATGTGGGGGGCTCTAGCCCCCCATGCAGCCCTTGGGACCACCACTTCCCCTGGGGCTAAAGATGTGAAATGCGGGTGGGCCATGTGGCCCCTCACAGCCCCAGGGATCGCCACCTCCCTAGGGCTAGTTTCCAAATGGGTGGTGGGCCACTCGGCCCCCCTCCTGGAGCCGTAAATGGCCCTGGGGACCACTACCCCCCCAGAGCATTTTGCTCTTGCTTGTGCAAAGTGGAGCACTTTTTTACTTCCCCCTTTTTTACCCCTACGGATCAACATCCTAGCGGCTCCCTGGGGGTAAAAAGCAGTGCTGGCTCCTGTAGGAGGCCTGAGCTGGATAGGACTGCGGGGGCCTTCAGGCTCCCCCCACGGTCTCAAAGGAGATGGCCATGTCCCAGAGGATGGGTTTTCCAGAGCCGAAAATGGACTGGAAAGGGGCGCTGCTTGGACCCCGTTCCTTTTTATTTAAAAAAAAATGTCCGGGCCCTGGGGAAGGGGGTCCCTGGTACCAACATCGGCCTGGGAAGAAGGGGCCGCCTTGCCTACCTCCTTAAAAAAATAAAATATTAAAAATAAAAAAGAAATGGCCTCACCCCGGGGATGGGGATTGGGGATGGGGGATGGGGTCCCCGAGTACGAAAATGGCCTGGGAGGGGGGCACTCAGCCCCCCTCGCTTGGAGAAAAAAAAGAAATGTTCATGCACCGGGGGATGGGGTCCCCAGGGCCAAAATTGGCCTGAGGAGGGAAACTGTGCGGCCCCCCTCCCTTTTTTTTTTTTTTTTTTTTTAAAATGGGTCAGCTCCGGGGGAGGGGGTTCCCCAGGGCCCAAAGGGGTTAAGGGAGGGAGAGCAACACAGCCCCCCTTCTTAAAATAAAAAAACAAAAACAAACCATGTAACTCACCGAGACCCCGCCCCTGTCTCCACGACTCTGCAGATGCACCTCCTGGCATGCTCTTGGTTGGGGGATGAAGTCCCCTTGCCTCTTGCAGGTCCCTGGGGTCAACAAGCCCACCTGGTACCTCCAGTAAGCCCCACACAGTGAGACTGCTGACAAATGGTTAGACCCACGTCTCTTTCCACCACTCTGCTGGAGTCACTAGACCTTTGTGTGTACCAGCATGCAACCAAGAGTGCACCAGGAGGAGCTTTGCAGAGTGGTGGAGAAAGGGGCTTGGTCTGCTATCAGAACTCAGCAATCCTGCTGTGTGGGACTTACTTGAGGTAATAGGAGTAGTTGGCCCCCAAGGACGTCCTTGGGGGCCAACTACCCCTCCTGTTACCTCCAGTAAGTGGGATTGCTAAGAGGTCTTCGGAGGCCATGTCCCCCTTTCTCCACCACTCTACAGACACGCCTCCTGGTGCACTGCTGGTTGGGGGATGAAATCCACTTTACTCCTGAGGAATCTTGGCGGTCAAGAAGCCCTACACAGCAGAATTCCTGAGAGTTGGTTGGAAGCCCAGCTCCTTTTTTCCACCACTCTGCAAACGTGACTGCTAGTCAATACACCTTAAAAATTAACTAAAAAAAAACAAAGGTTACAGGGACCTTATAGTTAGGTATTAGCATTTTTTTTTTAAACCTTAGAAATTCACTGAAAAAAATCAAAGGTTACAAGGACATTATAGTTAGCAAATAGGATTTTAAAAAACCTTAGAAATTCACTAAAAAAACAAAGACCATGTCATGAGTGATGTAATATCTGAGGTCATAAGCAGTGCATTGCGGGGGAGCAAGTTATAGTTAACTCTGCTAACTATAACAGCTCAATTTCTCTGGCTTTGTATGAGTTAAATCTGACCCTAACATGAACGTCCCTGTAACCTTTGGTTTTTTTAGTGAATTTCTAAGGTATTTTTAAATCTATTTGCTAACTATAACATCCTTGTAAACTTTGGTTTTCCAGTGAATAGATACTTATATATAAATATTTTTTTTAGATTATATATATTCACATGAACTGATATATTGTTGGTTATACCTTTTGTTGCTGCCCAGTACACATTTTAGCACCATTTTTCTCTAATGCATATGAATCATTCAAACCCTGCCTTGGGGAAGGGGATAACATTCAGTTTGATGAAACTCTGTGTTGAAGAAATCATTGTTTTGCCCCAAACTTGAAAGTTTGGTTTGTTGTCATTCTTAATTCTGTCTGGCAGTCAATGCCTGGTATAATTTTATATCATCATGCAACAGCGTGTAAGTTCTAAGAGGAAACTGAAGGGGAAGTAGGTGATACTGGTACAAATGAAGGTCCCTAAGAACTAAGCATGAGTATGGACCTTTTCTAAAATATCCAGTATACCTGGCAAAGGGAACCTATGCAAAGAACACAATCATATGCACTGTCCAAGAGGTGCTGGCAGTTACTAATTTATAATCGAAATGAAGGTTCTTTTTATTACATTTCACTAGCTGTTGTCCAGGGTTTGATTGCTGTTGTGCCACCACAGATTTTTGCGGTTGGGGGGACCTTGGTCATTTGTGTAAACACGTCTTTTCCCTAATCAGTGTCATGCTCTAATCAGGTCGGTCCAGCAGATTTGACAGCTGTTCTGCCCTAATGTAAAGTGTTTTTTTAATGTAATAACTATTTGTTTGTGGTGACTCTGATCTGCTATTATATAGGTTTACAGAAGCATGTTCTTTCCTTCCTGATATTTTTTCAGTTCAAAAATGAAGTTTATTAAAAGGAATGCATGGTAATGATACAATAGGAACAAAGACTAAAAGTGAAACAATAATAAGAAGGGAGTAAGAGGGAGGGGGTAATAAAAATATACAATGATGAAGTAATAAAAAAGAAAAAGAACAATGTAATTCGAAATAAGCAATACAAAATCTAAACGTGAATCATGGATAAGAAGGCACAAAAAATGAAGGGTACAGTAAATATGCAATGGAATGAAATGCAATTATAGCTATGCAGTAAAATAGTTTAGGTGAACATAAAGGAATGAAAAGGGTATCAGGGGGGTTTAGAAACTTCCTGCTGAGCAGGTCGAGGGCAAAAGGAACGGCTTGTACAATTATCTAAATATACAGTAATAGGAAACCATAACTCAGCACGTTTAGTTGCCATCTGTGCGGGATAAACAAAAGCAGTATCAAGTCTATGGTTGTGGCAGACATTGTACCACCAAGCTTTAAGGGTAATACTTGATGTAGACTTCCAGTTAATCGTGATCTGTTGAAAGGCAACCGCTAATAATAAGTCAACAATTCGAACATTCAAATCATTACGAACCCAACAAGGAGAGAGGCTACCTAAGAAAATATGAGCATGTGAAAATGGAATATTAGTGGAAAAAATGACATTGATTTGAGCCCAGACTTGTAACCAGAAGGCATGAACATTTTTGCAAAGGAACAACATGTGAAACAAAGTAGCATTTGGGGAGGCACATGACCAACATGTATCTGGGGTAGCGGGGAAACGTTTGTGAAGGGTGGAAGGTGTATGTAATAAACGGTTGTAAATGAAAAATAGGGATTGTGTTAATGAAGCAGCCCTGGAGGATTTACGAAGTTTTAACCAAACCCTATCCCATAAGGAAGTAGGCCAAGATAAGGAAAGATCAGTCTACCACTGCTCTTCTACTTTGCTCTTAAGTCTGGGGAGAATGTGTGTATGAAGGTGTGTATATAGAACAGAAGCTTTTGGAAGGGTTAGTAGAGTTGTATGAAGGCGAATAACAGAGTCAGGAGTAGATAGGGGAGGGCGGGATCCGGGAAGTTTATTATATACATCCATAACGGATGCTTTAAGGAGAAGATATCGGGGAAGGGAAGAAAGGGGTAAATGAAAGGCAAGACGAAGAGTAGAAAAAGGTAAGAAGGTGGATTGCGAGAACAATTGGGAAATCCAAAGCAATCCTTTGGTTCTCCAGGACTTCCATAAAATGGGCTTACCCCGGATCAATAGGTACTTATTATGCCATATAGTGGAAGTGAGGAAGTCAGCCGTACAAGTAGGAGGCGGAGGATGAGAGGATAGGAGAAGTTTAAGGGTGAACTTATGTATAGGGGTAAGGATTGAGGCGGGCTTACGGGAAAAGGAGATGCATTCAGCAAAAAGAAAAAGGTGATAGAAAAAGGCGCTCTACCTTGGTCCACAAAGGGCAGGGGGAATCAGGGTCCTGTAACCAGAAGGAGGATTGACGTAGCAGAAAGGCCTTGTGATAAGCGGAAAAATTCGGAAAGTTAACTCCACCTTCCGAGGCAGGACGGGTGAGCCTAGCCAGAGACATTCTGGGTGTGCTTTTATGCCAAAGGAAGGAAGATAAAACTGAGTTTATTTTTTTTATGAATTTAGCTGGAATGGCAACAGGAATGTTGGATAGGGTATAGAGAATAACAGGGGAGAGCATCATCTTGATGGTATCAAGGCGACCCCACCAGGACAGATAGAGAGGATGCCATCTAGCTGTAAGGTCAGATATTTTCTGGATACACTTGGTTAAACAAAGGGAAATAGTATCGTGGATTGAGGGAGTAATATGCAAACCTAAGTATTTAATATGAGAAGGACTCCATGTGAAGTTTGAGGCAGTAAAATCATTCTTAAAGGTAAACTTTGTTAAAGGTAAAATTTCGCATTTATCATTGTTAAGTTTGTAACCAGAGATCGAGGAGTAGTGTTGGACTTCTGCTAAAAAAGCAGGAATGGAAACAGTAGGGTTCGAAATGAATAATAAAATGTCGTCCGCGTAAGCAGCTAATTTTATGGAAAGGTCTTTAGTACAAAAGCCATGAATATCAGGGTTTTGACGAAGTTTGGACAAAAAAGGTTCTAGGGCCAAGTTAAAGAGGAAGGGTGAAAGAGGGCAGCCTTGACGAACACCTCTACCAAGATTAAAATAAGAAGAGATTCGGCCGTTGGCGAAAACAGCAGCACGGGGATGAGAGTATAACAATGAAACTAGGGAAATAAATTTAGGACCAAACCCAAACCAATTAAGGGTGTGAAAGAGGTATGGCCATTCGACCCTGTCGAATGCCTTTTCAGCATCTAAGGCTATGGCTGCAAGAGGAGATTGGAGATGGGAAGATTTTGTTAAGATGTTAAATAAGAGTCTTGTGTTATCTGTGATGTAACGGCCTTTAACAAAGCCTGATTGTTCATCTCCAAGAAGGTCAGGTAGTAAATGGTCTAATCTGATCGCTAGTAACTTAGCAAAAATTTTGTAATCTATATTAACTAGGGAAATAGGTCTATAATTTTTACAATATTGGACATCTTTCCCGGGTTTGGGAATTAGACAGATATGGGCATCCGAAAAAGTGCCGGAAGAGGTGCCTAAATCAGCAAAAGAGTGTATAAGAGAATGAAGTTTTGGAATAAGAAGCTTCGAAAAGTGAAGATAAAACTCAACAGTGAACCCATCAGGGCCAGGGGCTTTGTTCAGTTTTAAACGGTGAAGGGCGGTGAGCAATTCTTTCTGTGTGGGGTCAGATTCCAGGGAAGAGAGGTCAAGAGGGAAGGAAGTAGGGGTTTGAATGGTGGAGAAAAAATGAGCGAGAGTCTGAGGAGAAGATGGTGTGTCTGAGGCATATAAGGATTCATAGAACTGTGAAAAAGTAGTAAGAATGTCAGCATCTTTGTGTTGTAAATGGCCAGTGTCATCGTAAATCGATTCAATATTAATTTTATTTTGTTTAACCTTCAAGTAATTAGCAAGAATCTTCCCGGCTTTGTTCCTACCCCCATAAAACTTGGCACTAGATTTAAGCAAATACAAAGAAGCGTCTTCAGTAGACTTTTCATTGAATTTAATTTTGGCATTAACCAGAGATGTCAGACTATCAGAGGAATGTGAAGTAAAATAGGCGTGTTCCAATCTTTTAATGTCTAGAAGAAGGGTTTTGGTAAATTGGCGGGCAGTTTTACGTTTTTTAGCGACAAAATTAATAATAAAATCACGAGCAGCTGCTTTAAAGGTATCCCAGAGAGTATGGGTCGAAATGGGTGGGATATCATTAAAGAGGAAAAATTAATCAAAAAAGGCAGAAAAAGAAGTAGAAAAGTTGGGGTCTAGAAGGAGAGCATTATTGAAACGCCATCGTTTAGGACCTTCAGTTTTGGGTAAAACTTCAAGACTTACCAGTACAGGGGCATGATCTGAAAGTAAAATCGGACCGATTTCTGCCGCCTGGAGGGTTTGAGTAAGTGCGTGGGAAACAAAAATATAATCAAGCCGTGATTGGGAACGATGGTGGGGGGAATAAAAAGTGAATTCTTGTAAGGTCGGGTTACATAAGCGCCAGGAGTCAACGAGCTTATGTTGCAAAATAGCTTGGGTAAACAGTTTGTGTGATTTTGTGGGAATGTAAGTGGCATCAGATTTCCTATCGAGAAAAGGATCGTAAGGATGATTGCAATCTCCCGCAAGGATGAAGTTATCATCCATGAATTGGGTGATGCGGGGAGAAAGGTCAGCCCAAAAAAGGGGTTCACCAGTCGTGGGGCCATATACATTAAGGAGAGAGATTGGAACACCTCTAAGTGATAGTCTGACATGAATCCACCTGCCATTAGTATCCGAGTCTTGAGATATGACCGTTAGAGGAAGTGACCTACGACATAGAATAGCAACACCATTACGTTTCCCATCACCCTGTGAGAAAAAGACGTTACCCACCCAACCTCTCTTTAGTTTTTCAGATTCTGTATCCGAAAGGTGTGTTTCTTGAAGAAATGCAATGTCAATATTTAATTTAGCTAGGTGAGATAAAATGCGCTGTCGCTTAATTGGGGAGTTAATACCCTTAACATTCCATGAAACCAAATTTAAAGACATAGTATGTACATGAGAGCCATAAATTGGTCGATCAATGATTCAAATAGGTAATGAGGAAGAGAAAAAAAAAAGTTAGGGACAGAGGAATAAACAATCAGTAGGATGTGAAGAAAGATAAAAGGAAACTGAGGAAGAGGGAAGAAATATATAGGAAGAGTGAGATCATAAATGGAAGAGAGGTCCAAGAGGAATGAAGAAAGAGTGAAGAATGGACAGGGAAGCTGGAAGGATGGAGAAAGGATCGAGAAGTAGGACCGAAAGAAAGTATGGAAAGATAAAATATAACTTGAGAGGGCAGAAACCATCATCGTAAAGCAAAACAGGAATTCATTGACAAATGAAGGGGAAATAAAAAGGGACAGAAAACAAAAAAGGTACAAAAAACATGAGGAAAACATACCTACTAGGGGGAAATACGAGAAGAAGTTGAGGGGGGAAGGAGCCGGGTAAGGAAGGCAACACAACTGAGGTCAGCCAGGCAAGGAACCAGGGAGATGTCATCACATGAGGAGGGGTTCCTGTGGGAAAAAAGACGGGGTTAAACTGAGAGAATAATACAAAGAGCAGAGACAAAAAATGAATAGTTAGGAACAAAACTGAATGAAAAACAGCACAATATGAAAAAGAGGTAAGATAAACAAGCAAGCATAAAACATCATAAAGGGGAAACCACAAAAGCAGAACGTGTGAGGAGAACATAAACTTGCTAACATAACCAGAAAATCAGCCAAAAACATGAGGCGAACACCATCACAGCAATGGGAATACTGGAATCATCAAACAAGCGAGCAGAGTGAACAGTCAACCAGGAGAGGAGGACGAAGGACCAGAGGTATCCATGGTAGAGGTACGGTGTGCATTAATGAAGCTCTGCAATCTCACTGGATCTTCATAGGTGGTGGTCTTGTTGTTGTAGGTGACTTTAAACAAACACGGATGATACAGGCCATAGCGGGCACCCATGGCGCGAAGGACCTCTCTCATGCTGAGGAAAGCTTTCCTACGATTAGCAGTCGCCTTGGCATAGTCCTGGGCAAAGAACAATGGAGAATCAAGCCAAGACAGTTTGGGAATAGCTTTGGCAGCTGCTAGAACTTTCAAGAGGTCAGTGTACTCTAGGAAGTAAAGGATGACACCCCTTGGCCTTTGTGAGATGGAGAGGGACGTAGGCAGACGGCCTAGACGATGAGCACGTTGGATGTTTAGAGAGGTATCCTGTGGTAGATGCAGCAATTTGGGAAGGAAGGACTTAAAAAAGGCAGGTGGGTCAGACCCTTCGAGACCTTCCGCCAGGCCGTAAATACGAAGATTATTACGTCGGCCTCTATTTTCTAACTCCTCCACCTGCTTTTGAAGAGCTCCGACCTGTGAAGACAAGTGTGTAACTTTGGTTTGAGATTCTTGAAAAGATGCAACAGAATGCTCCACTGAAGAGACTCTCATTTCAAGTTGAGACCAATTGTCTGTGAGAACTTGAAGTTTGGTATTTGTCTCCTCCATAAAAGGGCGCAGAGTTCCAATTTCCTCAAGGAAAGGACGAAAAGATCGGATTTCCTCCAGTAATAGCTCCATGGAAACAGGTGACGAAGACTTAGGCGGAGAAGGAGGGTGTTTTTTTAGCCTTTTGGCAGTTGTTTTGTCTGATGATGTAGGAGAGGGTGCTTCCATGAGTGCCTCCGAGCCTGAAGGTGGAAGAGAATCTTCTAGTTGGGAAAGAGCTGAAAAAACTTTAGAGTTCTTAATAAAAGCCACCTTTGTGGATGTTTTGGATGGGAAGCGAGACATGTGTTGCAATTTTCCCATGGAAAGAAGCCAAGAAACGGGGAATGTTTGACAACTGGTGATAGCGAGTAAAGGCACTAGACAACAACCCCAGTTATGAGGAATGAAGCCTGAGGGAATTAAAGAGGGAGCACTGACAGATATAGGCAATTCAAGTATTAATGAGGCAAGTCAATGAAGAAAATACTGCAAACAGGGAACGTGCACCACTTGAAGACGAAAACACGTAGTTAATTGCATCACGGAGAAAAATTAAAACCTGCACTGAAAGTCATGAAGCATTGAATTGTATATGAAGAACATCAGGAATGAAGAAAATATCCAACTCGCAGAGTATATATTTAAAAGTGTATCATCATTTCAGTACTAAAAGTAGAAGCAGGCATGAATGGAATATCTGCAGCGTTGAAATAAGTCTTAGGTAAGTAAACTGCAATGATGCAATAAGTCTCAGGTAAAGACATTGACTAGTGGGGATAGTAAGTAATCTACTATCCCTGCTTGCAAGAGAACTTTAATTGAGGCATAAAAATCGTTTCAGCAGACATCCAGGCAGTAATATTGTAAGGAGAAATCAAGCCTTGAGGCGGAATTGAAGCGAAGGAAACATACCTCTGTGCAGGTAGAAAAACTCCGGAGCGCGCAAAATGGCGGCCGCGCTGTGTGGAGAAATATTAGACTGCCGGTATGGAGCGTCAATTAGGCAAAACAGCAAGCGTGTACCTCAGGAGGGCTGGAGAGGTGGTCCAAGGATATTGCAGCAGGCATGCTTATGCTGGGCAGGCGAACCACTCTCGTCTCCGCCAGAGGACTGCTCCGTGACGGGACCCGCAAAATGGCGTCTTTGAACACCGGAGCGTCCTTGCGAGTGAAGCGGCAATTATCTCCTCCTCCGACGCCTGAAAAAATTCCTCAGTAGCACCACCGCATATCGGAGGTAGTCCGACGGCAGTACAGGGACTTAGCACAGGAACAACGTGCTTAAAGAAGAAGGTCTCCCGGTGCCTCGCCGGAGCTTCACGCAGTCGCCGCCATCTTCCACGGCGCCAAGCCACGCCCCCCCCTTCCTGATATTTTCACACATCTGTGCAGAGTTCAATAGTCCCACTAGTTGACCCCACCAGCCCTTCTAAGCAAACAGCCTACATTTGGTTATTTATGACTATCCAGTTAGAGGCTTGCTGCACATCCAAAATGCCATGGTTCGTCTTCTCATTTGTACCAGATAGTGAGTGTGCCACCCTCCACTCCTTCCCAGGACTGAAAGCTTTGTACTGACTTCTCATCCTGCTTCAGTTCCAGTTAGGTCACTGTGCATAGCGCCTTATGGAACAAAAAGCACTGGCAAAGCCAACAGGTCTCTGCAATCTCTGAGCTATTGGCCCTGTAAATGTGAATGTCTTTTAGCCATGTTGTATAGCAGCACATCCAGGAGAGGCTCCTCCGCTAAGGTGGAGGAGCGTCACCCCGCTGCTCTTTGAGCAGAAAAAATAAAATGATAATAACATAGTTCTTTTTTTTCCCACAGGTTTGGGGCTTGGTTAGGGTGGGCGGGGCTTGGTTAGGGTGGGCGAGGCTGGAGGCACAGGGGGAGGAGTGGTTTGCACACTCCAAGTGGGCATGACTGCTTGGCCAGCTATCCTTGCCCGGCCAAACAGTCAAGCTCACTTTGCATAATCCCGAGGAGGTGAGGAGAGATGTGGCTGGCGGACGAGCTAAGTGGAATTTCTTTTGTTTTTCATTATTTTGTGTCCCCCACCAACTCCCCCCTCCCCCCCACCCCTCCACCCTCATTCCCTGCCAGCCACTATCTCCTGCACATCTGCATGGCTGTAAGTCACTGAAAGCCCAGAATCACACAACGTTGAGAAACCCCTGACAAATCTGTAGGCACGCTGGACTTTATTTTTCCTGCAACAGAGGCACACTACACGTTACTTATCCCGACGGAGGCGCACTGCACTTTCTCACCCACAGTCAGAGGACTTCAAGATCCAGAGCGCATTGCGGTGGGAGCCGCATGCTTCAGTCCAACCGCACCAGGTGGCGCATAAAGAAGGGTTGGGTCCCGCTTCACGGGACCCCTGCCAAACCTGAAGGCACGCTGCACTTTACTTTCCCTGCAACAGAGGCACGCCACACGTTACTTCTCCCGACAGAGGCGCACTGCACTTTCTCACCCACAGTCAGAGGACTTCAAGATCCAGAGCGCGTTGCGGCGGGAGCCGCACGCGTCTGTCCAACCGCACCAGGTGGCACATAAAGCGAGCTCTGACGCCCCCCACCCCCACCCCCCCCGCTGCATGCGCATGGGCGCGACCGGGCCAAGGGCGGCCCCATCTAAGCCAGTGAGAGGCCGGGCTGGTCCACACCACTGTCATTTATGATTTCTGGACGATATTAGTTCCCATTATAAGGTACTTAGTTAACTTTTACACTTGATACAGAGATTTCATCTTGGGGGCATCGAAAATGAGCAAACTTAAATCTGGAACAGGGCAGGTAATAGTAGGGACACTGGATGCCTTTTTACTGACGGCTGAATCTGCACTCAACCATGAAATCGAATTGAAAGAGCGCAGACTATCCTTAGAGCCCCAAAGCTCCTTAAACCGATCTGTACCTACCGCCCCTATGTCACATACTAATATTGAGGCGAATTCCTCCAACATTAACCTACAGCACTCTACGGCCTCGGACTTAGATACCACCGATATTCCTGAGACAGTAGACAAACCAACTAGGCTGAACGTAATTACTAGGGGACAGAAAGCAAACATTTGTCAAAGTAACAGTCTTGCACCACCATCCAAGAAAAGGAAGGGGCAGGGTCCCTATAAATAAAACCATCCCCTGCCTAAACTACCATGGCAAAAAACAAAACCTATAGATAGTGAGTCCATTCGGGGACATGTACCGGTCCCAAAGGATGCTGTACTAACAGGAATGCTTCCTGATCAGGAGAAGGAGGATTTTTGGAAAAGGTTAGACAGTCTTAGCCCTCTTGGATCCGATGACGCAAAAGCTATCCCAAATTGAGGCGAGATTAGCCAACCTTGAAAAGCTTGTGATTAGTACTTTTGCAACTCCTCCTGATACCGGTCATTGTAGAGCGGAGGTTATTCCGCCTAGTAGAAGTATGGGCCCATTGTCTAGTCAACCCGAAAGCAATTCTGCATTCGGGAGTGTACATCATTCTAAATCTAATAACTCAGGACATAAAGATATAGTACAGGCTGGTCCGTCAAGTTTGAGAGCAGCATCCACTTCATGAAGCTATCTAGAGACCCCATATGCCAAAGAAGGGTTGATCAACGGGCATGCTCAGGCTGTAAATGCTCTAAAGGCCCCCCTCCCCCCGTCGCGGAAAATAATACTCAAAATGAAGGAGGCCATATTAGAAGCACTCCAAGACGGCAGTATTTTGACTTCCCCACCCCAATCACGACCTTATACCTTCTTCCAGAAACTACTCCTTATACAGTGGTCCTGGCTAATGTTCCCCCTTTGCTGCCCGGTGATTTAGAGCACTGGCAACATTAAGGAACAAATCATTACATTTATTGAGCACAAGGACGGGTATAACCAAAACGTTGCTTACAGAATATAAGATGGCATGACTGATTGGCTGGGTGGGAAAGTCTACTAAGACACTAACTGGAGACTGTGTGGTCTTAACATTCAGGTCCCCCGGCTTGGTCAGGACTATATTTGATAGGGTAGGCAATTGGCCTATAAGGTCAAAGGGGATAAATATTCTACCTTTGGGGTTTTTCTACCAACCACCTTGACCCCCTTGGTAGTCTGCTGAGGAAGAGAGTTTTACATGGCCTAGACAGCCAAAGTATGTAGTCCCAGTCAGTAATCATTTTGACATCTTGAATACATTAGAAGACATTGACTGACTGATTTTCCCAAGCCAATTCCTAAACCTCCCTGGCGGCTCTTATGGGCTTTATGGTAATAGGACATCAAGTCAGGATTACTTTGTTCAAGTTGATAAAGCACAAGGGAACTGTATGCCATTTCTGGAGGGGAACTCAAAAGTATATCTACCAGTCGAAGGTACATCTACCACTCTGTAGGCCCTGGCTCGATCTCTAGTATCATATGAGCGTATATGCACAGACGAAATACCTACTTGTAATGGTGACCCCCATGCCCCTTAACCCTGTAACAGCTAGAGTCTCGTATAACACTGAGAGCTCTCATTGTAGCCTAATTTCATGGAACATAGCTGGATTACGTTCCAAGATGAATAACCCAATATGGCACGATATTATATTAAACTTTGATATATTATGTTTCCAGGAAACATGGCTCAAGGAACCAACCCATTTAAATGGGTTTAAAACACTTAATACACATGCAGTGGTTGGGGCTAAGTGGCAGAGCCATGGGTGGGCTCTGTACTTAAATATCTAATAAGTTAATGAAAAAAAGATCAAATCGCACTTAGGGGAAGTTCCTATCCATTGATTAAATTGCATCTAAGTATCTCTCACTGTATTGGCCAATTTTTACAATAATATCCCATTAGATAAGCTTGATAATGTGGTAAAAAAAATTGGACAATGATTTGAAATCTTTGTGTAACGATAGTGCTAAAGATATGATGTTAATTTTGGTTGGCGATTTCAACTGTGCCTTGTGTTCCTATGAGGATTGTAAAATTTGTGGTCTCAATGCTGTAGAAGGCATAAACAATACACACTTTTGTCACTCAAAGACGGGGGAGCTGTTCAATGAATTGATTCTCGGCCCAGACCTGGGATTTGCAAATTAACTATGTGCTGTACCGGTTTCTATGCCCTGTACTTTTAATGGCAGAGGTCTAAGTTCAACAACAGACTATATATTATTGTCAAATAGTCATGCATCTAGGTTGCAATCTTTCATTGTTAACGACAACCCATTGAGTGACCATTTCCCTTGTTTGTTGCCACACCTGCTGCTGTTCTGGGGCATACGAGACCGTTGCTGGGCCTTACTCACGCCCGACTACCGAAGGATCACCACCACTAACAGGGGACTACATCCCCCATCATCCTCAGCAGCTCGCACACGCACACAGCGTTTTGAGTGCCAGGAGGCGTTCAAAAGGGGGCCAGGGCACCCGGGACGCAGGACGCGCGCAGGCATACCCGGGCCGCGCCCTGGCCAATGGCAGGCCCATCTGAGCCCGTCAGAGGCAGGGCTGGGCCACCCCTCTGAAAAGCTTGGATTTCAATTATTGACCCTGCGAACTCTGCAGTCCATCGAAGGAAAAAGGTACTGTGCAACGATACAGAGAACTCTTGATTTGCCAAACCCGTAAAATCCTTTAATAATGGAAAAACAAAAGGGGGTTGCGGGTACGTTAGATGCTTTTTTGGTTAGGGCAGAGTCACTCTGAACTCATGAAATCCAACTGACTGAGCGACGCCTTTCTCTGGACCCATCTATATTGCATAGACATTTAATAACTGGTACTTTTTCACCTGCATTGGGGACACCATCAGAGAAAGTCTGCCAAACACCGTTATAAGTGTCCCACTTACCCCTTCCCCTCCTCCTTTTGAAACGCCCTTAAATTGTCCAGCAGTGTCGAGTCGAGCTAATAGGACCAGGGCCTCAAAAACTGTGGCGGCTCGAAAGACCGATGTCCTGTCGGACAAAAGAAAGCGGGGGTTGGAACTAGAAAATCAAAGGGTAACAATGGTGGCAAGGTCACTCAAGCTAATACCTGTGCTAATAGTAACCATAATGCCTGTTGTAACAGTAACCATAATGACATCTCTTTCCCCCTGAAAACCATTTCAGTTGGTACACAAACTGAGATGACCTCATACTTACCAGTGTTGAGCACGGTTAATAGCAAGGGAGTTATGACAGAGTTTGATGAGGAAGCGAATGATCCAGGGTTGGGAGTAGCTATAACCTGTGTCTGTGATTTGATTGAAATGTTTTTTGCCCTATTGTGGGATAAAATTAGCCTTCTAAAATCTTAGGCTGTAACAACGTGGTTCCGCAGCTAACTAGAATGGAAGGGGATGAACAAAGGTCAATGGTGGGTAGTCGTTTATCACTTGTGCATGATGGGAAAGCCGATAGAAATCCTTTGAATCAAGTGAATAACCCCACTCCCAGCAATAGGGAAAGTAGCTTTGGGGCATTATCCGAAGGGTCGAATGTGGTGGGCTCGCAGGGGCCAAAAAGTAGTCATGGGACATTCCTAGCTAAGGGAAACGGTGTAAGTGCCCCTGTTAGGAGCCTGAGAGATTTGGGAACTAGTGACTCTATGATTCCTATTATGGCGGCACTGCGTCTTCCCCTGGCTTTGTGCCCTTGTGTTCTGATTTTGGCTGTGGTTCCCGCATTAAGGGTTGGGCAGAAAGAAAATTGGAATGACCTAAGGAATAAAACTGTAGACTGGTTGACAAAACACAAGAACTTTCATCCTTCGGATATTGATGAGATTTTAATGGTCCTCCGAGTAGGGTGGATAGGGCAATCTACTAAGAACATAAGGGGTGATTGCATTGTAGTCAACTTTCGCAGACCAAAGGTGGTTCAGCACCTTTTACACCACCGTGACGCAACTTCTCCCCCTAACACTGAGATTAATGCACTCCCTCTAGGATATTTTTAAAAGCCGCAAGCAGGGAATAAAACTATTAGGTTCCCACCAGTTATGACATTTAATAGGTTCCAAGCATTGTCGGACTTGGATCTCCAGGACTGACAATCACATAAAAGTGGTCAGGGAAGGATACTGGTAGCAGCCCCTAATGCTCTGAGACTCACAATCACAGACAAGGTAGCTGCAGGAATCCCTACTAGTATTTTGGAAAGAGAGCTAGGAGACCTGAGCACGAATGCCTGTCAAAGGGATCAGATAGTTAATCTCAATAAGAGACAGAATGATATAGTTTGTTGGAACGCTGAAAAATTATTAAAAGGGACGACAGAGACAAATAGTGCGGATGTTGAGACAGGTTTATTAGTTCAGTCTAGCGAGGGGGTAATCATAAATGTCGATAACTTTACCAGTAACTTTGTTAAGGACTGTGAGGAAGGCCCAATACTAGAAAAAGAAGTTGAAAGAGTAGCCTGTGAACAAAAGATGGAAGAACGCAAAACAGAGATAAAATTGACTTCAAGGAATATTGCAGGGGTTAAGAGAAACCAAAGAGATGTTGAATGGCAGGAATACATTGGACAAAGTGAAATAGTACTATTTCAAGAAACTTCAGCCTTGGATAGCCCGTATAAGGTAGGCTTTACAACCTTTAGTACTGCTGCTATTCCCTCAGTTAGAGGAAGGCCCTCGGGAGGTCTTGCCATTTGGATAAAAATCACTGTAGGCGTCGATATTAAACAAATCTATTCCCCCTGCCAAGACATTTTGGGAATAAAGTTCTTAGCGCCTGATAAAAGGGAAGTCTACATTTTTAACGTATATACCAGACCGAATGTAGCAAGTAAGGAATCGGAAGTTATCGAACATCTGGACCAACTTTTAACCACAATCAACCAAAGTGCTTTGATAATTGTGGGGGGCGATTTTAACCGCAAATTCGAACCTGTGATTGGATTCGAAAATATTTTTTAGGGTGAGTATTCGACCAACAATATTCCACTACAGGACAGCAGCTCAGCAGTACCGTGCACATGTGCCGTTGCACAGCTTTTAAGGTTGGTTTTAGGCCATGGTCTACGTGCCTGTAATGGACGATTGCCTTCTGATAGCCCAAATTTACCGACATTCACCCGGGATAGTTTCAAAAGCTGTACAGATTATATACTGGTATCTATCCCCTTGTGGCCCAGGCTATGCGATTTAGTGATTGAGGATAGAATAGAGAGTGACCATTACCCCTTATGTCTAACACTTGCAGCCTCCCTCTTCCAGTTAAGTTCCCTAAGGAACAGCAATCCCAGTTGTAGTCAAATCGAGCCATTACTAACGAACACCCGTAGAGCTCTTAGATGGCCCCTATTAATGGGAAATGAAATGACCATTAAAAAGATTTATGATACCTACTTAGAAATAGTTTCCCCATATATAAACCAACCAACAACAGAGATTCCAGTTATGGAAATGCATGATAGATTGGTAGAAGAATTAGGACCTATACTAAGTAAGGTTCACAAAGAATTTAAAAAGGGGACATCTGAGGTAGCCACATTAGAGAATCCATGGTACAATAAAGAATGCCGCGACGCAAAAAAAATTTGATTCAGGCAACCAAGGTCAAAGACATAGTAACCCTAAGGGAAAAAAGGATTCACTACAAGAGGGTATTAACCCAGGCTAGAAAACACTGTGAAGGTAACATCTAGACCGAGCTAATTATTGCAGGCAAAACAAACGACCAATCAACCTTTTGGCGTATGATATAGAAGGGTAACAAAAAGGGGAAATGCAATAAGGACTTGTTCCTAGATGCAAATACTTGGGTAACCCACTTTTCCCAACTCTATTCAGCTTCTCATAATGATATTGTTTATAATTTAGAAGATTATGAAATTCAGCCACATGGTGCCCCACTACATTTTAGTACAAATAGCAGCAATAAACGCATTAAAAGCAGGGAAAGCACCTGGACCGGATAAGGTACCAGGTGATCTATGGAGACATGAAATGGAGGTTTTGGCTCCCTACATTAATCTTTTATGTAATTCGGTTGCAACAGGTGCACCGATTCCAGAAACGTGGAGGGGGGCAGAGATTGCAACCATTTTTAAAAAGGGTAACTGCCATGATCCGTCGCATTACCGACCAATTATTAATTGTTGTTTTACAAAAGATATTTGCACGTCAAATTTTAAATAAATTGAGTAACTGGATTGGCGAGCATATTATTTTATCCAAGTATCAGGCAGGTTTTAGAGCCAAAACTAGCACAATTGACCAGGTTTTTAGATTCTTTTGCATAACTTGGAAATACATTACAGTTAAGAAAGCTCACTTGTATATTGCCTTTGTGGACCTTAAGGCGGCCTTTGAGCTCATCCACAGAAATCTCCTGTGGAAATCACTAAAAGATCAGGGTGTTCCAGGGGAAATCCTCGTGCAGATTATAAGACTGCACGAGGATAACTTCACAAGGGTTAGATGGGCTCCAAATCGTGAACTTACAGATCGAATACAGGTAAAAAGGGGGGTAAGGTAGGGATGCGTGTTGGCCCCCACCTTATTTTCGTTGTATGTAAATGACATCCCTGACTACCTCTTGGGCTGCGAACATGATTCGCCCAAGTTAGGGGGGGGCCAGTACAAGCACTTTTACTTGCCGACAATACAATTCTAATATCACAAACCCCCAAAGGACTGCAAAGTTTCTTAACAACTTTCGAAATTTATTGTGACAAGAAGGGCCTGGAAATAAATTCTACCAAAACAAAATATATGGCAGTTAATCTACACAAATCTTTTTTTAAAACCTTACCTGAAAAAATGAGAAGATAGAACATGTGCTAAATTTTAATTATCTAGGAATTACATTGGGCTGTAAAATGAATTGGAGACCACAGTAGGAAAAAGGTAAAGCCATACTACTCCAAAACTCAGGGCCAATAATAAGGAAGCACGAGAATAGTTTGAGTAAAGCCGTCTCCCCTGCACTTGAATTTTATAACTATAGGGTGCAACCTGCTTGTCTATACGGGACTGAACTGTGGGGCCACACAACAAAGAATACTTTTATGGTGGTCGAGAATACATTTTTTAGAAAACTGTTAAGATTACCTATGTGTACACCATTATTGCCAGTAACGATGGACTTAAAGATCCGTCGTACCGCTCAGCAGGCAGTTCTATGGCCACTACTGTTTTGGGTCCGCCTGTGGTCAACACACGAACTTGCTCACTATAGAGAAGGCCTAGAGGAAATTTTTAGAATCAAAAATGGTACAAGGCTGTCATGGTTAAACCGGATCAGTATCTAAATATCAGGGGACTGAATATCGACTTACCAAAATATCGACGCCAAAATATCGAGGGACAGAATATAGAATGCCTATCTACAAACAGGTAAGTACTAAAATATCGATTCCAAAATATAGAAAGTTAAAATATAGTTAACTTAAGTATCAAATGTTTTAAAAATATTAAAAATACTATAAAAGTAATTAAATAATAAACAATTAAATAAAACAGTTAAAATAATGGAAAAAAGCTTAAAATGTAAAAATAATAAATTCATTTTTAAAATATACTTACTTAATACTATTATAAAATAATTATTAATCTTAATTAGAAAATATTTAGACCATTATTAAAAATATATTTACATATATATATATAAACATTATTTAAATATAGAAATAAATAATAAGTAATTAAAGTAATAATTTTTATGTTAATTAATAATGAGTGCAACAGTAGTGAAAGCTTTGGATAGCGTAGGGGTAAAAATTACTATTCCCACTCCAGAGAGTGCAACAGTAGGGAAAGGGTTGGATAGCGGGAGGGTAAAAATTACTATTCCCAATCCAGAGAGTGCAACAGTAGGGAAAGCATTGGATAGCGGGAGGGTAAAAATTACTATTCCCACTCCAGAGAGTGCAACAGTAGGGAAAGTAATAATTTAATATTTAAATAATAATACATTATCAATACCAATTTAAAATTAATTAAGATTAATTAACAATCACAAAATATTTAATAATTAAATAATTATAAATACCAATAAATGTTATTTATTAAAATGTAATCAGCTATTAATAATTAATTAACAACTAATTACTTTTCAATACCAAAAATCCAAGATAAAAAAATACCAATTAATAAAAATGAATTACCAATTAATAATTATCAATTAATTAATTATCAATACATATAAATATAAATACATATTTACCTAATTACAGTTAAATTACTTCCCATCCTATTCCCCTACAACTCACAACCCACTCCAAATACATTAAAACAATTACCATAATTACCAATTAATAAATTAATTAAAACTTAAATACCAATTAATAAAAAAGAATTACCAATTAATAATTAACAATTAATTATCAAAACATACAAATAAAACTACATATTTACTGAATTACAATCAAATTACTTCCCACCCTATTCCCCTATAAACCCACAACCCGCTACAGAACTAAACACCCAAAATTAAATTAAAAAGAATTGATAATTAATAAAAACTAATATTTAATTTACTATAATTAAATTACTTCCCACTCTATTCCCCTATAAACCCACAACCCGCTACGGAATTAAATTCCGCAAAAATTAAATAACAAAACATTCATTATTTTAAAAAAAATTGAACATACATTACAAATATAATATATATTTTTAACACATATACTAGCATACATAACACTAAAAAAATCGATATTATGTAAAACAATATTTTAAATTCGATATTATGGGAATCGATATTTCTTACCTTAATTTCGATATTCTAACCAACTATATTTTGGTCATTCAATATTCTTTCCATTCTATATTTTTCATTTGATATTCTGGGCAATCGATATTTTTGAATCGATATTTAGGGTGTTCACCGGTTAAACCATGTTCGTGATTGGTTTTATAAATTAGGACTCAAGCAGTTTTGGGATGACCCTTGCAGATTGTCTATGGGCTCAAAAAACTGCTGAAAGTAACTTTCTGGGCATTTATCCGAGACACCTCGTCCCACTGCTCAAAACTAGACACTTTATCCACAAGGTTCCTTTCAATAAAACCATTGGGGAATTTGAGTCCTTTTTAGATGAAATACAACCACAGCTGGCTAAATCTCTCTACTTGAAATTTCGCTACGGTGTTTTACAGATAAATGCAAACACAGTAAAATGGAACCGTAGAGTTGGAGATGCAAGCGATGGTTGTTGCGTTATCTGCCATACAGGTGCAAAAGAGAACAAATTGCATGTACTATTCTTCTGCCCAGCCTATATATATCCCAGGAGCAAAGGGATCAAACCCATTTGTTTGTTATGGGGTATTCGATCCTGTTACGAGGCAGCAAGAATACTGCAATTAGATACGACACAAGCAGTAGTTTTTAGTGTTAGTAGATATCTCTTCGGGGTAGACCTAATAAGAAAGAGAATAGGACTGAAATTTTAGACATTTATAGGAACTTGTGTGTATTTTACTGAATCTATATTCAGGCTGATACTTTGCTGGTTTTGCATTAGAGGGTCCAAGCCCTGTTACGCATTATATTAGGTGTATGCCATGGAATTTTGTATATCTTTGATAGATCCACTAACAGATTAGAATTGTTAAAGTATAGAAGAAGTACTAGTTTTATGAATGTATGAATTTAATTACTGCTCAAATGCCATCCTATTACTAAATGTAATTAATGACTGAATTTTAATTATATTTATTTGTTTTTAATGTCCAAGAAAGTTCTTGAATTGGGACATTGATTCTCAATAATTGCGTACTTTCCTGGCGGGATACCCTTTAAAACGTTGTAATACGATGTTTTTTATATGAACTGAATGTAATCTTTTATGGTTTTTTAAATCGAAATATAGATCATTGAATTGAATTGATTAAATTGCATCTAAGTATCTCTCACTATTGGCCAATTTTTACAGTAATATCCCATTAGATAAGCTGATTAAACGTGGTAAAAAAATTGGACAATGATTTGAAATCTTTGTGTAATGACAGTGCTAAAGATATGATGTTAATTTTGGTTGGTGATTTCAACTGTGCCTTGCGTTCCTATGAGGATGGTGAAATTTGTGGTCTCAATGCTGAAGAAGGCATAAACAATACCCACTTTTGTCACTCCAAGACTGGGGAGCTGTTCAATGAATTGATTCTCGGCTCAGATCTGGGATTTGCAAATGAACTATGTGCTGTACCGGTTTCTATGCCCTGTACTTTTAATGCAGAGTTCTCAGTTCAACAATAGACTATATAGTATAGTCAAATAGTCATGCATCTAGGTTGCATGCTTTCATTGTTAATGACAACCCATTGAGTGACCATTTCCATTTGTGCATATTGGTTTTCTTGCCAACATGTAAACCCTGGAAGGGATGATAAACTTGAACAGGCATTGACAGATGTAAAAATTGATAAAACGTTGGTCAATGGTGGATCCTATAGCCGTCACAAAGCAGTTGATAACTAAATGTAAATTGGCTTTTGACATTTGTCTAAGTGAGTCAGCCACCTCGAACAGTATTTCATCCTCCTTCCAAGAAATATCATGTGTGGTTAGGGAAGCACTGTATGTTCAAAACCTAAAAAAGGATAAGCCCCAGGGTTGGTTTAATTCAAAGTTTACCCGAGCATATTCAAATTTAAAGTAGGAGCTATACAAATTACCAAGCATTTCAGATAATAATAGGCAGGCGAGAAGGGATTATAAGATGGCCCTAAATGAAAGAAAGAGTGCTCTGAGAAAAGAAGCCTGGGAATCTCTCCACAAATGAAAGATAGCGACAACTTTTGGAGAGCAATTAAAGCCCCAATTCTATCACCTGGAGGTGGCCCCTCAATAGAAATGTCTATTTCTGAGGAACATTGGATTGAACTTTTTTCTATGGTTTACAATGGGCAGGGAAACCTTAGTGTGCAAACTAGCAATACCCATGAGGAAACCAACAACAATTTGGATCTAGAGTTCACCTTGGAGGAGGTGAACAGGGCACTCTCAGCCAGTCTAGGGGGCAAGTCCCTGTGTCAAGATGGGGTCCCAGTTGATCTGTTCCAGGCAAACACCAACCCTTGGGGTCCAATTATCACTCAGGTAATTAACACTAGCTGTCAGGCCTAGTTTCCAATGATGTGGGTTGAATCTATCATAGTTCCCATTTTCTAAAAAGGGGACCGCAAGGACCCAGGATGTTATAGGCCTATTTCTTTACTGGATTCTATGGTAAAAGTAGTTGGCCGTATAATCCTGAAACGCCTGCATGACTGGGCTGAGGCTAGTCAGGTCCTATTCGATAAACAATATGGTTTTTGTGAGGGGCTAGGGACAACCGCGCAGAGTCTTAACCTAGCCATTTTTTGGGGGAAGTATACTAGGGTGAAGAAGGGCAGACTGTTTTTTACCTTTATGGACCGTACTGCGGTCTTCGATACTGTGAGGCATAATAAACTCTGGCAAGTTCTTGAGACTGTGTGGGTTGACCCTCACATTATAAACTTTCTTAAATGCCTTTACAGTGGTGCAAAGGCAGGAGTGGGTTTTGGCCGGGGTGGTGACAGCAGTGCTCCTTTCCCTGTTATGAGGGTGGTCAGGCAAGGCTGTGTCTTGGCCCCCTTCCTTTTTAATCTTTATATTAATGGGTTGGGTCAGGCATTGCTCAGGGATGGTTGTGACTTCCCCCAAATAGGTAGACGTCCCATACCTGCTCTCCTTTATGCGGACGATGCAGTGTTGATGTCACGTGCACAAATTGGTTTACAGAGAGTGTTGGATAGTTTTTCAAATTTTATGAAGGAACTTGGTCTTAGTATTAATACCTCTAAGACCTTTATGATGAGATGCGGCCGTGGGAGCCAAAGGGCTAGGGATATGTTTGTGGAGGGGCAGAAGACAGCCCCCACAAAGGGCTTTTTATATCTTGGTATCTTATTCAACCGGAATGACTCATGGGTTCAAGCTTTATCTGTTAAAAAGCTGGCATTTCTAAGGACAACAACTGCCCTTACTACCTTTTCGAAAAAACTGGGTTTGAAACCGCCAGGAGAACTCATTCAAATATATAAAGCCAAATGTATTCCTACTGCGACGTACTTGGCGGGGTGTGGGGTTTTGTTAACACCAAGTAGTGGAAAACACTTTTTAAAGAAATATTTTGTTAGTACCAGCCAGCACCCCCTTATATATTTGTCACGCCGAGTTGGGTCTCCAATATATCTTGGATCTCCTATAAAATTGGAACCTATTCTCCTCTGGCACAGGATTTGGTCAAAGGAACAGACCAAGCTAAATAGGGATATCCTATTGGATGCCCTTAACCTAGAAGGTGTTTTCACAAAGACAAGGGAACCCGAAAGGTATGCCATAGGGACCTTGGGCAGTATCAATTTACAAAAAACAGTGGTCCCTACATGTGGACAAGATAACATACAGAAAACAATAATCATACACCTGATAAGTAGTATGTCTTTTGTCCAGCCGGACAAAAAAATTATTTTAAATGTTCTGGTTGATAAAGTGAATTTTAAGAACCAAAAAAGATAAGTGGGCACAGCCGTGACCCACAACAATCAAGACAAAACAACAAAGAAATGGGCAAAAGGGCAAAGCGAAAATCTGTCTGTATACTTGTGGTCAGTGCTACAGACTCAATCTCTTAAACGTAAACATACCATTGCATCAAATAATGTAGCATTATCATATTGCATATGGGTTTTTTTAGTCAACGACGTTTCGATGCCTTTTTACCTTTGTGACATCATCAGGACAAGAATTATCAACATTATTGATTTGTACAACAGTTATTAACACAATGCCTATTATCGCATTAATGTTGGTTTCCTCGTGGGTTCAGGAATACTGATGAGTAAACGCGGATAGATGTGCTTTCTTTCACATCAAGTCCAGGGCTTCCATCAGGATTGTGTGGAGTTGCCAGGAAAGGAGCGTGATGGCTCAATTTGTGAGGGCCGGAGCGCTATGGCGAATGCGGCAGTCCGATGGGATCGATGGGGCCTTAAAAATCCCATTGATTAGGTTTGTCCGAGATTTTATGAGTGACTTAAGACATTTCGAATATTTTACGGATCCGAGTTCCATCCAGTTGAATACAAGAAAGCAACTAAAAAAGGAGGGACTCCAGTTATTAGATATGTTAAGAATGTCTAGGGAGATTTTAAAACCCAGTGTCCAGCAGCACCAGGTGACCATGACTACTTTTAGTATGCAACCATGCTTAGCATTTGTCCCTGGTGGATATGATTGGTTACTATTAACCAGGTTTAGTCGGAGGACTGTTCATAGACTCGCAACCTTTCCTAGAATGAATGACTGGGCTCATGATCTACAATTGTCCCCCTGTGACAACTACTCGGCCCAATCCACTATTCACTTAGTTTTATTTTGTACATTTTATAGGGAGTTACCAAAAGTGTGGATAGTTCCACTTTAAAAAAAATACAGGGGCTGAGGCAATGCCGCCCGGCATTAACTAAACTTCAGCTTATGGAGAAGGAACATATAGCCTGGATGGTAGCTATGTTTTTGAAGAAAGCATTATATCACAGGAAATGCATTGCAAATTAAGAATCAAAACCGTCCAGGCGTATTGTTATTTTTTAATCGCGTTTTATCATATTTGCCATGTACTTTATATAAAATTTTCAGGAGTGTTTTTGTTTTAGCATATTTATCATGTATAATTTTGTGTAACAAAAAGTGTCTCTTAATGTGCTTTTATGATTGTTTAAAAAAGCATTTGAATAAAGTTTTCCTTGACTTGACTCAATGCAGTCTCTTCGCCCCCCCTATGTTGAGTTTATTGTCCTGCCCCTCGTAACACAAAAGCGATATGACGTGGTCTATTCTGGCCGCATCATAGCGCTTTTTTAAGAGAGTTTCAGCCATGCTGACCAGCAGATGTGCTGCTAGGCAACATCGCTAAAATACATTCACGTTGAAAAGGCCTATTGGTCAGGCATTTCAGAAATCTATTGGCTTAGCCAATGCTTGTTCAGTGTTGATGGGGTCTTGCTGAACAAATGTAGAAGTGATAGTGAGGACAGAGCTGCTAACAGGGGAACCAGGTTCTAATCTCGGAGTCAGCTGAACAGTATGTGATTCTGGGCAAATCGCTTATGCTTCCCCTAGCGTACAACAATTAATGTGTCATTGTGTAATGTTACTGGTGAGCACTTAAAGCTCTCCAATACCATTGGCTGGTGATGGCACTAAGGCAAGATGGAGAATGGAACAAGTGCTCCAATACCATCGGATCATGCAAAAAAATATAATAAATAAAAGCAGCACCCATGAGCGAGGTAGTGGAGGGACAGGTCAAGCAGGGAAGCAGGAGGGATGGGGAGATAGACAAGAAACAGCAGGAACGGGCAGGAGAAAGCAACAATGAAGAGGAGAAAAATACCTTAACTGAAGCTGAATCAGTGGCAAAAATTAATGTGTCACTGTGGAATGTAAGTGGGGAACACTTAAATGCTCCAATACCATTGGCTTGTGTTTGCGCTATGGCAAGACGGAGGATGGAGTGCGCGCTCAAATACCATGGGATCGTGCAAAAAATAAACAAGTGCTGTTAATGTTTTAGCAACTGTTTAAGAAATGCATTTGTTTATGTACACATGCATGCACTTTAATGGTATGTGTCTATGTGTACAAGGGAGACATCCTGAAAATAGAAGTACCACTATGGAGTGTTTGAAAACAAAAAGAAATAGCTCCGCAAACCAGGAGACGTGTACTTGGTCCATGCGCTATAGTAGGGCCAAACACAAAATGAGGGTATGACGCCCAATGCCTTGACGAATGGCATTAAAGAAAATTAGAGCGACGCTGAAGTTTGCCAATGGTTTGAGATGGGCAGCCTGTAAGCCCACAGATAGAACACAACATGTCTCTTTGAGCCAGCGCATGCACTGTCTAGTGGAGAATTAAAAACCTACTGAATGGATCAAATAATAACTATCTGGTGCTGCAGGAATGGATGGGAAAATTCATACTCTCCTGGTATACGAGGCAAACTCTCTTCCATGCTCCATGAAGGTCAAATGCTCTCTGGCCTGTCCTACATTATGTTCCTAAATCAAACAAAATGATTCCCTTGGGTCGTGTACAGAAGAAGCTTGGAATTAGCTATAACCACAATCAAATATAAACACATTGACTAAAGAAATTGATCAAAAATGAAGTTACATAATTTATTGAGACAATAAAAAGACAATTTATAATTACACTGGAAAAAATGTTAAAAAACAATTGAAACAATTAAAATACTATATACTTTTGTGACCAGCACAAAAATGAAGGACAGACAAAACTCAATTGTAAAACATACAAATTAGAGATTACAAAGCGTACATTCACAATTAAAATTTCAACGGCCCCTGGTTTTATAACCTTACAATCTTATATACACCGGGGGGGAAAAAAGATGAATTGTACAGAAAATTGCGTTGACGCGTTTCGGTGGTTTGCGTATTATTATGTGCCACCTTTATCAAGACTATTGGTTTGTTGTCTGTCGTGTTATGTTCCCCAATAATGATTTTCTTGTGGCACATATCCCACTGCAAAGTCTCCTTCTCTATATTAGACCCCCTGGCCAACTGTTGACTAAGTTTCATGTACTATAATAAAACACATGGTCATGTGAACTTTCCTCTAAAATAACAGAGTAGATGATCAGCTGCTAAACATCCTGTGTTACATCAGTCTGTGTCCAGCTGAAAACTATTTTGTGTTGAACACAGCATCAGGCCAAGTGCTAACTGTGTTAATACAAACATGCACAAGATCCTGAGCTGGAAAAAAGTTCAAATGAGTTCGAGATATCAAGTCCCAATATTTTAGGTGCTCCTCATTTTATTCTTCATGAAAAGATTTTTCTTTCATTCAATTGATAGAGTCCAATCTTCATATATTTACAAGAGAAAAACCACAACCACCGCCAACACGTGTTTCGTCTAGGTCGTTAAGACCACTAGACTTCGTCAGGGCTGTAAATACAATATTGTAAAAAATAATCACAGTCATGTTCTAATTAACAGACAATATTATAGGTAGAACGAAAAACTTATCCTATTTACAATTATGTAATACAAGGTGGCAAAACATACCAAGGTACCAATGTACATGTTGTTGTTAACCTTGGCACACACAATTAAAATTATTTCCATTAACATGTCATCCACAATGAGTGGGATACACTGTGATATGCAAACAGAAAAGTAATCCAATCACCAAAACACCAGTGATACTCAAAGTGTAGCGGAATAAAGAAGGAAAGAGTGAAAAAAAGATATTAGTTGAGAATGGTAACCACCACAAGAGAACCTAATCAAAAATAATATCTAAAGGTATAGTAAAACACATTGCACCCTTAACGGTGCCAGAAACTAATCATAAGGCCACAAGTGCCTCCCAACCAACATGCGAGAATAAAATCAAGTAATAGCTCACCAAAATATGTCAATTGCAAGCTTCCAATGGGTAAGCGTGGGCGTATTTGTTCAGGCAGAACAATCTATAATAAACATGGGACACAGTGAGCCAAACCATGCCCACTCGTCCAAAACGCCCCTGTTAAACTAATAACAATTGCTTTAAGCGATCAAAGAAATGACAAATATAAACACTCACTAATAAGTTTCCAAAAGTGCAGCGTCTAGCACAAGGCAATTATCCCAGGTAAGGGACAGTCAGTCCTCAGGTCAGAAACACGTATCCATCCAATCCGAAGCTCCCAATAGATCCTGTTATGTACATAAAGTCGATATCAAAAAAACAAAGTCGACAAGCATGTGGTCGGTACATATAGTTACAGGTAGGTTTAACCCCTTAACCTTATTAAAATACCCCGTAAGGCCATTCTCCTTTAGAGCCCATTGTTAGGGTCCAGACACACACACACCATTGATCCTAATAATGTCACAAAGTCACCGCCATTAAGAACCCGATGCGTGCAGGCCCCCCGTTTACAGAAACATGCCGGAAAACGTCCGACAGGACATACCTCCGAGTACGGGGTCCAAGTTGAGGAAACAGTACGTTCCTTTGCAAGTCACGGCGTTCAACTCCGGCGCCATTAGCTTCCTTCTTTTATTTTTACCTCCTGTTTGGAAGTCCGAGCATGAAATAGAAGTAGGACTATCCTACAGACACATACGATGGCCGCCATCTTAGAATGGTCATTAAACGTACCAAAGACCAATACCTGTTACTAAAGTTATTATTTGTATATCATAAAAGAAAAGCTGTTTTGTGGTGCATAGTTAGCCAAATTAACCCAAGTCAGTGGGAAACACCAAACAGAAAAGGAGAATGTCAACAGAGGAATTAAATGGAAATAGTAAAGAAAAATAAAGTAAAAAAGACAGAGATCATGTTTTAAACCTCCATAGAGGGAAAGCGGAAAAGGTCATGAAACCAAACCGAACTATGTGTCACGAAACAATCAAATACGTGTAATTTGCGAACAATTTAAAAAGGGTAGCACACAATCAAATAAAATTGTACACTCTTTACAGCAATATAACCTGTACACATTACAGAAGCAAATAATTACAAAAAATATATATATACACATATATACAACACATATACAAACGGAGAGGTCATCATAATTCGGGAACACACGGGACCATATTGGTTAGCTATGACGCTATACCAGAAAGAATTGTAACTCATCATCAAAGTTCAAGCCCCGCTCCACTGCATGAACCCGCATTATCCAACGCGCTTCCTGCTGGCGTAACCTAAGCTCGCGATTTCCACCCCTAATATCAGTAGGCATCATCTCTATACCATGGAAGGACATAGTCAGATGTTCAGTTTGGGCTGGGCAGTCCATGGCATGCGCGGCTATTGGGACTCTGTTGTCCCTATTTTTAAGACCCCTGAAGTGTTCACTGACACGATCTTTCAGTTTTCTGATGGTACTCCCAATATAGACTTTACCACATTTACAGAGAATAGCATATATTACGTATGTGGTAGTGCAGTCAATATGGGTTTTGATGTGATACGTACCCGAGTCATTGTAATTAAAGTATTTAATCCCATGTATTGACATTCTGCACATACTGCAATTCCCACATCTATAAGAGCCCTTATTGTGAGAGTGCAGCCAAGATGTTTTACGCGCAATCGTGGGATAACTGGGACTAATCATATTTCCAATCGTGACCCCTCTCCGAAAAGTCATAGATGGATGTGGCAAAATATGATCTTTTAAAACCGGATCTGCAGTGAGCATAAACCAGTATTTCCTTAAAATACCATAGATATTAGTTGACCATAAGTTGTAACTGGTCACAAATCTCACCAGTTGCTTAGTCACAGTATTTTTCGGTTTAGTTTGTAATGTTGTATCACGTTTAAGTTTAAATGCCCTGTTCTTGGCTCTACTTATGACACCCCTACTGTAACCCCTGGATAGGAATCTGTTCTCTATATCATTTGCACATATGGTGAAGTCAATCTCTTCACTACAATTCCTGCGGGCTCGGTAGAACTCGCCAAAAGGAATAGAATTCACCTGCGATTTAGGATGCGCACTATTCCCGTGTAATACAGCGTTACACGCGGTCTCTTTTCTGAACAGTGTGCTACACAGTTTGCCATTTTGCAGGCAGGCAAAAGACGGCGCAAATCTGGAACCCATGGCTACTCCGCATCTCTGGCGGTACCAAGTGTCCTTGAACAAGAAGACATTATTTTCCAAAATGATCTTAGACATAGCTAGAAGCATATTAGTGTGGTCCAACAATTCTATCGGCCTCTTGAATAAAAAATATTCCAAACCCAAGATACCTTTGTCATGTGTGATATTAGTGTATAACTGGGAAACGTCCTGCCTCTATATGGGGTGGATGGAGGCGCAGCATATCTGGGGCCCTGGTGGTACAGAGTGGCATGATTGTATCAATTACTACGGCAGGTATATTGATGACCTGTTGTTCATCTGGACGGGTACCGAAACTCAACTTTTGCATTTCTTTGAGTACATGAACAAAAATGTATTTAATATGACCTTCACTATGAATTACAGTCGCACGGAAATAACTTTTTTAGATCTAAAATTTTATGTGCAAAATGGCAAACTGTGTAGCACACTGTTCAGAAAAGAGACCGCGTGTAACGCTGTATTACACGAGAATAGTGCGCATCCTAAATCGCAGGTGAATTCTATTCCTTTTGGCGAGTTCTACCGAGCCCGCAGGAATTGTAGTGAAGAGATTGACTTCACCATATGTGCAAATGATATAGAGAACAGATTCCTATCCAGGGGTTACAGTAGGGGTGTCATAAGTAGAGCCAAGAACAGGGCATTTAAACTTAAACGTGATACAACATTACAAACTAAACCGAAAAATACTGTGACTAAGCAACTGGTGAGATTTGTGACCAGTTACAACTTATGGTCAACTAATATCTATGGTATTTTAAGGAAATACTGGTTTATGCTCACTGCAGATCCGGTTTTAAAAGATCATATTTTGCCACATCCATCTATGACTTTTCGGAGAGGGGTCACGATTGGAAATATGATTAGTCCCAGTTATCCCACGATTGCGCGTAAAACATCTTGGCTGCACTCTCACAATAAGGGCTCTTATAGATGTGGGAATTGCAGTATGTGCAGAATGTCAATACATGGGATTAAATACTTTAATTACAATGACTCGGGTACGTATCACATCAAAACCCATATTGACTGCACTACCACATACGTAATATATGCTATTCTCTGTAAATGTGGTAAAGTCTATATTGGGAGTACCATCAGAAAACTGAAAGATCGTGTCAGTGAACACTTCAGGGGTCTTAAAAATAGGGACAACAGAGTCCCAATAGCCGCGCATGCCATGGACTGCCCAGCCCAAACTGAACATCTGACTATGTCCTTCCATGGTATAGAGATGATGCCTACTGATATTAGGGGTGGAAATCGCGAGCTTAGGTTACGCCAGCAGGAAGCGCGTTGGATAATGCGGGTTCATGCAGTGGAGCGGGGCTTGAACTTTGATGATGAGTTACAATTCTTTCTGGTATAGCGTCATAGCTAACCAATATGGTCCCGTGTGTTCCCGAATTATGATGACCTCTCCGTTTGTATATGTGTTGTATATATGTGTATATATATATTTTTTGTAATTATTTGCTTCTGTAATGTGTACAGGTTATATTGCTGTAAAGAGTGTACAATTTTATTTGATTGTGTGCTACCCTTTTTAAATTGTTCGCAAATTACACGTATTTGATTGTTTCGTGACACATAGTTCGGTTTGGTTTCATGACCTTTTCCGCTTTCCCTCTATGGAGGTTTAAAACATGATCTCTGTCTTTTTTACTTTATTTTTCTTTACTATTTCCATTTAATTTCTCTGTTGACATTCTCCTTTTCTGTTTGGTGTTTCCCACTGACTTGGGTTAATTTGGCTAACTATGCACCACAAAACAGCTTTTCTTTTATGATATACAAATAATAACTTTAGTAACAGGTATTGGTCTTTGGTACGTTTAATGACCATTCTAAGATGGCGGCCATCGTATGTGTCTGTAGGATAGTCCTACTTCTATTTCATGCTCGGACTTCCAAACAGGAGGTAAAAATAAAAGAAGGAAGCTAATGGCGCCGGAGTTGAACGCCGTGACTTGCAAAGGAACGTACTGTTTCCTCAACTTGGACCCCGTACTCGGAGGTATGTCCTGTCGGACGTTTTCCGGCATGTTTCTGTAAACGGGGGGCCTGCACGCATCGGGTTCTTAATGGCGGTGACTTTGTGACATTATTAGGATCAATGGTGTGTGTGTGTCTGGACCCTAACAATGGGCTCTAAAGGAGAATGGCCTTACGGGGTATTTTAATAAGGTTAAGGGGTTAAACCTACCTGTAACTATATGTACCGACCACATGCTTGTCGACTTTGTTTTTTTGATATCGACTTTATGTACATAACAGGATCTATTGGGAGCTTCGGATTGGATGGATACGTGTTTCTGACCTGAGGACTGACTGTCCCTTACCTGGGATAATTGCCTTGTGCTAGACGCTGCACTTTTGGAAACTTATTAGTGAGTGTTTATATTTGTCATTTCTTTGATCGCTTAAAGCAATTGTTATTAGTTTAACAGGGGCGTTTTGGACGAGTGGGCATGGTTTGGCTCACTGTGTCCCATGTTTATTATAGATTGTTCTGCCTGAACAAATACGCCCACGCTTACCCATTGGAAGCTTGCAATTGACATATTTTGGTGAGCTATTACTTGATTTTATTCTCGCATGTTGGTTGGGAGGCACTTGTGGCCTTATGGTTAGTTTCTGGCACCGTTAAGGGTGCAATGTGTTTTACTATACCTTTAGATATTATTTTTGATTAGGTTCTCTTGTGGTGGTTACCATTCTCAACTAATATCTTTTTTTCACTCTTTCCTTCTTTATTCCGCTACACTTTGAGTATCACTGGTGTTTTGGTGATTGGATTACTTTTCTGTTTGCATATCACAGTGTATCCCACTCATTGTGGATGACATGTTAATGGAAATAATTTTAATTGTGTGTGCCAAGGTTAACAACAACATGTACATTGGTACCTTGGTATGTTTTGCCACCTTGTATTACATAATTGTAAATAGGATAAGTTTTTCGTTCTACCTATAATATTGTCTGTTAATTAGAACATGACTGTGATTATTTTTTACAATATTGTATTTACAGCCCTGACGAAGTCTAGTGGTCTTAACGACCTAGACGAAACACGTGTTGGCGGTGGTTGTGGTTTTTCTCTTGTAAATATATGAAGATTGGACTCTATCAATTGAATGAAAGAAAAATCTTTTCATGAAGAATAAAATGAGGAGCACCTAAAATATTGGGACTTGATATCTCGAACTCATTTGAACTTTTTTCCAGCTCAGGATCTTGTGCATGTTTGTATTGGTTAACTGTGGCCCCTTGGTGTCGCAGGTTTTGACTTTGGTGGGGTGACCAGAATCTGATCCTTGGAGCTTACTAAATATTGTGATTGTACTTATTTTTCTTTCCCAGCGCATGTTATCCCCTGTTCACCCCTCTTTTTGCTGTTGCTGTTTTGTTTAACTTGGGGTTGCTGCAGGGAAGGATTTTTTGTGGGCATCAGTGCCTTTAAGATATTGAAAATGTGTTCTCGTATTGATCGGAGCAAGGTGGCAAGTGATCTTTTCCTGAGTCTGAATGCAGGGACCTCTGTGAATAAGGCAGTAGCTCTGGGTACATCTAGACCTAATGATGGTCTGAAATCCAAATTTGTTAGGTTAGAACGCTTGAAAAAGCAAGAAATTAGCAAATGGTGGGACGGAGCAACACTGAAGGAATACCAGAGGTTAGATAGGATCCCACGTGGTTTAAGATCTCAACTGTTTCCTACTTATGACGACCTTGAGGAAGACCTTCTCCTCATTTGGGAAAAGGAACTCACTGGAAACTCTATGAGGTTGATGAACTTATTGATTGAGAACTGTGAGAGGAAGGTAACCAAAATTGTCCAGGAAGTGGACACTTTAGAAAAAGAAATAGCTGATTTACAGAAAGCGGAAGGTACAAAGAAAAATTATGACATCTTGAATGACATCCTAATTAAATATGAGGATGAGATCAAACAGAGGAAGGCACGGAAATTAAAACGGGACGAACAGGATTATACTATGGGCAGGGTTTTTACTTTCGCCAAGAGATTCGACAACTTAATTACAAGTGATTCCCTTAATAGGAACAGAAATACGGTGTCAACAAGTAGTATAAACACTATATCATCTAGTAGTGTATCTGTTAGTGGGGATGAGGGAACTAGCAACACTAACACTGAACAGGCCAATGTAGTACCAGCTCCCGCCTCTTCCTCTTCTTCTTTTTTAAAGGAGGTCCAACGCATAAAAATAGGCAATTCGAGACAGCGGGACCCAAGGGGAGAAGGGACGGCAAGCCCAAGAGAGGTAAAAGGGGCGGTCGGAAATTCAGATACAAGAACCCATTACCAGACCAGGTCATGGCAGGCCAATCAGAGGAGGTAGATGGCACTAATGATATTCAGATAATGAACCTGACGGACAGAGAGTTTGGTCAGGATACTCTAAGTGTATTGAAAAAGGGGTTGAACTTTTGTCCGACTGGTATCTGTGACATGACTAATGTTAAAATTGACATGTACAAATTTGTAAGGCAACTGAAGATTAAAAAGTATTTTGCAGCAACTGGTGTGGAGACGAATCAATCTTCCAAACATGTGTGGGGGAATGTTACAATTCAGGATGTGGAGGCAACTAAACTGTTACTTTCTATCACAGAAAATGATAATGATCCACTTACCTTACAGCGTTTATTGCAATAATTGGACTACTGTACCAACTACAGTGAGGACAGCGGTTTGAAAAGTAGATCAAAATGGACCCCCAGATTGGCTAGCAACAATAACATCGATGCTTTTTTTAAGATCATAATGCAGGAACTAAATTTATTAGAAAAGAGGATTAGGACATCTAAAACCCCCCCGTGTCGGTTTAATCTCACACAGGGTGAAAAAACAGCTTTAAAGACACTGGCTGGGGATCCCTCCCTTGTAGTTAAAGAAGCAGACAAGGGGGGGAATGTGGTAATAATGCACAGAACCAATTATGATAACGAGATTATGAGCCAACTTAACAACCAAGCATGTTACATTGAACTTCCCTCTAACCCTATTTTTGGAATAGTGGCAAAAATTAATGAGTTTCTGAAAACTTGTCATCTTGAAACCATCCTTTCAGATAAAGAATACAAATACCTACTTGTGGATCGTCCTTGCTTCCCATGCCTATATACCTTGCCAAAGGTTCATAAGGACAGCACTTGTCCGCCTGGTCGGCCAATAGTGTCTGGCATTGGGGGGCCTACCGAGAAATTGTCGGAATTTGTTGACATCTTTTTACGTCCCTATGTCACCAGCCTTGCCTCATACATTAAGGATACCAAGGACGTACTTAACGTCTTTAATGATTTTAACTGGGAGCCGGAAATGATAATGGTCACCATGGACGTTTCCCAGTTATACACTAATATCACACATGACAAAGGTATCTTGGGTTTGGAATATTTTTTATTCAAGAGGCCGATAGAATTGTTGGACCACACTAATATGCTTCTAGCTATGTCTAAGATCATTTTGGAAAATAATGTCTTCTTGTTCAAGGACACTTGGTACCGCCAGAGATGCGGAGTAGCCATGGGTTCCAGATTTGCGCCGTCTTTTGCCTGCCTCTATATGGGGTGGATGGAGGCGCAGCATATCTGGGGCCCTGGTGGTACAGAGTGGCATGATTGTATCAATTACTACGGCAGGTATATTGATGACCTGTTGTTCATCTGGACGGGTACCGAAACTCAACTTTTGCATTTCTTTGAGTACATGAACAAAAATGTATTTAATATGACCTTCACTATGAATTACAGTCGCACGGAAATAACTTTTTTAGATCTAAAATTTTATGTGCAAAATGGCAAACTGTGTAGCACACTGTTCAGAAAAGAGACCGCGTGTAACGCTGTATTACACGGGAATAGTGCGCATCCTAAATCGCAGGTGAATTCTATTCCTTTTGGCGAGTTCTACCGAGCCCGCAGGAATTGTAGTGAAGAGATTGACTTCACCATATGTGCAAATGATATAGAGAACAGATTCCTATCCAGGGGTTACAGTAGGGGTGTCATAAGTAGAGCCAAGAACAGGGCATTTAAACTTAAACGTGATACAACATTACAAACTAAACCGAAAAATACTGTGACTAAGCAACTGGTGAGATTTGTGACCAGTTACAACTTATGGTCAACTAATATCTATGGTATTTTAAGGAAATACTGGTTTATGCTCACTGCAGATCCGGTTTTAAAAGATCATATTTTGCCACATCCATCTATGACTTTTCGGAGAGGGGTCACGATTGGAAATATGATTAGTCCCAGTTATCCCACGATTGCGCGTAAAACATCTTGGCTGCACTCTCACAATAAGGGCTCTTATAGATGTGGGAATTGCAGTATGTGCAGAATGTCAATACATGGGATTAAATACTTTAATTACAATGACTCGGGTACGTATCACATCAAAACCCATATTGACTGCACTACCACATACGTAATATATGCTATTCTCTGTAAATGTGGTAAAGTCTATATTGGGAGTACCATCAGAAAACTGAAAGATCGTGTCAGTGAACACTTCAGGGGTCTTAAAAATAGGGACAACAGAGTCCCAATAGCCGCGCATGCCATGGACTGCCCAGCCCAAACTGAACATCTGACTATGTCCTTCCATGGTATAGAGATGATGCCTACTGATATTAGGGGTGGAAATCGCGAGCTTAGGTTACGCCAGCAGGAAGCGCGTTGGATAATGCGGGTTCATGCAGTGGAGCGGGGCTTGAACTTTGATGATGAGTTACAATTCTTTCTGGTATAGCGTCATAGCTAACCAATATGGTCCCGTGTGTTCCCGAATTATGATGACCTCTCCGTTTGTATATGTGTTGTATATATGTGTATATATATTTTTTTTGTAATTATTTGCTTCTGTAATGTGTACAGGTTATATTGCTGTAAAGAGTGTACAATTTTATTTGATTGTGTGCTACCCTTTTTAAATTGTTCGCAAATTACACGTATTTGATTGTTTCGTGACACATAGTTCGGTTTGGTTTCATGACCTTTTCCGCTTTCCCTCTATGGAGGTTTAAAACATGATCTCTGTCTTTTTTACTTTATTTTTCTTTACTATTTCCATTTAATTTCTCTGTTGACATTCTCCTTTTCTGTTTGGTGTTTCCCACTGACTTGGGTTAATTTGGCTAACTATGCACCACAAAACAGCTTTTCTTTTATGATATACAAATAATAACTTTAGTAACAGGTATTGGTCTTTGGTACGTTTAATGACCATTCTAAGATGGCGGCCATCGTATGTGTCTGTAGGATAGTCCTACTTCTATTTCATGCTCGGACTTCCAAACAGGAGGTAAAAATAAAAGAAGGAAGCTAATGGCGCCGGAGTTGAACGCCGTGACTTGCAAAGGAACGTACTGTTTCCTCAACTTGGACCCCGTACTCGGAGGTATGTCCTGTCGGACGTTTTCCGGCATGTTTCTGTAAACGGGGGGCCTGCACGCATCGGGTTCTTAATGGCGGTGACTTTGTGACATTATTAGGATCAATGGTGTGTGTGTGTCTGGACCCTAACAATGGGCTCTAAAGGAGAATGGCCTTACGGGGTATTTTAATAAGGTTAAGGGGTTAAACCTACCTGTAACTATATGTACCGACCACATGCTTGTCGACTTTGTTTTTTTGATATCGACTTTATGTACATAACAGGATCTATTGGGAGCTTCGGATTGGATGGATACGTGTTTCTGACCTGAGGACTGACTGTCCCTTACCTGGGATAATTGCCTTGTGCTAGACGCTGCACTTTTGGAAACTTATTAGTGAGTGTTTATATTTGTCATTTCTTTGATCGCTTAAAGCAATTGTTATTAGTTTAACAGGGGCGTTTTGGACGAGTGGGCATGGTTTGGCTCACTGTGTCCCATGTTTATTATAGATTGTTCTGCCTGAACAAATACGCCCACGCTTACCCATTGGAAGCTTGCAATTGACATATTTTGGTGAGCTATTACTTGATTTTATTCTCGCATGTTGGTTGGGAGGCACTTGTGGCCTTATGGTTAGTTTCTGGCACCGTTAAGGGTGCAATGTGTTTTACTATACCTTTAGATATTATTTTTGATTAGGTTCTCTTGTGGTGGTTACCATTCTCAACTAATATCTTTTTTTCACTCTTTCCTTCTTTATTCCGCTACACTTTGAGTATCACTGGTGTTTTGGTGATTGGATTACTTTTCTGTTTGCATATCACAGTGTATCCCACTCATTGTGGATGACATGTTAATGGAAATAATTTTAATTGTGTGTGCCAAGGTTAACAACAACATGTACATTGGTACCTTGGTATGTTTTGCCACCTTGTATTACATAATTGTAAATAGGATAAGTTTTTCGTTCTACCTATAATATTGTCTGTTAATTAGAACATGACTGTGATTATTTTTTACAATATTGTATTTACAGCCCTGACGAAGTCTAGTGGTCTTAACGACCTAGACGAAACACGTGTTGGCGGTGGTTGTGGTTTTTCTCTTGTAAATATATGAAGATTGGACTCTATCAATTGAATGAAAGAAAAATCTTTTCATGAAGAATAAAATGAGGAGCACCTAAAATATTGGGACTTGATATCTCGAACTCATTTGAACTTTTTTCCAGCTCAGGATCTTGTGCATGTTTGTATTGGTTAACTGTGGCCCCTTGGTGTCGCAGGTTTTGACTTTGGTGGGGTGACCAGAATCTGATCCTTGGAGCTTACTAAATATTGTGATTGTACTTATTTTTCTTTCCCAGCGCATGTTATCCCCTGTTCACCCCTCTTTTTGCTGTTGCTGTTTTGCTAACTGTGTTAAGGTGGAGTTTGAATACACCCTAGGAGACAATAAATCTTTGTGTGCATGCAAAACAAATAATAATAAATTACTCATTCCAAACGTTTTCAAAGCATATCTTATAGATTTGTTCACATGCATTTATAACAGCACCCTTTTGCCACACTGCACAAACAGTAGAGTTAATGTTTAGCAAAAGGAGGAACCAGAGCAGATCAGGAAACATCAGAGAATATCAATTTGATAATATAATTTTAATTAATTAGCATAAAATACAAACCAGACAATATGCAGGTTCCATTACAGCATCTTGAAAATCATTAGATTATATGTAAATATTAATGTGCAAGTTAAGATACGCATTTGCCTTCTTTGCTTTGCGTGGTCAATAAGAGTATGCCCTTCACTTGAGGTTTTTCCTTCAATAATTTATCTAACTCACTACAAGTATGTTAATTCTTCAACATCATATATATTGCAAAATTATCAAAATGGCTGTGTCAGCCAAAGCAAAGATCTCCTTCTGTAGGATAACTTGGCTCAATGTTCCTTCTCAGCTTTTAAACTGAAGAGAAGTCAGAACTCAACATCGTCATTGAGACCCTTTGGTTTCTGGGTTTTAGTCCCCAAATCCACCTAGACTCCCTCGGCAGAGCCACTGGACATTTTTATTAAATCACAGTCTCTTTTTTGATTAAAATGTTAATCATTTTGTACACTCCAGCTAAAGTACCATAAAACAAAGTGTGAGAAATCTACAATTTTTTTAATTGCTTACAAAGCAGACAAGTAACAGTGAAATGATGTAACTATGGACATGTGCAAATGTTTAATTAAGCTTCCAGTTGATTGGATTTTTGTTACCCGTGATAACTTGCTCTACATATGGTCACAGGCTGCTGGATACCTAAGCGTATTCTCGGCTCTCCAGTATTCTAATTTCTTTTATTGGCTCTTTAAAAATCCATCTTTCTTCTTTATGCTGGGTGATGCCTTGGCTTTCTATTGTGTCTTATTATGCAGTTTGGAGAAGAAGGTATTATATAAATTGTCAAATAAGAATTACAGAATTTGCCAACGTATGCTGAAATGGACGTTTCACCAGGTGTAGATATTGCAGGTCAGCAGGGCACACAAACTTTGATAGTCATAGCTTGATAATGTGACAGACAAAACATAAATATTAAAACAGTACAAGGCGATTATTTGCATATTAATTTAACAAGATCCCATTGTTGATATGCTTAAATTGATCACATATTAGATCTATTCATTTTATTGAAAGAACCCTTTTGGATTTAATTCAATTTGATTTGATGTTGCAATTGTCATTAAAAAAAAAATCCCAGTGCAAGCTCTCAGCAGACACAAAGGAACAGAAGTAAACAGCATTTTATTTCACCCCACCTTTCACGTGGGAGCCGGAGATGTTTCCAGATATTTCCAGAGACTCTAGCCTGAGACCAGAACCCATTCCAGCTTATTTGCTATCCGTTGCACCCTGATACCTTTGTTTCAGCTTTCCTCCATGACCTTCAAATGTATAGGCTATTTTGAAAATAAAATGCACGTTTAGATCAGCTTTCCCATCTTTTATTGGAAGATGGCAAAATACAGAGTACAAAGCAAGATGCATTTAAGATGGAAGCACTGTGCACGGACGGCAGGAACTTGGCTTGAGGGCTCCTGATTGGCTCCAGAGTGTGGAGGGTCCTCTCAATGTACTCTGTAGCCCCCCCCTGAAGTTTCCTTACACCACTCAACGATATGTGCTCTAATAAGTACTCCAAAGGGCATTCTGAAAAAAATGCTGGCCTAATCGAATAGGTCACGTTACAATGTATGCGATTGCCATTACAACGATCGCGTTGTTACATTGCATGCCATTACGACGCAAGTCGTTACAACGACTTGCTGTAGAGGGCGCACAGGATTTTGGAATAGTATATTTTACTATTCCAACTCCAGTCTGTGCAGCGGTAGGGAAGGTGTTGGATTTTAAATCCAACACCTTCTACCCCCTACAGCAAGTCGTTGTAATGAATTGCGTTGTAATGGTTTGCGATGTTACAACGCAGTTGTTGTAATGGCAATGCGATGTATCACATGCCTTGTAAACTATGTTTCCCGGCCCAATCATTTACTGTTTATTCGGTAAACTGTAAACAACATGCCAGAAGGCATAAACTTTTAATGTTTTACAAGCTTCCTGCGAACAAGTCACCTTTGCTTTAGCAAACGTTTCACATTGTGCCATTTACCTTATGTTTAAAAGGGTACTTGCAGGGCTCCAGTAGCGGGTACACGCAGGTACACTGCGTCCCCCCCACTCTTTTCACAGGGTGGACGCCGTCCTCCCTGCCAAGAAGTTGGGCCCCACAGAAATATGCTAGACGTGTCCTGGTGTAATTTTCAGACACATGGACACGTTCAGCACGTGACGTCATGTCCCCCCCCCCCCCCCCCCCCGCTTCTTTTTATAGGACTTGTGCCCTGGGTACTTGGGATTGTTACTACCAACGGCAGCAGGAGTGTTTAAAAACCACGTGAAATCGTGCAAATCCCAACGCTTTCACGCACTGACTTTAAACAGAATTGTTACAAGCTCAAAAGATGACGTCCATGTGGTAATGGCGCCCTCGTATGGTTAAGTCGCAGATTGCGGTAGATCGCTTCGCTTTTTTTTAAGCCTTCCTTTTCAGAACGAGTCCATTTCTCCGTCTCCAGTTACACAATAATTGCCTCTCCATACATTGGAGATTTATTTTAGGTTCAACAACAAAGAACCCCTTAAAATAAAGCATGCCAAGTACAATAATACATGCTACAAAGTAACTACTCGGCATTTGATCTCATGATTTATCTGAGTCTGACCCGAATCGGTGCTTGTCCGCCATTGAATGCCTTTGGGAGCATCAAAGGGGATGTCTGGCGCAACTCGCTGCACAAAATTATGGTCTATTTCGATGTAGCAGGAATTGGTGTAATCTGGATCTCTTTAAGTTTTGTAGTCTTTAATAAGGCTGCCACCTTTCTTCCACTTCTTTCTTCGCTCAAGAGCTGTACCTGCACAGCTGTAGGGAGTAAGAGCACCTTTTAAATTTAAAAAAAAAGTGAATTTCTCCTACTTATAAATCAAACTCCAATTCTTGTCATTTTGGCATTTATTTACTCATTTGGCACCATGTCTACTTTGTGCATGTTGCCATAGAGACTATACCGCGCCTGCTCTGGTTATCAGCCTTGTATTAGTGTACAAGAACACAGGGCCCCTCTGCCCTGGTGGCTAGGATGATGCTGCATAACTGCGTATATGTTTTAATCATAATTACAATTATACTTTGCACATCTCTCGCGCCTCCTCTTCCATCACACTGCTAGTCACCGCCCCCTGGGCCAGGGCAAGGTATCTGCAACTCTTTGGTCTCTCCTGCACAAAAGAAAACGCTTCCCACAAAAGATATAGTAAGTGAAATCTGCCAACCATGTGCTCCCAAACATCATGAGCCAAGTGGGGGTGTCTCAAAGAGCATTCGGAAGAAGGACACTCATCCCGGGTAAAGCCTGGAATTTAAGAGTTCGATTGTAGTATCTCCCCCCCCCCCTCACCCCCCCCCCACGACGAATACATCATTCAGTTTCAAAATACACTCTGAGAGGAGTCTGGATGGAGTAACATCCCTCCTTCCACCTTTAAGCAATAGATACACTTAGTTCAGACGAGCAATGTACAGCATTGCCCCTCTGTAACAAGCATTACGGTACAGTAGACAGAGGGAGGCCCGATCCGAATGCACCTGCACTTGATTGACAGATCACAGGTCTAGCCATACATAGCAGAGCTTCACTGGAGCACATATTCAGTTACAAGCAACTACAGGAAGAAACTGACGACGCTGCTTCACATGCTGGGAACGTGTAGGCATTTAGCATGGTCAAGGTGATACCGAAAGTCATTTAAAAGCAGCCAAGGGTAGAAACTGGTGAAGTTGCTTCAAGCCAGCGTGTAAGAGATGTGCCGGATACAGCAGTGTACTCACAGACATCAAGTCAGTGGTGTAGGATGGGTGAGCTGGCCCCCAGTGCAAGCTGGGAAAACAGGCCCGTGACTGTTGGTTGGGCAGTAAATGCAGTAATAATCAGGGTACAGTGGATCTCTCGGACGTCAGGGGCCCTGGGGCCACGGCACCTGCCGGGCCCCTGCATGAAGTGTGGTCCAACCGTAATATATGGTCAGAACACGAGTTGTGTGAAGCACAGCCATGTTTGATCTCTTCCGTGAGTTTCTACAGAGTGCTGCCGTGACGGTAATTCATTGGTCAATAACACACGGACAGACCAACAAAGGGCATGCTCTAATTTTGATCGGGAATGTTCCAGAGAACAACAAATTGTGTGAGTTGTGACACCACCTGCTGAAGAGTGTTGAACTAAACTAGGACCTCACGTGAAGAAAGAGGCCCAGTCTAGAACATTCTATGAACACATAGTCATCGCAGGTGAGTGACATCTGCTGAATACATTTTTAAATATTCTGCACCTCCCCATAGTGTACCAGTCAGCAGAACAGTCGCATCCGGCAGGAAAACATGCCGCCGGTGACGTCACATGAAAATATAGAGAATTCAGTGGCATTATAAGTTAACAGCCTGCAAGATACATCCAGAGGTCCAGTGGCAACCTAGGTCGGTACAACTGACTATACATTGTGACCAACAGCCAATAGTACAGGAACTGAACCCCAGGCATGACTGTCGCACTGACCAATGCGAAAACTTGAATTGAGCAGGTCTCTGATATCAAAGTTAGAGGGATTTCTCCCAAATATGTAAGTCTGCTAGTGTGTTTAAATGGATAAGGCGGTAACCCAGGTATCCTTCTAGTTCGCTGGGTACAATATGTGAAACCAAAGCCATACTGTAAGCTGACATTCCTACTATGTCCTTGTTCAAGACAAAATAAAGACTTCTATGCCAGTCTACAAGCCAGTTTTATGCCATAATAAAGAGACACTTACTTTGCCCACATGATAGTTTCAAGTTCTACTGCTAGATAACCATGAATCTAATTTGGCATATTTCAAAGGATAGCACAGAGGTGGGGGAAGTTGGGACACTGAGTATTTATACATCCCCGAATGTGTTTCCAAGAATTTTTTAAGACCTTTGATGTTTCCACAAAAAGAGACTGTTGTGGAAAACTCATACTCAAATGATTTCAGCAGTTTAGAACACAAGGATTACATTGGCACAACATTTTTGGTTGAAAGACATTGTTAAGTTGTGTCTAGGCACTTGCTTTGTGTAGGTGTGTGTGTACACATGAAATACGGAAGTATCTTCTTTCAATGTGAAATACAGTTCCATGAAGGTGTGGGCACAGTTCATCTGCCTGAGGAGCCTGTTCCATGTACCCAGTGGGACCATCGCCGTGCCCCAGGTCACACGTGTCACACGAGTGTCCCATTCTTCTGGTCGTAGGCCTTGGGGTAGTCCAGCGTGGCATACTCTGTGGTCTCTGGTACAGGTGGCTTCTTCGAGGCCCTCCTAGATTTCTCAGACAAGACCTGAATCTCTGCGTACTGCACACTGTCATCCTGCGGTGAGTTGTTCGGCCTGTTCTTGTTCACAACGGCGTATACGGGGAAATCGGAAACGGTGTCATACATGTGTGCCGAGTTATCCACCTTGAAAAATAAGAAAAGAAAAAGTAGGAAAAAAAAAATCAGAAAATTACTATTTTATGTAGAATAAAGCAAAAAATTAAGTTTTATAAAAAAATACTTTAAAACAGCATTTAAGCGAATTGAGCTAGAAATACAACTGGTGATCTGCCTAGATTCACGAAATTTGGCAAACTGGGAAATATTACAGCAGATTTTCAGGGTACACTCATAGCAACGTGGGAACCAGACCAGGTACTCATTCCTCTTTCGCTGTACTCGTTTCTACGACTATCAGATCTGTGTACCCTCAGTTTTAATATAAAGTTTCCCACGGGTTCCTTAGCCTTCACGTTTTGATTTGCTGTCCAGTCATATTGAGCTTAGATACTTTGGAAATGGCCTGAATGAGAGCAGGGAAGGGTCTACTTCTCTATTTTTGACACCAGCGGTGAGAGATTAGGTTTCTGTCTGTAAGGAGCGGGCCATATATTCACAAAAGCAGTAGGTGAGAGTAGGCCCCACCTGAGATTGGATGGTCTGTAGGAAAATGAGGCAATTTGCTGACAGTCCAGTGCCTGTGAAGGGTAATATTCTTAGTGGCAGTCAGTTTAAAATCAGGCTTATGGCAGCCCAATTAGGCTATCAAAGGCAAACTATACCTGGGATTTACCACATTATGTAACTGAAGGTTAGTGAGCACCCTACAACCAGAAATCTAAAAACATCTGCTCTACATGCAAGGACCACTCGCCTCAATAACAGGACAGGTCCTGAGGAAAAAGTCCAAAATAGAGGAAATAGTCCCTCTTCTCTTTTAATGGTCAATGCAGGTTAGCTACTCAACACTGGCTCGTAGGGAATATTGGCTGAAAACAAACTGTAATTTCTCTCAAAAATGCAATAATATATTTATGCATTACAACTGTTTTCCAATTCTACCCCAAATAGTGTTTTAACACCCTCAACTGCATTATATTTATATTTAAAAAAAAATCAGTGATGGTTTAGCTTAGCAAATTGGGAAAACAACAATATTAATACGAAGCCAAGGGACAAGAGTTTTAGTGTGATAAAAAAAACATAACAGTGCTGTAGATCAACTTTTTATAGTGGAAGCACATTGTGTTAAGGTAAACCATTTAGGCACCAGCCCCATTGCCTAGATTTACTTCAAAGCAAAGTTCTGAATTCAAAATTAACTTTTGTAATAAAATAAAAAAACTATGGAAATGAAGCTTAATTGAAAAGTTTCGCATGGGACTGTATTAACTGGTTATATGTACGCATTGTTTATACTCCGCCACTTAATTGTCATTGACCTCAAAATGCAACAATTTACAAGCAACTTCCCACACATAATAGACAAAATACATGATTTAGAGATAGAAAAAAAGCCTGCACAATATTTCTCTTTTTTTCTTCATCAGATCTCTTTTAGTTTCTATGTGCGAACCCGACATAAAAATAATGGATGCACAAAGGAGAACTATTAATTCTTTAAAAAAAAAATAAAGCACACATTTCTTTATGCCAACCCTGTAAAGAAGAAAACCAAAAAGAAAGAACCCTCAACCTTGGGTGACATTTTTATTACACTGACATACACAATTCCTAGCATTTTGATTTTGCGCTCGTTATGCAAAATTCCTGAAATTAGACGATTAAGCGTAGTTGCATAATTAAAGACATGTTGGGTAAAAATCCTAAAAAGGGACCACAGAAACAACGTGAATGACCAGCTGGCAATGTCACCCACCTTCACCTACTTTGGACTGTTTGATGCTCGGAACACCTGGGGCAGTTGGTCACAGTTAGAATAATGCAGATGAATAAATCAATTTCTGCATGAAATATAATTTCAGCAAAATTAGAGAGGAAGCCGCTTAGAGAGCTGTGAATTATATATAGAGCAAGATGTACCTCCCTGGCCCAATGTGGGGCAGGCGTTTGGGGTTCTGCCACTTTAAAAACACTACAGCGCACTGAAATCACCTGCCTAAGAAAGTACAATTCCCACCTGAGGCGACAAATGCAAAAAGAACAGACGATGGATAAAATGCTGAATTAATCAAACATTCACCCCCAGTCACCACAGATCTAGGTTAAATCCATTGTTTTTTGCGTGACACGCCATTCCCATTTAGACCCCGACATATGCAAATCAATTTTAACCCTGTTCCCAATGGGAACAGTCCAGCCTCAACTGCCAGGCAAGGTCGTCCCTGAATCAGAAACAAGCATCTTGGGACGGGTGTTAGACCTGGATTGGCAGTTAGGGCTGGACTGTTGCCATCATGAACAGGGTCAAGACTGATTTGCATAAAGCTGGGTCTGAACTGGGGTGGCAAAGTGAGCTAAAGGATAATGATGGATTCAACCCAGATCTGTGACTGGGGGTGAGTGACTGAAAAGTTTCAGCGCTCCGTCCATCATTTCCTTGTGCTGGCTTTGTTTGCCCTGAGTTGGCAGGATATGCCCAGATGTGGGTCCCTTGCTTAGTTTGCCACTTGATTCAAGCTAGCCTGACGGATGAGGGGTGTTAAAAACCAGTCCCAGGATACTTGATTCCTGTCCAGTGAAGACCTGGCTCGGCAGTTCGGGCTGGACTGTTCCCATCAGGAACAGGGTCAAGACTGATTTACATATGGCTGGGTCTGAACTGGGGTGGTGAAGTGAGATAAATAATGATGATGGATTCAACCCAGATCTGTGACTGGGGGTGAGTGTCTGAAAAGTTTCAGCGCTTTGTCCATCATCTCCTTGTGTTTGCTTAACTCCTTGTATGCTCGTGACAGCCGGGAGCCGTCATGCGCCACTGTGGGCGTATGTAGAGGCCGTCCGAATCCTGCCCACTAATAACATTTTGCACCCACGGATGGGGTTAATAAAGTAATTTTCAGTTCCCCAGGTGTTACTACCTAGGTTTGTCACAGGGAATTGGGTCTCTCGTTTCTTGAAGATCTGATTAAGATACTCCCTCTCCTACTTTGTCACAGAATTTGAAACCAGCCTAAGACGAGTTTAAACTGCAAGAATATCACTGAATGCTTATCTTTAGATAAGGCAGATAGAATTCCATGGCTCAAATATGCCAAGACCTTTTGTGGCTTCTTGGGTAGACCAGATTTTATTATGGACCTCGCCTCCCTGTATGGTGTTACAAAAGCGGACATTAAACACAAGATAATTAATCTGTTTGAGGACAAAAGATTTTACCCGGAGTGTGGTACGCCTAGTGTTTTAAATCATGAACTGGTGTTAACCAATAAGGGCATACAATTTTATCTTCAACGCATGTATACTCCGCAGCATAGATATATATTAACCCAATTCAGATGTAACCATCAATCGCTTTGTCTCCTTCTCTATAGTAAATGACTGGTCACCCACCCTTGTCCGGTCCCTGTGTGATGGGGTTAGTGAACAACGCACATTGCACATTGCATTTTTTTATAAGGTAGCCCGGACTAATGTTCCCTCTAATTTTGTTCCTCTGTGTGCGGTAAAGAAGGATGTTTGTGCACCACAGGTAAGGCTGTGTGTGCCGACATGCAACAAATCCCAAGGCAAGCAAAAGCTGCCTATAAGCTACCAAGTGCCTAATGTGTGTTTTGACTTGATTCCAATTACCCTCTCAGTCGTCATTGCGAGGCAAACATATTTAAATTCATTTGTAGGCTGGTCTGTCACCTCTAGCGGTCTCTGGACTTAAACAATGGAATATTTAAGATTTACCAGTGTGAAATCCATTGAAGAAATTAATTAACTCCACTATTTGTTCAGTTTCAGAAGATCTCAAGCTCTGGTAAATCCTCCTGGAACGAGTAAGGATAATCAACAACTGTCTAGATCACCAAAATACAAAGAACTAACTACTCCCTAGCAAACGACCCATCATGTGCAGGTGACAGGATGTAACCGGAGGTGTAGGCAACCCAATGTGCTCCTTCTCACTCACATTCACTTCCATGTATAAATGCTCTTACAGACTGACTGCATCTCAATTGGAGCAAACCTTCAACCTCACTTATATCACCAAACCTACTACATTCAGGTCAGTGCAAACAAACACTCTGCCAGTTATACCACACTACAACAACGTTTCTTACTCAAACATCCAGAAAACTCTTTGGCACCTCCCGAGGACTATCGTTTGCTGTAGAAATGGTACAGTACAATAATATATGATAAAACACTTATGTATCAGTTCAATCAATTAATGAGATCACTTGAAAACTAAGGAAAATTTCTATAGAAGAAAATGGGGTTAGGGAATTAAACATCGATGAGTGCATAGAATAATTAAGGAGACACAGATTTAGGCTATAAATATGGGTGCAAACTTTAACTTGGAGACAGTGCATGGCTCTACATCCGGAGACATGGTCCAGCTTCATCAAGTCCTAGGCTGATGTTCTTCCCCACATGAAGACATAGCTGTACAAAACAAATAACTGGTATTCCATTGGAAAGAGTGTCCCAGGCCCTCAGAGATGAACAATAAGCATAAGTATCAACCACAGATTCAGTGACTAACCACTGACAGACTTGGTGTCCACATCTCAATGGCCTGTCATTATTCCTTTGTCTCTTTGCTATTGGCTCAATTTGGGTACCAAATGCTGTAAAAAAAAAAACCTTCACAGGAGCCTTCAAACGTTTAGCGGCACAGTGGTGTGGGCATACAACACCAAACAATATAGGCCTCCCCATTTTGCTAAATGATCTGTTCCTGGGTAATGACTATTTTAATGTTTTCTTCTGTTCCCATTTTACCAAATTTGATACTACTTGGGTTGCTAATACATGTATAATTAAAACTACTCTGTAACGCCTTAGATCTCCTTTACCAAATCCTTTCCTCTAATCTGTAAACTAAGCTTAATAGAATAAATGAGCCCCAGGACATATTCCCAGCACAGTTTTAATGCATACATTTTTATGATTTAAAAAAATGTTCTCGGCCAAATAGGCATAGTTTAGAGACAATAACCACCTTGTCTGTCACTGTAACTGATCGAATACCACTTGGCCTCAAGTCCTGCCTTTGGTCTAACATGGTTACAATAAAGATGGTTGAAAATAAAAACCTTCCAACACATATACATTAATTCTAAAGATTCCTAAAATCATAAAATTGCGGTTTTCTTTTCAACATATATATATATTCTAACACTTTAATCAGTTTACCATGGGTGGGTGGAGTGGTCTCAGGCTATTGTTGTTTCAAGAATCTCACTGGCTGTTAACTCAACCTGGTTAATACAGGACCTTGCCAAAATGTCAGGAGTAGCAGAAGTAACATTAAGCACCCTTTTACCGTAATCACACCATACAAAGTGATATTACTTAAGCTACCACTTAACATGTAAGTTTTGGGTCAATGAAACAAAAATGGTTGTGGTGAAAGGGTTGCAGGAGGTATGGCTCTAACATTACATTACACAGTCAAGCTTGATATTGTACTTTTAGCTTGAAAAAGCTTTGCTAAAATCAAAAACAAACTCTTTCCAGACCCACTGATATGATGCACTGTGTTTGTTCCTCAAGCACATGTGCTACAGGCTGGGTACACTGAGCATCTGATGTCTTCCATCTCATTCTTAGGGCCAGATTCTCAAAGCAGTCCCGAAAAGCAGCGCAGCCCCCTTAGAGGCTGCGCTGGAATGCGTGACAGGGAGGGAGCAGGAGAGCACCATATTGACAGAGAAATGGCGCTCTCCTCCCCTCTCCCTAGCGCCGGCGCTGATTTGAGCAGCCGTGTGCCAGGAACACACGTTAGCACCTGTGTGCGTCGTGTTATCATACAGAAGTGGGCATTAACAATGGAAAGGAAATCGATTATCAGAGAATGTTGAAATGTGGAGCTCTGAGATTTATGCATTGTGAACTCGGGGACTGTAACCAAGGAAAGGAAGTCCATTGTTAGAGAATGTTGTTATGTTAAACTTTAAGGCTCTAATAGCATGGGCTCAGAGATATTAACCATGGAAAATAAGTCCATTGTTAGACCATGTTGAAATGGTGAGCTGTGACTGAAAAAACAATAACTAATCTCAACAAGTTTAACACAGGCTGAGGAAGGGTAGGCGTGCACTAGAGAATATTGAAAGGTTGAGCTCTATTCCTCACACTTTGGGGGCTGCGGGTAATTGAAACAGGATTCCACGTGAAATGCCATAGGTGAATGTTGAAAATGTGAGAAGTGTTTGTCCTACTATATAGGTTTGGAACCTGAAAGGTTGTATTAAATTAAAACAAAGACAGATTTGGGTGTTGTTGTGCAAGCACTGGTCAGATCTTAGTATAAAATGACCTCCAGTGAGTTTCATTGTATTTCGGACAGGGGTGTGGGTCAAGTTGCAGATAGCCTCCACTCAAGGAGCAAATAGAACTTGGGCCATGGATGAATTGTGCAGTTAGTGAGGCAGAGGCCTACTGCCCGACCTTAGGCAACAAGTATGCTGCAGAATATAGTATAAACCAGGTCCCTCTTTATAGCTAAACACATGCTAGTTGTAATTGCAAACATATACAGGAATTAAGTATGCAAAATCCATTAAGTCATTTCTGACCAATGAATTCACCTGCACGAGCCTCCTGCTTTGCTGATTTATTTATGTGAGCCAAACGCAGCTCTGACAATCACAGAAACACGATTACAATGGAAAACATGCATTTCACCTTCTTTGTTCACAGCATCAAGAGACACTGCCTTTCACACTGATCGTCTGCTGACAATAGGCAGGATCTCTCCTCCCCAATGCATTGAACCATCTGCGTGCTTTCAGATTAATTCTGAGCACTTGGAGAAGGTTGTGTGCGCGGACGCGGAGGCGCGCAGATTTGAGGGAACATAACCCCGGACACAATTTTTAAAACGGATAGTGCAATGGCTCAAATGTATACAGACCCGCTTTATTATTTTTTTAACAACGGCACTCTCTTGAAATATGCTGAATTGTGTCCAAGTTTTAATGGAAGGCTATATTAATACGTAAACATATTAGTGGTAAATCGACTAAAAGGAGTTTTGTATGTTTATATATGTCTCAGTAACAGTATCTTAGAAAGTTATTATATCGATATTTTACATACTGTTTTTAACATATGAAAGTTTTCCATGTATTTATTAATTTATTTTCCTTGTAATTAAATACATTTTTTTATTGTCATGCTTTTATGGTTTCATGTCTGAAACCAAATAAAGCTTATTGGTATAATGGTAAAAAATAGGTTATTTAATCTGTTCTTTACTGTGCCAAGAAATGGCAAACTTGCCATATAAAAACAACGTATTATTATTTGGTACACAATGGACGATGAAGGTGCTAACAGAATGATCCTTTGCATGCACAGTCCCCTTGCATAGCCACCCGGCTCAGCATCTTTTAAGTAGCACCATGGTAATCAGCATGCTGACTTGGTTCTGCCCAGATCCATAAGTACTCTGCTTGAGCTGATGGACATTTGCTGAGACTCCAGACTCTGTCTGGGTAAATAAGCTACCTGGTTCTCCAGTACCTTGCAATTGTTTATAGCTGCACCGCGCCGGCCCATAACGGTGACTCTTGTTTCTATCTTGTAACAGGCATGCTTATGAGGCATGCTTAAGTGTTCCCCATTTGTCCCAATAAGGCAGTGTTCTCCCCCCAAACACACAATAGCATGTTTGGTTTAATCCATTATCAGTGACAGTTGGTTTGCTCCATGTTTTTATAAGCCACACTGGGTTCACACAAGAAATATCTCTAGGCAGGCTATAGACCTTCATTTGGTACTTCATCAGAAGCCCTCAACTAGACAATGCCGTGCATAGAGGCCTGAGCGATAACTGTGTTAGGTTTCACGCTTATGTAAGAAACAAAAGGAGAGATTAAGGGTTTTTCCACAATGTGGAGTGAGGTACTCCTGGTCCCCTAGACCTAAATATGTATAAACAAAAAAGAGGAGTATCACCATAGGATCAGGTAGTGGTCCTAATGGAGAGTGGGGAGAGGAATGAAGTCAAAAGGAAATTGTTCCTTTTTTTAGAAGACCCCTCACTCACCAACATGCTTCATCATCGGGGGTCCCACCCGGACAGCCGAGTGCCATCCGGGTGTGCTGCGACACTTGAACTACAGTGGAGCGGGTAATTTTTGTGAGTGTAGTGCAAAACGTAATTTAAAAATTGGCGCAGTATTCCTTCAATAAAAGTTTAATATGAAGTTACTGGACAATAATAAAAAAAACAAATCAAGATATCAGAGTAGGTTAAATTGACCGACTATATCTATGTGAAAGTGCTTGGGTCTACATGTTTCAACCTGTGTTGGAGATTCCCAGGTTTTCGTCAGGACCAAAAAGTGAAAGGAGAAAGAACCTGGGCGGTATGCACACGCTAAGGTGCACCCAACCCTCGGCCCTCAGGACCCAACTGTTACTCACAGTCAGGCGGATAAACATCCAGATTCTGGAGTCAGAAAAAAAGCTGTTATGCCTAATCCCTATCCTCTGGATCCTTTAGGATCCAGAGGATAGGGATTAGGCATAACAGCTTTTTCCACATTCCGGTCGCAACAGACATGGAAGCACCAGCCTGTCCTCGTTTCCTATGAGGCGCAACCTACTCGATTTTCGAGCTTTAATTTTTTCCTGATTTGTTTATACAGGTTTCAGGCTTAAGGAGTTTGGTTCACACGAGAAGCACTAATTTGCGTGCATGATAGTGCCCTATCTTTTGCACAATAGATACCTCAAACATGACGATCTTTGTCAGTGGCGACTCCTCCGCTAAGGAGGAGGAGTATCGCCCCACTGCTCTTTACAGTGTAAATAAAGGAAATATAAAATAATAATAGTTTGATGTTCTCATCATTTTATTTATTCCTGCTGCTGCAGCTTTGCGGGCAGGGCTGCTCTACTCACAGAGCAGGGGGAGGAGCGCTGGGTACTCTGTAGGTGCGCATGAATGTTTGGCCAGCAGTCGTGCGCACTTTGCATGTTCTCCGCCCAGGCTGTATTACAGCCTGGGCGGAGAACATGTGCAGGCTCCCAATCCCCGTCTGAGTGCCAAACCCCAGTGCTCAGACCAATCACAACGCTGCATTGCAGCGTTGTGATTGGCTTAGGGGAGCCTGAGTGCTTCCTGTTCTGACCAGACGCGGAGAGATGAAGGAGGAGAGACCTGGTGAGAAGGTAAGCTTATTTTTCTTTTTCTTTACCCCTTCCCCGCCCCACTACCCCCAATCCATGCCGGCCACCACTGATCTTTGTTCACTGATGACCTTTTGATTTGTTATTTGTACATATATTTATGAATTAAAGAAGGTTGTGCCTAACTAACTAAATGTTGTCAGATGGGGGTCTTCATTTTCAGATTCTACGTTATCACTTGCCTCTAACAATTATATACATTTTTTGTTTGTTTTGTGAATGCTTTACCTCATTTTGAGACATCGGTATGTCATTGACATACATGTTTTAATGTAGAATAATACAGATTTCTTGTGTAGTGTCCTGAAGCGGCTGTGGAAATTACATGTGGCTGAAACCCATTAACAGTCTTTAAAGAGGTGTTTCAAAGGACTAAAAGGGATTTTGAATTATGTCCCCTCTAAATGCTTCAGAATCATATTGGGTGAAGGGACATGCATACCTATGTATGAGACTACTTCTTGAAGGACAGCATTTTTCAATGAGAAAAGAGTAAATGGGTGGGAGGGGCAACACTAGAAACCGGAGGGGTGGTACCAGTAGAAGAACAGACAATGAGAGAGATGAAAGATGGGAGCAGGGCAATATGTACAATGGGTGGGATGGAGGGTAGGAGCAGGGAACCATGGATAGTGGAGGAACACGGAAGAGTAGGGAGCAGGCGTGAGGAGTACATGAGGGAGCCAGTGGAAAAAGACACACTCCGGTAGAGTACTTAAACACCAAGAAAAAGGTAGCTTCTAAAAAAATGAGCAGTGGAAGGACACAAGTATTTTATCCATGCTCCAGGGAATGGACAAACACACAGTGAGGAAGGAAGCATATAGCAGCTGACCAATAGGAAGCAAGCAAATGAAAGTGACAATGAAGCCCACCAATAGTAAACAATGGGTGGTCTGTAAGAGCACTGGCAGAAAAAAAAGGTCTAGAAGAAACAGTGCATGCGCTGTGTAGGCAATACTTAAACACTGTCAAAGCTACATCAGTTTTTCTGCAAACACTTCAAATGGCCACATAGGGGCAGTCTTTTTTTTAATATATATATATATTTTAAACAACTTTCTCTGTCTGAAATGGAAGATGAAAACACCAAGGAGGTGAAACGGGAGGGGCGCAAGGGACACAACAGCAGGTAAGAAGAGTGCTTAATCTGAGCCAATGGTTTCAGGTGCTTGGCACTAGTGATAGTCAACCACATGGTGGCGCCGCCTGTCTAATTTTGAGATTAGCACAACACCAGTGTTTTATAATTAAACGCAGATTAAAAATGACAATTCAGACTACTCCAAGCCAATTTTATAGCTGTGGGTGGCCGGGAATAGTCTGAATTCTCCCACTTTTAGGAGTGTGGTGGTTAGTAGCTGTGCTGGTACTGTCATTCGTAGACCTGGCCGGGCATGGATGGTGCAGGCTGCCGGGCCTCCTAAAAAGGGCCCTGCCACTTGCTATTTTACAAATTAACAGGGCCGGACTGGCTACCGGGCGTTTTGGCATGCTGTCGAGCTGGGGGCTGATGTCACTGCGGTGGGGGCTAATTTCGTTGATGGAGACCTGCGTGTGCTTCGAAATAAACAAAGCAAAACAAATTTTGTGCAGTACACGCAGGTCCCCATCAACGAAATTAGCCCCCAGCTCGGCAGCATGCCAAAACACCCGTGAGCCAGTCCGGCCCTGCAAATTAACCACTGATTGCAGGCAGTGGATGCAGAACCTTAGATCAAGAACAGCTCATCGTAGGATCATCCTCCAGTTCAGAAGAACCTGCATTGGTGGAAGCTTGGTTTCCCCAATAGGATAATCACCAATCACCTAGAATTCATACAAAATATAAGGACACGGCTCTTTCATAAAATGTGATCCAACTGAGTCCGACTATAAGAGCGGATATCTGTGTATTACATAATGCAATATTATCCATCACATCCTTGAGCTTGTCAAATCAAGCACTAAATTTGCTGCAGCAGGCATGCCGTGCCATCACTGGATCACATTTCTGAACCACAACAATCATAGGCTCCACCTCAACCATCATAGCTCAAACCCTGTTCATCAACGGAGTAGCTGCATACTCCACCAGCCTTGAAGGACTTTGGGCCAAACCAGGAGTAGAAAAGCAGTAGACAAACAACTTTACAACATTATCAACCATGCAGGACACAAAGTTAGATTGACAGACCAGTAACAGCAATCCATCACTCAATTCTTGAGCTCACACTTGGCGTCCGAGAGTGTCTCACGAACAAATACCAAAATCCCTGCAAAAGATCCCAATAACTGGAAATATTATTTTCCCAGAATAAACAGAAAGCAAACAATGTCTTGAATTGTGAAAGAAACGCCTGTCCAGTCAACCTCATTTTGCCAAGAAAGGAGATACATTAATATCCTGATGACTACAAGGAGTGTTTGACCTAATGAGCTTGGAATGGCTTGTAAGAACCAAAATTAGTCTTAACAGCCTGAAAATTGCTAGCTGAAGTTTAGAACACGAGGCCTTTCACTACTGGAAGTTGTGGAAGACATAACAGTCTTGGAGTCGATGTATTTGATCATGTGTCATGAAAAGGCTTAAAACAGTGGCTTAAAAGTGGCCTGAAAAATTAAAATAAGGCAGATATTGTAAGCTGTTAGTGGTGGTGATGTTGGAAACAACAGCTAGTAAAGGAGAAATGCAGCTGTTTATTGATTTGGGGTGAGGGATGCCCAATGAAGATTAAAATAGATGATTTATCAAATTCCAGCAACTGGTCTTCCCCATAGAAAGTAAGCGAACACAGCAACTATAGAACCTGAACGCTCCAAAAGTGGTCTACTGTTGGCAAAGACGGGCAGTACTTAATTTGTAAAAATGTAAGTGCACTAGGGCCCAAGATATTGCCTAGCAGACCCCTTCAGCTTGCACCACTCAGTACCCCAGACACTGTTTCTAAATGCCAGTACAAATGGAATGGACGTGCTGCTATTGCTAGCATTATTTGCTGGCTTGTTCTTTACTTTTAAAATCGCCTCCCAACCCGCCCTGCTGACTCCGCCCCCCACCCTCGTCATCCGCCTACTTAGGCTTCTCTTCCCTGTGCCTCAGTGTTGCGTGGAGCCCGGTGGCAGAGGGCTAGCGCGAGACTGCTGGCGCATTTGTTTTTAACTTACCTCCTTCCTGCTGAAGACAAGCAGTCCCTCGCCCCGCTGATTACGAGCGGCTGGCTTGTTCTTTACTTTTAAAATCGCCTCCCAACCCGCCCTGCTGACTCCGCCCCCCACCCTCGTCATCCGCCTACTTAGGCTTCTCTTCCCTGTGCCTCAGTGTTGCGTGGAGCCCGGTGGCAGAGGGCTAGCGCGAGACTGCTGGCGCATTTGTTTTTAACTTACCTCCTTCCTGCTGAAGACAAGCAGTCCCTCGCCCCGCTGATTACGAGCGGCTGGCTTGTTCTTTACTTTTAAAATCGCCTCCCAACCCGCCCTGCTGACTCCGCCCCCCACCCTCTTCATCCGCCTACTTAAACGCTCCTCATGCGTCAGCGCAGCGGACGAGCGCAGCGGGCGCGCCGGAGTTGCGCCAGAGTTAAGCCCGTCTGCGCCCGTCCGCGGCCGGCCGGGGCTAGGGGCACTGGACGCTGTCCGTTTAATCACATATTCCCCCTCCCAGCTCTGTTCCTACTGGGTACATGGGAACATCCATCCCCTTACATCAGCCCGTCTAAAGCATCTAGGTGTGTCCTCTACCTCTTCTCGATTAGCTCCTGAGAGAGCAGTCTCTCTAGCTTTACCTCCCAACACGACCTTGCCTGCCCCCTCATTACCTCTTGTTTCCCCTGACCCGGTATTCAGCACCTCTTCTACGCTTTTAAACACCAGGTCTGCGGTCACTCACCAGTATGAACTTTTCGACTATATCGATTCTTATGATCCAGACCTTTTATTTTTAACCGAAACTTGGTTCAAGGACGACTCCCTACCTAACGTGTTAGCCGCTTTACCACCTACCCACTCGGTTATCCGAGCGGATCGCTCTGACGGCAGGCGAGGAGGAGGAGTGGCTTTAATCGCTCGCACTAATTTTAATATTCAGATTCTCCCTTCCCCTCCCATCCCTGACATAGATTACCTTCTAGCCCGCTCGACCTCACATCAGGCCCCTTTCACTTTCGTTTTAATTTACCGTCCCCCCCAGCTTACCCCTTCTTTCCTTCCCAGTATTCAGACTCTCCTGGCCACCCTGGTGATCAATAATTCTTCAGTATTGGTCCTGGGGGATTTCAACTTTTGGCCCAATGATCCTGCTGAGAGCCTTCAATCTAGGGAGTTTACCAACCTTATGACCAGCTTAAACTTTTCACCTCTGGTTCACAGCCCGACTCACTCGCATGGCCACGTACTAGATCAAATCTGGGCTCTAAACATCCCACTCACACCCCCCATAATAGCCCCTTGTTCCTGGTCGGACCACTTTACCATCACTTTTTCCCTCGCCTTAGCCCCTCTGACCAAACCCCAACTTCCCAAGAACACCTGGGTCAGGAAATGGGGAAAAACTGACATGCCCTCCCTCTGCTCTACTCTGGCCAAAACCTGCCCCGAGCTATCTGGCCTTACAGCCAATTCCCAGCTGTCCGCCATCGACAACTGACTGACTTTGGCAGGCGACGAGTTTGCCCCTTTAAGGCGACTCACAGTCAGGCGAGCCCATGCAGCCAACCGTTGGTTCACCTCGGATCTAAAAGCTAAGAAACTGGCTGCACGGAGGGCCGAGCGAGCTTGGCGTAGAACTTACAGTCCTGCGCTAAAGGCAGTTTACCTGTCTGTACTACAAACTTACAAAAAGGGCATTCTGGATGCTAAAACTGAGTTCTACACGAGCAGAGCAATGGCAGCCGAGTCTCACTCTAAAGAAATTTTCTCGACTGTCCATGAACTCGCATCATCCGGCAGAGCCACAGCGTCAATTCCTCCCTCCCAGTCCCTCTGCAACTCACTCAACGAGTTCTTTATCGACAAAGTTGCAAAAATTAAACTTAACATCCCCCTCCCTTCCCCTGCATTTACAAACCCCTCCCCTCCCCCCACGGTTTCCAAACTGTCTTCCTTTCCTCTGTTGACCACTAATACTCTCTCACCGCTGTTGGACCGAGTCAAATCAGGATCTCCCCTGGATTTCGCCCCAGCCCACATTCTTAGGGAAATGTATTTAAACTGCCCTATCCCGCCTTTGACCCTTCTCAATGATTCACTCACTAACGGCACCGTTCCCAGCCTACATAAATCAGCGGTTGTCGTCCCAATCCTAAAAAAACCCGGCGCCGATTCATCTTCCCCTTCCCACTACCGTCCTATTTCCCTTCTGCCCTACCTAGCTAAAGTCCTTGAGACTCACATCAGGACCACCCTGAGTACCCACGTAGAGGCAAACCATTGCCTCTCCTCCTGCCAAGCTGGGTTTAGGCCCCTGCATTCCACGGAGAAGGTGGTAATCTCGGTGATGGACAAGCTGCGGGAGGGTATTGATACCAACGTACCTCAAGCCCTGATACTCTTAGATCTGTCCGCCGCTTTTGACACGGTGGACCATTCCATCCTCCTCAGCCGTGTCAGGGCGGCGGGCATAGAGGGCTTGGCCCTCTCGTGGCTCGAGTCCTTCCTGGTGGGGAGAACTCAAGCGGTCCATCTGGCCGGCTTCGCCGCGGCCTCCCGCAAGATGGAGTGCGGGGTTCCTCAGGGATCGTCACTTTCCCCCCTTTTGTTTAATTTATACATCTACCCCTTCATTTTTATGTTACAGCAGCTGGAGGTCACAGTGTTTAATTATGCTGATGACCTCCAGCTAATCTTTAACCTTTCCCACTCCCCTTCATCTGCCCAGAATGTCCAGTCAGTCATGACATTTATCCAAGATTGGATGAACTGCAACCACCTCAAACTCAATCCAGACAAGACCGAGTTGGTCTTGACCGGAGGTGGTTGCAGTCCATGGTCCCCTTCCTTCTGGCCCCCCTCACTCGGTGTCCCTCCACTTCCCGTTTCCAAAGTTAAAACCCTAGGGATTTTCTTGGATTCACAACTTTCTATCCATTCACACATTGGTTCGGTTGTCTCTTCTTGCTTCTTCTCCCTAAGAACAATTAGGAAAGTCTCCCGCTTTTTCTCCCTCCCGGCGTTGAAAATCATTGTCATGGCCATGGTACTGTCCCGTATTGATTATGGCAATGCTATATACAATGGGGCCCCAGCTTACGCGATCCATCGTCTGCAGCTGGTGCAGAATCAGGCTGCCCGCCTGATTCATGGCCTCCCTAAATACCATCGGGCCAGCCCACTACTTAAAGCTTTACACTGGCTGCCGGTGCGAGAGCGTGCCCTTTTCAAGCTTGGCTGCCTCACTTTTCAGGCTAGGTCAGGCACTGCCCCTGAATTTCTTTGCTCTGCCATTGTGCCCTACCTTCCAGGCAGAGAATTACGTTCCTCCCACTCGGCCCTCCTAGTCACCCCCCGTCTTAAAAAACAGAAGGCAGGTGGAGCGAGGTTCCCTGTCCTGGCTCCAGCATTCTGGAACTCTCTTCCTGTTGGCCTTCGCACAATGCCCTCCTACACTCAGTTTCGGAGGGAACTCAAAACCCTCTGCCTACCCAGTCTAAACCCCCTCTAACTGCTGCCGTCCATCGCAACCTAAATAGCGCCATGAAACCGCTGGGTAAAAGTGCGCTGTATAAATGTTTTTAAATTCAAATTAAAAAAAAAAATTATTTAGGGTATATTACATTACTAAAATAATGAGTTCTGCTGAAAATAGAGAGAAAGCGCCACCATATGGTGGCATGTCATAACAAGTGCCAGTGTAAAGAATTAAGTGCTGGTGCTGAGCACCAGTAAATACGGGCACAAATTAAGCTCTGAAAAGACACTAATTGCCACGAATTCTACACTTAAAGTAAAACTTAATCACTAATATAAGCAGGGTGTGTTGGTATGTAAATTACCATAAGCACACCACTACCCAAAGTGGCTTGTCTTGCTAATGCCCAAAAGCAGGCAGAGCTAGTAACAGATAAACCCCTGGTACAAGAAGCTTTTTCTGGGAATCTGGCCGACCTATGTGTGTATAAAAGATCCGAACATGGACTCTTCCAAGCTAGTCACTGTCCAAGCCCAGTAACACTATATTGATCAAAACTGACCTCCCACACGTATCTGCTTCCATTGAATACATGTACGGTCAATAAAGCATTCCAAAGGACTTGAGGAAACAGGATGTATTACCCACAGGGACATTCCCGAGCACAACTGAGATATGCAGGCCCTGCGACAACCTATCACCGAAACCTTAACCAGTCAATGATTACCTGCAACGGGCAATTGAGCAGCTCACCAAGTGCTGTGAAAACAACACGGAAACATGCTACAAAGCTCCCTTCCACCCACTGCCTTTTCAGTGATGATTATGTTATTTATCTTTGTCTTATCCAATCCACACAGGATTGGTCACCGTCAAAATGACTCATTTCACAAACTTTCAAGTGTGTTTTATCATTAGTTAGAGGTCACACATTGTTTGTAATTTCAATATGAATTCACAATTTTTCCTGTTAATAACTCTATTTCTCCTCAATACTTTTATTTACATTAATAGAAGGCAGGGAAAAGGGACTACTCTTTCAGTTGTAAAATAAAGACATTGGGCCCGATTCATAAAATTAATGTGAGACAAAACCCTAACTTTACGACTTTCGGTATTCACAAAGGGCATTTAGGAGTAATAATGTTAGGAATCCTAACTTTACTACTCCTAAATGCCCTTTGTGAATACCGAAAGTCGTAAAGTTAGGATTTTCCCCCAGATGCATCAAGCACCCATTTTGCGATTCCTTATTAGTGAAAAATAAGGATTCGCTATTAAGGAATAGCAAAATGCTATGCATGAAGATCTTGCTAAAAAAATAGCGATTTCTTAAAATTCCTTAATTGCGACTCGCAAATTGCGAGTCGCAATTAAGGAATACCTCCCCATTCATTCCTATGGGCCTAGAGGCCCATAGGAATGAATGGGAAGACAATCTCAATTTGCGATTCTCAATTAGAGAATCGCAAATTGAGATTGCAATTTCAAGGGTGCCAGGGTGTCAAAAGGACACCCTGTTGCACCCCTGAAATCTGCATATGGGTACATCTTGCAAACACACATGCCCTAAGGGCATGTTTGTGTGTAAAATGGAACTTTGAAAAATGCACTTTAGTGCATTTTTCAAAGTTTTTGCAAATTACCATGAAGTTCAACTTCATGGTAATTTGCTCCCCCTATTAGCGAAATCGCTAATTTTTTTTTAACTTTAATGCATTGCATTTAAGGAGTCTCAATTTGAGATTCCTTAAATGCAATAGCAATTTAAGTAATCGCAATTTTGCGATTTCTTAAATTGCAATTTTTGCATTTGGGATGATGCATCCCAAATGCAAAAATACCAGACGCGAAGGGGAAGATTCTGAGAATGATGAGGGAAACCTACAAATATTAGAAATTACCTCCATTTGAGCAACGAGAAACTCTAACAAGATCTTAAAACTGCAGCAAATCACCAGGGAATTAAGGACACTGAGGGATGGATGAATGTGCGTAACAACCTTGCAACACATCTCACATTTGTGTCATTTTTCTTTTACACACACTTTTATTAGTAATGTGAATAGTAGCGCCCCCTCTAGGTCCTGCATGAAATCATAGTCATACATCACAATATGCTGTTCAAACAATGTGCAAAGGGCCGGTGCCTTGCTGATTTAACACAAATACTAAAATTGGGTGCCAGAATGCAATAAACTGCTTTAAAAACCGCCTTGTTGCTAGTGTTCAAATAGCTTCTGAGTTGCTATGCCTCAAGGAGCAATTTTTAAAAATAATTATTTGTATTAATTTTGTAAGACAGAACATAAAACAATACAAACACAGTAGATGCTGTATGATGAAACCTAGGAAGTTGGCGAAGGAACAGACAGCAGGCAACCAATGCAAAACTCTGTGGTTTATGTAAGTAGGACCATGGCAATGATGCATGTAAATTTATTTATTTATTTTCAGAGTTTTATATAGCGCGAACAAGATCTTTGCAGATATCAGAGCGCTATAAATAGCATAAACTCTGATCAGCCAAGTTAGTTGTTTAACTATTGCCCGAGAGTTGAACGTATTTTGATGGTAAGCATCTTCTTGGCTGTCGCACCGTAGTTCAAGCCCGTTACCATTCCGCCGTCGGCAGAGGTGAACCACTTCTCCAGTGATGACCTATAACCCTCTTGGCGATCAGGAATCCCACTCCAGCCAATACTGTTTAGCTCAGTATAGCACGGTTCGGCCTGGAGCCTGCCTGTCACGGAGCCCTGGCCTCACGAGTCAATGTGGATGGTAATGCATTTTGGGCAAACTGCTCTTCGTCAAGGTAACAGCGATGCAAGAAAAACCACATCAGAACCAACAGTAACCAGAAAATAAACACACATTATGTTGTACAAATTATAATTTCCACTTGCGAGACATATAACTGTTAAATGTTGTGAAAAAACAATTTACCATGCACATCCGGTGGCAATATTTTCTCAGCTTTCATTTTTTCAATAGATTGTTAACAGTTGTGAAAGCCAATTTCTGCGGCTGTAGTGGCTGTATTTTACAGTAATCTAACTCGGTACCTGACCTGGAGCGGAGAATAATAACGCAGCAGTGCGGGCAAATGCGACATTTTGTAAAAACCGGGGCGGCCATCGATGGCATGAGAGAGGCTGTCTCATGAGCAGGCTAGCCTGCACTCCCAGATTCCCCCGCCGCTTTACTTTCTTTTCCTCCCGGACGTGACGGATTTAATCCCGGCCCCCTGGTGACACGGTCCGTGATTAGCTTCAGCATCGGACTGAGAGGGCAGCCCTGCAGTGTGTGATGATTCACGATTGAGAGCCGCGAGATACATTTGTAGCGCTCTCAGCCACAGAGCTGAGAGCAGCAGTCTCTGGTTAACTGTTTGTTTAGTAACGACGGAAGCAGGTGCACCTCTCTCGGAGCAGCCGAGAGAGCCGGGGCACAGTGACTGGCGCCGCTGGTGGCTTGCCTGGCAGCAGGTGGCAAAATGCGTGACAATGCATTTTAGTGCGGTGATGCGGATCACCGCACTGAAATGCGTGAGCGTCACACCTGTTGAGTGACGCTTGGCAGGACTGTAGCTGTTAAAAATGCCAGCTGACTGCAAGTGCCTGGCGATTTTAGATGAGATAACGTAGAATTTGCTTTAGACACCTATGATGGTTTCGAGCTGAGAAAACTGGAAAAACTGGAAATTGTTACTATGACCACAGATGCTCTTTAGCTCATGTAGCAGCAACCGTCCCGTATCAGTGTGTTAGGTGGCTGAAGCCCATGGTTTTCTGGATTGAGTGAGTAGGAAAAGGAAGCAGCAAACAAAGCCAATAGGTCTGTCTCGCCTATGCAGGAGTTACTTGCTTTGCCATTGTGTTTTTGTCATGTTGTACAACAGTGTGTCTGCTGTTCGGCATGGCTAAAAGTTTGTGGTGGCGAGTGAAGCATTGTGAAGTGAGATAGAGTGCTGCAGAGTAGTGTGCCATACAGCGAAGGGGCATACAGTGGAGGGTGGACAGTGGAGGCACATACAGTGGAAGGGCACTGGGTAACGTGTTGGAGAGTAGAGTGAATTGTCGTAGATTGGAGTGACAGAGATTGGAGTGCAGGAGAGTGGCACAGATTGGCATGGAGCAGAGTAGCATAGATTGGAGTGGAGCATAGAGGCCCACAGTGTTGTGGTGCACAGTGGGATAGAGTGGCTTAGAGAAGAGTGGTGGGTCGTACAGTGGAATGTAGGGTTGTAGAGTGGAGGCTCAGGGTATCAGAGTGGAGTGGAGGGGCCTAGAGTCGATGGGCCTGGAATGGAGGGGCCTAGAGTAGAGTGGAGTGGAGGGGCCTAGAGTAGAGTGGCCTAGAGTGAAGTGGAGGGGCTTAGAGTGGAGGGGCATGGCGTGGAGTTGAGTGTCGTAGAGTGTTATAGCGCACAGTGGCTTAGAGAGGAGTAAAGCGGTGTAAAGTGGAGTAGAGTGTCATAGAATAGAGTCACATAGGAGGGAGAGGTGAGTAAAGTGTTGTAGAGTGAGTAAAGTGTCCAAGAGTGGAGTAAAGTGGAGAGCCGTAGAGTGGAGTGCAGCAGAGTGGAGTGGCGTGGCTTAGCGTAGAGTGTGGAAAAGTGTCAGAGTGGAGTGGCATAGAGTAGAATGGAAGAAAAAGGCATAGGGTGCCATAGTGTGTCATAGCGTAGAGTGACGTAGAGTAGAGTGGAAGCAGAGTGGAATAGCGTAGAGTAAAATGGTGTGGGGTGAAGTGGTGCACAGTGGAATGTAGAGGCATAGGGTGGAGCTGAGAAAAGAGTTGTAGAGTGTCAGAGAATCACAGAGTGGAGTGCCATAGAATGGTTTGCATAGAGTGGAATGGTGTATCGTGGAGTGAACTGGCACAGAGTGTGGTGTCAGAGTGGAGGGGCGTGGATGGGCATAGAATGGAGTGGTGTAGCGTAAAGTGAAGTGATGCAGAATGAAGTGGTGTAGAGTGTTTGTGTGGAGTGACGTAGAGTGGGGTGGCATAGAGTGGCCCAGCATAGAGTTGAGTAAAGTGTAACAGAGTGTAGTAGAGTGGTGTGCCATCGAGTGGAGTGCCATAAAGTGGAGTGCCATAGATTGGAGCGGCGCAGAGTGAAATGAAGTATCATATAGGGGAGTGGGGTGGCGTGGCATGGCGTGGAGTGTGTACAGTGTCAGAGAGGAAGCCTAGAGTGGCATAAAGTATCAAGAGTGGAATGTCAGTCAGTGGAGTGGCGTAGAGTGGCCTAGAATGACTTGCCATAGTGTGTCATAGTGGAGTTGCGTGGAGTGACAGAAAATGGAGTAGAGTGGAATGGAGTAGAGTGGAATGGAGAAGAGTGTCACAGTGGAGAATCATGGATTGAAGTGTCAGAGTGAAATGCCTTAGAGTCGTTTAGATTATCAGAGGGGCTCAGAGTGTTATAGAGTGGAATGGAGGAGAGTGGAGTGTAGCGACATTTGGTGGAGTGGTGTGTCAGAATGGAGTATAACAGAGAGGAGTAGACTGTTGTAGAGGGCTGTGGAGTAGACTGTTGTAGAGTGGACTTCAGTAAAGGGTTGTAGAGTTGAGTATGCATAGTGTTGTAGCGCACTGCCATTAAAGTCAATACATTTTCAATTGATCTGACCACTATATTTGCACAGATCTAGTTTTTCTGATAAAACTATAGAGCATGCAAAGGATAATGTGTGGACATGGCATCGCCTAGAGTATTGATCGGTTTTGATCATATTAAAATATTTGTTTCCACCACACTAGAATTACAGAAATATGTGCTTCATTTGTGCTGATCTAATTGTGATACATTCTGAAATATTTACTCAGTTCATTTACAGAAATTTTAATTTTGCAGTGCCCCCCCAAAAAATAACATCCTACACCTTTTTCTCTCGCATGGGTACCAAACAAGATTGTCATATTAATCCTCTCACTCTGAAGTCAGAGAAAGAAAAGTAAACACCAAGACACACAGAGCCTGGAAGACCGAGCCTGACAATTGACCTCTGTTATTGAATGGACAGCAAATGTGAGTGAGAACAACATTTTAAGGCCTGTTAACGGAAAGGTGAGTACTTGTGGAAGACTATAAGGAGTGAGTTAGAGAGGTTGTGAACAGGCTATGCTCCACGGGAGAGACAAATACATACTGGACCACCTAATACAGCCTAAAGTAAATAAAGCCAGGAAATAGGAAGCAAGCAAAAGTGATTTCGAAACCACAAAGCCAATGGTAAGCCATAGGCAGAAGGCATTCCCAAGGAAGTTTTCAGAATGTCCCGAAGAAGCCTTCGCCAACTAGACAGCTGGGCTGGTAGGCTTCACCATAAAAAGGGGATGAAGCTAGTCAAAGCAAAGCAAGTCGGTGTGTCATAGAACATTCAGCACATAGTTTGGAGTCATTGCACCCCTGCAAAAGGACAAACAACACACAAGTATATATTCCAAATAAAAGGACAAGAGCGAAGGGGAGTGGACCTGTATACTATATGATATTACACATTCCCATTCCATGGCACTAGAATGGTCTTATGTTTTTCCGTGAAATAGGGGAGAGACATCTTTGAGCTAATGGGTCAGATATGCCACTCACCTAACCAACCAAAAGAATCCAGGACTAGGGGCCCACCAAGATGTAGCAGAGAGGGAACAGTACATGACTTTGTATGACTTAGTGGGAACGTTTGCGAACATAATGTAATAAAAACAAACATTGTAATAAAATTAAGAAACATGACCAGGGCACCATCGAAAAAGCCAATTGTTACCAACTCCTCCACCAGCACCAAATCACTTTTTTCAAACAGCGGAAAGGAAAACCAAGGACGATCAAACACAGGCAACAAGAAAGAGGGCATTTGTTCTTCAATGCTTACTGTTTTTATTTCAGACCGCATTTCTCCAGGACCTGCAAAACCAGAAACACAAAAAACGATTAAGTAACATTATCTGTTAGTGTACGAGATTACAGTATTCAACTGACAAGGTGTGGTTTGCAATTGCTGATTTGGGGTGCAATATGGAATGCTGGGGAGGCAATATCTAATTTCGGTTGGGAAGTGGTGGGTGAAGGTCAGAACGGATAAAGAAATGTTTAGTTTATCTGCAAATCCCGGGTAAAAGAATCCAAATGATTTGAATATTTAATGGCGTAGAGTAGAAATAGAAGATGGAAAAATTAGCTTTGAGGACAACCACCTGAAGTCGGGTGGATGAAATACCACCACGAACTGGTGGCTGGAATGGAGGTGGACAACCAGGTAATGACTGCGTAAACCCTTCTCAGACAGTAGTTACAAGAGGTATGGTGTGGTCGATTGTGTTAAAAATGACAGACTATTCATGAAGAATGTGGACTAGTGCCTATGTGTGGTGGTAATGAAGCTGCATACATAGGCAGTGATTATAGACACCTCAGATTTGTATAGACAGTGGGGTGTTAAGCGCCTTGCATAGGGGAAGTGGGAACAGAGAGTGAGGGAGGTTGGGAAAGAAGTCGAGGAGGGCAACAGAGAGTGAGAGAGAAAGAGCGAGCACACACATTGGGGAAGGAGCAGGGCTATGAGACACCATATGGAAGTTTCCATCACAGAAATGTAAGGAAATTGCGTTATTTCAGGTAAAGTGTGAGGTTTGCCGGGCATTGTGGGTAATAAGGCGCCAGAGGGCCAGTATGTGTGCGGCAGACATCTTCATTAAGCGTATAATTATTGGATATATCTTTCTATATGTTTAGGCTGCCTGATGTGTGCATCAGTCTGAAAGTTAATATGTTCATGCAGAATTAAAGTGAGAAGCAGCTGGCAGTTTGCAGTAAGCATGTTATGGCAATCTGGAAAAACGGTCTTACGTGAAATATGCATGTGCGGGTAAAGTGAGTGTGCGGCATGACAATATGCATTTTTTATTAGATATAGTATATATAATGGTGTGTGACAGTAGATTCCATGAATGGTACATGAAGTAAGTGCGTTTGTATACGAGTATTGGGTCATGGATGGGTATAGATTCTGTCATATAAACAATGTAGGGTTTGTATATGATTCAGAAGATATGGGGGTTGAACTTATGTAAAGTTTAGAATGTGCATTGTTGGATCGGGAATAATTGCATTGAATGTGAAGTTTGAGGTGGTGGATACATGTATTGATGTAAGTGTACATGTGTTTCAGTGCCTCATGTCAGATACGCATAGGTCTTCCCGTTACTTTTTAGTTCTTTAAGTCTGTTTCAACTTGCCCTTCACTGACTTTAAACTAAACTATGCACTGTACAGATAGATGAAAATTCAGGCCGTAGTCTGCAAACTTGATTTTGGGCCCTAGCTCAGGCAGCACCTAGGGAAACCTAGTAAACCTGCACAGTTTTAAAAACTAGACACCTGAATGAGTCCAGAGCAGTGTGCCTTGCATGGATCCCATGAGGTCTTCTAATCCACAATGCCTGGCAAACCTCACATATTTCCTGAAATAACGCAATTTCCTTACATTTCTGTGATGGAAACTTCCACAATCCGCAGGAATCCACAAAATTCCTGCTACTCAGCGTTACCCCATTTGTGCGGATTAAAATGCTGCACCACTTGTGTAGCTGGGCCTAGTGTCTGCAACAGGAAAGGATGAAATCAAGGTCAATGAGAGCCCTTCCGAGGAATTTAGTGGATTCCTGTAGATTACATTAGTTTTCATCACAGAAATGTAAGGGAAATTAGTGATTTCAGGCAAGGTTTGAGGTCTGCAGGGCATTGTGGGTAAGAAAACCTTGTGAGATTCATGCAAGGCACACCACCCTGGAATCCACCGGTTGTCTAGTTTTAATAAATAGCGTGGGTTGGTAAGTTTCCATGGGTGGCGGCTGAGCACCGCCCCAAATCCCACTCCTAATGCTGATCTCTCCACGAAGTATTTTAGGGCTTTTTGTGTCAAGGTCTCTTCGCCCACCCACATGAATGAGGTACCATTTTTATCAAGAGATTCGGGGAAATGTTGTGTAGTAGGAAATGTGTGGCTTCCAGCATGTCCCAGAAGTTTTCCTCACAGAAAAGTAGGAAAATGTAGGTTTTTAGTCAAAGTATGAGGTTTGCACAGCATTGTGGGTAAGAAAATGTGTGATGCATACAAAGCACATCACCCTTGACTCCACTGGATGTGTAGCTTTCAGAATTGTCTGTGTTTGTTAAGTTTTCCGAGGTGGCAGCCTACCCAAGCTCAATTGTGCAGACATCCACCATTGCAAGTGGGACGATATTGGGAGTTAGCCACACTCTCCTGGCACACCCAGAAAAATCAAATGCCTCTTGCTTGCCATTGGGATGGGATGCTTTAGTCTGCAGGGGAGCAAAAAGACTGTTGAGGTTTTAGGCGTGAGGGTGGGGCCTGATGTTTGGATAGGCAAGACCCACAGCCATATTTTGAATAAAAAATATTTATTCCTGCCATACAGTGGGCTTTCTTCCAAAGTGTAGACATACCTATAGTCTGCCCACTGGGGTGGGGGCCAGGGGTAAGACCGATTTGTTCCTTTTGAGGAGGGCTGTGGCCAATGCCAGAGTGCAACACCCACCTGATACCAAGGATTTTGCCTTTGTGGCAAAAGAAAGTGATGCAGATTTTCTACATCCTGTGTGGAAGTTTGGGGCAGCATCGCCTATTGGGACATCCTTCCTATCTGCCTCAGGAGAGTGAAAGGCACTTTTGACCTGAAAGGGGTAGGGGTACGGCTTGATGCCAGGGTAAACTGCCCTGTCTTTCTGTTTGTTTTAGTGTCATTTTGGAATCCCTGGAGTGTAGTCAGGGTCTGCCCCCCTCCTTCCGGTAGGGAGGTGGCAGATTGGCGGTGAATACCATATCCACCCCTCCGAAGGGGCAGAAAATGTATTTAGCCCTGGGGTTGGGAGGAGCGCAGGCCTATGCCCAGAGGAGATCACCCCCCTTCGCCCAAAAGTATATTGCATGAATGCAGTGCCTAGTGTGTTGTAGGCTTTCTGTCTCCCCCAGGGGCATATCGGGGAATAATTATGACCATCTGACACCCATGGGGGGCAGAAAGACAATTGCCCCATTTAGTTGGGGTACTAGCATAGCAATATCGGGAAGTCCCCACCCTTATATTTAAAAAAGAAACAAACATTACTTGCCGCCCAGTGGGCTTTCTGACCTCATCAGCACCTGGAGGAGCAGTAAGCTTGCTGCACCATTTACTTGGTGTGGGGGCATGGCCATGCTCATAGTGAGCAGCCACCACCCCTATATAAAAGCAAACAAAAAACATTCCCTAGTATCTAGTGGTCTTTCTGCCCACCAGGGGCATATCCAGGTAATTACCCTGTCTGCCCACCGGGGAAGGGGGGGGGGGGGTAGAAAGATTGTTGCCCCATTTGATTGAGGTGGGAGCATAGCCATGCCAGCCCCTATATTTAAAAACAAAATACATCTTTTTTAAAGCCCTGGCATCTAGTGGGCTTTCTGCCACCGGGGGGGGGGGGGTAGATCGAGGGCAAATACCCCTATCTGCCTCCGCCGGGGGGGGGGGGTCAGAAAGACTGTTGCCCATTTACTTGGGGTGGGGCATGGGCATGGCTATGCCTATGCTGGGCAGCCCCGCTCCTTAACTTTTATAAGAAAAATCCTACCTGATATTTAGTGGGCTTTTGCCCCCCAGGAGGGCATTTCTGCAGTAATAGCCTGCCTCTGCCCCCACCAGGGGAGCAGAAAGACAGAAATTATAAATTTCCCTCTGGGGGAGCACAAGCCTTGACCAAGGGTCCATCCCCCATCCTTGGTGGCTAGTGGGCAGATCCCTGCTTGGGTATCGTTTTCATGTGGCGATACACTGGGCAGAGGTACTATTGGAAACAGGAGATTCTCCCTTTTTACAACAATACATCTCCTATGAGAATCAGTGCTCGGGGGCTGAGATATTCCCTGAGCACTGGTTCAGTGAAAGTAAAACAAGCCCATTGGCTCATTTTGCTTTCACTTTTACTGCAATGACATGACTTCAGAGGGCCCTCCGCACCGATCATCACTGCAGTAAAAAAAAGAAAAAACACAAGTCTGCTCTGGAAGCTCTTACCGAGCAGCCTGATGAAGAAAATACAAATAAAGGACTCCATCTGGAAGCTTTTACCGAGCAGCCTGATGAAGAAAGAAAAATAAAGGACTACCTCTGGTGCAGAGGGCCTCTCTACCTCCCCCCCTGCACCCATCCCTCTCCAGTGTCTGCCAATGGTCCACACTTGCACTGGGGAGCTGGGGAGGGAGAGTCCCCAGGCCGGTGGCCACACTAAAGAGGTTAAGGGTGATTAGTAGGCAAGCCAAGGCATCCAAACAAAAGAACTTCCTAAATATTTGAAATGTCGTGTACACAAAGTACACATAACAAAGAGCAAGCACTGGCTTCAATCTAAGAAAATAACTACTTGTGCCAATCACCAAAACTTAATGGGAAAATATAACCACCCACAAAATACCATGGCCTTAATAGACAGCCCATCAAAGGAACAACAAACCACGAAACAGATGAGAAACAATGGCTAACGGGGCTGACCGACAGCCCACCGGATTCTTTACTTTTTATTGTCCCTTTTTTCACAAATTTCTGACATGAAGTTTCCCAGTCTGCCACATATGTCTGTAGACAGATATTAAAGCACTTGATTTGCATCAAAAGCGAGTACATATGGTACATCACAACTCCTTTCCAATATCTGGTACGCTCAAGTGTATATACCAAGCCTTGAGACATCTTGTTCCAGCCAGGCCCACAAATTATATATTAAACTTTATCCTGATCCAAACACACAATTTATTGTTTAGTTGGTGGTCCGTCTCGAACTCAAAGATGCCAGGCCAAAACCAAGCCTTGATGATCAATGACAAACAGATAGCAACCTCAGCAAGTATTCTTGATGATAAAGAAGACTTGAAAAGGGCAATAATGCAACCAGAATCGGAATCCTTGATAGGCCCAGAGGGATTAGGTTTTTAATATAAATACATTTTGTGCATGTATTTACCCAGTCATTGTCTCTCTTTTACACAAACACACTCTCTCTCTCTCTCTTCTATCTCTCTCTACCCCCAACCCACCCATTTATGGGCAACACATTTTTCAACAGCTTTCCAACTTACCATATTCTCACTGGCCTATCAGATGTTTATCATTTTTAGGCCGGGCCTTCCAGACTGCACAAGATGCCTGGTTGCAAAAATACTATATGTTTACCAAGAATATACAGGGGCTTATAGCACGGCAATTGCTTGCCACTGGATGCCTTTCTTGTCACTCTCATATGCCTGCTTCTTATTCTGTTGCTTCCCTTGTCCATGTTGGGTTTATCCCTGCCCTGGAGCACAGCCTCTTTGCCATCTCTCGGACCGGCTTCCACCCTTCCACTGCTCACTTTAAGAAAGCTACGTTTTTTCCTCTTTGCATAAGCAGTTCAAGAGAGAACATTTGTTTTCCAGATCTCCCCCTTGTATGCTTCTCCTCCCTCTGCCAAATAACTGCACCCATGCTCCCTGTGCTTTCTCACACTTGTGCTTCTCTCCCCAACCCATGTTACTCTACCTTGTGTGCTAATTTCCCCTCCCTATTTTCATTGTGTTTCCCCATCCGTTTTTCCATTGCCCCCTGTTTTTTATTTTTTTATTCATTTTTAGGGCTCGGCCTACATCCCACGAAGTGGGTGTGGCTTCAGAGTCCTGTAGAGAGCGGTCCGACAAGCTAACCTAGACATTCCAGAGAAGCGCGTGAATTCTGTTCTTTATTTATGGCAGCTGCATGTTAATTGGTCATCGCATGGCTGTGTTTTTACAAGGCAGCACGCACTAGGCCATAGTCTGTAGAGTTTCTCCACTTCCTGCATATTCTGTGCGGAGACGCGCATTTGAAGGCTATAAATCATCAATTACCAGCTGTCAGGGGCCGCGGTAATTGAATCCAGATGCTGGGCGCGCGTGCACCATTCTTTGCTGTCTGCTCTCGGGAAGTCTTGGAACTGTATTTGGCATTCCTGGAGCGTGTGCATTTAGTGTCAGGACTGGATGATGGTGGGCGTGCGTGCACTCCAGCCTCTCCTCCTGGGCCTCGGCTCGGCAGAGGTGCGTGCCTCGAAGGCTGCTCGGGAGTCTGCCGGGTCAGGCACAATATGTTTTTTGTTGAAATCTGCAAGTTATGCAACAGGTTGCGGTTTGCGTGCAAGTACATTAACGGAAAGCGCCATTGGCGCGGAAGCACAAAACGATGATGTGTCCATGAACAGAAGTGAAAACAGAGCAGTAAATAATGAGGCAGTGACGTGGTTGCTAGAAAGCAAAATCACTTGTTAGCAGTGCTTAATTTGTGCCATAATAAGTGCCAGGGCTAAAGATATTTCTGAGGAGGCCACTGCTGCTTGCCCTACTTCAGGCCACTGCCAGTGATGCCAAATACGAGAACCAATTCAGTGTAGGACTTAAAAAAACAAGTGTGTATACCCAGTCATGCATCTGCTCAGAGTGTGAGTGCAGAGTGTGAGTGCAGAGTGTGAGTGCAGAGTAGTGAGTGCAGAGTGTGAGTGCAGAGTAGTGAGTGCAGAGTAGTGAGTGCAGAGTAGTGAGTGCAGAGTAGTGAGTGCAGAGTAGTGAGTGCAGAGTGCAGAGTAGTGAGTGCAGAGTGCAGAGTAGTGAGTGCAGAGTGCAGAGTAGTGAGTGCAGAGTGCAGAGTAGTGAGTGCAGAGTAGTGAGTGCAGAGTAGTGAGTGCAGAGTAGTGAGTGCAGAGTAGTGAGTGCAGAGTAGTGAGTGCAGAGTAGTGAGTGCAGAGTAGTGAGTGCAGAGTAGTGAGTGCAGAGTAGTGAGTGCAGAGTGCAGAGTAGTGAGTGCAGAGTGCAGAGTAGTGAGTGCAGAGTGCAGAGTAGTGAGTGCAGAGTGCAGAGTAGTGAGTGCAGAGTGCAAGATCATCCGTAAGGACCGCACCAAGCAAACAGGAGGAGGCATCGCCATCGTCCACAAGAACACCATCCGCCTCTCAACGAGCTCAGAAGACAATCTCGCTATCGCCGAACACCTTCACTTCCAGATCCACACCGACCCCAATACCACACTCAGAGGCACCCTCCTCTACAGGCCACCAGGACCCCGTACAAAATTCAGCGAAGACATCACTGACTTCATCAGCCCACATGCCCTCCCTTCTGAGGACTACATTCTACTGGGAGACCTTAATTTCCATCTGGAAAAGAACAACGACAGTAACACTTCCACCCTTCTGGACAATCTCGCCAATCTCGGACTCAAACAACTTGTTAACACCCCCACACGCTATGCAGGACACACACTCGACCCTATCTTCACTTCCAGCAAGCATATCTCCTTTACTCACACCACACCCCTCCACTGGACGGACCACAGCTGCATCCACTTCATTTACAATAAGACCACGATCCACAACCACCCTCAACCAACTCTGCGAAGAAACTGGAACAAAATCACCATCGACCAGATCTCCACTTCGCTTCTTCAAAAACCCCCTGCCTACTCAACGAACCCTAACCAAGCCGCCATCAACCTCACACAATGGCTAACCCAAACCGCCGACAAACTAGCACCCCTGAAAAAGCATCAAATCAAACAAGGAAGCAAGAACACCCCCTGGTTCAACGATGACCTTAAGAAATCCAAGAAGCTCTGTCGTTCCCTTGAGAAAACCTGGAAAAAAGACCCAAACACCATCACCCAAGCCGCCTTCAAAAATGCCACCCGCAAACACCACCAACTAATCCGGACTGCCAAGAAATCAGCACTCAAAGACCGACTAGACAACAACGCCCACAACAGCAAGGAACTTTTCAACACAATCAAAGAATTCACCAACCCCACCGCCAGCTCTAATGACATCACCCCCTCTCAAGCCCTCTGCGACTCCCTCGCCTCATTCTTCCATGACAAAATCGCCGACATTCATAACAGCTTTGACAACCAACCCGTAAACCAGTCCACCCCACTCACCTCCGAAGATGTTCCTCCTCCGAATAACCTTTTCGAATGGAACACAATCACCACAGAAGACACCATTCGCCTGATGAACTCCATCCACTCAGGAGCCCCTACAGACTTATGCCCCCATCACATCTTCAACAAAGCAGACTCCATTATCGCACCCCATCTCCGAGACGTCATCAACTGCTCCCTCAACTCCGCCACATTCCCAGAAAGCTGGAAACACGCCGAACTCAGCGCCCTTCTGAAGAAACCAACAGCTGACCCCACCGAACTCAAAAACTACCGCCCCATCTCGCTCCTCTCATTCCCTGCCAAAGTCATTGAGAAAGCCATCAACAATCAGCTCGCCACCTTCCTCGAAACCAACAAACTACTCGACTCCTCACAGTCTGGCTTCCGAGCCAAACACAGCACCGAGACCGCCCTCATCGCAGCAACAGACGACATTCGAACACTACTGGACAATGGAGACACAGTTTCCCTCATCCTCCTTGACCTCTCCGCAGCCTTCGACACAGTCTGCCATAGCACCCTGATACAACACCTCAGAAACATCGGAATTCAAGGAAAAGCATTGGACTGGATCATCTCGTTCCTCGCTGGAAGAACTCAGAGAGTCCGCCTCCCCATTTTAAGTCAGAGGCCACCGAAGTCATCTGCGGCGTCCCACAAGGATCATCACTCAGCCCCACCCTCTTCAACGTCTACATGAGCCCCCTCGCAACCATCGCACGTCAACACAACCTCAACATCATCTCCTATGCGGATGACACTCAGCTGATCCTATCACTCACAAAAGACCCAATCACCGCCAAAACCAACCTACATGAAGGGATGAAAGAAGTAGCCGAGTGGATGAATCACAGCCGTCTGAAACTGAACTCGGACAAAACGGAAGTCCTCATCTTAGGTTCATCCCCTTCCACCTGGGACGACTCTTGGTGGCCAACGGCCCTAGGAAAAGCCCCCATACCGACAGACCACGCACGGAACCTGGGCATCATCCTTGACTCCTCACTCTCGATGACCAGACAAGTCAACGCCGTCTCATCATCATGCTTCAACATCCTGCGCATGCTCAAAAAAACATTCCACTGGATCCCCACCGAAACAAGGAAAACGGTCACCCACGCACTGGTGACAAGCCGTCTGGACTACGGAAACACCCTTTACGCCGGTACCACCGCAAAACTGCAGAAAAAACTCCAACGCATCCAAAATGCTTCAGCCAGACTCATACTAGACATCCCCCGCACAGACCACATTTCCGTTCACCTGAAAGACCTTCACTGGCTCCCCGTCAACAAGAGAATAACGTTCCGTCTCCTCACCCACGCTCACAAAGCCCTATACGAAATTGGACCCGATTGTCTCAACACGCGCCTTTCCTTTTACACCCCCACCCGCCAGCTGCGTTCGTCCAACCAAGCCCTCGCCGCTGTTCTGCGCATCCACAAGGCCACCATGGGGGGTAGATCCTTCTCCTACTTAGCGGCCAAAACCTGGAATTCCCTCCCCATCCACCTCCGACTTACGCAAAACCACCTAGCCTTCAGAAAACAGCTTAAAACCTGGATATTCGATAAGTAACCCTCCCCCCCTTCCTCAAGCGCCTTGGGACCCTCTGGGTATGTAGTGCGCTATATAAATTTTGACTTGACTTGAGTGCAGAGTACTGACGGCAGAGTGCAGAGTAGTGACGGCAGAGTGCAGAGTAGTGAGTGCAGAGTAGTGAGTGCAGAGTGCAGAGTAGTGAGTGCAGAGTGCAGAGTAGTGAGTGCAGAGCGCAGAGTAGTGAGCGCAGAGCGCAGAGTAGTGAGTGCAGAGCGCAGAGTAGTGAGTGTAGAGTGTAGAGTGAGTGTGCAGAGTAGTGAGTGCAGAGTAGTGAGTGCAGAGTAGTGAGTGCAGAGTAGCGAGTGCAGAGTAGCGAGTGCAGAGTAGCGAGTGCAGAGTAGCGAGTGCAGAGTAGCGAGTGCAGAGTAGCGAGTGCAGAGTAGCGAGTGCAGAGTAGTGAGTGCAGAGTAGTGAGTGCAGAATAGTGAGTGCAGAGTAGTGAGTGTAGAGAGCAGAGTAGTGAGTGCAGAGTGCAGAGTAGTGAGTGCAGAGTAGTGAGTGTGCAGAGTAGTGAGTGCAGAGTAGTGAGTGCAGAGTAGTGAGTGCAGAGTAGTGAGTGCAGAGTAGTGAGTGCAGAGTAGTGAGTGCAGAGTAGTGAGTGCAGAGTAGTGAGTGCAGAGTAGTGAGTGCAGAGTAGTGAGTGCAGAGTAGTGAGTGCAGAGTAGTGAGTGCAGAGTGCAGAGTAGTGAGTGCAGAGTGCAGAGTAGTGAGTGCAGAGTGCAGAGTAGTGAGTGCAGAGTGCAGAGTAGTGAGTGCAGAGTGCAAGATCATCCGTAAGGACCGCACCAAGCAAACAGGAGGAGGCATCGCCATCGTCCACAAGAACACCATCCGCCTCTCAACGAGCTCAGAAGACAATCTCGCTATCGCCGAACACCTTCACTTCCAGATCCACACCGACCCCAATACCACACTCAGAGGCACCCTCCTCTACAGGCCACCAGGACCCCGTACAAAATTCAGCGAAGACATCACTGACTTCATCAGCCCACATGCCCTCCCTTCTGAGGACTACATTCTACTGGGAGACCTTAATTTCCATCTGGAAAAGAACAACGACAGTAACACTTCCACCCTTCTGGACAATCTCGCCAATCTCGGACTCAAACAACTTGTTAACACCCCCACACGCTATGCAGGACACACACTCGACCCTATCTTCACTTCCAGCAAGCATATCTCCTTTACTCACACCACACCCCTCCACTGGACGGACCACAGCTGCATCCACTTCATTTACAATAAGACCACGATCCACAACCACGCTCAACCAACTCTGCGAAGAAACTGGAACAAAATCACCATCGACCAGATCTCCACTTCGCTTCTTCAAAAACCCCCTGCCTACTCAACGAACCCTAACCAAGCCGCCATCAACCTCACACAATGGCTAACCCAAACCGCCGACAAACTAGCACCCCTGAAAAAGCATCAAATCAAACAAGGAAGCAAGAACACCCCCTGGTTCAACGATGACCTTAAGAAATCCAAGAAGCTCTGTCGTTCCCTTGAGAAAACCTGGAAAAAAGACCCAAACACCATCACCCAAGCCGCCTTCAAAAATGCCACCCGCAAACACCACCAACTAATCCGGACTGCCAAGAAATCAGCACTCAAAGACCGACTAGACAACAACGCCCACAACAGCAAGGAACTTTTCAACACAATCAAAGAATTCACCAACCCCACCGCCAGCTCTAATGACATCACCCCCTCTCAAGCCCTCTGCGACTCCCTCGCCTCATTCTTCCATGACAAAATCGCCGACATTCATAACAGCTTTGACAACCAACCCGTAAACCAGTCCACCCCACTCACCTCCGAAGATGTTCCTCCTCCGAATAACCTTTTCGAATGGAACACAATCACCACAGAAGACACCATTCGCCTGATGAACTCCATCCACTCAGGAGCCCCTACAGACTTATGCCCCCATCACATCTTCAACAAAGCAGACTCCATTATCGCACCCCATCTCCGAGACGTCATCAACTGCTCCCTCAACTCCGCCACATTCCCAGAAAGCTGGAAACACGCCGAACTCAGCGCCCTTCTGAAGAAACCAACAGCTGACCCCACCGAACTCAAAAACTACCGCCCCATCTCGCTCCTCTCATTCCCTGCCAAAGTCATTGAGAAAGCCATCAACAATCAGCTCGCCACCTTCCTCGAAACCAACAAACTACTCGACTCCTCACAGTCTGGCTTCCGAGCCAAACACAGCACCGAGACCGCCCTCATCGCAGCAACAGACGACATTCGAACACTACTGGACAATGGAGACACAGTTTCCCTCATCCTCCTTGACCTCTCCGCAGCCTTCGACACAGTCTGCCATAGCACCCTGATACAACACCTCAGAAACATCGGAATTCAAGGAAAAGCATTGGACTGGATCATCTCGTTCCTCGCTGGAAGAACTCAGAGAGTCCGCCTCCCCATTTTAAGTCAGAGGCCACTGAAGTCATCTGCGGCGTCCCACAAGGATCATCACTCGGCCCCACCCTCTTCAACGTCTACATGAGCCCCCTCGCAACCATCGCACGTCAACACAACCTCAACATCATCTCCTATGCGGATGACACTCAGCTGATCCTATCACTCACAAAAGACCCAATCACCGCCAAAACCAACCTACATGAAGGGATGAAAGAAGTAGCCGAGTGGATGAATCACAGCCGTCTGAAACTGAACTCGGACAAAACGGAAGTCCTCATCTTAGGTTCATCCCCTTCCACCTGGGACGACTCTTGGTGGCCAACAGCCCTAGGAAAAGCCCCCATACCGACAGACCACGCACGGAACCTGGGCATCATCCTTGACTCCTCACTCTCGATGACCAGACAAGTCAACGCCGTCTCATCATCATGCTTCAACATCCTGCGCATGCTCAAAAAAACATTCCACTGGATCCCCACCGAAACAAGGAAAACGGTCACCCACGCACTGGTGACAAGCCGTCTGGACTACGGAAACACCCTTTACGCCGGTACCACCGCAAAACTGCAGAAAAAACTCCAACGCATCCAAAATGCTTCAGCCAGACTCATACTAGACATCCCCCGCACAGACCACATTTCCGTTCACCTGAAAGACCTTCACTGGCTCCCCGTCAACAAGAGAATAACGTTCCGTCTCCTCACCCACGCTCACAAAGCCCTATACGAAATTGGACCCGATTGTCTCAACACGCGCCTTTCCTTTTACACCCCCACCCGCCAGCTGCGTTCGTCCAACCAAGCCCTCGCCGCTGTTCTGCGCATCCACAAGGCCACCATGGGGGGTAGATCCTTCTCCTACTTAGCGGCCAAAACCTGGAATTCCCTCCCCATCCACCTCCGACTTACGCAAAACCACCTAGCCTTCAGAAAACAGCTTAAAACCTGGATATTCGATAAGTAACCCTCCCCCCCTTCCTCAAGCGCCTTGGGACCCTCTGGGTATGTAGTGCGCTATATAAATTTTGACTTGACTTGAGTGCAGAGTACTGACGGCAGAGTGCAGAGTAGTGACGGCAGAGTGCAGAGTAGTGAGTGCAGAGTAGTGAGTGCAGAGTAGTGAGTGCAGAGTGCAGAGTAGTGAGTGCAGAGTAGTGAGTGCAGAGCGCAGAGTAGTGAGCGCAGAGCGCAGAGTAGTGAGTGCAGAGCGCAGAGTAGTGAGTGTAGAGTGTAGAGTGAGTGTGCAGAGTAGTGAGTGCAGAGTAGTGAGTGCAGAGTAGTGAGTGCAGAGTAGTGAGTGCAGAGTAGCGAGTGCAGAGTAGCGAGTGCAGAGTAGCGAGTGCAGAGTAGCGAGTGCAGAGTAGCGAGTGCAGAGTAGCGAGTGCAGAGTAGCGAGTGCAGAGTAGTGAGTGCAGAGTAGTGAGTGCAGAGTGCAGAGTACTGAGTGCAGAGTACTGAGTGCAGAGTAGTGAGTGTGCAGAGTAGTGAGTGTGCAGAGTAGTGAGTGTGCAGAGTAGTGAGTGTGCAGAGTAGTGAGTGTGCAGAGTAGTGAGTGTGCAGAGTAGTGAGTGTGCAGAGTAGTGAGTGCAGAGTGCAGAGTAGTGAGTACAGAGTGCAGAGTAGTGAGTGCAGAGTAGTGAGTGCAGAGTAGTGAGTGCAGAGTAGTGAGTGCAGAGTAGTGAGTGCAGAGTAGTGAGTGCAGAGTAGTGAGTGCAGAGTAGTGAGTGCAGAGTGCAGAGTAGTGAGTGCAGAGTGCAGAGTAGTGAGTGTAGAGTAGTGAGTGTAGAGTAGTGAGTGCAGAGTAGTGAGTGCAGAGTAGTGAGTGCAGAGTAGTGAGTGCAGAGTAGTGAGTGCAGAGTAGTGAGTGCAGAGTAGTGAGTGCAGAGTAGTGAGTGCAGAGTGCAGAGTAGTGAGTGCAGAGTGCAGAGTAGTGAGTGCAGAGTAGTGAGTGTGCAGAGTAGTGAGTGTGCAGAGTAGTGAGTGTGCAGAGTAGTGAGTGTGCAGAGTAGTGAGTGTGCAGAGTAGTGAGTGTGCAGAGTAGTGAGTGTGCAGAGTAGTGAGTGTGCAGAGTAGTGAGTGTGCAGAGTAGTGAGTGTGCAGAGTAGTGAGTGTGCAGAGTAGTGAGTGTGCAGAGAAGTGAGTGTGCAGAGAAGTGAGTGTGCAGAGAAGTGAGTGTGCAGAGAAGTGAGTGTGCAGAAAAGTGAGTGTGCAGAAAAGTGAGTGCAGAGTGCAGAGTGCAGAGTGCAGAGTACAGAGTAGTGAGTGCAGAGTAGTGAGTGCAGAGTAGTGAGTGCAGAGTAGTGAGTGCAGAGTAGTGAGTGTGCAGAGTAGTGAGTGTGCAGAGTAGTGAGTGTGCAGAGTAGTGAGTGTGCAGAGTAGTGAGTGTGCAGAGTAGTGAGTGTGCAGAGTAGTGAGTGTGCAGAGTAGTGAGTGTGCGGAGTAGCGAGTGTGCAGAGAAGTGAGTGCAGAGTGCAGAGTAGTGAGTGCAGAGTGCAGAGTAGTGAGTGCAGAGTGCAGAGTAGTGAGTGCAGAGTAGTGAGTGCAGAGTAGTGAGTGCAGAGTAGTGAGTGCAGAGTGCAGAGTAGTGAGTGCAGAGTGCAGAGTAGTGAGTGCAGAGTGCAGAGTAGTGAGTGCAGAGTGCAGAGTAGTGAGTGCAGAGTAGTGAGTGCAGAGTAGTGAGTGCAGAGTAGTGAGTGCAGAGTAGTGAGTGCAGAGTAGTGAGTGCAGAGTAGTGAGTGCAGAGTAGTGAGTGCAGAGTAGTGAGTGCAGAGTAGTGAGTGCAGAGTGCAAAGTAGTGAGTGCAGAGTGCAAAGTAGTGAGTGCAGAGTGCAGAGTAGTGAGTGCAGAGTGCAGAGTAGTGAGTGCAGAGTGCAGTGTAGTGAGTGCAGAGTAGTGAGTGCAGAGTAGTGAGTGCAGAGTAGTGAGTGCAGAGTAGTGAGTGCAGAGTAGTGAGTAGTGAGTGCAGAGTGCATAGTTGTGAGTGCAGAGTTGAGAGTGCAGAGTGAGTGTGCAGAGTGCAGAGTGGTGAGTGTGTAGAGTGCAGAGTGAGTGTGCAGAGTGAGTGTGCAGAGTAGTGAGTGCAGAGTAGTGAGTGCAGAGTGCAGAGTAGTGAGTGCAGAGTAGTGAGTGCAGAGTAGTGAGTGCAGAGTAGTGAGTGCAGAGTAGTGAGTGCAGAGTAGTGAGTGCAGAGTAGTGAGTGCAGAGTAGTGAGTGCAGAGTAGTGAGTGCAGAGTAGTGAGTAGTGAGTGCAGAGTTGTGAGTGCAGAGTGCATAGTTGTGAGTGCAGAGTTGTGAGTGCAGAGTGCATAGTTGTGAGTGCAGAGTTGTGAGTGCAGAGTGCATAGTTGTGAGTGCAGAGTTGAGAGTGCAGAGTGAGTGTGCAGAGTGCAGAGTTGAGAGTGCAGAGTGAGTGTGCAGAGTGGTGAGTGAGTGTGCAGAGTGGTGAGTGCAGAGTGCAGATTAGTGAGTGCAGAGTAGTGAGTGCAGAGTAGTGAGTGCAGAGTAGTGAGTGCAGAGTAGTGAGTAGTGAGTGCAGAGTTGTGAGTGCAGAGTGCATAGTTGTGAGTGCAGAGTTGTGAGTGCAGAGTGCATAGTTGTGAGTGCAGAGTTGAGAGTGCAGAGTGAGTGTGCAGAGTGCAGAGTTGAGAGTGCAGAGTGAGTGTGCAGAGTGGTGAGTGAGTGTGCAGAGTGGTGAGTGCAGAGTGCAGATTAGTGAGTGCAGAGTAGTGAGTGCAGAGTAGTGAGTGCAGAGTAGTGAGTGCAGAGTAGTGAGTGCAGAGTAGTGAGTGCAGAGTAGTGAGCGCATAGTAGTGAGCGCATAGTAGTGAGCGCATAGTAGTGAGCGCATAGTAGTGAGCGCATAGTAGTGAGCGCATAGTAGTGAGTGCATAGTAGGGAGTGCAGAGTAGGGAGTGCAGAGTAGGGAGTGTGCAGAGTAGTGAGTGTGCAGAGTAGTGAGTGTGCAGAGTAGTGAGTGCAGAGTAGTGAGTGCAGAGTAGTGAGTGCAGAGTAGTGAGTGCAGAGTAGTGAGTGCAGAGTAGTGAGTGCAGAGTAGTGAGTGCAGAGTAGTGAGTGCAGAGTAGTGAGTGCAGAGTAGTGAGTGCAGAGTAGTGAGTGCAGAGTGCAGAGTAGTGAGTGCAGAGTTCAGAGTAGTGAGTGCAGAGTGCAGAGTAGTGAGTGCAGAGTGCAGATTAGTGAGTGCATAGTAGTGAGTGCATAGTAGTGAGTGCATAGTAGTGAGTGCAGAGTAGTGAGTGCAGAGTAGTGAGTGCAGAGTAGTGAGTGCAGAGTAGTGAGTGTGCAGAGTAGTGAGTGTGCAGAGTAGTGAGTGTGCAGAGTAGTGAGTGTGCAGAGTAGTGAGTGCAGAGTAGTGAGTGCAGAGTAGTGAGTGCAGAGTAGTGAGTGCATAGTAGTGAGTGCATAGTAGTGAGTGCATAGTAGTGAGTGCAGAGTAGTGAGTGCATAGTAGTGAGTGCAGAGTAGTGAGTGCAGAGTAGTGAGTGCAGAGTAGTGAGTGCAGAGTAGTGAGTGCAGAGTGCAGAGTAGTGAGTGCAGAGTGCAGATTAGTGAGTGCAGATTAGTGAGTGCATAGTAGTGAGTGCATAGTAGTGAGTGCATAGTAGTGAGTGCATAGTAGTGAGTGCATAGTAGTGAGTGCATAGTAGTGAGTGCATAGTAGTGAGTGCATAGTAGTGAGTGTGCAGAGTAGTTAGTGTGCAGAGTAGTGAGTGTGCAGAGTAGTGAGTGTGCAGAGTAGTGAGTGTGCAGAGTAGTGAGTGTGCAGAGTAGTGAGTGTGCAGAGTAGTGAGTGTGCAGAGTAGTGAGTGTGCAGAGTAGTGAGTGCAGAGTTGTGAGTGCAGAGTTGTGAGTGCAGAGTTGTGAGTGCAGAGTGCAGAGTGAGTGTGCAGAGTGGTGAGTGAGTGTGCAGAGTGCAGAGTGAGTGTGCAGAGTGAGTGTGCAGAGTGAGTGTGCAGAGTGAGTGTGCAGAGTGCAGAGTGAGTGTGCAGAGTGGTGAGTGAGTGTGCAGAGTGCAGAGTGAGTGTGCAGAGTGAGTGTGCAGAGTGCAGAGTGAGTGTGCAGAGTGCAGAGTGAGTGTGCAGAGTGGTGAGTGAGTGTGCAGAGTCGTGAGTGAGTGTGCAGAGTGGTGAGTGCAGAGTGAGTGTGCAGAGTGGTGAGTGCCGAGTGCCTGTTCCAGAGAGAGCAGGGTATGCTTCTGCGCTTACACGGTGCGCTGACACACAAGATCTAAAACAAAGAACAGCTGAACACGTGGGAGCTTCATTGAGGCAGCTTACCCTCTGTGAAGGGAGCAGCAAGGAGGGGACGCCTCAACCTATCAAGCGCAGCTACTCACAACCTACTGTACGATTACAACACAGGCCGAAGGGCAGAGCTAGGTCTTTTCGCATTACGCAGGGTGAGCAGTGTGTGAGCGTGTAGGGTGAGCAGTGTGTGAGCGTGTAGGGTGAGCAGTGTGTGAGCGTGCAGGGTGCACCTCCACAAAACTCACGCTATATACCGCTGAAAAATAGCACTAGGCGAGGATAATGAAATTCAACAGTACTGCAAAAGCATGGCTTACATTACAAACAAAGTCTTGCAGTTGCCCATTGTAAATGACAATACCATTTATTTAACAATTAAGCTATTGGCAATGTAAATGACAATGCCATGTATTTATGATTTAAAGAAATGTCATGAGCAATGCCAATAGCTCTACCTTTAATGATGCCGAGACCATTGCATTGTAAATGCTTGTTTGGGGTGTTAGGAGGCCCAGGTAGCCCTAGGTCTTAAAAAAGTGTTTTTGCTTTTTCATCCTTTTATGCATTCACATCACTTTGCAGGCACACTTACATAACAACGCATGCACACACACCTCATCACACATGTTCACACCAACACCTGGCCTTTTTTTTCCTTTACTTTTGGCCAATACTGTGCAGCCTCGCCAAACAGGATTGACAAAGTCAATAGGTCCCAGAGTTGAGGCTTATTACTTTTGCTTCAGGAATTTTGGGGAGTGCAAGTTCTCTTTCCTACTTGCCTGGGTGCTACTTCCCCCTTCATTTACCCACCCCCGCGCTCGGTCTTGCTCACACACACCCCAGCTCGTCCATTGCTTACCCCACTTCTTCCTCTCTCGCTCCGCTTTGCTTTTACTCAATTTCTCCATCACTCCGGTTACTCTGTTGCTCCTCTAAATTTCTCTGCTCGCCGTCACTCATCAGCGACATTCACTTGGTCCTCAACCCTTCAACCATTCCTCCGTCGCTTCATTGGCCTCTCTTCATAGCATTCTTTCGTTTGTTAATTTTTTAATAACTTTTTTGGAGGGCCTAGCTGCTTCAATTTACAAGTGGGCCTCTCCCTTCAATAAATGCAAGTTTGCACACTTTTTATATGCTTTAAGTTTACCACTTCCATAGGGGCATCCACCATCTTGGTACTGTAAACTAAATTTAATGAAATGGCTGTACTTCATGATGGATGCGTGTTCCTATATCATTGCGCTGAGGCTGAAATGGTGTGATGATTTATGTGCATACATGCATGCATGGTCACATAAGCTTGCATGTGTAATCATGCAGTGGCTCGCTTTTTTGCTGATGGTGATCAGCATCCACAAGAAGGGCTTTTTGTCTTTTTTGCAGACGCTAATGCCTTTCAAAGGCAACACCTATTGGCTTTGCCAGTGCATGCTAACTTACTACCGCATGCTGGGAAAGCAGTTTTGTGTCCTGGGAGACTGCTGTACTCTCGATTCTACTTTGTTGTTTGCCAAAAAGTTTATGGTACTTTACACCAACTGGCCATGAGTCCTACAGGCATCACTTGTATCATGGTTGACACTTTCACAGTATGTGGTGGAAAATGCTTGTCTTAAGATATAAGAGGAAGAAAATGTAAAAAATGAAAGCCGACAAAGACAATCCAAATCAAGAAGAAATGAAAAGGCCGAAATGTTATGAAGTCGTGAATGATAGACTATGTATGGGGAGAAGTAGGAGAAAATAGAGAAGCTGAAAACATGCAGAAGAGGAGATGCGGACAAAGGGAGAGGAATCGAATTACACTGTCAACAAAGAATGGTTAGGAGGGGCGCAGAAAATAAGGACAAAAAACAGGACAAGGAACGAAGCAAGAGGTTCAAGGTGGAGGCAACATGGACGTCGATTCGTTAAAATGCTAGGGGTAGCGGAAGTGACATCACATGCCATATGACCCCCCACTGATGTCACAGTAAGTGACATCACACAAACGTTGACCTGTTAACATCACAGGAAGTGACTGATTGCCCTTTGACCCACCCGATGATGTCACAGGAAGTGACAATGCAAAACATTTGACCTGATGATATCAAATGAAGTGACATTATGTGACCTTCGGACCCCATGAAATCAAAGGAAGTGACATTGCATGACCTTTGGTTTGGGGCTATCACAGGAAGTGATGCCTCTATCTTTTGGTTACTTACATCACACAGAGGCTGGAAAATCTCTACAGATACAAAAGAAGTACACTATAAACAGACATGCTTCAATCCTACTGAAAATGCAGCTACATTAATTGGTCAGGCAGTATCTTAAAAAATTAAGATAATTTAGCATTGATTAAGAGCCTATCAAATAGTGTACAACAATGGAAAATACACTAGTCAAGTTGAAATCAGCCATTATCAATATCAAGTAACTTTTAAAGTGGGAAGGCTGATGGGCTTATAATGTTCAAAACAAGTTCACTTTATCATTTGTTTTTTAAACTAAGGGTACCATGTAATTAAATCTCAGTCTTAGAACTTAGATAAAAGTGCTATTTACCATAAACCTAAACACTTAATGCATGTCAAGTTCTCCCGGCAACCTTCCTGTCCATGACATGGTGCACATACTTCTAAACCTGGGGTGCCACTGAACCTTTCCAGGTTTACTATTATTAATTTCTTCTACAGAAAACAAGCACATCACTGGTTCATTCCATGAACACATGTACCAAGCTGAGCTGCTCCTCGAGCTGGGCAAGACAACAAATTAACAAGGCAAGCTGAGCCAAAGCCGAGCCAAGGGTCTGGCTTGGCTCTAGGAGCCAATGCACAAGCCAATCCTTGAAATGGTTTGCTTTGAAAATCATACAAAAACCTCATGTAAAATATGATAATGTATCTTCAAAATTCAGAAAGTACAATAGATCACAGTATAGCACTGCGCTGAGAAGTGCTTATTAAGTGATATCTTTAAACATGCGCCATCAGTGAACTAAGAGGTAAGGTAGTTGTCATGTAAACCCTATACGTTGCCCAGATTATAAAGCAGCATGATAGTCTAATAAATCAAACACAATAGTTTTTTGTACAACTGATACTCTGAACACACATTTGAAAGTGCTTTCATAAGTGTTAATGAAGAAAAACAGGTTTTCTGGTTTCAGTTACACTTTGTACAAAGCAGCCAGTAAAAGGCTTACTGTATTACTGATTTTGGCCCCAACACTCACTGTAGTGCCCATAAATACACCAGCACCAGTTGGTGAAATACCGCCCTGCCACTGGCTGCCTTTTGAAAGAGTCAATAGCGAATTAACATTGACTCTGGAGGGACTCACCTACACCCAAGGCGACTCCTGCAGCCCTCAAGCTATCCTTGTGCAGATCTCTGCCTCTGGGTGAAGCAACACTGTCTGCAGAGCACCTGCCAGGCTCAGATGCACGGCGCCACTGCCAGGGCAACGCTCGAGTTCCACTGATCATGGTGTTCTCTTGACTTTGCCAGTCACATACGAATATAGCATTTTACAACGCATGCTAATACATCGTGTACTATTACGACACAGTCGTTACAACGACCGCGTTGTTAGAACACCATACCTTTACATCGCAAGCCATTACAACGACTTGTTGTAGGGGGCGTGCTGGACTTCGTAATATTTCCTATTCCTACTCCATGTTGCGCAACAGCAGGTAAGGTGTTGGATTTTATATCCAATACCTTTGCGCCCCCTACAGCAAGTCATTGTAATGACTTGCGATGTAAAAGTATTGCGTACTAGCAACGCGGTCGTTGTAACAACCGCATTGTAATAGCATTGTGTTGTTCTAACAGCGTTGTAAACGCGTTTTCTCATCAAATACACCATCCTGTGGGAGCTCTACATGCACTTCAGTGCATTGCTGACGAGGCTCCCAATGTGGACCTGCCTTGCCACGCCATAGCTCACACATGCGCAGAAGTCCAGTGCACGGTGGAAGTACTGTGGTGCCCTGCTAGGACATCGTCAGTGCTGTCTTGGATATTATTGAAGTATGGAACCGGTCCGTAGCCGTAAGCATTACATATTTCCATTCTAAACGGTAAACCAAACAGAATCTATTTGATTTTATGCAAGGGCCTCCCATAATTTCACTGTTGTCCTGACAAACAGTTAGGGAAGCCAGGTGGCAGCGGTCGCAACGGGTGGCATAGTGGTCACAGTTGCGGCCCCCTAATTGACGTCGATGGGAGGGAAAGGGTTTAAATGAGTGAGAAGTATACAACAACAAAAATAACAATGAGAGGAGAAGAAACACTTGAGAAGCAATAAGGAACAAGTTGAGAATAATATGTAAGAAAGGGAGGGAACAGGGCATGTGGAATAGACAAGGAAAATAATGGGGAGATACGAGGAGTATGGAAAGCAGGAAAATAAATTGGGGAGAAGAAGCAGAATTATGAGAAGACAAAAATGAGGGAAATGAGGAACGAGTATAGGAGCAAGAGTGAAAAGGTGTTGAAGAAACATGAGGAAAGATGAAAAAGGCACAAGGAGGAGGATAGGTTGAAGAGTTGAAATAAGCACCTGGGCAAGCTGCAAGATATTTGCGTTTATGCAAGCTGTGGCCACCACTGTCAGTTCTTAAAAACCTTGACCTGTACATAGCCATTTCCTGGACCCTCTCCATAACAGTGGTAAAGAAAAGCATCACAGAAAAGGGGACAGCAGTAAGCAAGTTAACCACCACTGAGGCTTTGGGCTCATGCCCTGTGTTTGCTCCATCACATCATCCCAGCATCTCTTAATACAATTCCTAAAGCTGCTTCAGTTCTAGTAGCAAATATCTTCAAATGAGAAATTGATGATGATTTACCTTTCTTTTCTTCTTTCTTTTTGGCGCAGGGGCAAATCCTAAATAAAAAAATAATAACGAAATAATCAATTAAACAGACTGCAAAGCCTCCTGCAAAATCACTTCTATATAACCACAACTAAAAAAATATATACATATAAAACATTCTTGGCAAGTCCAACATTGCATGAGGGCCTGATCCATATCAGGCTTTCACGATATCTATTTGGGATATATATTAAAAAATGCTGTATCAAAATGGGAATTACTTAAATAATAAGTGGCTATCAGGAAATTCTGGTGTGGGTACGGCCCTCTTGGACGTCGTATGCTAAGTATTGTTTTGTATTGTCATTGCATTTATATAGCTTCTATTACCCCTGACAAGACACTGAGGTTCTTTACACCAACAAGCACATTGATCCAGAACGCTTCTTAGTGGTTCATCTAGTGGGTATTTGTTAATATTGGTTAATAGTTTAAGTCTTATGGTTTCAAGGAAACCATTCTATGCACTTACTTTAGTTTCTCTGTCGTAGATTAATTTAATAAGAGTTAGGGGCAATCATTATCAGGAGTTACGTTTCTGCAGATGGTTGGTGGGATTAATAGATGAACTAGAGGAAATCTGGTATTATTAGGCTGCAGATGTATCACTTTCAAAGGAGAGACCGTGAACCATGAAATGAGATGTGGTCAATTTTCAGAAATGTAATATTAGATATTAAGGCAAACATGCACGTGACTTAGAATACGTATGCTGAGAAAGCTCTGTTGAGCTAGAAAGCATTCACTCAGTATTCAGTATATTGAAATATGTCTGTAGGATTTTTTTTAAGGATTAAAATCACTGGTCACATTGCTGTTGCTGCAGCCTGTACATTAGGGGTTGATCAATCATAAATGAAAGACGAGATTGGCCCGCCAACCCAGGCACTATATAAAAACTATTTAGGTGAATAGGCCAGCCACGGGCGGTGCAAGGTGTAACTGCAGGGCAGTGACGTAGGGAGGGGGAGGAGCAGGGTGGGGGGTTGTAATGTATGGATTACGGACATTAACAGGTGAGTAAACATATAAATAAATAAAACAAATTTCGTTGCGCGCACTGCATCGCATTTGGTGATGCAGTGCGCACAACGAAATTCGTTTTATTTATTTATATGTTTACATACCTGTTAAAGTCCGTAATCCATACATTACAACCCCCCATCCTGCCCCTCCTCCTCCCTACGTCACCGCCCTGCAGTTACACCTACCACCGGCCGTGGCTGGAATAGGCACCAGTGATCAAGAAAAACGCCATAACTCAGAGAGCAAAATTGGAAATTTCTAAAGTGGGTTGATACACTGCCGGATTAGTTATGAAGTGGCGGTCAGAAACAAAATGTGAATGACTATTTAACAGACCAATGGACGCTTAGGGCTCATCCACTGCTCCTTCATATGTATATTTTTTTTATTTTGAGTATAGTAAAAAAAATACATTACGTTCGCACTACAGTCTCTGGGGAGGGCCTAAACGTGTCTCCTCACCAGCAGACACCTTTGCAACTGCTCTGTTTATAGTATTATCTTTATTATTTACCTTTTTCCTACAGAAAGCATATAAAAATGTGACCTCAAATCTTCTTTATATTGTATAAAAAGGGCATAAAAGTACACAAAGCTGTACTCACACAAAGTCTTGGCAGGCAGTCCAGTGGGGATACTGTGCACAAAAGGCACAGAGAACAGAACACGCACTTAAAAAAAAATCATAAGTGAACATTGTGGCTTCTGCTTCAGTGAATAAGAAGCAGGGCTAATGTTCATATCATCTGAATTTCTCGCTCAGCCATATAAAATAAAATTAGCTTGTAGCGTTATTTCCCCGCTCAAGTAATTAGCATTCCTTAAAATAAAGCTGCATTCATTGCTAATTTTGGGAATAGCAGATCTTGCTGTCAGCAACACTGAACATTTTTATTTTATTATAAAGATGTTTTACTTCTGCTGCATCTAAGGGAAATATGTTGGCTCTTGGGTGGTGAAATGGCTTTGCCTTCTAACTTAACATTATAGAGAACACGAGTAGCTTATAAGACCCTTTATATACAAGTTTTTACATCGCAACTAAATCAATGACCACATGAAATTACGAATTCACTATGTGACCATTTGTAGGATGACCGTGCAGGTATCCTGTTTTTAATCAATCAGTAAGTTTGTAGAGCTCTTCTGGTCACCCGTGAAGGTATCCAGGTGCTGGCAGGGTTCAGTTCATTAACTGAATAGCCAGGTCTTCAAGGTCTTTCGGAACTCTGAAAGATATGGGAAATCGGTAAATGAAAGTGTAGCTTGTTCCATGTCTTTGCTGCTAGGTAGGAGAAGGACCTACCTCCGCATCTGTTATTCCGGATGCAGAGGCTGACGGTTAGAGAAAAGGAAGTGGAGAAGACATTGCTGGTGGGCTGATAGATTTCAGGCAGTGTTCAAGCAGGCAGGTCCGCAGTTGTGTAGGGCCTTGGATGCATGGGCCAGGAGCTTGTATAGCGCATGTTCACCCAAGGGTATCTTGGCACTGAATAACCAATGTTTATTGTTACTCCACTCAATGGTACTGATTGTATCAACCTCAGAGGATAAAAGGCTGAGTGGACCCTCTGGGATTTGAGCCTGTGACCATGAGGTCGAACACATGCCCCTACAGTGGATACATTAGTCCACTAAGTAAGCAGACGAGGCATGCCTGGTGGCTTAGTTCAAGTTTGACTGTGGTGCTCTGTTTGGTCTGTAGTCATCAGAGGTGAGATGATTATTGTCATGGTAAGCTTGTTGTCCACTATGATGTCTGGGTTCCTAGTATGGTCAGTGGAGGTACTAGTAAGTCCGAATTTTGAGGGCCACCAGGATGCATAAAATGGGTAGCTTTGGTTTCCAATGATGAGTACCTCTGTCTTGTCCATGTTGAGCTTCAGGTAGTTGTCCTTCATCCAGTTGATGACATCTGTCATGCAGTTGTGTAAGATGGTCTTGGTGTTTTCTTCGGAGAAGGAGAGGATGAGTTCTTGGTCGGAGGTTTAGGCTATGATAGTGAGCATGGGTTTTGCCAATGCTAGCCAGAGGTGTCATATAATACTTGAAGTGGGTGGGGCTGAGTGAGGATCCTTAGAGTACTCCACAGATGATTTCCTTGGGTTTGGAGGTGAAGGAGGACTTTTTGCGTACTTCCAGTGAGGAGAGAGGCGATCCATCCAAGAGTGGCTCCTTGAATGCCTATGTTATGCAGCCTTTTGAGAAGTATGGTGGGAGACCCTATCAAAGGCTGCCAAGAGATCTAGGAGGAGCAGTGCCGCAGCCTCTCCTCAGTCGGATAGGTCTCGGATGTTGTCGGTAGTCGCTATGTGGGCTGCCTCTGTGCTGTGGTTGCTGCGGAATCCAGATTGGTAGAAGCAAAGTAGGAGGTTCCATTACAAATATGAGGAGAGTTATTGGTTGATTGCTTTTTCTAGTATTTTGGAGGGGAACAGGAGCAGGGAGATCGGTTGGTAGTTGTTGAGTTCTCTGGGGTCTGCCAATGTTTTCTTTAGTAGGGCATTGACTTCTTCATGTTTTCAGTCCTCGTGGAAGGTGGCCGTGGTATTTGAGGTGTTGAAAAAGGTGGTGAGTACATGGGTGATTCTGGCTTCGTCTAGGTTGAAGATGTGGTGAGAGCATGATCGGTTGGGGCCCCTAAGTGGACCGAGTTCATGATGGAGGCAGTGTCCTGTGGGATTATCTGGCTCCATTTGGTTAGTCAGATGTCTGTGGTGGTAGCAGGATAGTTGTGTTGGTTGAAGAAGTCAGTGGTGATGTAAAAACAAGTCAATGGCCTTGACGTTTCTGTAGATGGTGCCGATCTTGTTGTGAAAGACGTTTAGACGGTTGTTGCAGAGTTCCTGTGATGGGTTAAGGTTGCTAGTTGCAGCTCAGGGGTTGGGGAATTTTTTAATGATGTTGAAGAGTTCTTTGTCGTTATTGGAGCTTGATTCGGTGTGTGTTTCTAAGGTATTTTTTTTCAACTCACTCTGGTAGAGGTTGAGGGCTGTCTTGAAGGCGGTCTTGTTGGCAGTGTCCTTACTGGTGCGCCATCTTCTTTCCAGTTGTTTAACGTGTTGTTTAGTGGTTCTGAGGTCTTCTGTGTAACAGTTAGCCTGCTTGGTGGACCTTCTGTGGATGTCTTAATTGGTAGCGATTCAGTCAGCGCTGATGGTGCTTCAATTGTTGACATTTCTGACGTTCTGGTCAAGTTTGTTGGAGGAGATCGAGTGGTTGATGTTGAGGGCATTGTTCAACGCATCCTTATAGACTTTGCTCCAGCTGTGGTGATGGTTATTAGGTAGACTGGGGGTGGAGGTCCATGAGCTGGTGATGTTAAAGTGTAGGATGGAGTGGTCGGTCCAGGTGTGTTCCGTGGTATGGCTGTACCGGATGTGGTCACCTGAGGTCAATATGGAGTCTAGTGTCTGGCGTGCAGTGTGCATGGGGTCGTGGATGAATTGGTTGAGGCCGATGATGTTCACACTCTCAAGGAGGTTGGTAGTGTAGATGTCATTGTGGTCGTTGGGATGGAAGTTGAAGTCCCGGAGCAAAAATTAGTTTTTGGAGTATATGGCAAAGGGGACGATGAAGTTGCAGAAGGCTGGACGTGGTCCTGGAAGATGGTAGGTGACGGTTCCCCTGATGCAGGTTTTGCCGTCTGTTTGGAGTTGGAAGTTGAGGTGTTCCAATAGCTGGGGCGATGTCATTTGTGGTGGTGCATCAGAGGAATTCCTTGTGTGTGATGGCAACCTCTCCACCATGCTTCTTGATGCGGTTGCGGTGGGGGTAATATTGTATCATTCAGGTATTGCAGTGGCGATGTCAGGTGTGGAAGTGGGGTTGAACCAGGTCTTGTTGCGGAAGAGGGCGTCAGGTGTGAGGTTGGAGATGAGGTCCTAAATCTCGGTGTTGTTTTTGCATAGTAAACGTGTGTGGAGAAGGGCACATGTGAGTTGGAGTTTTAGTTCAGGTGGTGTCTGTGGTGTGTTCGGGTGGGGCTGGTCAGTGGGCTCATGTGTGTGCTGTGGCAAATGAAGTGTTAGTTGCAGCATCTGGGGTCGAGGGTGTAGAGCTCAGCAATGGGGTATCTGTGGGGGCAGGAGGGCCAGGAGTCCTGACGCTGAGTGTTGTCTAATCGGACGGGCGCAGATGGGCTTACCTTTGGTGTGCCCGCTGGGTGGTCACGCTCTGGTCTGCATTACGTAGGTCCTGAGGTGTGTTGTTGGTGTCCCTGCCAAATTACTATCCGGTACCAGATGCATCAATGGTTTGAGAGCGGAATTCCAGTTGCAAGCCGTTGAAAAGATACTGACTCCCGAGTTCAGGAAATAACTTATAGGCAAAAGGGAGAAGATCCCATGTGGTCCCCTTCACGTTGTGAAATGGGATACAAGTTTCCAGAGTAGTAGGCAGTGCTCCAAGGACTGCTACGGACTTTAAGTGTTTGAAATAATGAAAACGTTTTTATTTAATTATTTATTTTAAGCAGGCCTGCATGCTTTAAGGAAATCACAAGTTTACATTTTGTACATCCATCATCCCAGAGGTGGTGGTCTGCTACACTTTGCAGGCCACCACCAAGGATGGGTGTGAACAATCTGAGTGAGTCGTAATTTGCGACTAACCTACTTAATATTATTTAGGAAGGTCAAACTGCGACCCACTCAGATTCCTTGTTTTTCTAAGAGACCTATTAGTAGATAGGCCGGTTAACAAAATAAGTTTCTGGCCAAAACAACTTGCCCAGAGTCCTTCATCGGTGTCTTGTTGATCGAAAAGAAACCAGGACAATCAGTGGTGGAAAGAAAAAGAGCACCCTCAAAATAAATGCAGAAAGGAATTAGTGAAGAATCATATGGTGAAAATAGGAAGAATAAATGAATGGATGAATTAATCAAGGTGATATGGAAAATAAATATGGATGCTCCCCTCGTCGGTTTATGGGGGGACAAAGAAATAGCCACCAAAATGAGTTACTTAGGAATCTACATGGACGAACAAGAAAGGGCAGAATGATAGCCCAAGGCAGAAGTACAAGCGCTGCCAAAGAGGGCGAGATTGAGATTTCTTCACTTTGATTCCAACTGGAAGACACAAGTAATAAAAATCAGTTAACGAAATGAGTAACCATTAAGAATCAAAAATAAGCAACCGAAATAAATGTAAATACATTTTAAAGATTGCAGTGGGACATTATTTAAAAGTAGTCACTCAAGTGAAAATAAAGTGACCGAATGTGTTCACACAGCAATGTGACAGAGCTGAATATCTGGTAACTCATAAAAAAAAGTCTATGAAATTTCAAATGAGCTTAAAATTCTTTCACTCATCATTCGCGGTTCGTAATCCCACAAACCACCCACTCATACTAAAAAAAAAAATCAGGGAATCCCAAAAGTAGAAGACTGTAAGTACTTAGGATGGGGTGGGGCGAGGGGGCAGGTGGGTACATAATTTACTGTAAGTCTTGCAACATCATTGAAATGTCCATTGCAAAATACTGGGAATAAGTGGAAATGAAGGAACATTTGGTAAAGGACAAATGTGAGAGTGTGATATATCTAATATTGAACTTCAGCTGGTTAAAGTGCCATCTGCAGCAAGCTGTATGCAACCTACATAGACACAAATACCCGTTGCACTCCTAATAATCTTAATTAATGCAAGTGTTGCTGTTAAATTCAGGATCAGATAGAGTCCAAATTCCTTTTCTGTAGGAATCAGATTTCTATCCACCATGAAACTACAATCTGGGAGGCGGTGAAGTACTTCATCAGAGGTTTATTTTTGTACCATCAAGTGAGATCTCTTCAAAGCGTATTTAATGGAACGCGAAGTAAGAAGTATTGAGACACCATTCTTTATGTAACAACCCTGGAGAGAATTTAAAATAAATGTAGCAACATCACTCAGAATACATGGGTGAACTGTGATTGGAAATATCATTCCACTGTGACTTTGGCTATCTTTATGCGATGTGTGGCAATCTTTTAACACAACAGACAACATACTGAATTATGTAATAGGGATGAATTGTAAAACATTGCATGGAGCACTGGTAATTTTAATATTTCAAAGTTTCATAAGCCCAAGCGATATTTACTCCTAAACAGACATGATTACTTTATAAAGATTCCATGAAAACATTTGAGGATAAAGACAATAAACTGCAGACCTACACTGCTTTGACACCCGGATCAACAATGGCATGCAAAAAATCCCCTGTGTTAAGAAAAAAAACGTAGAAACTCCTTGGTTTGAGGCGTGTCTTACAATAAGAGCCATAGCCGCCACCTTGAATTACCACAGGGCAGTTTCACAGAAATCAGGGTGGAAGACAGTGTCACATAAGCTACACCCTGAAACCACGAACGTAATGATGAGATATTTTCTAGTTTTCAAAACTTGTTCAATAAAAATCTGTGGAGGCAGCGTATTCATTAACCGTGTCTGAAAATGCAAACAACCTACAAAAAAAATCAAAAGCTAAAAGCACACTTTCACATTGTCAAAACACAGACTGGTACACCTTGGTACCTCATGTTGACACAAAGCTTCAGATGTAGACATGCAGGAGTAGATAGACGTCTAGTCCTCAGCTCTGCATCTCTTGGCATATAGCAGGAGTGTAGTGCTCCATCTCTCTAAAAAATAGGGGCGAAGGCTGTCAACTCCTCCGTCTATAGTCTGTGGTTCAGGTGCGGCTCCTCCATGTGGGCGGAGGAGTGTCGCACCACTGCTTTCTCGCAGTGCGAGAAACAGAAACATAATATGGTATTTTAAATACCATTTTATGTTTCTGCTTCTGCCACTGCGAGAAATCAGAAGGTGGGGTTTGGTTGGGGGCGGGTGGGTGTGTCTGCTGGAGTGCAGGGGAGGAGTGGCTTGCCCACTGTTGTGGGCGCTGACTGTTTGGTCGCGTGCCCCTCGCGAGTCATACCAGCTGCGACTGCTTTGGTTGATGTAACCCTTGAAAAACCATGGTGAATGTGCAAATTGATTGAGAGCAAAAACAGTGGTGGCCCGTCTTTACAAGTACTGTGGCTCTCCCTTCTCCAAAGCATGATGAGAGTGCATCCAGTTGAGAAAAGGTCAGCTTGAACAACACTCACCATGTAAGGGTCAGGCAGTTAGGTGCCTGGCAGCTTGAGCGATGGCTTGCCAGGCTGAAGATATCACAGCACAGAAGGTAGTGACATCTTCAGCCCAGCAAAGCCTTGGGATGATCCTCTCCCTCGTAAAAGGCGGGGACAGTGGGACATCACAGAGTCAGCTTTCAGCGCCTCAGATTTGAGCCCTGAAGTGCCAAGGACTTTCTAACAATGACACCTCACATCACTATTTCCGAATTTGACACATAGTATGGTGGAATCAACAAGTCTCAGTGACATCACCCCACTCTGGGACGAGTTAGGAAAGGCCCACCTCTGATTGGCTGACCCATGACAATGTTAGCCACTGAGAGGAGGCTGCGGAGAATTCTGTTTTTCTCTTCTCTCCTCAAACCCTCCAGCTTCTTCCTGGGCCTTCATGTTTCTCCCTTCCTCTACCTGTTTGTCTTGGCATCAACACCACATCCTAGTCAGTGCTTATTGAATGTTTCGGTCTGTGTATGGATGTAAGAGTATTTGTGCGCGTATGCTGTGAATGGTGTGTGCTTATAAGTGCTTGTGAATGGATAGGTGCGAGAGTGTCTCTGCTTGTGAAATTATTGGGTGTGCGTATGTGTGAGCGCTTGTGAATGGATGGTGTTAGTGAGTGTTCTTATGGATCGGTGGGTCTGAGTATGTGTGCGCTTATGAGTGGCTAGGTAGAGTGAGTGTGCATGTGCCAGCCCCACTACTCCTCCAATTACGAGCCACCACTAAGAAACAGGGCAAAAATGATATGGATGCCAAGCAACTCTGGTAGTTGGAAATCATCTGGGGGAGGATGTGGTCTCACGTCTAGACTGCTGACCTTGGAGCTGAGAAACCAAGGTTCGAGCCTCGGGATCGACTCCACATCCTGTGATTCTGGGCAAATCACAAAGGGCCCGATGTAGGTGGCAAATACCGGTCGGAAACGGCCGAATTCGACCGGTATTTGGCATCTTGAGATGTAGGGGGTCAGATTTTACAGATTCTGTAAATTTACCGAATCGGTAAATTTACCGAATCTGTAAAATACCGAATCGGTATTTTTACCGATTCGGTAATGGCCAGATGTAGATGAGACTCTTCAGAGTCCCTAAGGCCTTACAGAATCGGTATTTTACCACCCAATCCAATTGGGTGGTGAAATACCGATTCCAGGTGTGCATGCACACCTAGCCATGTGACAGACAGACATGCCCTTAGGGCATGTCTGTGTTCCACATGGCACACATGCCCATCTTTGGGGTGCTAGAGGGTGTCAAAGTGACACCCCCTGCACCCTTGCTAAAATCGGTATTTACCAAATCTGTAATTACAGAATCGGTATTGCCCATTGATTCCTATGGGCTTCAAGGCCCATAGGAATCAATGGGCAATACCGATTCGGTATTTACAGATTCGGTAAATACCGAATCTTAACGATTCGGTATTTACAGAATCTGTAATACCTACATCTCCCACCTTCATATTTACCGACTCTTAAATACCGAATCGGTAAAATTCGGTATTTAAGAGTCGGTAAATATGAATTACCTACATCTAGCCCTTAATCTCCCTGTGCTTCGCAAAAAAAAAATTTTTTTTTAGGAATATGTCTTTGTGTAATGTAACTGATGCTCATGTAAAGCGCTCCAATCCTTCAGGTCGAGTTTGCGCTATATAAATCTGCAAAAATAAATAAAAATCTTCAGGTCTGAGGAAACCAACAGTTCTACCGCGCCTGTGGTCTAACTGTCTCAGGGCAAACTCTACAACCTGTGCAATTAAGCAGTCATGAACTGGCTTCCCATCAGCTAGTCATGCGCCTATGATTTGCCTTTGCATCCTGGGTCTCTCCACTGGAGGCTTCTACATAACCTTCCCGTCCTCTCCCCAACAAACAGGCAATCTCAACCAGGTTCTGTGATGGAAATACTGCGGTATGTAGTGCTTCACACAATCCGAAATAAAGGAATAAATAAAACGATAGCACTTCCTGGATCCGTCTGCAAGAATAAGGAAGTGACAGAGGAGGTTAAAAGTGTTGTAAAGTGTTGGATTGGGAAAGACTGTGGGTGGCCAGCTTTTTAAAATGTATTTTTGTAAACATTTCATTAGGCGTTTCAATCAAACAAAACATACAATAGCAAATGAATAGGGCAGACGTGAATCAAAACGCGTTTTACAGTGAATTTCAATTCTCATGTTTCAATCCGTCAGACAGGAGAATTATTTCTACCATTTAGGGGTAATGGATAGGCCTGTGATATGGGTCTGTGAGACAAAACTTTAACTAGTTGAAAAGATTCCTTGTATTGTTTGTAGTATTCCGTTGGTCAGGGGAAAATGTACTTCTTAATGAAAAAGAGAAATAAAGAGAAAGGGAGAGTGCAGGAGGAAGGAGGGGGAGGGATATATTCCAAGATTCAGCCACAGTGGCTAGTTTGTGGGGTTTTGTTTGTGAGCATCTAGCGGGACCATAGGTTCTTGGCTTATGTTGGTCAAAAGTTTGGTTAAGGATGATGATGTGCGCGCTCCTAAAAAAACAAACCCAGGCCCACCAAGTGTGATAAGATATAGATTTGAAATCATTCCAATTGCAGAGGATCGTTTTAACACGCAGTGTGAGTAGCAGTCAATAGTAGTAGTTCAGATGTGTTGAGTGGTGGGGGGTTGGGGAGTGCTCAGGGACCTTAGGCAAATAAGACTGGGTCTAGCGATACTCTGCAATGGAAGATCTCATCCATAGTTTCGGTGATGACTGGCTAGTACAATTTGAGCGGGGGGCAGTAAAAGATCACGTGGTCACGGTCACCCACTTCTGAGGAGCAGGTCCAACATTTGTTTGAGTCAAGAAGACCTAATTTGTAGAGTCTACCTGGGGTCCAAAAGGTTCTCTGTAGTAACCAATATTTGCATCGAAGTATAATTTGAGAAATCTTCAGCTTCGTGGCACGTTTCCAGATTTTTGAACAATTGTCAGTTAAGTGGGAATAGCCTTCTCTAAGACATGAGTCTGACCACTTCTTTTGGTATTTATGAATGGGGTTTGAGCTTGATTCTTGAAGATCTTGTAGATTTTCAAGGCTTGGTGAGTTTGAGTTGAGAGTGAGTCCAATTTTTAATACTTGGGGGGTGAGGGTTTTGGAAATGTTGTTGCCATTGATCGCTACTTTGAGTTGTAGGAAGTTACAGAATTCCTTATTAGGAATGCCTGAAGAGGCCTGAAGTAGGGAGAGCAGGGTAGGGTTGTCTCTGTTGATCACATCTTCAATGTATAGAATATCATGAAAGGCCCATGAGTGCCAGTGGAGGGTTTTACCATCAATTAATATTTGTGGGCTGTGCCAAATAGATGCACACGAGTAGTGTTTGATTCGAATTGAGCAGATCTTGTCTAGTTGTTTTACAGCGAACATTGTGTCTAACATTGTGTCTCTAAGAATGTCTAAGCAGTGTTGCGGTTGAAAATGATTCATTGAGATTGATGAGTGGTGTAAATGGTCGGAAGAGGCCTTTCTCACATCCTGTCCATATTGTAGGTGGGAGAAGGGGGTTTGGAATGCACCAGCTTGTTTAAGTAGGAAAGCTGTTTGCATCTTAATGAAGCTTTGTATGGCTACTCCCCCTTTCTCTTTACTAAGGAATAGGACTTTGCTAGCAATTCTAGGTTTTTTATTGCACTAGATTAATTGAGTGATGTATTTGTTTCGCGTTTTGAAGAAAGAGTCTGATACTGCAAAAGGAAACATACTGATGATAAAGTTTACTTGTGGAGCAATTTTCATTTTGGTTCATTCAAGTCTGCCTCACCATGTCATGTGTTTGGGGTACCAAGTTTCAACCAGGTCCTGGATCTTTTTCAGTTAGATGTTTTGAGTATGTGTGCAGGACTCAGAAAGGAATTTGCTTAGATGAAGACCTATGTATTTCAAACTGAGGTTTTGCAGGTTGAGATCTGTGTTGTTTATGATTGTGGCTTGCAGAGCTGGTTGAGCTGAAAAACTTCAGTTTTCTCCTTGTTGAGTGTGTAGCCATAGGCTTAGGAGTAGGCTTTGATTAACTTGATGATTTCCGGGATTGCTGCTTCTGTTTCTTCAGCGAAGATGAGGACGTTGTCCGCATAGTCTGCAACTTTATGGGTTGTGGAGTTAAAGGGGATACCTGTGACAATTAGTTTGTGGTGAAATTCCTAGATGAGGGATTATAGGACTATGAGAAAGAGCAGTGGTGAAAGGGGACACCCTTGCCTGGTCCTTTGTGAGAGACAATTTTTCAGAGAGGAAGCCATTAACCCTGAATTTGGCAGAGGGTTTGGAGGATGGAAGACTGGATTCAGGAGTTGGCTTAACCCCAAATTGAATGATAGACGGACAGAGCACACACATAGAAGATCGCCCATTCTTAAGGCACTGCAAGAGAAGTCAAGACTCACTGAGCATCTGCTAGTGTTGGTAATTTGGGCTGCAAGAAAAAACACTGGTGACAAAGTGTATAGTAAAGTGTAGCCCATAACAGGAATGCCCACAGCAGAACCAAGGGAGCCGTATCCAGGGCCGATCCTCAAGATAGTCACTGGAGACTATTCAACAGTGAATGGAACTCATGCACGCCAGGAGTCATCCTCCTAAAAAAACTGGCCCGAGTGATCCAGCCCTCAGAGACATACGTTGGACTGCCCTGCCCGTGAATCTCTTGCTTCCTTCAACATCTGAACAAGAATGCCTTCAGCTGTACATAAGTTCAAATGCTTTGTCTCAAATGATTGTATTTGTTTCCGAGGGTGGTTCTTTCTTCCAGTGTTCTCTGGACAAACTATATTGTTTTAATGGGGGCTCCTAACCATTAATATTCGAAGTATTAATATTTTATCTCCTGTTGAATATCCTAAGAAAATATTCTATTCCTTCCGATTTTTAAATGTTTTAACACTTCATCCTACCTGAATTGTCTTCCATATTTCAGATTCCGTTCAACCTTTCAAAGAGGAAATGACATCAGAAGAGGACTCGCCATGCAGAGGAGTTCGGACAGATTACAGTAGTAATGGTGCAAAGACACAGCGCCATTTGAATGACAGCACTTCCTCTTCTTCTCTGTTACTGTTTTTTAAAGGGTGCTGAGATAGCTGCACACAGAATGGAAAGCACCTAGGTCTAAACTATCCTTCCACAAATGTTAACACAAATAGGACAGTTGGGAAATATATTAATTGTGAACCCTTCAGAAGCTGAAGCTGGAATATTTAGGAGGGACAGGCTTCATTATTATTATTATTAAGTAAACGTTCCCTTTAGGGCAAATAGTGTTCTAATGCCTAATAATGTAAAATAATTGTCCAAAGTACTTATTTCGACAGTCATTTCTACATTAAAGTGAAGGGTGCCTTATTTATTTCTACTGATTTTATTTATGGAATTCTGGAGAAAAAAAGAAGTAAATGAATTGATAAATAGAACAAAATACTAGCTTCCACCGATGTGATGGTCTGGGCCCTGCAAACAGCATACATCAACCTCACTTGTGCGACAGACGTGAAAGGAGGTAGCAGTATCTAATGGTGGACTGGGAGTCAAAAACAGCTGATAACAATGTGCTCCCACCAGGGGCGTAGGAAGGGGGGTGCGGTGGGTGCGGGCTGCCCCGGGTGTAATCACTTAAGGGGGTGACAAAAAGGCAAAAATAAGTGTTTGTACAACAAACAAAATACATTTGGGGCTCACAGCACTTAAAAGAAAAATAATATTATTTCAAACGAGTGGTGAGCAGCAAAGAAACAAACAGAAAGGCAAAGCTTTAAGGATCTTTTTCCTTCTTTTAATAATTTCAATGTGGGGGGGTGACAAGAAATTTTGCGCACTAGGTACTACCTGACCTTGCTACGCCACTGGCTCCTACCAGCTGCGGACCCTACTTAGTCAGTGTAGCACGTGAGCACGACTTGTCTCCAGTAGGACGTGGGGGACATAGCTACAAGAAAACAGTGTTTATACCCTTAGGCTGTTTTTCAGGCTTAATATTTAAAAATCCCTCTGGTCACCCACTGCTAAAATCAGCACCTCGTCCTCAGCCTAATGGGGGATTTCTCTGTGCCAACTGTGGCCTCTCCACTCTCCCAGTATTGTCTCCCTCCCACCTACCTGTGTCATGCAGAACATATTTTGCAGGGACCCAGCATGGAGATGGCACACTGTCTGCAGGTCTTATTAGAAAGGACAGACAGCATGAAACAACTTGCTATTTGCCTGCAGAGCTTAACGCTGCAAAGTTACTATAACAACACATACAGTGTTAAACAAACCTTCAACTCTGACCTGGACAAAGCTTTCAGTTGCCTTGCTTGAAGTATGGTATCTGAAGAAAAAAATATAAAATATTATATATATCTATACTGAAATGCCATAGGATTCAGGGACGTTATAGTTAGAAATTAGCATTTAAAAAACCTTTGAAATTCACTAAAAAAACCATAGGTTTCCGAGACGTTATAGTTAGTTGGACATTTCACTCGTACAAAACCAGAGAAATTCTGCCGTTATAGTTAGTTCAGCTAACTGTAAATCGCGCTCCCGCAATGCACTGCTGATGACGTCACATATTACATCATTCATGACATGGTCAGTGACATCACTGATGACATCTCAAATGACATCACTGATTACATCATCCAGTGACTGTGTGTTTCTATAAAGTTTAAATATGTTTTATATATATGCCCAGGTGTACAAGTGTCCGGATGGAGGATTTAGTAGCTGCGTGAATGACTGTATAAATGAGTGATTAAATGTGTCTTACTGAATGCATGGGTTAGTGACTAAACTGTGTGAATGTCTGTATCAGTCTGTCTGTTGTTGTGTAAGCTTCTGCATGGGTTGGTGAGTAGCTACATGAGTGTCTATACAGGTTATCGATTGGTTGCCTGAGTATTTGTATGGGTGCCAGTGTGTGTGTGTGTGTGTGTGTGTGTGTGTGGGGGTGTGTGGGTGGGTGTGAGGTGTGTCTCTTTGCATAGATGTGTGAGTGACTGACTCACTGGGTGTATGGGCTCAAGAGTGCATGTGGAAAGAGCTGTGTGGGTGGGTGAGTGTGTGTATGGGTGTGTTGGTAAGTGAATGGATGTCTCAGTGGTACATGTGCATGTAACTACATATGTAAAAGGCAGTATATGTGAGTGATGGTGTATATACAAACTACATGTGAGAGTGAGTGATTGCGAGTGTGGCTGTATGGAGGTGTGTGTACTTGTATCAGTGATTGTATAAGAGAGTAAATATGTGTTAGTACCTGTATGAATAAGTGAGTTGGTGGGTGTATAACTGTATAGGTGAGTAAATGGAAGTGTGATTGATTCTTTGCATGACTGACTAGGTGTGTGAGTAACTCTGGATGAATGGTGGTGTGTGATTGTCTGTATAGATGTATGAGTGCATATGATAGTGTTGTATTGATGAGTGACTGCATGTCTGAATGACTATGGGTGAATGAGTGGATGTGTGTGAGACCTAGGAATCCGTGAGTACGTATGTAGTCACCGGTATTGGAGTGTCTATGGTTTCGAAAATGGTAGTCTGTATTTTAGAGTGGGTGTATCAAAGGTTATATTAGGGTGTGAGGAGGTGAATCAGATTTTCAAGTGGATGATGTCATCAGTGATGTCACTGACCATGTCATGATTGATGTAATATGTGACGTCATCAGCAGTGCATTGCGGGGGGCGCGAGTTATAGTTAGCTGAACTAACCTTAACGGCGGAATTTCTCTGGTTTTGTATGAGTGAAATGTCCAACTAACTATAACATCCCTGAAACCTATGGTTTTTTCAGTGAATTGCAAAGGTTTTATAAATGTTAATTTCTAACTATAACATCCCTGAAACCTATGGTTTTTTCAATGAATTTCAAAACTTTTTTAAATGCTAATTTCTAACTATAACGTCCCTGAAACCTATGGTTTTTTTCAGTGAATCTCAAAGGTTTTTTAAATGCTAATTTCTAACTATAACATCCCAGTCGTGTTTCCAGAGTGGTGGAGTAAGGTGAGCGTGGCCTCTAAACCACCTCTTAGCAATCCCAATGTGTGGAATATACTGGAGGTAACAGGAGTAGTTAGCCCCCAAAGTCAACCTTGGGGGTCAACCAACCCTTTTACTACCACCAGTTAAGTCCCACACAGCAGGTTTGCTAACTTCTTATATCAGACCCGCCCCCTCTCTGCACCACTGTGCAAACGGGCCCCCAAGCACATTGCAACTAGCCCACCAGGTACCTCCAGTAAGCGCAACAGAACTGCTTTGCAGAGAGGCGGTCCAAGGCCACGCCCCTTTTTACACCTATCTGCAACGAAGGTCTGTGGCGCTTACTGGAGGTACCTGGTGGGCTAATTGGACTCCAGGGATTCTCAGGGTTCAAGGGGACTTAATCCTCCAACTTACAATGCGCCAGAATGCTGACATTTGCACAGTGGTGAATGGAGGGGGTGGGGCCTGATGTGGCAAGTGTTCATACGCGCCCGTGGTGCATTTTAAGTTGGGTGCCCGACAACTCTGTGGTCCCAGGGCTGCGGGGGGGGGGGCTGCGTATCCCCCACAAAATATTAAAAAAGCCTCGGGAGGTGGCGGTCCCCGGGGTGTGTAGGGGGGCTCAAGCCCCCTCCAACAGGTTTATTTATGGTGGTCCCAGGGGCTGCGGAGGGGCTGCGTGCCCTCCCGCAAAACAAATAAAGCCCCGTGGAGATGGCAGTCCCCGGAGCTGCAGGGGCCCCTGTGGGCCCCCACTATAAAATGCGCGCATGCCCCTGGGACCTGGCCCGCCCAGGCGCTCAATAATAACAAAGCGCGAAAGCCCACGCTTTTTTTTCTTTTGGCCCTGGGGGTCCTTGTGGGACCCTCTGAGCAGGCCTAGGGGGGCAGGGTGTTTCTACCCTGCCCCCTTTTCTTGTTTTTTTATCTTTGCTTTACTGTTTTCTTGTGACTCTGTTCTACTGAGTCACAAGATGGCTGCCAACAGTTCCTGGTTTGAAGTGTTTGTTGGCAGCCAATGAAAATGAAGCTCGTGTTCAGGATGGTTCGCGAAACCCACCGCGCCCACATATATATAAATCTTTTCTTTTTCAAATTTTTCAGAAACTACTGAACGGATTTACACCATTTAAAAAAAAAGGTCTCTTTCTAAACCAAGACCTACCCTTCTGCTAAATTTGGTGTAATTCCGTTCAGCAGTTCTGGCTGTAGCTTTGTCTAAAGTTTCCTATGGAAATTAACATGGGGAAAACGCATTTTGGGACCCCTTTTTTCTCTGCATCTACTTGTCGAATCACCCTGAAACTTACAAGACAGGAGCTGACCGGAGCGGACCACTAGTTTTGAAATTTTCGCGAAGATTCGTTAACCGGCACCAAAGTTATTGGGAAAAGAAAAATGCTTTTTGAATAGAAACAAGGTCCTAACTAGAACTACTTACTGGGAGTCGCTTCTTTCGGCAGCTCCCTCTCTTCTGACTGCACCTCACTTGTCTCTTTCTGCACATCTCTTGCCTCTTTCTGCACATCTCTTGCCCCTTTCTGCACCTCTCTTGCCCCTTTTTGCACATCTCTTGCCCCTTTTTGCACATCTCTTGCCCCTTTTTGCACTTCTCTCCTTTCCACACCTCTCTTGCTTCTTTCTGCACCTCTGTTGCCTCTTTGTGCACCTCTCTCGCCTCGGTTTGGACTTCTCTTGCTTATTTCTGCAGATCACTCTTCTTTCTGCACCCCCCATTGCCTCTTTATGCACCTCTCTTCCCTCTTTCTGAAGCTCACTCTCTTCTTTCTGCACCTTTCTTGCTTCTTTCTGCACCTCTCATGCCTCTTTCTGCACCTCTCATGCCTCTTTCTGCAGCTCACTCTTCTTTCTGTACCTTTCTTGCCCCTTTCTGTACCTTTCTTGCCTCTTTCTGCACCTCTCATGCCTCTTTCTGCACCTCTCTTGCCACTTTCTGCACCTATCTTGCCTCTTTCTGCACCTATCTGCACCTATCTTCTCTTTCTGCACCTATCTTCACTCTTTCTGTACCTCTTGCCTCTTTCTGCACCTCTTTCATCTTTCTGCAGCTCACTCTTCTTTCTGCACCTCTCTTGCCTCTTTCTGAACATTCTTCCTCTTTCTGCACCTCTTGCCTCTTGATGCACCTCTCGGCTTTTTGCTCTTCTCGTGCCTCTTCCTACAGCTCACATGCTTCTTTCTGCGCCTTTTCTTACCTCTTTCTGTACCTCTTGCCCCTTTCTACACCTCTCGCCTCTTTCTGCATCTCTCGCCTTTTTCTGCATCTCTCGCCTTTTTCAGCGCCTCTCGCCTTTTTCTGCGCCTCTCGCCTTTTTCTGCGCCTCTTCCTGCAGCCCACTCTGTTCTTTATGCACCCCTCTTGCCTCTTTATGCACCCCTCTTGCCTCTTTATGCACCTCTTACCTCTTTCTACGCCTCTCTTCCATCTTTCTGCAGATCACTCTTCTTTCTGCACATCTCTTGCCTCTTTCTACACCTCTCGTGCCTCTTTCTGAACCTCTCTTGCCTCTTTCTGAACCTCTCTTGCCTCTTTCTGAACCTCTCTTGCCTCTTTCTGCAACTCTCTTGCCTCTTTCTGCAACTCTCTTGCCTCTTTCTGCAACTCTCTTGCCTCTTTCTGCACCAGTCGTGTCTCTTTTTATACCTCCGTTGCCTCTTTCTTTGCCTCTCTCGCCTCTTTCTTCACCTCTTTTGCCTCTATCTGCACATCTCTTGGCTTTCTATTCCATGATTGCCTCTTTCTGCACCTCGCTTGCCTCTTTCTGTATTTCTCTTACCTCTTTCTGCACCTCACTTTCTTCTTTCTGCACCTCTCTTGCTTCTCTCTGTGCCTCTCTTGCTTCTTTCTGCACCTTTCTTCCTTTTTCTACATTTTCCTCGTCTTTCTGCACCTTTCTTGCCCCTTTCAGCACCACTCTTGCCCCTTTCAGCACCACTCTTGCCTCTTTCAGCACCACTCTTGCCTCTTTCAGCACCACTCTTGCCTCTTTCAGCACCACTCTTGCCTCTTTCAGCACCACTCTTGCCTCTTTCAGCACCACTCTTGCCTCTTTCAGCACCACTCTTGCCTCTTTCAGCACCACTCTTGCCTCTTTCAGCACCACTCTTGCCTCTTTCAGCACCACGCTTGCCTCTTTCAGCACCACTCTTGCCTCTTTCAGCACCACTCTTGCCTCTTTCAGCACCACTCTTGCCTCTTTCAGCACCACTCTTGCCTCTTTCTGTGCCTTTTTTCCTCTTTCTGCACCTCTCCTTTTTGTAACTCTCTTGCTTCTTTCTGTGCCTCTTGCTTCTTTCTGCACGTATCTTGCTTCTTTCTTCACCTCTCTTGCCTCTTTCATCACTTCTCCTGCTTCTTTCTATGCCCTTGTTCCTCTTTTTGCACCGCTCTTGCTTTTTCTGCACTTTTCTTGCCTTTTTCTGTACTTCTCTTGCTTCTTTGTTCTTCTCTTGCTTCTTTCTGTGCCATTCTTTCTCTTTCTGCACGTCTTACCTATCTAGGTGTAGTTAGAAATAAGCATTTAAAAAAACCTTAGAAGTTCACAGAAAAAATCACAGGTTTCAAGGATGTTATAGATAGAAATTAGCATTTAAAAAACGATTGGAAATTCACTGAAAAAACTGTTTTCAGGAACGTTATAGTTAGAAATTAGTATTTGAAAAACCTTTGAAATTCACGGAAAAAAACCATAGGTTTCAGGGACGTTATAGTTAGTTGGACATTACACTAGTACAAAACTAGAGAAATTATCCAGTTAAAGTTAGTTGAGCTAACTATAACTCGCATCCCCACAATACATTGCTGAGAACGTCAGAGATTACATCATTCATAACATGGTCAGTGACATCACTGATAACATTACTGATGACATCTCAAATGACATCACTGCTGACATCACTGATGACAGCATGCACGTGATAATCTGATACACTTCCTCACACCCTAATATAACCATTGATACACCCACTCTAAAATGTAGACTACCATTTTTAAAACCATAGACACACCAATACCACTTACTACATACCCACTCACTGATTCGTAGGTCTACACACATGTCCTCTCATTCATCCATACGGTTACTCATACATGCAGTCACTCATCAATACAGCACTATCATATGCACTCATATACCTATACAGACACTCATACTACCACTCACCCATAGAGTTACTCACACACCTGGTCAAGGTTGATGCCCTGAAACAGGTCCCAATATGCTTGTTTCTGGTCCAGGGAGGACCTGGCTTGGCAGTTAGGGCTGGACTGTTCCCACAAGGAACAGGGTCAAGACTGATTTGCATATGGCTGGTTCCAAACTGGGGTGATGTGGTGAGCAAAATAATGTTGGAATAAACCCAGATTCTTGTGACTGGGGGTGAATGTTCGCATTGTACAGCATTCTGTCCATCAATTGTTTCTTTTGCACTGTTTTTAATCCTGGCATCAGTAATGAGTCAATAAAGCTACTCTGGTCGTTCTTGGTAGCTAGTTTTAATATCACTACCCTCACTGTTTGTATTTTCTATGTGCTGCGCCCTCGAGCCAACCAGTTATTTTTCTTCTCATTTGCAGGATCTAGTATATCCTAACAATGAGGACTAAAACACCCCTGAGCTCCTCCCTCTCAGGGAGTTGTAACCCGAGGCAGGACTATGCTTTCTCACCATGAAGATAATCACAGATGATGAAGCATGCCACCTATGGTGGGCGAGGGATTTCTTCCTAACAAAGGGATTCCCCAACAAGCACTTTGAGACAATCGCGTGTCCCTTTCCTGTTCAGTTTGGCATTATCTTTTAATGATGGGAATGTGAAAATCTATTTCTGCTGTGGAGAATTTAAACCAGGAACCTGCATGTTGCCCTACAGATGTTTGCAACAGTAGCACAACCCGTCTGACTTTATTGCCAGTATAACAATGAGGTCACCAGGCAATGCAAAACATTTCGTGCCAGTAGTTCTACCTTAAAATAACAGAGCGACTTCTTCGGAAAACAGTTCAAACCACAGAAGGAAAAAAACCAGACCTTACATTTTTTGCTCACCATCACACACCAACAGCAGAAGCATTTCATAAAGTTATAGGCAGCCGCGATCCGTGCAGGTAACAGTGGTGAGGCTGTGGGGCCGGGTGAGGGGGGATTTCAAGGGACGATTCTGAGAAAAAATAAATAATTCATTTTCCCTTGGCATCGTCCCTCGATATCCCCCCTTACCCGACCCCAGTTACCTGCACGAACCGCGGCTGGTTATAGGGTTCGATTTGTGTCTGCTTTGCATAATTAGCATGGCACTTTCACACAAAGGAAGCAGTGCCAGAAACCAGACAGGCAGGTTGGACTGGCAGTTCAGGAGATCCGGTGAGGGCACGGTCAGTGTGACACTGCAGAGAGGTGGAATGGGGTGATGGAAACAGCCCTCCCGATTTGAGATCTCTCCCATCCTTCAGTTGAGCCTGAAAATTGACTCAAATACCAGATCTTTCAATCACTTAAGGCAGAATTTACATTTTACCAATCTTGAAGGATCAGAAACCGTACTTTCCCCTTTAAGTACCTTCGTCTCTTTTCTTACTTTCACCCAATCACCAATTTCTAAAAGGATCGTTTTCCTTCCTTGTTTGTTGTCATACCATTCCTTGTAAGCTTTGTCTAGCTAATGCTCATTTCTTCTTTACATTCTCAGGAAACCATTCTACTAGCTTAGCAACAGATAACCAAGCCCAATGCCCGCTTATAGGTTCACGCTCCCTAGTGAGAATGAATGGACTTTAATCCATAATACTGCCAGGCGTAATCCGATAAAACCATATCATTTTCCTAATGTCAGTTTCCCATTTTAATCCACTACCAATAGCTAGTTGCATGGACACTTTTATTACACTGTTCCACCATTACAAAGCATTTCACCAAGCCTTTGCCTTTAGGATGATACAATGATGCCATTCCTCTTCAAAAGCAACTCAAAAGTCTCTGAAATAAATTGCAGACCATTATCAGTCATGATACATTTTGGCAATCTCTCAATCATGAACATCTTGTCCAAAAATTGCAGAATATTCTCACTATCTACCTTACACACAATTTCAAGTTCCAACCATTTGGAAAAGTGATCCATAAACAAAATTATTTTTTTGGAGCGTTCATTTTCCAATCAGATCCATTATATATATGCCAATGTTTGCCCAAGGCATATCTGGGCAAGAGATAGGCATCAGGGGAAGATGGTAAGTTTTCTGGCATTTGTCTGACCTATTGCGTTCCACAAATTCTCACCAACTTTTCGAAGTCACCATCCAACCTGGCCACCAATACATTTTTGATTTTTTGCTTTAAACTACCCAAAATGACCCTCATGACACAATTATAATATCCTTCTCCTTAACATAACCGGGGGTACAAATTACACACACCTGAATAACAAACGCTTTTCTTCACCCAACTAATTTCTCACTTCCCAAAATATACTTTCTTCCTTTATTACTCTTCTTCTCAAGCCATGCATTGTTCACTAACATCCAAATCTTTTGCAAACCTTCGCCTTTGTTCATCTGTTCTCTCCATTAATCGATTCTAAAACCATCCATACCCTCATAAAATAATCCAGTCATACACCCAGTCATACACCCTTCATCCAAAAATTGTTCACTATTATCAAAAGGTAAAGGCATCCAACTTAAAAAGAAAATCAGCAACTCTGTTCTTAATAATGATATATAATGTATATCATAATTGAAATCCACAAGTTTAATTGACCTTCTTGCTAACCTGGGTGATACTTTCTGTAAACCAGAAACCAAAAATTGTTCACTATTATCAAAAGGTAAAGGCATCCAACTTAAAAAGAAAATCAGCAACTCTGTTCTTAATAATGATATATAATGTATATCATAATTGAAATCCACAAGTTTAATTGACCTTCTTGCTAACCTGGGTGATACTTTCTGTAAACCAGAAACCAGTAGTAGTGAGTACTTAACAGTATATGATCAGTTCTTAGAAGCACATAATACATAATAACCCGACATATATTGCCGAAAATGAGTGGGCGCCCCCAACCCCCTCACACACACACACACACACACACAAATAGTCTCTCTTTCAATGACTTAATATTTCTTCTCCGCAGGACACAACGCATGCGAAGCAAAAGCTACTACCCAATCAGCTTTGTTCTCATCATACTGAGAGCTCTACATGCTGAGATAATAGAGCTACTAATCATTTTCTACTTGCATTGGTTGGGATTCAAATGTTGCATGCAGGATCAACCCCTTTCAAAACAGTACAGTAGTCATTTCAGCTTATACTTTTGTAAGTTCACTCTGACACTCTTCAGACCAAAAACATTTCACCTTACTCGTGAGTGAGTTTTGCATGGGATATGTTTTTTTCAGAAAAATTGTTAACAAATTAAAAAAAAATCCACTAAACCCAGAATGCTCTAACATCTTCCTTGCTTTTTGGAAGTCAGAGCATTCCGAATGGTATCTACCAACACCTGCTTGGGTTTAATACCTTTACACTAATGCTGTGTCCCAGATAAGTGACTTCCTCCATGGCAAACTTGCATTGATCATATTTCACAGTGTGACCTTTATCATACAAAATTCTCAACATCCGTCTCAGACTATCATCACTCTCACCTTCGGTGTTACCCATAATAAGTATGCGGTACAAAAGAGGGTGGTGGTGGACGGAGCATCTGAATCAATCAAACACTCACACCCAGTCAAAAGATATGGGTTTAATCCACCACCGTTCTTTAGCCCACTCTGCCATCCCAGTTCAGACATGGCTATATGCAAATCAGTTGACCCTGTGCCTCATGGGAACAGTCCAGCCCGAACTGCCAAGCCATGCCTTCCCTGGACCGGAAACAAGCTTCCGAGGACCGGTTTCTGGTATTCCAGCCGTCTTCAGCCCGGCTTGCTTGAATCCAGTGGCAAAGTGAGCAAGGGACTCACGTCTGACCATACCCTGCAACACTTATGGCGGCCAAAAGCGGTACAAAAGGGGGTGGTGATGGACGGAGCATCTGAATCAATCAAACACTCACACCCAGTCAAAAGATATGGGTTTAATCCATCACTGTTCCATAATAAGTATGTCATCCTGAAAAAACATTAGGCCATTGCTACCCTCAAACAAGTTACTCATGAGTCTCTGAAACAATGCAGTAGCAGACGCCAAACCAAAGGGAGCATTTATAAATTGAAAACATCCCATGGGTGTAATGAATGCTGTCAACTTTTTACAAAAACAACAGGTGACGGACAGAATGCAGAACAATGTTATACATTCACCCCAGTAGAGAGATCTGGGCCTAAATCCATCGTTTTTTTGCTCACCATGCCTTTCCAGTTTGAACCCAGCTATATGCAAATCAGCCTTGACCCTGTGCCCCATGGGAACAGTCCAGCCGAACTGCCAAGTCAGGTCCTCCCTGGACTGGAAACAAGCATCCAATACCGGTTTCGGGCTTTCAGCCCTCATCAGCCTGGATAGCTTGATTCCAGTGGCATGGAGAGCACAGGACTCACGTCTGAGCATACCCGTCCCACTCGGGGTGACAAAAGCAAAAACAACAGGTAATGGACAGAATGCAGAACAATGTCATACATTCACCCCAGTACAGAGATCTGGGCCTAAATCCATCTTTTTTTTGCTCACCATGCCTTTCCAGTTTGAACCCAGCTATATGCAAATCAGCCTTGACCCTGTGCCCCATGGGAACAGTCCAGCCCGAACTGCCAAGCCAGGTCCTCCCTGGACTGGAAACAAGCATCCAAGTACCGGTTTCGGGCTTTCAGCCCTCATCAGCCTGGATCGATTTATTCCTGTGGCATGGAGAGCACGGGACTCACATCTGAGCATACCCGTCCCACTCGGGGTGACAAAAGCAAAAACAACAGGTGATGGACAGAATGCAGAACAATGTCATACATTCACCCCAGTACAGAGATCTGGGCCTAAATCCATCGTTTTTTTGGTCACCATGCCTTTCCAGTTTGAACCCAGCTATATGCAAATCAGCCTTGACCCTGTGCCCCATGGGAACAGTCCAGCCCGAACTGCCAAGCCAGGTCCTCCCTGGACTGGAAACAAGCATCCAAGTACCGGTTTCGGGCTTTCAGCCCTCATCAGCCTGGATAGCTTGATTCCAGTGGCATGGAGAGCACGGGACTCACGTCTGAGCATACCCGTCCCACTCGGGGTGACAAAAGCAAAAACAACAGGTGATGGACAGAATGCAGAACAATGTCATACATTCACCCCAGTACAGAGATCTGGGCCTAAATCCATTTTTTTTTGCTCACAATGCCTTTCCAGTTTGAACCCAGCTATATGCAAATCAGCCTTGACCCTGTGCCCCATAGGAACAGTCCAGCCCGAACTGCCAAGCCAGGTCCTCCCTGGACTGGAAACAAGCATCCAAGTACCGGTTTCGGGCTTTCAGCCCTCATCAGCCTGGATAGCTTGATTCCAGTGGCATGGAGAGCACGGGACTCACATCTGAGCATTCCCGTCCCACTCTGGGTGACATCACCACCCCCTTTTGTACCACGTCAACTTTTTACAGTCAGGATTTAATGGCACCTGATGATATGAAGATTTTAAATCCAATGTGGAAAACCAGTTTACATTCTTCGTGTTGACAAACATTTCTTTAATTTTAGGAAGTGGGTACTGATCAACAAGCATGTTCTTATTCAGCTCTTTAAGATCCACACATAATCTGAACTTACCACTTGAAAGTCTCACCACCGCAAAAATAGAAACCCACTCTGCAAATTCAACTTGTTCAATTTTACCATTTTGACCTAAATTCTTCAATTCCAGTGAAACCTCTTCCCTAACAGAAAAAAGAATATGCCTCTCGTTCTTAATATATGGCTTGGCTGCAGATTTAAGTTCCATTTTATGGTTAAATTCATTCATAGGGCCAATTTTTTAAGAAAATACCTTGGGGAATTCATCCAAGATTTTCTTTTAAAAAACATTGTAATTTTCAATCATAAATTGTAATTTTGGTTCTGAACTATTTGGATCCAGAATCATTCCCAAGTCGCCCTCAGCAAACCATCCAATTACAGAATGACCTTTTCGTAAACATATAATTTGCACACTTCGGATTTATCAGAATTGGATGTGTCGCCGGGCCAGGATAGCGGTCTATATACCTTTGACGAAATTAGATTACTTATTTGACTTAGGAGAGTCTCGGTATCACTTGAAGCAAAACGACACCAGTGTGAACAAGATTTTGTTTATCCATGCCCTGATGATGTCCAAGTAGGACGAAACGCGTAGGCTGTGTTAAAGTAATTTTGCTTCATGAACATTGGGACATTGCGTTGGATGGAATATTGTGTGGAATATATACACTGGATTGAACATATTTTTCTCTGTTGGATAACCTTGGATCTTGGAAAAAGATTGCAATAAAATTTTTGGGACTAAAGTATTGGACTGGAAGATCTTTCTTGAATTTGGCGCTCCTTCCCTTCATATACAGATTTACGGATAACTTTGTGGCTTTGACAGTAAACCACAGGAAGAAGAGCGCTGGAACTTGCACTTTCTTTCCAGAATTATTGTGGAATATCCCTTTGTGCATACCTGGTCTTAACCCTTACCGTCTTTATTGAATGTTCGTTTAAAACATTAATTCATTTTTGCAGGACATTTTGTCACAGAAATGCAATTCAATTAGAAACATTTCCTCAACCCAGAAAGACAGAAGCAATGACATCGCATAATTCCAGCTATTTTGCCATTGGTTTGCATAAAACATGGCTGCCATTATAAAAAGAAAAGTTGAAAAAAAGCAAACATAATGTTGTTTTCTCTAAAGGCTCACACTGCCATGGTAGTTTAAGGCACTGAAGGGTACTTCATTGTGTGTGTTGTGCTCTTTGTGAAATAGTGGAATTCCACAGTGAAATTAGCAAGTGGATGAAGTGGGCTGACCTGTTGCCCCATGCTAGATGCTGTAGTGGGAGGAAGAAAAGTATGAATGATACAATTAACAAACCAAAAGATGAAGCTCCTATATTAGGTCTTAGCTTCCTTAAAAAGACAAACTTGACATATGCCTTTCTAATGATATTTCAAATAAGAGGAAATGTGCCTTCTTAAAACATGTTTTCTGCCCCTTTAAACACTTGTGGGTAAGCCTGCCCATAGAGACATTCTGTTGCGAAGAAAATGTAAACTATTTAACCTTCAAACTCCTGCCAGTGAAGGATGAAGCATCAATCCACTGTGGAACGAAGCATCTTCAAATTGCTTTAAGTGGTGACCAATTCAAAGTTCGTTTTCGATGTCGCTGTTAACACTAAGATAACGTAGGGGGTTAATTAATTTACCACAGGCAAGGCCACTGGAATTATGCGATTCAGTGGCTGCGGCCATTTTCGCATATTATGTATTTTTTGTCCCAATTCATCATCTGCGGCATGATTTTGCATATTTAACAAAAAAAAAGTTTTCTATCTCAAACAGATCAAAAGTAACTAAAAAGAATCAATGCATTGTTGCTCAGTGGAAGGTCATTGCCGGAGACTGACTAGTTAGTCACTTTTCTGTGGCTTATTGCTATGTTGGATGCAACAGTGGTATTAGATGAGTCCTTTGCTAAAACAGTGTGAACTTGGGTAAAAATGACAAAATAATAAAGTAATACGGTCACAAAATGTGCTGCATTAAGCCGCATAATTTGCCTTTTCATGACGCATAATTTAGTCAACTCTGCCACAATTTGTTTTTCTCCTGAGTCCTGCAGCATAATTCCAGTGGCCCTGACCATACGTGTCACATCGGTAAGGAAACATATCGGTTTTCCGACAGTGAGATAAGTTGAGTACCCTCGAATAAGGAAACACGGACATGTTTTCGTAGCGCTCCAAAGGCTCAAGACTATGGCAACAGGCACTGTAGTAAATACAGATATATTATTTTTCCGTGTTATCTGCTCTGAGCGTCTTAGGAATTCTTCAAAAGTACGGTGGATCATTACTTTTTTAAGCTAAAGTCATTTTCAGGGGGGGGGAGCACAATCAATCAATCAATCAATCAATCAGGTCATTTGTAGAGCGCACTACTCACCCGTAGGGTCTCAAGGCGCTGGGAGGGGGGGGGGTGCCGCTACTGCTCGAACAGCCAGGTCTTGAGCTTCTTCCTGAAGGAGAGGTGGTCTTGGGTCAGGCGCAGATTGGTCGGAAGTGAGTTCCAGGTCTTGGCGGCCAGGTAGGAGAAGGATCTTCCTCCTGTTGTCGCTCTTCGGATGCGGGGGACGGCGGCGAGGGCGTGGTTGGTTGATCTGAGGAGGCGCTTGGGAGTGTAGAAGTTGATCCGGTTGTTGAGGTAGCTCGGGCCTTGGTCGTGTAGGGCTTTGTGCGCGTGGGTGAGGAGCCGGAAGGTGATTCTCTTGTTGACCGGGAGCCAGTGCAGATCTCTCAGGTGTCCGGAGATGTGGCTGCGTCGGGGGATGTCGAGGATGAGTCTCGCCGAGGCGTTCTGGATCCGCTGGAGTCTCTTCTGGAGTTTGGCAGTGGTTCCGGCGTAGAGGGCGTTGCCGTAGTCCAGTCGGCTGGTGACGAGGGCTTGGGTGACCGTCTTCCTCGTCTCGGTGGGGATCCACCGGAAGATCTTACGTAGCATGCGCAGGATGTTGAAGCATGACGAGGAGACGGCGTTGACTTGTCTGGTCATGGAGAGGGAGGAGTCCAGGATGAAGCCCAGGTTGCGTGCGTGGTCCGTCGGTTTGGGTGCGGTGCCCAGGGCGGGGGGCCACCAGGAGTCGTCCCAGGCGGAGGGCGTGGAGCCCAGGATGAGGACCTCCGTCTTGTCTGAGTTCAGTTTCAGGCGGCTGGTCGTCATCCATTCGGCTACGTCTCTCATCCCTTCGTGCAGGTTGGCTCTGGCGGTGGCGGGGTCGTTGGTCAGGGAGAGGATCAGCTGGGTGTCGTCGGCGTAGGAGATGATGTTCAGGTTGTGTTGGCGTGCGATGGCCGCGAGGGGGCTCATGTAGACGTTGAAGAGGGTTGGGCTCAGCGAGGATCCTTGGGGTACGCCGCAGATGACTTTGGTGGCCTCTGACTTGTACGGTGGTAGGCGGACTCTTTGTGTTCTTCCGTCGAGGAAGGAGGTGATCCAGTCCAGTGCCTTCTCCTGGATTCCGATGTTGCTGAGGCGCTGTACTAGGGTGCGGTGGCAGACAGTGTCGAAAGCCGCGGAGAGGTCCAGGAGGATGAGGGCCGCTGTTTCTCCGTTGTCCATCAGAGTTCGAAGGTCGTCGGTGGCGGCGATGAGGGCGGTCTCGGTGCTGTGGTTCGCTCGGAAGCCGGACTGTGATGGGTCGAGGGATCCATTCGTCTCGAGGAAGGCGGCCAGCTGTTTGTTGACGGTCTTCTCGATGACTTTGGCCGGGAACGGGAGGAGCGAGATGGGACGGTAGTTCTTGAGGTCGGTGGGGTCTGCTGTGGGTTTCTTGAGGAGAGCGCTGAGTTCGGCGTGCTTCCAGCTCTCAGGGAAGGTGGCGGAGTCGAAGGAGGTGTTGATGATGTCCCGCAGGTGGGGTGCGAGGACAGCGTCGGCTTTGTTGAAGACGTGGTGAGGGCAGGGGTCAGTCGGAGATCCGGAATGGATGGAGTTCATGGTGCGGATGGTGTCTTCGGTGCTGATCGGGGTCCAGGTGCGGAGGGTGGTGGTGGGTGGCGTCGTTGCGGTTGTGGCTTGCGTTGGTTGGTTGTTGAAGCTGTTGTGTATGTCCGTGATCTTGTTGTGGAAGTAGGCCGCGAGGGAGGTCTTGCGACGGGGTGATGTCGTTGTTTCCGGCGTTGGGGTTGGAGAGCTCTTTCACGATGTTGAAGAGTTCCTTGCAGTTGTGTGCGTTGTTGTCCAGCCGGTCCTTGTATGCATTTTTCTTGGTGGCGCGGATCAGTTGGTGGTGTTTCCGGGTGGCGAGCTTGAGGGTGGTCATGTTGTCCGTCGTTGGTTCCCTTCTCCAGGCTTTCTCGAGGGCTCGACAGTTCTTCTTGGAGCACTTGAGTTCGTCGGTGAACCATGGTGTTTTTCTGCTGCAGGATCTGCTGGGCGGGGTCCTCAGAGGGGCGAGTTCGTCCGCGCAGTTGCTGATCCACTTCGTGAGGTTGTCGGCGGCCTGGCTGGGGTTCGCTGAGTTGGCGGGGGGGTGCTGGCTCAGGGAGGCGGTGAGCTGGTCGGCTGTGATCTTGTTCCAGCTTCTTCGAGCAACCTGTTGCTGGAGGTGGTGGATCGTCGTTCTTCTGAAGGTGAAGTGGACGCAGCTGTGGTCCGTCCAGTGGAGTCCTGTTGCGTGGCTGAAGGTGACGTCTTTGCTGGATGAGAAGACGGCGTCGAGTGTGTGTCCGGCGAGGTGGGTGGGGGTGGTCACCAGTTGCTTGAGTCCGAGGTTGTCGAGGTTGTCGAGCAGGGTGATGGTGTTGCGGTCGTTGTTGTTCTCCAGGTGGAAGTTGAGGTCCCCCAGGAGGATGTAGTCGGCGGAGGGGAGAGCGTGCGGGCTGACGAAGTCGGCGATGTCCTCGCTGAATCGTGTGCGTGGTCCCGGGGGTCGGTAGATCAGGGTGCCTCTGAGGGTGGTCTTCGGGTTGGTGTGGATCTGGAAGTGCAGGTGTTCAGCGGTGGTGAGGGTGTCATCGGTGTTGGTAGTGATGCGGATGGTGTCTCTGTGGATGATGGCGATGCCTCCTCCGGTCTGGTTGTCGCGGTCCCTCCGGGTGATCTTGTAGCCCTCTGGGATGGCGATGGCGATGTCAGGGGCTGAGGAGGCGTTCATCCAGGTCTCGGTGATGAAGGCAACGTCGGGGGCGGTGGTGTCGAGCAGGTTCCAGAGTTCTACGGCGTGTCTGTGGACGGAGCGGGTGTTGAGCAGGATGCACTTGAGGTGGGTGCTGCTGGAGTTCGGCTTGGCGGGTGCAGGGAAGGTCCGGATGCAGGTGAACTTGCAGGCGAGGCAGCTGAAGGGTCCGTGGGTGTGCTTCGGGGCGGCTCGGTGACATCCTGGGATGTGGCCGGTGTTGAGTGCGATGAGGTCGGCGGCGCTGTAGGTTCGTCGGGTCGGCTTCCGTCGGTGGGGGCCAGGGGTCCTGGCGCTGGTCGCGATCCGGTCGCGGACGGGCGCAGACGGGCTTACCTTTGGCGCGCCTTCGGCGCACAATCGGCGCGCCCGCTGCGCGTGACCGCTGCGCGTTCGCACGGTCGCCATTTAAGGCGAAGTGCGCGGGTGGGCGGGGCAGCTGGGAGGCGGGAGCGGGGAGGGTTACAGAAGAAAAAGGGGCGGGGACAAGCGGCGGTGGCGGGAAGGGAGGGCGGGGGGCGGAGCGGTAGGCGGACAACCAGGAAGGAGGGTACACACGATACAATACTGAACAGGCACAAAATAGCGACAAAAACGGGGAAAAAGCAGAGAAAACAACAGATCAGTGAGACAAGCACAAATACCTGACAAAACAACCAAAACAAGGGGAAAAAGCGCTCGCAGCGGCGGCAGCCGGCGAACGAGGCAGAAACGAGGTAGCAGCGAGGCAAGGGGCACACGCAGCAGCTGGTGGCCGTGCGGCGCGGGGGTGTCCCACAAGTGGGTCACACTCACCTGCGTCGCACGGTCGCCATTTAAGGCCAAGTGCGCGGGTGGGCGGGGCAGCTGGGAGGCGGGAGCGGGGAGGGTTACAGAAGAAAAAGGGGCGGGGACAAGCGGCGGTGGCGGGAAGGGAGGGCGGGGGGCGGAGCGGTAGGCGGACAACCAGGAAGGAGGGTACACACGATACAATACTGAACAGGCACAAAATAGCGACAAAAACGGGGAAAAAGCAGAGAAAACAACAGATCAGTGAGACAAGCACAAATACCTGACAAAACAACCAAAACAAGGGGAAAAAGCGCTCGCAGCGGCGGCAGCCGGCGAACGAGGCAGAAACGAGGTAGCAGCGAGGCAAGGGGCACACACAGCAGCTGGTGGCCGTGCGGCGCGGGGGTGTCCCACAAGTGGGTCACACTCACCTGCGTCGCACGGTCGCCATTTAAGGCCAAGTGCGCGGGTGGGCGGGGCAGCTGGGAGGCGGGAGCGGGGAGGGTTACAGAAGAAAAAGGGGCGGGGACAAGCGGCGGTGGCGGGAAGGGAGGGCGGGGGGCGGAGCGGTAGGCGGACAACCAGGAAGGAGGGTACACACGATACAATACTGAACAGGCACAAAATAGCGACAAAAACGGGGAAAAAGCAGAGAAAACAACAGATCAGTGAGACAAGCACAAATACCTGACAAAACAACCAGCAGCTAATCTAGGTGAAGGTCAGGGACCCCTTAAAAATGCTAATGAAAATAAAAATATATAAATAACGCTACCAGTACCTTTAAAAAAAATATATGACTCGATGTTGTAGGCGTGCGTTGTCAGGCAGTTGCTAATAAAGCATTTTACTGCTACCAACTACTTGGGTACTTATTGTGTTGACATCAGTGTGATGAAAGCGTGAGTCCTCGCTAACCCGATACGAACCTGTGACTTATAAACTGCACAAAGAATCCTGCAGCAGATGCTTCAACCCATAGGGCTACCTTAAGGGGTTATGGCGCAGTGCCCTGCACGCAAAGACCCAGTCGGAGCACCGAGCGTGGGGACTATAATCACAGTTTGTTTTCCCGAAGTTCTGCCACAGAAAGGGCCTTTGTTCACAGATAATGGCTGGCTGTGCGCAGCTGAAGGACAAGCCTCGGCCGGGGAGTCCTGTCAGCGCGGATTCACCACCACGCCCTGGTGGGCCAATGGACAGAGAACACAGTGTGGAAAACAAAGCCGTTTGCAAAAACCAAGAAACGGAGCGGTACAGAGCCAAAGTAATCACAGAGGACTCCCGTCTCGCTCTTTGCGAAGTCAAGAGCTTTGCTGCAGTGTAGAAAGGAGGGAGGCCATTGGAGGGCCAGCAGGAAGCAACCGCAAAGCCACCTTGAGGCTTTGATCCGTCAGAAACTCAAACAAAACCGTAGCAACCTCTCCCCAAGCAAAGAACACTTCACTCACTGCACCTAGGACTTGTCAACAGACTCTCATTAATCACTAGGTTGCCAACACAGAAGAATACCGGAAGTGGTTCCTAGTGCAAAGGTCATTGCTGAAGGCGAGAAATAATGAGAACCTAGTCACACTGCTTCACCACTCAAGGCCTGACTACAGCAGGAGTCACCTTGGTACTATCTAAAAGTATCCTTCTCAAGGCGCTCTACACTCTGACGCGGCCTACCTCAGTCACATGCAGGGCCACAATATGGCAGGCAGCAGCTTAGTGCAGCATTCCCTGCCAAGCTGCACACCTCTCCTGCTGCTTCACCACCCACTCGGGGCCTGAGGGGGAAGTGCTCGAATTTGAGATCTCAAACAATTAACTTTCGGGGCAGGACCCTGCTTAACCCGTTCACTGCGGCGGCTATTCCGCCGCAGTGCTAAGGGGGCGGGGCGGAAATGCGGCGGGCGCATGCTGGTGACGGAACCGCTCCGTCACCAGCGTCGGTTGCGCTGTGCTTGTGACGGAGCGGTTCCGTCATGGCCCGCCCCGCTCAATAGAACGCTCAGCGCAGGCGCGGAATTCGCGCCGCGCATGAGCGGCGAACGGGCCATGACGGAACCGCTCCGTCATCAGCACAGCGCACCCGCAGCTGACGACGGAGCGGTTCCGTCATCAGCATGCAAAGGGTTAAATACCCTGGGGCTACAAGGGTCATTCTCTTTGGGCGAGCCAACAGCACCAAGGGGGAGAGGCCTCAGCGCTGGCGGTTGCTACCCCAGAGGCTTGGCGGAGTTACAGGGCAATCCAAAGGACTTGGGTGTGAAAAGCAACCACAAGAAAGAGCCCATAGGGAGGGGCTTCATGTCAATACCCAGGAGTCCTTACAGTAGGACCCCGGGATGAAAGTGACGGCGCCCCGTTATTCCCAAGGGCAGCTGCAAGCCTGAGCAACTGGAGACTTGCCTGGTAGCGCTCTGCCTCTGGACATGAGCTGTTTCCCTGGACTATGAGGGGTGAACCCCCTAAGGTTCAGCACCAGATGTGTGTATTCTTATCCTCAGTAACTAATCAAGCGGTGGACTTCTCCTTTGCATGCATTTATTCAGTGTAATTTAGTATGTGTGCCAGGCTATGGGATATCTGCGCTATGCCGGTTGTCCTCTCTAGCGGAAGCTTACTGGACTCAGCTGATGACCAGGTACATCTTTCTGATGGCTGTTCCGCTGATAATCAATGTCGATTCCCTCCAGGTGGACCCTCAAACGAAGTACAGCAAAGCAAGAAGATGTGGGGTTGCTTCAAGTGGACAGCACCCACCCATCTTACAAATGCCAATTTTACATAAAAGTGAACATTTGTGAATAGTGTTGACTAAGCATAAGAACATGCACGCTGGAAATGTTCACAAAGTCTATGCCATGTCCATGGATTCAGATGTTCATGAATGGTACGGCGGCACCCATACACATAATGTTCATGAACAGTGCTTTTGACCAGAGTCACTGGACTCATGCTGTGGGGCCTGTAGGTAACTCTCCTGCGTGCACCTATGCCCCACTAAAAGAAGAAGCTACGCCCAGCCAGAGCTTGCACATAGTGCACCAAAGAAGGGAATCCCCTTGAGACCTCATGACCCGATATTGGTCTCTTCCTTCAGGGATTAACCAAAACAAGTTCCAGAAGAGCACTGATTGACAATTTTAGGAATCCAGAGGGAAGTGGGTGCGAAAAACCGTGGCCAAAAAGAAAAACGCAGGTGAACTCTCAGAGATAAAGTAGAGAATGGTGGGAGTTGCACAGCTGCAGTGAAAAGAGCTTTCATGGTCACAGAAAGAAAAAGAAATAGATAATTATTTTTTTTGTCAGATGCCTGATGGAGCTACCTGGTTTAGCTATAGGTGCGATGGGCCGTGGATTCTCTCCTTGGTCTTCACCTTACCCTGTCGGTCCTTAGACAGATCTCTTTTCGTCTCTCCATATTGTCTCTTCCCTTATCCTCCCTTTCTCACCTCCGCTTCCCCCTCCACCACCTCTCTCTCTCTCTCTCCTTTCTCCCCTTTCCTAATTGTATTGCCTATTCTTTTTTGGGGATTTATTGTGTAATTGTTGAACTTTTTCTGTTACATTGTTGATTCTCATGTAAAACGCTCTGATACCTCCGGGTCTAGCCAGCGCTATATAAAACTCTTTAAATAAAAAAATAAATAAATAAATAAAAGGAACATAAGCAGGCAGAAATAAAGCTAGAGAGAAAACGGCCTGGACTCTTGGAAAACTTAGATGCGCTTCCTCATACGCAACTTCAGATAGAAGGAAAGCCAGACTTCCTCTGCCCTATGAGGATCACTGAACTCAAAAGGCCTGAAAGAGTACAATATCCACTTTCAGGCAAGGGTAATTCCAAGAGCTGATAGGAGCCGCAGAGTGTTTGTAACCTAATGAAACCACCAGAGACAGCAAACTCCGCATTAAAAGCTGTTGAAATGTTTAGGAATAATCCATATAGCTTCGAGAAAATCCTGAAAACCTGAAAGTCATCACAACAATTTACCAATGTATTTAAGTTTAGTGAAAGAGTAAAACTGTGTATATAAAGACGGGGAGAGAGTGTAAGAGCATGAAATACAAAGATTCAAAGGAATATCAAGAGACAGAAGTACAGATATCCTCGTGGCTTCCTGGCGGTACTAACTGCCATAGATAACATTCCCTCCTTAGTCACTTTTTTATTAATAGTATCTCCAGGACCAAAAACATGGATCTCAAATGATTTTGAGATCACTGAAATGACGCAAGAAATTTTTAAATTCTTATTTAGAATGGAATTTTACATTCACTATCCATCATTATCCAACCGCATCGAGCATGTCCATGCTACTATGCCTGGTAATATTGCACAACCCAGTACAGATTTAAACAGGGAAAGGTGATGTTGTAATTGATAGGAGCAGACACCACTATAGTCTGCAAGGTGTGCTTCCGATGCTTCATCCAGACGTTCAGCATTGCACTGAGACAAGAGGTTAGCTATTCTCTGCAGAAGAACGACCCAAGGAGGACTGGTCATGTGACGGTTGGTTGCCGCATGAAGTTGAATCACTTATTTATTTCTCTCATTGCAAACAACCTAGGATATTTCTGCAACACCTTTCCTGGCGGCCTCTTGTTTGCCATGTTCTATTGGGAAACATCCTTTACAACGCAACTTTTACCACACAATGCTTTTACAATGTGGTATTTACAACGAAAACCATTACAACGCATTGCACTGGGGGGGCGCTCTACGATAGGGAATAGATTTAATTTACTATCCAACACCTTCCCTACTATCCACGGGGACTGGAGTTGGAATAGTAAATTAAACTATTCACTATCCAGCGCCCCAAAGCACTATGCGTTGTAAAGGTATTCGTTGTAAATACCGCGTTGTAAAGGCATGCGTGGTAAAAGCATGCGTTGTAATGTCATACATCCGTTCTATTAGTAGGTGACCACTTTGCAGTTGTACATTAGTCAACTCTTATTAGGTAAACTTCCAAAGACTAGACTCCAAACATCAGATGCAGAGAATAGAGGTGAGGGTGGGAGGTTGAGCACATTAAGCACAAGTTGGAGTTCAGAACAAATAAAAAGGTGCTAACCCAATGAGAGCTGAACAGGCGCACAAGGGCAAGAAGAGACTAGACTTGTTCTTACCTCAGACCAGTGGGTTCTAGACCTAGGACTACATCTTGTCTTTATTTCTTTCTTTCTTCTCTTTTTCATTGGGTGGAGTGGGTGACTCCTGGCACCCCCACCTACGGAACAGTGTCCCCCCATTTTGAGTTGATGACTAGATTTAGGAGCATGGACACTGGACCATAATCAGCTCCTAGATCCCCCTTTCCATTTTGCTGATACAGAAATTAATTTTCAAGGGCTTCTATCGTGTCACACTCTAGCTGGTGTATCAGGTGCTTAACATACATTATCCTGAACCTTTATACAAAAGTTGGAGTTTCCTCAAGTTGTGGTTTTTAGCTCAAAACTCATTTCGTAATCTAATAACCTGGTTGCTTTCCATGTGCTCAACTGGAAATCACCTGTATGTCATCCATTGGATGACCACACCTGAAAACATTTTAACCATATGAATTGCTTTTATAGTTTTTTACAGCACCTACAGGTGCAACAAGTATTAAACATCCTTATCAGTGTGGTCAATGTAACTAAAAGAAAATAGCACTATAAAAAAATTAAAATATTTGTCAAAAAAACAACAACATTGAATTAGCGCTTATTACATAGTTTGGTATCGTCAAAAGTTCAAGCGCACAAACTGGGAGGCCAATAGCTCTATCAAACAGAATTTAACTTTTCAACATTCTCCAAAAATGTGAATAATCCACATACATGTTCATGTTAGAAGCAAGAGAATGCCATGAAGAAGTTTTAATTTTCTTGAAGGAGGCCTGAGAGGGTTTGAGTAAAAAGAAAACCTCAGAGTTCAAGTCGAAGGATGGTGAAAGTTCCTTAGGTTCCCAAGTTTCCAAAGACTTGCTTTGGATATCAATAGCAGGCAGGAGCCCAGAAATTAAGACTTAGACTCTGGGATTATTGCGCATCGAGAACGCAGCACTAGCAGGTTGGCTTTGGCTCCACCCCCTGACTATGTCCCATCTAATACAAGTCAGTCTTTTGTCAATGCCACTGCTAAGACCCCTCTAAGGAAGTGAAAATAGAGAACGGTCTTCATAATTAAAAAACACCCACACAATAAAAAGGGTTTCACAGATGGCCTGTCAGAGAGCATTAGGGTCTGAATCCAGCATATAATAAAAACCTTGAGAACAGTAAAAAAAGAAAAATGTAGAAATTATTAGGTTTAACATTTAAGCATACAACTTTAGTGGGTTAAGTATCTTCTCACCAATTTTTTTGTTAAATAATGGTATACATATTAGGTTTGTCATCCGTCGTAGTAAAGCTCGTTTTAACTCAGAAGGATGAAAATCTTAGCAGGCTTTAAAGAATATCGAACATGTGAACTTCAGGTTGCCACAGATTTGCACAACAGAAGCACAACCACTGAGCTATCTTAAGCTATATCTGATCACCCACTGCATCAACTAGAGATATAGCTCAGTGGGTTACGGCTGCAAAAGATGTCCCTGTGTATATAGAAGAGTGCAGAATCCAATGCTTTTAAAACAAACCACCTGGTTTATGTGTACTGTTATGCACTGTGTATAATCAGCAGCTCCCAAGGGTACTGGTAAGAAAGTATAGTGGGTTCATGCGGGTTTTGTAGACCTGCACATTACACATTCCAACTATGGAAAGAGTTTAGTGGACCGCCAACACTCTGCAAAGACAAGCATGTAAACCCTAGGGCATCTCTTTGAACCCCCACAGGGCTAATTCAAGAATGTATTCTTCAGAGAGTGATAAAATGAATACAGTTGAGTAGTAACTAATGCGCATTATTAAGCACCACAAAAAATTATGTTTATATTATGCGCTATGTAAGTGGTTATTATAACTATATTCGCATAGAACTGCAGTACATTACATATATTGTGAACTCAGGTGACCTTTTCCTGGTCTACTGAGAAGACATGAAGTACCTACTTCTTACATTTCTGCTGTCCCTACTGTTTCTTTGCAGGTTTTGTTTACTTTTCTGTAGGTAGTGACTTGCCTTTTCAGAAACCTTCAGAAAGTTGAGCTTTTACAGCTCTGCTCATCTCTTAGCACTAGTCCCACTCGCCACACTGTGCTGTCTCAATACGCTTCAGCTTCCCAAACTCACTTATGCCCTTCATTACAACACACTCTTCAATCCCCTGTACATGCTCATCCAACCGCTTCTTATAGTGAGACCAGCCCGCATGCTGATATCAGCATCAAGAGTCTTCGCCTCATGGTCACCTTGCACCGCCCAAGGTTGGAAGCCACCTCCCCAGACCATAGAGGGGCACTGGCTCGCCAAATTGTAGCCCAGGCCACTAGCTAGAGAACATTACTAAGATGGAGTGACAGAAAGTAAGGGCAGAACATGGGGAACATAAAATGCTGGCAAATGCTTATACAGTTACAAGCAGGCCCTGCCACCCTGTCGGTGTGTGGTATGCACCCCCAGTCTGCATTGTATGCTTTGGGAAACTGTCTGGGGCTGGGATATCGCAGCTTGAAGAAATCGCACACAAGAATATTTCACAAATGGAAATCTGCCTGGATAAATACATACTTTTACTAGGCTATCACACCTCTAAGTATTTTATCATTAACTATTAAACACAATTGTAAATATCAGTCTAATTCTTCATATTTCTTAAAATTTGAAAAAGTACCTTTGTTGTTTTATTGAAAAAACAGACTTAATGCCGGTGAATGGTTATGGAGAATACCCACCTTTAGGGTCCTAATTACTTTTGTGCTTTAAGCACTGCAGTGACATTTTATTTTTATATAATTAACAGAAAGTGAATTGAGGTACATTGTATTCTCAGAGGAACCTGTGTCTTGAGAGTAACTCATGACTGCTTTGCATTTGTTTTAGCAGGCATACGGAGTATTAACTTCAGAGGAAGCGCCATGGGGCACAGCATGCAGCGAGTGTCCTTTGTATCCTGTAGAACAGATTCAAGGTCATAAAGAAGCAAAACAAGTTTTGGAAACACTCATGTGGAGCGAAGAGTCCAGAGAACGTAATTATGAACCAATTTTGAACACATTACATTTTTGAAAACAAAAAAATCATTTTTCTCATCTGGAGAACCTCCAATGATATAACTTAATAAATCATTTTATCATATTTTTTATGGAAATTATCCCCACTCACTTCTGAGGAAAGTGTAAATTGTAAACACCCACAATATAGTCGTGTGCACTTACAATCTCTACATCTGTAACAGAAAATATGTAAGCATTTGGAGGAGTAGATCGACGAACCCAAGCTCAGATGATCATTACCATTTCTGTTCATATGATTGCTAAATGATCAATCAGATTAATCGCCTGTTTTAAACAACAATAACATTACTGTCAACTGAAAGGGATTCAATCCCCAAGCCCAGCAGATTCATAATATTTCAATCCAGTAACTGCTGAGATGGGTAGCCATTGGAGACCCCACCCATATCTAGCCCAAACTGTCTTAAATTGTTGGGACATTTTCTTTTGAGAACTATCTTAAGAGAGAAGCAGATATCAATTTCAAAGTGCCCATACATGCAGATTGTATTGTCAAATTACATTAGTACTTTCATTTGATATGGCATTCAAATTAAACGGGGATCTCAATAGATTTGGTTTTCAGCAATAGGAATACAGCAAAACTTTGGAAGTCATTTTTCTATTACCCCAATTGTGGAGATCATACCACCTTTCTGAGGTGCACATCAGGCTCACAACTATCCCAATCCTTTATTTCCTGTGCATATCTCATCCTTCTTCAAAGGTGGACACAAAGGGATTCGGAAACTTGGAAATGGCTCTGTGATCCTCTACACCATGATTCTGTACCTTCACATGGGAGTGATTGATTGTTGGTAACACCCAGCCCCATGCAATGCTCATTTAGAGAAACGACCTCAATAATATATCCCTATATAAAGACATTAACTCGCCATAATTCCCCCTGTGTTTCTTGTTCCTTTCTAGAGTAGCCAAGATCTTCACTCCCCCTTTTTACCTACTTCCCAGCATTACCACTTCCTATTGCACATTTGCAGAATCTGATCAAGCTGATCCTAAAAGCGGATAGACTGGTGCTTTAAAACGTTGCACAACATCACAATAAATATTCTTAATTTCTGCACCATAGTCCTCAAGTGCTAGTTGCTCTATCCATCAACTTTTTTCAACCTCATTATTTAAGGCCACTTCCGATATTGCATCCAGGTATTGATCGCTATCAACAACCCCAAATTCAGTTCAAATGTTCTGAATAAGTATACCATTCATCCCTTCCTTGTGGGTGCTATCGCCTATCCCTGAACTACATTGCTGCCATCCCTACCCATGGATAAGGACTTGCATATTAGCACTTGCTTCATTTACTTTACCCTTCTATTCTGTCAATTTTTCAATTCCCGTTTACTGTAATTCATATTAGAGCATTAAAATGTTGAGCGCTCTATTCAAAACAATGGAGTGATCCAGGGTTCTTATGGCCGGTAGAAGCCAGGAGCATCAACATCCCAATGTTTAACAAAGGCCTCACGGAGCCAGAGGGGATTTCAACCTGTGAGGCCTTTGTTCTACAAAGTAGAACATTCTGAAATCTAGGGGCGGAAAGTTCTAATGGCCTTACAGCCCTCCATAGCGGGCTCTACTGACCATTAAAGGCCCACTCCCTTGTTAAAGGCCCTCGCCGAGCACTGGAGCAGGCCTTTAATGGACGGTAGAGCCTGCTACGGCGGGCTCTAAGGCTATAGTAAAGTCCAGAGTATGCTCTTTACTCAACACCAAGTCTTCCCCAGAACCGTTTAATGGCTCTAATCTCCAACATTTCCTCAGGGTCGCCCAAAATCACCATTTCTGAAGATGAACCATTTTTAGTTACAACAGAAATCTCTACTTTACCCTTATACACGCAGCAGACTCATAGTATTTAAAGATTTATGATTTTCACATTTGGGCTTCAATACATTTCCCATTGATTTAAGACAACAACCCGACTTCTACAAATTAATATAACACCTTTTGCTATGTGTATGTTTATGTGAGACCTTTATCCGATTAGAGACAAAGCTAATTAGCATCAAATGAGATACAATCGCTTTAGGTTCAATATAATGATTATCCAAATTTGCAGATTTATAAACATATTAAAAATAGAAGGTAGAATGTGAGAGTTGGCGCTAATAGTAATTCAAATCAGGAATTTAGGCACAGTAAAAAATCTCAAGATGACTCTAGAAATATAAAATGGCTTCTTTCCTCAACATCATTTGCCAACTTGATGTAAGTTGAAGACAAACAAGTTTTGATCAGCATGGCATGATTTCCAATTACGAAATTAGTTTTTTTAAAAAAAGAAGAAAATCACTATCTTTATGAGTGGGGCTATTCTATTCTTCACACCATATATACAATTAGATTCAGTTTGGTTGATTTGACTAACATCCTTGTTTGGGCTACTAAGAACCAGAGAAGTATCAATATTTATACGTGGGCCACCATTCAGTGTCCTCTCAGCAATCATTAGTGATACCGCCTTTATTGAAATAAGAGTCAATCTGTTTTGCTTTGTTTTTGGGGTTTTCCTCATAAAACCCTACACTTTATTAGAACCCTACTCAAATACTATTGACCCGGACTGTCATATTAACTTACATTTTTCTCATTACCTCTCTTTCTTTGCCTCCAATTATTTTTCGCTCAATAACTTCTCTCTCCCTGCTGCTCCATTTCTATTTCGAACCCCCCACGCCACCTCTCTATCTGCCTTTTTCGCAATACAGCTCTTTATTTCACTTGTCATTACCTCTGATTTTAGCTCACAACTTTCTCTCTCTTACCCCATCAGCCTCTCCTCTTTTTATCTCCCCTCTGTTTTTCTGCTTCACTTTTCTCTCTACCCCTAATTCCACCCTTTAATGCTTTCTCTCTTCTTCTTTCTGCCTTCCTACGCTCATGTGTCTTTGTATAATTCAATTCTCATTTTTCCCCTCACTCTACCTTTCATCTCTCTATAATTTTCTCACTAATCCACCTCGACACCTGTCTGCTTCTTACCGACTTCTCTTTCTTACTTCTCTCTACCCCCCCCACTCGATGCGCATCAACCCTCTCCTTCTCTCTACTGTTCCCCTTCAATATCTCTAGCACTTGCACTTATCTGCCTCACTAAAACCCACTCTATCTCTTTAACTCAGTTGCTCTATCTATCTCTTCCTATATTCCCGTGTTTCTCTTTCTGGCTGCCTTTTCTGTTTAGCTTGCGTCTCTCCTGAAATTTCCTTTCGCTCTACCTGACCTCTAGCCTTACCTCACTTATCTCTCTACTTTTCCACTCTTGTGATGCATGCCATTTACCTCTAGGTTATATTTGTGACTCACGCCTACTTCTCTTTATCAGCAGAGGTGGCGATAACTGTTGGGCAAGAGAAGTGTACACATGGAAACAAGAGAGGAGGAACAAGCCAGAATAAAATAATTAATCACTACTGTATATTCCTACATAGGGTGAAACAGGCTGGTCAGAAATATAATTTCACATCAAATATTGTTGTGAAACATAAGAAATCTACAAACAAGCACAGAAAGAAATGGCTTTGTCAATGCTTGTTCACGGTTTTTTTCGTCGTTTTTGGCAGGAGGATTATGGGCGGTTTAAGCTTTCAGTTATTCGGAAAGTTTAATGTGTAATTCAATATTGTTTTTTATCATGAAGACTTGAATTAGATTAAAAAATTTGATAAATATATAGGGGAAGACTTACAAGCCCCTTGCACCACTTTTGCGTCACTTTTTCCATGTTAAAAATGACACAAAAGTGGCGCAAGGGGCTTGTAAATAAGCCCCAGAGTTGACCTGAGCGGGTAGGGGGATGCTCCAAAATTAGGGGCATATAAGCAAGACGCAGCGATGATTATCGCTGAACGCGCTTAGCGCATTTCTTTCTAGCGCTGGATTATATCACCATGTTAGCGCTGTATCAACAACGTCTATCGCACTGGCCATATTCGATCCAGCGATAGCAGGGATATGGGCCAACATCGCTGAAAAACCAGCGAAAAACATGGAAAAACGGGGAAAAGCTTGCTGATATGACCATGTGGCCGTAACAGTAAATAAGGGAGTGAGGAGCACACGTGATGTGGTATTTTTCAATGTATTCAATTGGTGCTGCAACTGCTAAGGTTCGTCACGCCTTGTAAGAAAATTAAGTTAAGATGAGTACTGAACTCATCCAGTTGCGCACTGTGCACTTGGTGTTGATCCTACACCTTAGGTATTTGAATTTTTCCACAATTTTAAACTATGTTTAACAGTTATTTATTTTCATAATCTGTTTCTTTGATCAATTCAACACAAATTTCATCTTACATTCAATTTACTTATTCAAAAAGTCCTGTAGTCACAATACTTCATTCAATTGCATTTCATCAATATTTTAACAATTCATCAAAAATAAACTGTTTTCGCTCCTGGCCCAATGCATTTCGGTACCCTTTTGGTACCTTCATCAGGGGCTGATCTAGAAAGTAAAAAGAATAGTGTGAGTGTTCTAATATTTTATGGATGTAGGGGGGGGGTAATGTTGTAAATGACGATAACTCATACCTGCTTGATGTATATGTAGTGTCAGCTGCAAAGTAATCACGATATTGCGAGTTAGAAAATTTGCTATGCAAAACGATCGGTCTGAGTACTGTAGAATACTAAAGTCTTACCTATTGTTAAGTATTGCCTGAATCTCATAAGGCTGTGGAAAAAATGAAAAAATGCCATAATCCACCCCCATGTTAATCATGCACAAGTCAGGATTTTTGCAAGTGTAAGATTCAAGTGATAATCGCGGTTAGCGCAAGTTTTTTCATCGCTTCGCGGCCATTGGTAATAGGAGGGAAGGGAGTTAGCGACTGCTTTCAGTTGCCTTGAAGTTGGGAACACCTACTTTGCATGTCATTAGAGATAAATCTCACGGACATGCAAAGCGGCACCCAAACCAGTCACTTTCGCCAGGAAGATGTCGCTAAAAGCTGTTAGCTACAGCTTGCTGATAGGGCGATGAAAATATTGCCGCTTTAGCGGCGAAAAATGCTGCTAAAGCGGCGATGACGCCCTTGCTAATATGCCCCTAAGTCTTTCTGAGGTCCCTACAAATTTCTCAAATGGAACTATGAAAAATAGCCGATGGGGTGACTGGGTGAAAGGCACTGCCGCCCAAAAGGTGCCCTGCTAAACACAACTTTAGGAACCCGATCATCCCGTTAGAACACAGGAACACACTCAGAGCCTCAACCAACACCGACGACACCCTCAGCATAGCCGAACACCTGCACTTCCAGATCCACACTGATCCCAACACCACCCTCAGAGGCACCCTCGTCTACAGACCCCCCCGGACCCCGGACAGAGTTCAGCGACTCCATCGCCGAATTAGTCAGTACACACGCCCTCGCCTCAGCAGACTACATACTCCTCGGGGACCTGAACTTCCACCTCAATAACAACAACGACACCAACTCCACCACCTTGATCGATAACCTTGCCAACCTTGAACTCAGACAACTCGTCACAACACCCACTCACACTGCCGGCCAAATGCTTGACCCCATCTTCTCCGCAAGCTCCCACGTCTCCTTCAACCACACCACCGAACTCCCCTGGACCGACCATCGCTGCATCCACTTCACCTTCCGGAAACCCACCACGCATCACCGCACCCAACAGATCCCTCACCGCTGCTGGAGCAAAGACACGGAGACCAGCTAACCACCACCTTCTCCCGGAGACCACCCACCTACCCCGACTCTGCCACCCGCAACCTCAGACAATGGATCGACGACTGCACCAACACCCTCGCCCTGATCAAGAAACCCTCCAGCCGACACACCAGCAAGAAAGCCAGCTGGTTCACAGAGGACCTCCAGGCCTCCAAGCAAACCTACCGAAAGCTAGAAAAGAAATGGACCCGTGAACACACTCCAGACAGCTAAGCAGCCCACAAGAATGCCACCCGCAGACACCATCACCTCATCAGATCCTCTAAAAGGGCCTCCTTCAAAGACCGCCTAGACAACAACGCACACAACAGCAAAGAGCTCTTCAACGTCATGAAGGAACTCTCCAACCCCAGCTCCAACACCATCCCCCTTCGCAAGACCTGTGCGACTCCCTCACCAACTTCTTCCATCTCAAGATCACAGACATCCACAACAGCTTCAATGTCACGACTGCCCCGACAGCCACTGAGACCTCCGTCCTCGCGGCCACCATCCGCACCGATCCCCTGCTCTGCTGGACCAACATAAATGACAACAACACCATCAAAATCATGAAAACCATCCACTCCGGATCTCCGTCAGACCCATGCCCACACCACATATTCAACAAAGCCAGCACCACTATTGCACCCCATCTCCGGAAAGCCATCAAACATCTTTGAGACAGCAACCTTCCTAGAGAGCTGGAAGCACGCAGAGATCAACGCCTTACTCAAAAAACCCAAGGCTGACCCGAAGGACCTCAAGAACTTCCGGCCCATCTCCCTGCTCCCGTTCCCGGCGAAGGTCATCGAGAAGACCGTCAGACAACTGACCCACTACCTCGAGGAGAACAGCATTCTAGACCCGTCCCAGTTCGGGTTCCGCAGCAACCACAGCACCGAAACTGCCCCTATTGCCGCCTCCGATGACATCAGGCCCCTGCTGGACAATGGCGAATCTGTGACCCTCATCCTCCTGGACCTGTCAGCCACCTTCGACACTGTCTGCCACAACACCCTATGCACACACACCTCCACGACGCTGGGATCCACGACAAGGCTCTGGACTGGACCACCTCCTTCCTCTCTGGCAGAACCTAGAGCGTCTGCCTCCCCCTTTCCGCTCCGAAGCCACAGAGATCATCTGCAGCATACCCCAGGGCTCATCCCTCAGCCCGAAATTGTTCAATATCTACATGGCACCGCTCGCCCATGTCGCCCGACTGCACGACCTCAACATCATCTCCTACGCCGATGACACCCAGCTGATCCTCTCCCTCACCAAGGACCCCCTCACAGCCAAAACCAACCTTCACAAAGGTATGAAAGCCGTTGCCGAGTGGATGAAGAAAAGCCGTCTGAAGCTAAATTCGGACAAGACGGAAGTCCTCATCCTCAGCTCCACCCCCTTGGCCTGGGATGACTCCTGGTGGCTGACCGCACTGGGAACAGCACCAACACCCACCGGCCAAGCACGCAACCAGGGGTTCATCCTCGACTCTACTCTCTCCATGACAAAGATGGTCAACGTCGTCACGTCTTCCTGCTTCAACACCCTCCGCATGCTCCGCAAGATCTACAGGTTGATCCCCACTGAAACAAGACAAGCATTTGCAATGCAATAGGTCTCGCATTTGCAAGAGTTTGAACTATTGGCATTGTAAATGACAATGTCTTTTTTTATGTTTTGGTTTTAAAAATATAAATATAAGGCATTGTCACTTGCAATGCCAATAGCTTAAATTCCCAAAAATGCGAGACCTATTGCATTGCAAATGCTTGTTTCTTTCAGTTGTTTGCCCGATCGTCGCTGCTTGCCACAGCTCCCTCCTGCATTGCTGTTGTGTCCCATTCCTCCCATCCCCTTCCCACATTGCGGGGCTTCCCTCACCCCTAACACCCTCCTCCCTCATTACTATGCATGCCATGTTCCTCCCACACCCCTCAAGTGTTATGTTGCCTGACCCGTCCCCTCTACCCCATTCCTGCATCATGGTGTTTTGACTTTTCTCAACGTATACTGTAAAGGACAGCCTAGATGAACTGCCTTCTGAGAAAATCCAGACAAAGTCCTCAGAAATAAAAACCTGAGGCTTGATTTCAGCTCCGGCCTATCTTCTCAATGCCCAGTAGTAGTGCTCATTGTGTTACGAGGAAATAACTCAGAATTTGGACTTTAAGTGGAAGCAGTGGTTGCTGGGCAGGCTTTCTGGCTGCTAGGAGTTTTTAGTGCAGTAAGGCATCTCAGTGTTTATTGTGTGTTCTACTTGAGAGAACCGATCAGCAAAGCCAGGTTCCACAGTCTGGCTGCAGCTTCCAGCATATAATTGTGCACTCTTCCTCTCAACCCGTACTCTTGCCGCTCCTGGGGTGCCTAAGCTCTGTAAATATGAAGACACATGGTGGGGGATCGGGGAAGCGCTCGGACATGGGCACTTATTCAACAAGGATAGTGCCTCTGCTGATATGCCTACAGTGCAGGCACGACGCCGACTTAATTCTATCAGTGAAGCAGTTTTATTTGTGTAGATTGTCACAGAAAGCTTGCTGTCAGAAAAGTGGTATATACCATTGGCGCTGAAGAAGGCGACAGAGAACGCCGAAATGCATTCGCTCTGCAATTGAATTTGGTTTACCTGCAATAAACGACGTCTCCACTGCCTCCCCTGATGTGGTCTCTTCTTCTTGCCTGTGGAGAAGGTTCTTGCTCACATTTTCAGCACGAATGCCAGAGTCGTGCTTTCAAGAGACCCCCGCACTAAAAGATGGCCCCGGACACACTGGCATCCGCTTCGGTGGCGATGTTTGTTCCTAGGTTACTGGGAGTACCGGGACCCACCACTGGACTTGGCAAGTAAATGGGCAGTGTTGGAGTAACTTTACGCCACATTGGGCGGGCTGGACGTCTGGACCTACCCCTGCTTAAAGATATGCTGGGACATGGTGGTTGGTGTGGTTTGGGGAGCGGGGGAGACGCCAGCATTATAATCATCAGATGCCAGTATCCCGTAATATGGTTCATCATTTACCCTCGCAGCTTCCCCAGAACAGTCCGCAGCATTCTGGGACATGGAGTACAGATGCAAGGGGCGTCCTCCATGTTAAACAGCCAGTGACACGAACTATTGCTGCTTGAGGGGGCGGAGTTTACTGACAGCATGCAGGAGGGGCCAATGGTATTTAAAACCTTGTCTAATGCCCTGCTCCTGCTCAAACCATTTGGCGCTGAAGAAGGCGACAGAGAACGCCGAAATGCATTCGCCCTGCAATTGAATTTGGTTTACCTGCAATAAACGACGTCTCCACTGCCTCCCCTGATGTGGTCTCTTCTTCTTGCCTGTGGAGAAGGTTCTTGCTCATATATATATATATATATATATATATATATATATATATATATCAGTTAAGTTACAGAGTGCGTGATGGGTGACCTTAACTGCCTCTGAAAATAATCCTCAAATCCCACAATAAACAGCACTTCAAATGCATAAGTATCCCCACTATAGGCAAACATGGCACTTTGAGTCATGCCCTGTTCTCACAATAATGAACATGGTAAGTAGTTAATTATTTGTGCTCATGCAACACTACATTCCTTTGACTATTTACAACGTGTTGCTTGCCCATCCCACCAGAAAAAAAGCACAGGCCGTGTCATAGCACTTTTGTTTTTACTAACATTCAGTTATACAGCAGTGCCTCTGTGCAGCATGGATACAAGACATTGATAAAGCCAATAGCTCTTAATAGTACATAGGCAAGATCTAATGGCTTTGCCAATGAATACGTGCCTAATTACCTGATTCACGCAGGAGACTCCTGAATATTTTATATTAAAAAAATAGGCTTTATTTGAGCTGTTTCCCGCATGAAACTGCCTTTGCTTTCATAGAAGTCAATGGGAAAAAGCAATTCACCTGAAATTCTTTTCAAAATCTCCCACTTTCCTATTCGCAAATTTTGGCAAATATGCCAATGCTTGTTGTACTTCCTTCTTTGTTAATTTCCTTCCTCCAGCTACAGGCTCAGACGGACCTGCCAACTCACAATGTGCCACCATGTGTCACACTCCATCGGCTCCCTTCACGGCCACCTGGTGAGGACCAGATTATCAGAAGGTGGAAAACAAGCTGGGAAACATTGTACAGAGTGTATTTCCAGCTCGTCTTCGAAGGGTTTTAAAAACTGATGATGCTTTTTTGTTTGGTTGAGGGGAGGTTGGAGGGGGCTTAAGTACCTCTTAGGTAACTTGTGGCACAGGCCACGCCCCTCAAGACCACGCCCCCCACTCACAGTGCTATCTTACTTTGTTAGCCGGTCTGCAGTCTCCATTTGGCAGGAGACAGAATAGTTTTTATTTCTGGTGCCTAATTACAGCCGTATTTGCGCCAAAAATAAAATATTGAAAACTAAACCCCATGAGACTTTTTCGTTTCAATGCATTCGCTCTAAGCATTCGCTTTCTAATGTTTTAACTGATTATGCATTGCTCTGACACTTTAGCGAAGCACATATCACATTTTACGAAAGCCAACAAACGTTTCAAGAGAGGTCTTAGTTTCGGACACCCTGAGCAAACTTCCAGAGTTCAGTATGCAGAGCCATCAAATAGCAGCCTTGCCCAAAGCAACAAGCTGTTGCTGTGAAAGCGCGGGGCAGGAGGGTTGTGCTCAAATGAAGGGAGACAGAATATGTTACGCGCCAAGACAGGCGATGTGCACCTGCACATCGCGTGTCCGGGCGCGCGCCGTGCACATCGCCTGTCCGGGCGCGTAACATTTTCTGTCTCCCTTCGGCAAGTAAAGCAACAACAATAGAGCTCGCCAAGGCGAGCAGGGTGCAAGCGCTGCGTCGCTAGGCGAGCCCTAAAAAACGGTCATCCAGGCCCTCGTCAGCAGCAGGCTGGACTACGGAAACGCCCTCTACGCAGGAGCCTCGGCCAAACTCCTGAAACGACTTTAGCACATTCAGAACATCTCTGCACGCCTGATCCTCGACATCCCTCGCCACAGCCACATCACACCCCACCTGAGAGACATGCACTGGCCCCCGTCAACAAAAGGATCACCTTCAAGCTCCTCACCCACGCACACAAGGCACTCCACAACACCGGACCAGCATACCTCAACAGACGACTCACCTTCTACACCCCCAACCGCCAGCTCCGCTCCGCAGACCTCGCCCTCGCTACCGTCCCCCGCATCTGAAGAGCGGCCTCCGGTGGCAGATCATTCTCACACCTCGCCGCCAAGACCTAGAACACCCTTCCAATCCACCTACGGCAGACCCAGGACCTGCTAACCTTCAGAAGACTTCTCAAGACCTGGCTATTCGAGCAGTAGCAGCGCCCCCCCAGCGCCTTGAGACCCCCACGGGTGAGTAGTGCGCTTTACAAATGTTCTGATTGATTGACTCAGCTGAATGTATAGTATTGTTTATTCTATTTTGCCCCTCAGCTTACTTTATGCACGTCATTAACCTGTGTTTGTGCAGCTTGAACAGTTTCTCCCGGAAGATGAAGTGCATTATAGATTTTGTTCCATTCATAACAACATTTGAGTTTGGTTCATTGTCGCTGTTGAAGTACTAATGCCCTTTCAGCCTAATCCCTGGTTTGGCGCTTGCAAAATATTAATTCGAAAGCAATTCAGGCCTACACCCCAGTCCGGTATTTCTGGATTCAAGTTACATAATTCTATCGCCACAAATATGCAAGTTGGTTAAAGAAAAACACATACAGCTCAATTTTCACTCAGCATTGGATGTGCCCTTGAACATCATTGTATTCAGTTTCCCAAATGAGTCATTGTATTAAGTCCACTGTTTATACCGATGAAGTACACAAAGAGAGGTTTGTTAACTGGATCCCTGATTAAGTGACATCAGCCGCGCAACACCCATTGGGCTGAAAGGGCTTCCGCACGCCCCCCCACCCCCTCGTGTGTGTCAGCCCAGCTGAGACAGCTTCCCGGGCACACACACAGCCACACCAGAGTACATCATAGTACATCATCATTTGCTTTTTCATGAGGCTTTGTTGTTTTTCACCCCTTCCTAGAGCCCCTGCATCTCCACTCTGCATATTGTTGGAAGAGTTAGCTCCACCCGAACTTTTTAGTATCTCCCCCCCCCCAAAATTTGGCTCTAGTTGCGCCTTTGAGTGACATGCACTATCACACTCACCAAATTTAACAAGCATTGTCAAAGTAAATAGGTCTGGCATTGACACGCCAGAAACGATTTTTTTCGCCTAAATATTTAAGTCAATAACGCTTTCAAAATACTAAAGTTAAAGTCTACAGTCTCAAGGCAGTCGGCATATGTTTGTAGAAATACAAAAGAAAACAAAAAGAAAAAAAACATTACTCACCGAACAATTCAGTTAAAAATAATGAAATGAAAGCAGAAAGAAACCAGAGATTGATGTACCAGCCCTGCTAAAGTAGATGACATTTTAAATTTACGTCCAAAAAAAAAATGCCCTCACTCACTGCAAGTTGAGCCAAAGGCTGAAATGAGCGGACACTCTGAAACACAACTGTCGGTTTTGCTGCAAGTCAAATAAAATGTGATAATCAACTTACAAGTGCACGAGATTTCTTTGGAGAATTAATGATATATTCACAAGACTGCCCTCGTGAGTCGCGGCACCGACTACGTGGTGAGCGGCGGAATAGTGATAGATATATATATATATATCTACATACGAAGAAGCCACAGACAAGTAATAACTCTCTCCACTCTCATGCAGTGGTCTATCTACGTGCAGGCAGCCACACACAACATGACAAGGAACGTGTCTACATACGACTACCATCCTGAATGGTGCATGTTATCCAGCCTAACAACGCAATGAATACAGTCACGCCTAAGAAATATACTCCATCTGATCAAGTGCGCCAAGTAGACCAAGAACACATGAGCATACATAGACACATGCCTGAACATACAACCAAATCAAAAGTCCGACACAATACTAGTGTCCAGCATACTGCTTTGTGCAGAGATGCATCTAAACGAAGACCGCTGCACAGAATAAATAGGGGCTTTCATATTACACGTGTCCCCAGCATAGAGCAGTGGATGCTCGAGGGCCAGTTCCTGTCCTTGCTGCTACCTAGATACACCGGTCATGTTGTGTGTCGGTTTCATGCACCACAGACGGAATAGTACTGTTTGCCCATGCTTTTTTTGTGCAGTAGTCTTCATGTAGGGGTTTCTCTGCATTAATAGAAGTGTTTACAACAGGCAAACAGCTTTTCACAAACAGTAACATGAGGCACACACATATATATATATATATATATATATATATATATATATATATATATATATATATATATTGCTGCTCCAAACACCACCAAGGCTCCAAGCAAAACCCTTTATTGCAGGTATGGAAACTGTTCACTGCTGAATCCTTTAACAGTCATTACGCCACTGCTGACGCATTTCGATTTCTCTTCTTCAAAGGCGTGTAGTCGAATTAAATGCACAGCCCGGTCACTGCCTTTCCCAATTCTTCCTTTTAATGGCACGCCCCTTGATGGGCTACTCTGTATGAGATGTGCTAAGGATTCTGGGAGTGGTAGTGCCGATGCATACATTACGTGCAAAAATGTTCTGCCGGACAAAAAAGACCCTGGATGGGCCTCCGCAGTTCACGTGTCCTAAATCCTATAGGGTGGTGCCCCACCGTGTGGCTGACAAGATGACAACCCCTGTGGCCCCCAGGTTCCCGGGGTGGTGCAGTCCCGGCGGCACGACCACCACCTAAATGTTGCTGCTCCTGCTTGACCGTTGAATTGGGAAGCACTCAAACACCACCAAGGCTCCAAGCAAAGCCCTTTATTGCAGGCCCTCCTGGGCTTGTAGAAGCAACAGGGACCACCACCTCCCCGGGGCAATAACAATTTGCGAGGGGCCACACGAAACCCTCAGACCCTGGGAACCTCCACAACCTCCCCGGGGCATAAATAATACTGGAAGGGAGGCCACGCTGTCCCTCTCCCGGGACATATACGGCCCCAGGGATCACCACCTCCCCGGGTCCGGCCTGTACAGAGAGAATGCGGGTGTCCACAGGAACCCACTCCTGGAGCCATATATGCCTCTGCGGACCACCACCCCCCAGGGCTGGCTCCTGCTTTGTGAACGGGTGCCCACACCCAGGAAATAGCTGTTAGCTTTTGCTTGCTCCCTCCAAGCACAAGCAAGCACTCTGGTTCCAGCGGGCAGGAGCTGTGAAAGTGATCCTGCCCCCTTGATACAGAGGTTTCATCTTTTTTCCTGCCTGTAGACAATGTGGGCATGGAAAGAGATGAAACATATGCTCTTGGACACAGGGAGCTGCATTTCCGGCAGCTCCCTGTGTGCAATAGGAATGCCGGCTCCCGCAGGAGACAGGGAGCCAGCTGCGACCGTGGGGGTCTTGAGTTCCACCCACGATTCCCATTCTGCACACTGGGAGTCCTGGCGGCTAGAAAAGGGAAAAAGGTTTGCATTTACATAGTGCTTGCTACCCCTGATGGGGTGTTGAAATTCTTTTTTGGTGAATAACATGCTACTTCGGAACCCATTAGGGATTAGTGGTGCATTAGTATAGTGAAATATGCAAGTAATTCGAGTGTTGGATAGGTTAGTCAGGTATTTGGATTGAGAAGGATAGCGAAAGGGTAGAAGAGGTAAAAAGGTTTGCATTTACATAACACTTGCTACCCCTGATGAGGTGCTAAAGTGCTTTTTCAGCACGTAGCACGCTACTCCGGAACCCATTTGGCCAGGGAGGGGGGCCAAGTGCCCCCCTCCCACTTTAAAGAATTTATTTGGCCCTGGAGAGTTGGTGGTCCCTGGGGTGCATGATAGCCTGGGGCAGGGGGAAGCATGAGGCTCCCCTCCTTTGGTATAAATAAAGCCACAGGGAGAAGCAGGTCCCTGCGGCCCCCTTCCTTAATATCAGTAAAGTTCTGGCGAGGTGGTGACCCCCAGGATTCAAAAGAGGGAAAACGAAGGGCAGCAAAACAAGCGGAAAAGGCAAAACAGAAGGCAGAAAAACAAGCAGAAAAGGCAAAACAGAGGGTAGAAAAACAAACAGGAAAGGCAAAACAGAGGGCAGAAAAGGCAAAACAGAGCAGAAGGGGCAAATCATAGAGCACGCAGACACTCACGCACCCGCTCACAGACCCAATGAGTCATTCATGCACTCACTCACTCACAGACCCACTCAAAGACTCACATACTCACTCAGACCCACTCAGAGACCCATGCACCCGCTCAGACGATCAATCACAGACCCACGCAACCACTCACAGACCCACTCAGATACTCACACAGCTACTCACAGACCCACAAAGAGACTCATGCACTCACAGAACCTCTGAGAAACTCATGAATTCACTCACAGACCCACTCAGAGACTCATGTACACACTCACAGATCCACTCACAGACCAACTCAGCGACTTATGCACTCACTATCAGACCAAATCAGAGACTCATGTACTCACTCACAGACCCACTCACAGACTCCCACACCCACTCAGATTCACTCAGACACTCATGCACTCACCCACGGACTGGCTCACACACTCATGGAGACACTCGCAAACCAACTCAGACACTTTCATACCTACTCACAGACCCACTAAGACACTCACTCAGACACGTATGCACCCACTCAAACACCCACTCAGAGACTTGCACACCCACTGAGACACTAACACACTCATTTGCCCACTGAGACAGTCAAGCAGTCACTCTCAAAGGTTACAGTTAGGGAATAAAATTAAAAAAACCTTAGAAATTCAATTAAAAAAAACCAAGGTTTGAGGGACGTTTATGTTAGGAAATGGAAGTTAAAAAACGTAGAAATTCACTGGAAAAGCCGAAGGTTATGAGGACGTTATAGTTCAGAAATAGAATAAAAAAACCTTAGAAATTCACTTAAAATAACAAAGGTTACAGAGAAGCTATAGTTAGGCTCAGATTTTACTCATACAAAACCATAGAAATGTAGCAGTTATAGTTACCAGAGCGAACTCTAACTTATGCACCCACAATGCACTGCTTACGACCTCACATATTACATCACTCATGACATGGTCCGTGACAGCACTGATGACATCATCCACAGAACCACTCACACACCCACTTACACCCCCACTTACCCCCCATACAACGTGTCATACACCCACTCCCACACAACTCCTCACATATCCATTCACAGACCCATGCCAGTACTCACAACCAATCACTCATCCATAGATACACTCACTCATTCTGCCACTCACTCACCAACTCACCCACACAGTCACTCATTTACACTCTATTTACCCACTTACTCACCAATACAGCCACTCAACATCATCATACAGACACATACACACCCACTCAATCACCTATACAGAAACTCCCACACTCACTAACCCATACAACCACTCACACACCCACAGAACCACCTACATACCTGTTCACATATCCAACCACTCCCACTCACTCACCCTTACAACCACTGAGATATTCACTCTCCAATACAGCCACTCACACCTACTTCCTTACCTATACACACACTCAAACCGCTACGGTCTTATCCATACAGCCGCTCACACACCCACTCCCTCACCCATGCAGCTTCTCTCACAGCCAGTAAGTCACCCATAAAACACTCAGCCATGTGTTTTTCTTGCTTTTATGGCTCAATGCTGATTTGTTTTGGGTTGTTCCAGCGTCCATATATGCAGCTTGTCAATCATCATGTTCTTTCGATCTTGCAGCCATGAGCACTTTCTCCAAACTGAGCGTTTCTCTCAGCATGCATCATCGGAATGAGTAGGAGGCAACCATCATCAGACAAATTGCTTCTTTATCATTGAATTCATTGAATTTGCAGTGCTTTATAAGTGTATTTAGTCTAGCAGCAAACTAATTCGTCATTTCACCAGGTTGCTGTCTTGCTTGGCTGAAAATGTGCCTTTCATAGGCAACATTTGTCATTGGATTGAACTTGGCCTCCATTCGGTACGATATTTGACCAGTTTGTGATACTTTCTTTATCACCTCTTTCACTCTGTCTCCTGCAAGGTTCTTTAGGTATTTGATGATCATTTTTGTTATCTGCTTCTTGTATATCATCTATGAAGTCATCAAACTTTTCAGTCCAGGCAGTCCATCTGATGCCAATATTCTGCTTTATCGGATGGAGGTGGTGGTTTTGGGAACACAGTGGCATGGTATTTTTTTGCTGTTTCCTACTTACATTGAGATTATGTGCTGTTCATGCAGTATTTGATCTTCCTCGTCACTTGGCCTGGTGGCACCTCTGCAAAGATGAGGCCATTCACTGGTGTTTGGGTTGTCACTCCTGAGCAGAGGTCACTGGCCCCCTTCTTCCTAGTAATGATTTTGCTTCTTGCATGTGTTCTTCACTGCTTTTGACTTCATGCATTATACCTGGTTGTCGCTGCCTTTAGTACTTCTTCATACCTTGTTGTCATTGTCTTTAGTGTGTCTGCTTTGAATGGATGCTGGCTCTGTGTTATGTAAATGTAAATGTAGAGTATTTATATAGCGCACTTCTACCCGGAGGCCTCGTAGCGCTGTATTCATACCGCTGTGGAACCCATCCTGGCTTTCCTGTGAAATGTCCACTCCTGGGCACCCCCAAGGTGAAGCCAGGCATCCACAGCGCTGCTGGGGCCGTTGTGGAGATTAAGCAAGCTATTGCCCAGAGTCACAGAGTGGGACCCATGATTAGACTAGGTACCGAGGCAAGAATGATCAGGTCCGGGGAAATTGAGTCCAAGAGCCGCCGAGGCGGGAATTGAGCCCTGGTCCCGGGCCAGACCTCTGCATCAGGGTCTGCCGCTCCAACCATTGAGCCACACTTCTCTTATGGTGTGGACCAGTATCTCTTCTTTTGGCCTTGCCATGAGATTTTTTGGCAGGCTCACTGACTATGCTCCTCCTTAGAGTCTTCACCTTCTTCGAGGGCCGCTGAAAAGCTGGAGTTGTGCTTTGACTACACATATGCTAACTGTAAAACGCTTCTTGAGGCGCACGTGGCACACATGAGCAGGTTACTGGCCCATGGCAAACTCTCAGGGAGAGCAGTATTGTATTGTTGGGGGGCATGTATCCTCTTATCTTGTCATCAGTTGTAGTGTCCTCCCCAGCCCAGAAGCATGTAATAGACCACGCCACACACTGAGCATTGGTTTACACGTTTTATTCATCAGCATGCAACCGTTAACGTAATGCACTGCGTCACAAACCTTATTAGCTCCTTCGCCGCGGGGGTAATTCCCCACGGCGCGGGGGGGGAACTCCGCCCACTGATTGATTTTCCCGCACAGGCGGGGGGGGGAATCAATTACATGTGGGCGTGCCGCGGCAGCTCCACTGTGCCTCATGACAAGCTGGCTCGTCATAAGCATGGAAGGGGTTAATCGCAGTCAGCCACACCAATCAGATTACGTAATACACACAAAGTGTCTGCTGAGGGCACCAACAGTTTTCATGCGCATAGGCACAGGACACAATATTAAGCCACCTTCAGAAAGATGACAACCATTGTTTTGTAAAATACACTACACACCTTTTTGAGATGAGGAGAATGGCATAAAACTTTAGCGTCACACTTATAACCACACCGAGATAAAACAAAATCTGTTCAGGGTACAATGTTGAACAATGTGGAATTATTTAAAAACTTGAGGGAAGCTACATCTGTAAACATGAAGGCCTTTTAAACCTTCACTTAATATATATTTTTTGGCAACAAGCTATGCCTTTAAGGCAGAACCTACTTTCAAACATGCCTTTGCAAACTAAAAGTGCACTCAGCCCTTCTCTTGTTCTAGAAAAAGTACTCCTTGCACTCAAATTTTTACTAGTAGATACCCCATATACCATATGACCACTGCTGTGCACAGCCCTACTTGATTTTAGGGCATACTGTATGTCTATTATGCACACCTGACTTGTGTAATTATGTACTTTTGCCTGTACATAAATGTGGAGCCTTTACTAACAATTTTCTTTTTTTAAAACTATGTAAGGGTTTATGAAGAAATGTGAATAAAAGTATCATAGATGATGTCACGAGTGATGTAATTTAACATGTCATGAGTGATTTAATATGTACGGTCATACGTAGTGTGTGATGCGGACGCAACTAATATTTAGTTCCCTAAATTCTAACTGGTGAATGTCAGTGTTTATTGTTTTTTTAAATGTAAAGTCTGAACTCATTTCAACACATATTAAATAATATAATTTATTACATACTAAAATTTATATCAATGATGACATCACTAATGACATCTTAAGGACACCATCCTTGTTACTTGTATTCATGTTACTCCATGATACCTTACATCAGTTTAAAACAGAATAGGAGGTGAAATTCCATTTAGCCATTTGTTCTGCATCGGAGATCAAAGTTTTCTGTGGGAATTAGCAAGGAAAATCACACTTTCAGGACAGCCTTTTTTACTTGGCACCCCACTCCCATTAAAAGGATCAACTCAGAACTTCCCAAGAAGGAGCCATGTTCGATGGACTGTTTTTTTGTTTTTAAAGTTTGGTGCCAATTCATCAAAAGGTCTCAAACTTACTAAAAAATAAACAAAAGAAAAAATGCTCTTCCGATGGAAACTCTGACCTATTATTACACAGTGGCAAGAAAATTAGATAGATAGATCACCAGCCATATCATACATATTATCAGCCACGGCCGGCAGTGGGAGTACCTGCAGGGTGGTGACGTGGGGAGGGGGAGGGGCAGGGTGGGGGTAGTAATGTATGGATTCCGGATTATTACAGGTAAGTAAACATTTAAATAAATAAAACTAATTTCGTTGAGTGCACTGCATCCCCAAATGCGATTGCGCGCAACAAAATTCTTTTTATTTATTTAAATGTTTACTTACCTGGGAAGCTCCATAATCCCCATACATTACTACCCCCCATCCTGCCCCTGACCCTCCCCACGTCACCGCCCTGCAGGTACTCCCACTTCCGGCCGTGGCTGGATATTATCCTCAACGAGCAATCACCGTAACTAAACAAGCACTCAATATACAGGCACACACATGCCAGGCACATAAAGTAATACTAAAACACTGCATCTCATCCTTATGTCCCATATTAAGTCCAATTTCACAATAGTGAGGTACACTTAAAAAGGTTTATCAACCCATGTTCAGATTAATACATGTAGGACACTCCATCAGGAGAGCTGCAGTCCCTTTTCAGCCCATCTCTAACTGAGTCACCAATTGACACTAACAGCAACTCTATCCCACATTACCATTCCATAATGCATTGAAATCTCAACAGAGGCACACTAAACATGAGTCAACGGATGCTCTACAAACTCCCCGCACACTGGCACCCCTTCTATCAAAGATGCCTTCATTACAATATCAACCTTTTTTCTAAATATCCTAAAGAAGAGATGCCAAACAGGGCCAATGAAGGCCTGAATCGAATCCAAGTTTCTGCTCTCTACAGAAGACAAACATGCATGCAACAAATCTAAGTGGAATCTTTTTCCATAGACAGTAAAAATGATCATTGTACAAAGATTGACTATTGTAGCAAAATGTATTCCACCCATTGAATTCACCCAGATCTTTCCCTTTTTGGATCACCCAGGTTTTGAACCATTACGGTGGGTGAGTCTCACTATTCCAGTCCAACTCCCTGTAATCACATGGTAATTGGCCTGTGCATGTTTGCCTCCAGTGTCCACCTTTTAAGATAAGGCCACTACAATGCAGCTAGGGGAAAAGGCACTGGCCTTGATATATGTGAACATGTGTGCATACACACGTGTCCGGGCTGCGTGTGTGAGACTACCACCATGGGCAGCCTGGCATTTGCACACAGGGAACCTGGCACCTAAGGGTCTCTGCAAGGATTGATGTTAACCTGGGGTGGGCTTTATAACATTAGTACACACTCCTAGATAGGTGAGCCGGGTTTACTGGTTTATCTGTAGTGTCCCTGTATTATACAAATAAGGTAAATCCGCCTTCAATTGCAGTTTTTCTACACTTAAGCCTACACAGCCCAGTATGGTGCCAAACTGGGGTGGAGCATGCACACAGAGTTTGAACATGCAGGTCACAAGAACACACACACACACATTATGGGTCGTCTAGAATATAGAAGTCATATTTCTCTGATTCAGCTCGGAATTAATCAGATTCCAGGTCTTTTGTCACCCTGCTGGGCCAAGTTAATTGCTCTGCTGCCCAGCAGAGGGAACAAAGACCTCCACACACAGAAGGAGCAATTATCAGTGGTCCACTCAGCTCCTGAGGAAGAAGTGTTAGGTAGAAAAATCTGCATCTGGTGGTTAGTGGTCACCCTGCACCGGGGCTGCGACAGCCCAGGCCCACTGAACAAAGGAGAAAGCCCAGATACTAGACGCCAACACAGGAGGCGCTCCCCTTGAATTTTTTGTGGGAATGTCCCTGGCAGTGATGTCAGCTAGAGGTGGAGCCAAAAACTTCAGTGGAGCTGTGCTCATTGACCACGTGAAGGTGCCATGTTGAATTGTCCCAGAATGCTGTACAGAAGGGTTGGAAGTGTGATGTGACATCCTATGATTGTCCAGGTATACCGGATATCTAAAACTTGCCACCTACACTCGTGAACTCTTGCACAAGGAAGAGACTGGGAGCTAGACTCTGGACTTGGACAGCGGCAAAATGCTTGGAAGGAGAAGCCCCGGATGCCCTGCTGACCACAGGAATAGTGGGTCTCTCCAAGGCCAGTGCAGCAGGCCACCATACACCACCTGAGGACTTGCTGAGGGGAAGAACTGCAACCTCTGTGCCCCTGCAGGAGAAGAGGAACACCAGTAGCTGGTCGAAGGAGACAAAATGGAGCATGGAGCCAGTGAAACAGCAGGCCTTTTTTAGGCCAAAAGGGCTTGCTACCAGGAATGAAATGAGCTCACAATCTTCAAAACCGGCTCAATGGGACTCGAATTATGCATCTCTGAAGATGGTCAATTTAAATATACCGAATTCGAGTGCCGGAGAGGATAGGGCTCTGCCGCTTCACCCTAGATTTCACACGGGGAGGGCCAAGTCCTGTGGGATGACAGCATGGTTTTTGTTGAATTATCAGGGAGAAGACGTGCATGCACTCCCCAGACCCACCAGAAAAAGGAAGAACTCCAGAGAAGGAGCGCTTGTAATGCCACGGGGGGCTTGGAATCACTGATTCTGGGGCCCAATGGCGTCTCCAAAACAGGCAGAAGCACCAACAGATTTTTCGAGTCTAGTCGTTGGTGCAGGGGATGCAACAGCCCCTCCCCCCAAAGTATTTGCACCAAGTTACCAGTGCGACGAAATGCATGATACCAGGCTATATCGCACTCATTTTCAAGCACTCCGAGCTAGAGATTTTGCACTAAAGGGTGGGGGTGTAGGGACTCCAGCACTCCCACCCTATGGCTGGATTCTATTTGGCCTAAAGTGATACAAGAAAGATGCAGGTACATATTATGTTGATTTTTGAATGTTTTATTGAAAATATGTTTTTGACAAGGATTTTTGCTAAATAATGTAATACATGTATTGACAGAATGATGGCATTTAAATGTGATTACTGATTCCAGTGATAAGATGGTGATTTTCTTTAAAGTCAAGTCGTTATTGGTCTTTCAATGTAGTGACTTGCCAAAGCCACTAGGCTTGTCTAATATATTGGTGTGGTGACCCCCTGACAAAGTATATATGCCTGTTTCATTTTATGCTGGGATGTCTATTTGGTACAGGAGGGAGGATATTGTGATTGTGGGGTAACAACCCAAAAGGGGTCAAATGTGATTTCAGAATGTCACCAAAGGAATCTCCACCTACCTTATGTATAAATGTGCAAATTGGGGCATAGTATTTAGTAGTGCGTGTATAAAAAATGTACTTTTTCTTGAGTGTTGTTACTGTGTGCCAGCGAATGTTAATTACTAGCCCACACTACCTCTCCCGAGTAGACTTTGGACAGCTCTGCTTCACTACCCTGAGAGAGCTAATCACGACAATGGAAGCAGGTCTCACAATCTGCACAGCCAATACCCAATTTCTTACAACTACCATCATGCCAGAAAAGCTCCTGATGTGACAAGGATGCCCAGAATATACCAGCACCAGTACAATGCCTGGAATGCCTTCCATTCTACTACAATCAACTATCTTCATGTCTGAGGTGATCATTAGTAGGTTTTAATGAAAATCTGACATGAATCCGCACTTGCTTGACAGAAGTTAGACAACACTGAATTTATGGAAGTACATATTTCTCCACTGGGATACAGGGCCTTTTGCTGATTTCTTTAATGTAGAGCAGCAGGTCAGCTTCAGAGTGGTCCAGAATATATAAGGCACACCCGAACACAGGTTATTGGAGGTAAACAACAGTAATGTAGGCAAAGTCACCAAAAACTTCACAACAGCGAAATCGCACCACATTATACTGTATGTCCCTTAATGTATAGGTTTTACTCCATCATTCACATAAATAACCCTGCCTGTCTGACAAAAATTTGTAACATCAAATACTTTGCAAATACATCCAAAAGGAGGCATTTCCCCTCCACTTGTGCATGCGTCAGACCACGCCATCATGCAAGCTCAGAGCTGCTACCCATAATTCAAGTCCTTTTCTTTAACCCCAGTCTAACTTCCAGCTTCTGTTTTGGCCTATCTGTAGTATGGCAAGCACCGCCAGCAAATACGGGATCTTGACACAACAAAACAATCAACCCCTACTTGCAGCTATTCTAAACAACCCATTGTACAAACAATCATCTCCAGGGACACCTTTGGACCAATTCCAGTCCAGCCACCTTTTCCTCTTAGTTAGAAAGCTTCACCACTATATTATTCTTTCCGCAAACTGACCTGAACATCCTCTGCCATACCCGCCTCAAAGGCTAAAAAGTGAGTAAACTTTGCATGCCAGAAACTGTAAGCGCATGGGAAGGGGAAGCAAAAACAAAACCGCGACTCACAATAATAATGTTATGTATGGCTCTGTAAGAAATTGGGTTTCTGGTTGGCAGAGATGTGCATCCTGTCCAAGCATGAACCCTAATCTTAGTCAGGGTAAGTGTAGTGCACACTAAAAGTTTACCTGTGATCACCCTCTGGTAGTTTGGCACAGAGCAGTCAGGCTAAACTAAAGAGGCAATGTGTAAACTATTTATGCGCACACACACAGTAATCCAGTGAAAACACCGCAAACGTACTACACATCAGTTAAGAAAAATAGCTAACATTTATCTCAGTAAAATAAGACCAAAACAACAGGAATCCAACACACGCAAGTCAAGACATGACTTTCACAAGATTAAATAAAAATGCAGTGCTTAGAAGTCAATAGCTACAACTGAAGCCATCTGCTCGCTCTTGACCGAGGCAAATCCAAAGGTTCAGTTCGACCACGATGGAACGAGAGCCAGATACAGGAGTCACGCAGATGTGCTAACAGTACCTTGTATGCTACATAGATGCTCGGGGACAATGCGTTGAAATACGGAGGTGATGTGTCGCTGTCGCAGGCAATGCGTCAATTCTGAAGTTGGGCAAAGTTGTTGATGTTTCAATGTCAAGAGCGATGTGCGTCGGTTCCGAGGCGTCGATGTCAAACTTCTAGACTGAAGGCGATGTGTCAGTTAGAAGCCATGCCAGGGTGGGGATGTGTCTGAGTCAGGGACGGGACGTCGCAGGCATCGATGATGCGTTGTCAGAGACTCACGCAGCAGTGATTCGGAGGCGCTGTGCGGCAAAGTCAGGGCTGCGTTGTAAGTCGAGGTTGTTGCATCGTGCATTCGGCGAGCGGTGTCCACGGCTTCAGTGCAAGCAGCAGCAATATGATGATTTCACAGGGAATGCACCGGTTCTGGACAAAGCTTTGGGGTCAATGTGCTGGTTTCTTGGGTTGCAGCACCACACACTCACTTCCAAGGGCCCAGGACTGGGCCTGGCATCATTTGGCAGAGCAGGACTCACAGCAGAGTAGCCCAGGTGTTGGTAGCAAGATGCAGGTGAAGACTTTGATATCCCTGAGACTTCAGTAATACGAGGCAAGCCCAAACAAGCCCTTGGAGAATCTTTAGAGATGCAGGATTTAGAGTGTAAAGTCCAGTCCTCTCACTCCCAGGCAAGAAGCAGCAGGCCAACACAGCAAAGCAAGCAGCAAAGTGGCAGTGCCTTCTGACAGCAGAACAGCTCTTCTTCCTTGCAGAATGTCCTCATTGCAGAAGTGTTCTGACTATATGGTGTCAGAGGTCCAGGACGTATACCCATATTTGTCTTTGAGGTAGGGAGACTTCAAAGAAAGGTCTTTGTAGTGCACAAGACCCTGCCTTTCCTGACTCTGGCTCCAGACACACTGCAGGGGGCATGCAGCTATTTGAGTGGGGACAGGCATAGCCCTATTCAGGTGCAAGAGTCAGCACCTCCCGCTCACCAGCCTGGTGATGGGCGATCAGGATATGCAGGGCAAACCTCAGCTCCCTTTGTGTGTGACTGTCGAGAGGGAATGCACAAAGCCCAGCTGTCATTCAACCCTCACGTGTATTCTAGGGACAGGCAGAGGCCCAGAATGTTTAAAGTAAGAAAATGCCAAATTGGCATTTTCAGACTTGCAATTTAAAAAACAACTTCACCAAAAGATGTGTTTTTAAATTGTGAGTCCAGAAACGCTAAATTTACCCTTTCTATCTTTTTCCAATTGGAAGTTATACTTGTATAAAGTGTTACAAGGCAGCGCCAATGAAACCTATGGGAAACATAGACCTAGCTGTAGTGAAAAAATAATGTTGCGTTTTTCACTACCAGGTCATGTAAAACTCAAAAGCACTTGTCCTACCATTTTAAATAAACTGCACCCTGCCCATGGGGCTGCATAGGGCCTACCTTAGGAGCGACTTATACGTAGGGCTCCCAGTTTTCCATTTTTAATGATTTTTACAGATAAATACAGACAGAAAATTTATTTTCCTGCCTGTATTTATTTTTAAAAACTGAAAAATATGGCAAATAGGTCTTCTTTTGATGATTTTTGCTATTGTCAATCATGAGTGCCAGGTTAGTAGATGTACAGATTGAGAGGTAGAGGAGATGAAAAAAGACAATAGGTTTCCTAATTAAGCTTAATTCAGTGCAGATCTACAGTTATTTTTGCTGGTCTACAATAGAAGTGGTTTCAGATAATGCTGTAGCTGTGGAAACCTTTTGGACATTCAAATACAAGTATAAATTTATCACTTAAATAAATGTGCAAAAATAGCCATTGCAGCTCTATTTATACAGAAAACACAAAATAAAAATGGATAAATACGGAAAATATTTGCAAAAAATATGGGTGAATACAGACAGAAATGTCGAAAAAATAAATACCATAAAACTGGAAGTCTTACTTACATGTAATAAATGGGAAGGTTTGGACCTGGTAATTAGGTGAACTTTTCAGGTTGAAATGTCAGTTTAAAACTGCATACACAGGCTGAGCAGTGGCAGGCCTGAAACATGTTTAAAAGGGCTACACATGTAAGTGGCACAATCACTGCTGCAGGACCACTAGTAAAATTTTATTTAAAAGCCTTGGGCATAAGTAGTGCACTGGACTAGGGACTTATCGGTAAATCTGATATGGCAATCAAGGAAAAACTAAATGCCATTACATTTTAGACACACAGCACATACACTTTAGCACTGGTCAGCAGTGAAAAGGTGCCCAGAGCGATACAACCAGCAAAAACTAAGTTCAGCACACACTCAAAACAGGAGATCAGAAGGTTAAAAGACAGGGAAAACCAATTAAAAAGACGCCAGGTCTAACACGTGTCCCTCCCCAGCGGAAAGTGGGGGTGAATTACCCAACCCCTTGGGAGTTCTCTTCACTAAGGAGGAAGAACCTGGAAAGACCATCAGCATTGGCATTGGCATGTTCTGTTCCAGGCTGGTGTTCCACTGTAAAGTCTATTCCCTGTAGTGAGATGGACCACTTCAACTGTTTAGGATTCTCACCCCCTCATCTACCTTAACCATCTGAGGGGTCTGTAATCCCTGTCTAAAAGGCCTGTTTCTATTGGTCACCTGTAATGCACCCTTATTATGCAACCAGTAGCATTGTAAAGAAAGAAAAGTCTGAGCTCAACTGACGTAAGTTATTACAGTTGAGTTCTGACTCAAAATGCATGTTGCCTGAGCCAGCAACTGAAGTGAAAGGCAGGTCAGGTCATAGAGCAGGTGTTTAAAGCAACAGAAAAAACTGTGCTTTTCTTTCTCCTGCTCTATTTTTTGTAGCTTACAGGCTGACAAGCAGAAAGAATGTTTATTTTTTTCACACCGCAGGTAATTATAGAACAGTTAGAATATTTCTGCATGTTTCTAGACATTCTGAGCTACTGCAGCTTTTAAAAAAATAATAAACAAACAGCCTTTTATTGAACTTTCCAATATCGTTTTGCAACAAATATCTAACAGGTTTTGGTGGGTTTCACACCTTGGCCGTGGCTTGAATTCCGCGCCGGTGCTGGACATTCCGATCGCGGGCGTGGTCATGACGGCTCCCGGCCGTCATCAGCACACGCCCACCATGACGCTTGACGGCCGGGAGCCGTCATCAGCACCGAAGGGGTTAATTTCGTACTAGAGGTTCTATTTTTATTCTTCATGTTTGGAAACCCGCTCTCTCCTTCATGCAAAGAGTTATGCACCAAGGTTTTAAGTGATTTATGGGAAAGGTGATGGTGTGACCATGTATTTTATGGGATAACTCCCGATGTACACAAGTCACCTCTGAGTTCCATAACTGTGTAAAAGAACCCTGCATTTGGCCTTGTTCCTCTATATGGTTATGGAACTGCTCTGTGACTTGTAATATCCTTATAATGTATGGAAGGGTGTACTTTATCCCTTATATTAATTTGCAGCTTTAAACAGCTATGGCCATTTCCCATATCATAGCTCCTATTATCAGTGTCAGAAACAAGAAGGCTAGTTTGCCATTCTAGGATTAAGTTCCTATGTCCTTCAGAGCACAACCGACTTAATCAGTAGTGCTGACTCAGTTGAGTGACCATACTGGTTCTACTGGTTCAGTACAGCATCACATCAGGAATACAGTAAGCCACCAAATTAACAGGCATTAGCAAAGCCAAAACTAACCAATATGGCCTTTTCAAGCAATGTGGATTATAGTGTTATTTTTTATGTTATTGTATATTTAGCACTCTCTGCTGCTAAGTCCTCATAAAAAATGTTAAGGGAAACTGGCACAGGAGACAATGTCAGGTAACACACTTAAAAAAATTTTTTAAAAAGTGGATGTGATCAGAAAGAACTGCACCACTCACAGTGCAAAAGAGCCAATGACTGAAGTGTGCTGACCCATTGCCTGGTGCAGTATGCCTTTTTGGAGGAAGCAAATGTGAATGACTAAAACAGAAGGGGGCATATCAAAGCTCCCCTTTCTATACATATTGTTCTTATTTATGATTTATTTTATTACCCGAGGCTCATTGAACAGCCAGAGTTGCCTATTGGTCAGATGTGAACATAAATTGGATAAATGTTATTAGATAGTATAAATGTTATTTTTCATTAAGGGAGTTGTTGGTGATATATGAAGAAATAATAATGTCAATTAAGAATTTGTTCTGCAGACCTAAGATAAGGATATGTCCTGCAGATTAAAGATATATTCACAGGTATGCCCTGCAATTTATCAAGATATACGCCTGGATATGTTCTGTAGATTCCGACTATATTCATGGACAATGGCGGCTCCTACGCTATGGCAGAGGAGAGTCACCCCACTGCTTTAAGAGCAGTGCAGCGGAAAAATAAAATTATAACCGGTTTATTATCATTTTAATTTTCACTACGGGCTAGGATAGGGTGGCGCGGGGCTGGGGTTACGGGGGAGGAGTGGTTTGCCCATTCGAAGTGTGCAAGACTGCTAAGCCTGGCCAAACAGTCATGCGCACTTTACATCTTCCCCGCCAGGCTGGCTTTACACAGCCTGGTGGGGAACATGCAAAGCCTTACAGTCCCCATCCTAAGGGGAGAGACGGCTTGCTGGCTGATGGCAAAATGTACGTGGATTTGTTTTTAAAACAGTTTGTCTACCTGCTCCCCCCTCCCATCCCCTGCCCCACCACCCCCATCCTCTGCCATCTGCCACCATTTGTAGATGCATCCTACAGAATGTATGTATGTTCCGCAGATTACAGTTATTATTTAGGTCACAGGGTGCCCTGGTGCAATCACATGTTCCTTAGTCCAGGAACCTCGGAGATATTCCAGCTATGTGTACATTTTTTAGATTTGGCCTTACTAAATCCAGTACATACACAGATTTATGCTATTAACATGAGATTTAGGGGATTAGGAAATACTATAATATTTCCACTGTAGCATGGCTGCTTCCCTACATTTGGAGCTGCGCCCCTATGGCGGGTGCCATTTTTAGGTCGAGCGACCTATCTCAATGCGCATGCGCATTGAGCGGGAGCTCGATATTGTGGCTTAAACAGAGCTTACCGAGATCAGGCGATTCCCAGGCGATTTCTTCCAGTGCACGTGAAAGCGCGTGCACAATGCCACCAGCCGCTTGCCTCGCATTACCACATCAAAGGCAAGGCGGCCTCGTCTCAGGCCCCTGCTGCTTCACACCCTCATGCCGCTCTCCCCGCTCCGCCCCCTCCCCTGCCCGCCGTGTCGCATTTCTCCTCGTACTTTCACTTTGACAGCCGCAGGCCGTCTCTCGTGTTTCTCCTTGTTTTTTCTTGCTTTCCCGGTTTTAGCTTGTCATTTTTTCTTTCGTTTCTAGTTTTCGATTCCCATTGTTTTCTTGTTTTCCCCCTCCCTTTCTCATCACGTTGCTCGTCATTCTATACCTTCCCGCCCCCCCCCCACCAGGCTCTCCCGCCCCCATCCGGCTTCCCTCCGCGCAGCCATCTGCCTGCCACACTTCTCCCCTCGTTCGCATTCCCGACCCCCCCTCCCCCCTCCCCCCCCCTACGGCTTTCCTTGTCCCCTCTGCTTTATTTTTTCTTGCTTTCCCGGTTTTAGCTTGTTTTTAAATCAAGCTTGCACACGTATCGATCGGCTCCATATCTTGTGCACCACAACAGCCCATTCAAGGGGTGACATGTGTCTGACACCGAGTGAAACCGAAGGCGCTCCCGGCTAATGAGTGCCTTCACTGGAGCCGGCTACTCAATGCTTGGTTAAGTAGAAACCGGCACACCCACTGAACAACAGCACACACGTTATTTTTATTCTTTATTTGGTTCTGTGGTTTACCTGATATTAAGACGGTTTAAAAGTATTGTTACCAAGTGGAATATTGCTATAATAAATGTGTGCAGTAAACACGCGTTTAACTCCCGGACTACAAAGGCTGCAGAAAGCCGCAAAAACGGCAATAGATGTAGTCAAAATTACTTATAGGATTTGAAGGGCTGAACGCTGCCAAATTCATAATCTCCTTTAAAAACGCAGTTTGCTTCTGAGCGAACAGCCGCGACGCCTCTGCCTTGATCGTGCGCTGTTCAGATATTTGTTTTCAGTTCTCTTCCCAGTGTGTTGCAGTGGGGTCTGCTCGCTGGTCCTTGCAGTGCCAGCAAATCAATGGCCTGTAATACTCGATTGAGCCTTTTGAAGCGGGGATCCCCTGGTGTAAACTTTAACACAGGCTCATTTAAATATTAATGTTACACAAGTGACTTGTTAGGCTAAGTTAATGCCAGCGTAATAAATCCCATAGCTGGCGCTATATTTCCCTCCTGCCAAACGAAACAGTCCCTTGGATTCAGTTTTCAGAGGCTGTTTAAGCCCAAATGCTAGGCCCCAGAGCTGCATAGTGTCAATAATGTCTAGATGGAATGCATGCTCGTTTTTTTGTGTGACTAAATAGCCAATGATAGAGTTCGGAGTGTTCACTGGGACAAAAAAAAAGCATAAAACGTGCTGAATAAACAGTGCATGTCTTTTATATTTGAGGCACATGGCATTTTGAAAGAATTAGATGGACATAGGTTGTATCACATTGTAATTGCAGACACAAATTTAAATGTTATTGAAATAAGATCATCTCATTTACAATACAATACAATAGGTGTCACATTTGCGAAAAGTTAAAACTATTGACATTGTAACTGACAAAGCTAATAATTTTGCTATTTTCAAAACCAACACATAAATTAAAAAAGTGTCATTTACAATACAATACAATACAATACAATACGAATCGCTCAAACTTTCCGAATGGGAAAAGTTAAAAGTATGGGCATTGTAAATCACAAAACAAAAAAAAAATGTCATTTAGAAAACCAATAGCTCAAACTTTCATACTGCGAGACCTATTGGCAACGCCAGTGCTTGTTTAGTTTGGTTCTAATTCAATCAATCCCTTTGTGTGCACTTTAAAGGCTATTTGGGTTAACGGGCACACCAATTCTGGTCACTTCTTTGGAAAACTGAAGGACATGGGGTGGGAGAAAATTTTGCGATGGGACTGTCTAATAAAATCACCCCCACTCCCCACCCCACTGCTGTGTGCTTCTGATATGAAGGGGTGAGGGAGAAGTTGGACTTGGCTCATCCATTGCCTTAATGCCAAAAACCAACCAGTCAAAAAGGGGGTGGTGATGGAGTGTTCTGCTTAATTCAGATGCTCTGTCCATCACCACCCCCTTTTATGAATCAAAAACCAACAAGTGCCACCATAAGTACCTTGATAAGTGTAAGGAGGAACCCACTACTTGTGGGTGATGACATTGGTGGGGATTGAGTACGCACAGAGAAGCCTTCATTTAGTCATTAGGTTTTGACCCTCTGCAAGGAACTCTGGGCAACGTCTTGCCTGAAAGTACCCAGCGCAAACATAAAATGCATCAGAAATGCTGACAGAGTGAGAAGTACAGGGCCCGGGAGCTCTTTTGGGATAGAACAAGGTTGTCATTCAATAGCATCTCTGGAGCCACTTTACAGTGCCCAGTCTGAACTGTGAATGGAGAGATCCTGTAGAAATCTTGAAGAAGAACCTGGGAGTGGGCAAGACTGAAGGAGGGGTTTCTAATGCTCGAGGACATGAAAAGCTGGATATCTGCTTGCTCGCATCTGCATTTCTTATTCCTTGCTTTATGATCTAAACAATAGGGTCGCTAGCAAGAGGGTCAGTATCCATAGTCCTGCTTACCAGTGTGTTTGGAGTCAGTGGAAGGAGGACAACAGAAGTTCCTCATGCTGATATGTTGTTGACCAGAACAAGGAAATGTCCTGGGTCTACAGCCTGGTAACGTCATACCAGAAAGTCATTTTGAACCCCACACAAACTCTTGAAATCACACAGTTGAATGGTGAGGTGACTGAAAACTGTAATGAAAGAGTCTGTTTTGAGCAGGCCCGAGCCACCTCTCCTGTATCGGTGTACCAATCCATGAACTTCAAGCCACCTACATCGAGTCTGAGAAGACACCAGGCCATCAATTCCCCACTAGACGCAGGGAGGTCCTGGAGGTAAACACACAGCTTATGGCAGCCCCTCTCTCTCAACTTCACCACAACAAACACCACTACTACATTATATCTTCCTGGATAGCGGGGCCTCAACATATAAGAAGTATTGACACCATCAAGCCATCATACTCCCACACTGTAGGAATAAAGGCACACCAACTGTATCACTGATTTTTTTGCCATGTCAGGATACTGTGGCAGCACTGCTGGGCAGATTTTAGGAGAGGCCAACCTGGACCGAGTTGAAGGGGGGACTTCTGATGGAACCAACCTAAAACCTTGATGACATTTTAGTCCCAGTACTGGCCAATATGTTTTCCTCTCTGTGTCCTCCAATCAACACATCTGTTTTAAAATAAAACCAGGGCTTGAGTCGGGGTACCACGCGGGTGGACGGCGTTCCCCCCACTTATTTTACCGGGAGCTCGATAACTATAATCTGCAACTGAGTGCAAGCCACCATTTGTGATGTCACTTCCTGTCGTGAGGTCAGCATCCCCCCCCGACTTCTTTTTTTAGGACTTGTGCCCTGAATAAACCTGTTCTCTTTCGTGGCTGCTGAGTGGCAACGATCCTAGGAAAGGATACAGCTTGAAGTCACCTCACAACACTTGGTTTGCACGACACGATGATAGTGAACCATAGACTTGTTGGTCCTCTGTATTCATCCATATCATTAAGTCGGAATGTTAACGGTTGTGCTACGGAGTCTAGAGGATAATGGATTTCTTTGTTAAGTCGTATCTAAGAAGAAAACAAGTCTTTCTATTTGCCTGCAGATCTGAGAAAATGTTCTAGCTGGAAGGGAGAGTCCCAATACACACACAGACGTAAGAACTAAGAACATTTCCTTCATTGCAACAACGATTAAACCAGGTGTAAATCCGCACACCTAGGACTTGTCACATAAATTAGTATTAAAAAAACCTATCGTATTGAAGGCAGTGTTCAGAAGCTAGGATGAGGGACAGGAAGGTAAAATGATTCAATGAAGATCTCACAAATCACTCAAATGTTGGCCCCTGACATAATGGTAGTCACCAGGTTAAACAGTTATCAGCACTATGAAGAAAATGAAAGGGTCATGCGAAACTCTACAAAACTCCCCAATAAATATCAAGTTAGCCCATTTAACTAATGCCCCCCCATAGTAAGCACCGGGGATAGGGGTGTTGATTATTACCCGATTTACTCTAATGCAGGACGCATTCTAGCCTACTTAAAGAGTTTTCTCTTCCAGCTAATCAGAAAAGAGCAAGTTGTAGGTCTCTCTCGCTGTTTTAAGATCACAATGCTACTTTCTTCTTTTTGAATCAAAGCACTTTTAGGATTGGAGTTAGATAATAGTAGTTTGTGGTGTCCCACATTGTAAACAAATACACCTTAAAACAATGAAGAAAGCAAAAAGAAGCTACCAGTCTCATAAAATAGATCTATATAAACCCTGATGAACAAATCGTACAGGGCACAAGATATAGCGCCAACTACTGCTCTGCTTCACTGTAAGGAGCGGGGTCAGTACTGATCTGCATATGGCGGACTTCTCTCTAGAGTGGTACATTGGGTGCAATCAATGGGCTGGAATTCTACCCAGAGTGATTGCCAGTAGATGAGACTATTCACAACCATTCCTTGATCACATTTTGTGTGATTGAAGAAATGTCCCCAAGTGGCCATGGTTATGCCCAGACTGGGTTCCTTGCTCGGCGTGCTAAATATCCAAGCTATACCTCAATGACAAGAACTAACTAGGCCAAAACGTAATGGGTTGCTTGTGTTTTCTTCTGGATGAGGCCTCATCTGGCATTTCTGATTGGACTGTTCTCATGAGGCGCAGGGACAGATTTGCCTAACGTAGTCTACTATTTAGAGTCGCAAAGCTGGTAAAAAAATAAATAAAATGAAAAAAAAAAAAAAAGAAGAAGGACGGGTTGGAATGCTACCCAGTGAAATTTCCAGAGGTTAGACCGATTGCAAGCACTCCTCCCATCACCTTTGTGTGAGTGATCAAAAACATGGCAACAGCACTAACTTGCAGCCATTGGCAGGGGCCTTCTTGTGCTTTCCATTTACGTTTCCCATTAGAAACCAGTCTAAGCCACATACAGAGTTTTCACCCGAAATCATGGTCCTCTGGAGGATTCAAAGAGGGGGTCGTTTGTCAAATTGTGAAGTTATAAAGGACTTCTTCATAGACCAAAATGGCTCTGTAGAGACAATTTTCGTAAAGTCAAAAGCCTCTTCCTGGTCTCTTATCCACACCGATTCTCAAAACGGTGTGGTAGAGGATGACTAAACTGCAAAACAGAAGCAGGACTCTGTAGCAGTAACAGCATGGTCTTTGGCTTACCAGCTTCTAACTGCCACATCTTCTCCTTCATTTGTCTTTTGATGGCAGCGCAGCAGGGGGACATTTTACTTTGGAAATGCATTCACTGGAACCTGCCACTTGATGTCATTTATACAGGGCAGGTATGAAAGTTCCACAAATTAAACAAAAGTATCAAGATGGACATGGATGCATCAACTAACCAACTATTTGTTCTGCTCAAATATTTGCATTTCTGTAAAATGTATATAAACTGATTAGTAAGTTATCATTGCCTAAACCCAGAACGCAACACAATCAATATCTATTCAATGCAAAATTATTACAGCTTATAGACAAGTAAAATACTATCCAACCCACCTAGAGCAGAGTGAAAGGAAATCCAGATATGAGTGTTGCTCTCATTCGAGATCATCAGAGTATAGCTCAGCTCAGAATGAGCGAGGCATTGAGTGTATGTGTAACCAAACCGCTCTTGAAGCTAAAATCTTATCCCACCTTCTGGCTCAGCAGTGATTATATTTCGATAAATCAATACTGAAGACCACAGAACAGAGGCATCAGAGTGAGCTATAATATAATACAATTTTATTGGGACGCATGAACCATATACAGGTTTTCTTAAATAAAAAACTTAACAAGCGTTTTGCCAAGGTGTGAAAGTAAGCCAGACCCAGACCTCTAATGGCTTTTATAGTGGACCCTTTGCTACGGCTAGTAAATAGAATTTGACCTATTAGGAAACCATCTCTAAAGAACTCAAAAATAGTGTTCTCATTGGTGTGCAGAATAATGATGGACTGGGATGCGTCCCAAGTAAATTTCCAGTGGTCTAAGATTAATTAAAACATTCCATCCATCACTTTTTTGTATACTTCGTTGCAAAGCTCTAAGCAGGACAAGGGGGGCATGGGCACACTGGCCACTGGAGCCTAGGTATGCCTGACTCGACTGATGCTCATCAGTCTTGGGATGCCTATGTTCCTGTTCACAGAGGTCCTGGCCTGGCAGTTTTGGTTGGTATGTTCCTATTGGAGCAGGGTCAAGACTGATTGGCATATGGCTGGGTCCAAACGGAGGTGTCATGGTGTGCAAAATAATGATGACTGGGATGTGGCCCCAAGTATTTGCAACTGGATGAGATTAATACAAGCATTCGCTCCATCCCTTTCTTGTACATCCAACTGTAATTAGAGACACATAAGTTACCCGAAATATACTAGGAGTTAAAAAAAATTCAAGTGCTTTCATAGATCTTTAATGTGCTCTGTCTTCTTGAGTTCTGGTTATTAACTGCTATAGCTTGAGAAACAGCCCAGCAGCTTTCAGCCTCTGCCTTTCAATTTCCAGGCCCCATACGAAGGCGCCGATAGGCCCATAGTGACAGAAGAGGGTATCTCACATGATAAGGAGAGACTGGAAACACAAGAAGAGGTAGCACCCCCACAAATTGGATGAGTAGAAGGTACCAATACTGACAGGACCATCCTGGGGATACAAGTATGACCCCTGTTTGGTCTGTCATTATTTTCCATTGGACCCTACCAAGCTTAACAAATGTACTAAAAGTGTAAAGAAGTCCCTTGGGTCAGACTACACTCATGGCATCCACAGCCTCCTGAAGCTGGAAGAAGGGAGCAACATTTTGGCAGAAGAGCATTCTCCGGGGAGGCGAACAGGTTTAGCGAGTGAGCCGCAAATTAGACCTGCAGCGCTTGAAACTCTCAGGAGATAGGCATAACATAATGGAGGAAGGAAATACTCAACTGAAACTGACAGCAAGACTATTCTCTGTCCTGGACAGACTGGTGACAAAAACATTGTCCTCAACCCAACTTTCTAATTCCACAACCAGAAGGGATAAATAGAATCCTGGAGCCTCCAGGTAACTGATGTTATGCCCTGGCAACCTGTATGTGTGAACTTAAACTGCTTGGTTCTGTGGGAGAAGTGCTGAAGTCGTAAGGGCCTTGAGAATCACTGCCAGCTCTGGAAGATGCAAGAATTTCCTAGTTCCACGATATCCCAGAATAGAAAGATTCTCCTATGTTGCCACCCAACCCTTACGCAGTGTCAAACTGGCTTCTAGCGATACTTGTCAGGGAGCTCTTTCCTTCGTCCATGACAGTAATTCATAAAAACAGCTTATTATTCATCACATAGGCGAAACCAATGCGTGTTTACTAATATAGGTAAAAGCTGTGAAGTAAGCGATTATAGCTCGCCTGGTAAAGACTAAAACGAGGAAAACCGATGAGGATGAAAAGTAAACTTTGCACAAAGTGTCTCTCACTCTGTCTTCCCTCCAACACACAGTTAAGGCTGCGACCCAGGTCTGATCAGACGACTATTCTGATCACTCAACTCACAAAACTCTTCCAACACAGGCCTTCCAACCAAGCACTATACAAATATAATCATATGACATATTTCCGACCTGCAGGTGACAAGGGATAGAGAGAAGTGGAAGCAAGGGGCATAGCTGGCCAGCTCAGCCTTTCTTCATTCCACGGTCTACGAATGCGAGGAATATGATTACATATTAGGTTAAATCAGAAAAAAGTTTGTTCTGTGCGGCAAATATAAAAAGACATTCACACTGCAGGTACGGTCATTCCATTGGTATAATTGACAGTGAGTAATGTGCAGGAAGCGTGGAGACGCAGTCTCCGAACGGGTGAAAATTAACCCTTTTCTCGCCTTGAACGCTCAGCAGCTGCTCTGGGACATATCTTCTGTGGGCGGTAATAAATGTACAGGCGAACAGATTTCTCTCAGAAGCCAGCACCTGTCACAAGATATATTTGTGGCGCTACCATGCAATGTTAACAAAACAAGTGAGGGAGACATCAGGCAACACGTGTGGGCAGACACAGACAGGTGCGGGCACTTGAATGTGGCTCAGAAGAACGTTCCAGAAGGGCTTAGAAATGTAATCTCCCAACCCCGCTCCCATTCATCTTCAGTCATACAAGCAGGATTGAGAGAATACGGTTTGACTTCACAAATCCAAATACAGCACAAATAACGAGCAAGGGTTGTTGGTGTAAATGCGCTCGAAGGCCAGTTTTTAAATGTGAGTGTTTCATTAGATAAACAGGCATTCTGGGAGTTGTAGTCTTCATCCTCTTAAATCGAAAGACTTGTACTAAAACATAGGAATACAGTTTGCAATAGGAAAGGCCAGGGGTCGAAGCATAGACCCTGAATTCAAGAATAGTGTATTTACTGCACGAGTCAAAAAACGATACCCTTAAATGGAGTATTTACAGTATGTGGTAAATACTTCCTATTCCCGTGAAAAATTGAGTGTTACACACAAAATTGATGCATTCAGCATATATAACATTTTAATGCCATTTTCCTCTGGGAAAGTACGACAGATTTGACCAGCTGAATTTTCCTAGCGAAATTTTAGGGGGTATGATGTTTCCTGCATTCCGATCCATTTACAAATGATTCCATTACAGATGTTAGAAAGATGAAAGGTTGAGTCAGCCTTACCAGGCTCCTAACACAAAACTTGTAGCTGACAGCAGATGCCAAATATGAGCTTAACTTTTCTGCTATACATCTTTCTCTTTACTTAGGGCCGCCTTTCCATAGGAAGAGGATTTACGGATTTGCTAATAACTTTGGCACATTTCGTGGAATCTTAATGAAACGTTCCTTTTTTAACGTTTGTGCTAGAAACCCAGGATTGGTTGAATATGTTCCCAAGTGACGCTCCACTACTTGCAACCAGCTTTGCAAACATGGGAACAGAGATCCAAGGAAATTAAGTGAGTAAAAATGACACAATTTTTAAACAAGCCGGGAAGCCAGAAACAGCTGCCCCAACGGGGCGTCCCGGCGCTGTATAATGCTGTGGAACCCTTCCTTGCTCTCCCTGTGAGATGCCCCTCCTGGGCACCCCCAAGGTGAAGCCAGGCATCCCAGTGTTGTAGGGGCCGTTGTGGAGATTAAGCAAGCTATTGCCCAGAGTTGCAGCGTGGGGCCCATGATTGGACTAGGCGCCGAGGCAAGAATTATTGAGACCGTGGACATTGAGCCCAAGACCCTGCCGCGTCGGGACTTGAACCCTGGCCCCGGACCTTGTCTCTGCTTCAGAGTCTGCCGCTCTAACCAGTGAGCCACACTTCTCCACTCTAAAAGAGGGGCCAGGAAAATGGCCTTGGGCCTCTTGGCACTTGTGCAGTGCAAATTTGTATAAAGATTTGCAGATACGGACTACTGCAAACAATGTTCTGGATCAACACCCCCAAGGATCATGTTTCATCAAGAAATGTCTAGGACTAGAAAAGTTGTGTACCAGTGAGAGGGGTCTGTAAGGTCACACTACATACACCAATGAAAGCTAGTTTGCGCTGTTGGTCGGTGCAAACGTGTCAATGTATCAAATGTGGGTATCCTGAAAATCGCAATGGCGATCCCTCCTGGACATACACTGGGCACCACTGTGGGAAAAAATATAATAAAAACACCTACTTGAGCAGGGGGTGTCTGCTGTAGGTCTAAGAGTGTCTACGGGTCTGGCTATGTACATAAAAGATTTCTATAAAATGCACATAAACAACAATTATTTACATAATCAATAAAGCATGGATCTGGTACTCCCGGACCTATGTTGGATAGTGATGCTCTTTGGCACACGTCACGAACCTAGCCTTACAGGTTATTTTATAAACCTGGATATTTAGGGCTGACCCTTTAGCCATCGGAATTTGAGAAACGCGCCAATGGCTTGTTGGCATTTGGTAGCAAACGTCACATTAGGACATGTCAAAGCGCAGTAGTCGCCAGAAGTTAGCTTTTAGGGAACTGGGCCAGGCATGAAACCCTATTTAATGCATTGCAGGCAATGGAGACTGACCAGGAGTGAGACTCAGTCGGAGAAGATCAAAGTAACTCAGGGTTTGAGACTCGTGCCGAGTTACTGAGACCTCGCCAGAAAAAAAGCGAGATCGACTGAAATATGAGAAACTCGCAACCAATGACCGAAACTGTGCGCCAAAGACTGTGACGCAATACGCAAGGCGCGCACGCCAAGGTGAGAGGCGTGCGTCTCATACGTTAGACGGCGCTCCAAGCAGGTACCCAATGCCCTAGAGAGAATTAACACCAATAAGCGAAATTCATTCAGAGAGGAATACCATGCCCCAAGGTGCGAGACTGATAGTGCCCCAAAGCGTGCAACATATGCCCTACGGGTAAGGGGTTACTCCATAGCATAAAACGTATTTATATTACCAAACGGGCGGACATTGGCTCCCACCTAATGAACATCGCCTTTCTCCAAAGGCCTGAGACACACACACAACGTTGAATTAGACCGTCCTCGAGGTGTGTGACTTGCACCCATTGAGTGAGACTATGCTCAACGTAATTGATATCGCACCCATTAAGTGAAACACTTATCCAAAACATGTAACTCACACCCAATGAGGCTTCACGGTAATTGACTCAGATCTAATCACTGTGATGGTGTGACAGGCAGTACAACTCACAACCAAAGAGTAATAATGTGTTCCAAGGAATGAGATTCGCGCCTAGTAAGTGACGTGTTGTGCCATCCAGTGAAACTCCAAAAATTGTGATACTGAATGCAAGCTGGGAAACTCACCCAAAAAGCAGCACACTTAAGTTTGCTAGGTCCAGGTGCGCGGAGACCACCCAGTTTTTATATACATTCTGAATCTGGAGTCCTGATTTAACAACCAGATAAACAGGACTACAAAGGAATGTATCTGCACTGGAGGGCGCAATTCAAAGCAATGTTATTTTACACTTTCGGCCCAGGGCCTTTCATGGATAAAATCATTTAAACAATAGGACACTGAAGTAGAAAAGCGAGACTTTGTAATGCAGAAAGGGAAAGTGCTAGTAGGAAAATATATGGGGAAGTAATTTTCGGGGTGGGGAAAAGTGGAAAGGTTAGAGAAGCGCAAAGTGCTGGGAGTGCCAACATGGAACTCCCTCTGACAGTGACAAAGTGCGGCTACCCCAGAACCAGGGAGAATTGAGAGCTCGAGCAGATTGCGTTCCAAAATGTGACACCCGCTTGGTGAAGGAGATAGGACTACCGCCAGGGAGCAAAACATAGCTTCAAGGTGTGATTCTGACACGCGCAGAGTGAGTCTGTGCCAATCCGATGAACTCCACCCACAGGGCAAGACCTTAACCTGAGGCGCGAGTCGCCTCCTGCGCCTCTCCTGTTCTTATGAAGTTCTGTAAAGGATCACCGCCCCGTACTTACAGGAGTTTTCTGACGGTATTGCCCATCCTTCCCCTTCCTCCATGGAAGGGGGCCCTCTCTCGCTCTCTGGCAGGATCCGGCAGGAGATAAGAGTTCAACAGCCGGTCCCTCAGGAACAGCAGCCAGTTGAGACGCTCAACACCCGGCCTCTCAGAGTCCTCTGGGCGCCCCGGCCCCTCTGTGTGCCCCAGGCTCGTCTCCACGGGCAGCTCCGATTCTCTCCCCGCTCCTGAGAGGGTCCCAGTCAAGCACCAGTGCTAGATGCCTTGCTACCGGGGTCGCTCCTTTGCTGGAGTGACCGTGACGGGCTCACTCTTAGCCCCTCCTGCGTCCTCTTCTTTGCACCGACGCAGGAGCCAGGTCCGGCCGCCTTCCTCCTGCACAAAGCTGCCTTGTCTGTTTCCTGGTTTCTAGCCCCGCATACGGCCCAGCCTCGGATGTTTGCAAACCTGCTGGGAGGGGCGGCTCCTGCCTCCGCCGGCCACAGGATCCGGTTCGAGGCACCTGCTGGAGGGAGGACGCCGTCCCTCGTTCCACAGCATGCTCGCGCCATCTGCTGGATCTCACGCGCCCCTTTCTTAAACTTCATGCCCATTCCACCAGTGGAGGGAGTGGGACAGTCAAGCGTCCGGTCTGTTTATCTGCCACAGGGAAAATAGCTCCCCCCATGCTGCCCGAGCCACCTGCTGCTGAGGGAAATATGACAAGCTTCTGGAGAAGTGCTTTTATACATATACAATGTTACAGTACATCAACACATATACACTCTTTGGAGACAAATTTATGTTCATTCACCTTTAGATCGACAGTTGTTAATGTTGGTCTGAATTTTAAAATGGCTACCGTTGTTGGCCATCTTGACTTTGTGGCACATCAACAACGAAAAGCTCTATTTTCTTCTTTCCCATGTGAAGAAATGTTTTCTTACCTTTGTGATAATCATGGAACGTTGTAGTGAATAGCACATTCAAAAGACACCTGCAAAGTACAGCTTGGTATGTGTATTTATTTATTTATTTTTAAAAGTTTTATATAACGCTGGCTAGACCCCGAGGCATCAGAGTGCTTTACATGAGTATCAGATCATGGTTGCAGGTTACATCGTTACAAAGGTTACACATTTATAAGAGCATGGCAACATAGTTACATGTAAGGTCGAGATAAACAATAAGTACATAAACGTAAGGGAGAAAGCAGGCAAGGAGGGAGAAGCAGGGGAGGGGGTTAGGAGCAGGGGAAGTAGACAGAATGAAGGAGGGAAAGAGGAGGGGAGGGTGAGAGACACAGTATTAAAAGAAAAGGGGGAGGGCGAAGGGGACACAAACCGGTAGACGAGTCAAAGCTCCGTCCAAAGTCCAGTAAGCTGTGATCCCAGGGGAAGTGGTATCATTTCCCCATCTTTGTTGCGAGAGGCTCCTTTTACGCAGTGGACTCTCTCAGAGGGGTCTCTGAGACTCCAAGGCCTACATACTGGATCATTCCCCAAAAAGGGGAGAGGGAGTGCTTTGGCAAAGGGTGCCATACCATACCTCAGCTGTGAGTGGCTCCCTTGGTGCTGTGGACTCTCTCAGCTGGTTCGCTAAGACTCCAGAGTATAAATATTGGATCTTTGCCCAACAAGGGGAGAAGGAGTGCTTAGTCAAAGGACAACAAAGGACAGGGGGCAAGGCGGTGTATCAGGCAAGGGGAGATTCAGGGGAGAGGGGATAGGAGCAAGGGAAGTAGACAGAGAGAGAAAGAGTACTAAATGGGAACAAACAGCATCATTTCAGGGAACAGACTGTTTTCTCTCTGTGGCCATGAGTTTGCCCCATCTAAAGGTAAAAACCTAGCACAGGCCATTCCAGAAGCTTTGCCATCCAGGACAAGAAGCACACAGTTTGTAATTCTTCTATTTCTAGCGGCTACAAGTCACATCGATTGTTGAACAAGCTACAGCCTATTCCTCCGGGCTTTATTTAGCACACCAATCGTGCACAAGCTGCGGGAACACACCATTCGAGTCTGGAAAACATCACCGACCACAGCACTAAAATCCTACTCATGATACTGCTCATATGTCACACCTCAACCACTCCTAAGACCATGCACAATAAATAAATTGGGTAGCTTCTTATGCGACCTATCAAAAAGTGCTTTGTGTCCCAGTGTGTGTAGGAAAGTGTCCCTTTTTACATGGTTACTCCATTCGAGGCTGACCTCTCCTGGACCCAACGTATTCACCTGCAGCCTCAACACGAAGGGTCCCCTTTACAACTACTGGCTCAGGTAAAAAAAAATCTGACACCAAAAGGCATTCCTGCATTCTCAACCTCTGACCTTGGTGGTGGTATAAGTTTGAAGGATGCTGAAAGAATCTTGCATTGTGAGGAGTCCAGAGAACCTAACAAGCATATAATTGAACCATTATGCTTTAACCTAATTGGACACACTTACGAGAACTGTGTGTAGATGGGAAAACTGTTAAGAGTTGCGTGTATAACATAGTGCAGAGCCCGATTTAACCTTGGTGGAAAGGGAACTTCCTTGTAATGGCGACGGAGTTCCCTCCCGGCCAAGACTATGGTCCACCCGCCACATTTAAATGCAGGCAGACCATAGTTTGACAGCGGCGGAGACTTCTCAATCTCTGCTGGGTCAAGCTCCTCCCACGACCTAATGGAGTAAAGGTTGTCGGAGGTTTAGTTAAATGTCTGCCCACTTAATTTAGATGGGCGGACATATAGACGTTGTCCAATGCCCTTCACAGCTGGGAAAAACCTGGGGGTAAGGGGCATTAAAAAGTGCTCAATGCCCCCCTTGCCATGGGAGGCAACTCTCATGGCGAGGGGTGCATTGTTTGTTTTATTTTCAAAAAGAAAATTTTACTTTGGGATTTTCGTTTTTGAACATAAAAAATAAGAATTGGTGTAAACAATAAGTTTCCTTTTTTGGGACCTTGCAAGTGTTTAGCCAGAGCTATTGGCTTTGCCAATGTCTTTAAGCTATGTTGTAAAGCATTGTGGCTGCTGTGCAGCATGTTGAAAAGGTATAATAAAAAAGAGTTATAAGCATTCTTGTTACTTTATATATAACCAAGAAGACAACTGAATGACCCTATTAAAAAAGATTTAACATAAAAATAAATTCTTCTAGTTTTATTGTCCTTGCATTGTTATGTTATGTTATTTGTACTTATAAAGCGCACTGCTACCCTGAGGTGTCCTGGAGCTGGTGCAATGCTGGCAACTTCTTCCTGCCTGTTTCAATGCTATGTTTGTTACATTTTTTTCGGTCTCGCTTGAGACAGCGCATGCTGCCTCTTCGAGACATTTAGTAAGTGGCTTTATAAAAGTGCCACCAGAGGCTTTTGCTAGCCTCCAGCCTCCAGCTTGCGTTCACGTGCACAGCTGCCATCTGTGTTTTTATTTCTGTAATTGGGCATCTCTGCTCGCACTCTTCCTCCCTTCTCCCCCTCCCTCTTCTTAAGTTTCATTTGTGTCTTCTATTGCTGTGAATGCTCCTGCTTTCACCAGGCACACACCATCAGTCATTAGTGCACGCTTTCACCAGGCACACACACCACCAGGCATACTCACCACCAGCCGTCAGTGCACGCTTCCACCAGGCATACACACCACCAGCTGTCAGTGCACGCTTCCAACAGGCACTCATACAGCCGTCAGTGCACACTTCCACCAGGCACACACACAGCCATCAGTGTACGCTTTCACCAGGCACACACACCACCAGCAGTCAGTGCACGCTTTTCCACCAGGCACACACACCACCAGCTGTCAGTGCACGCTTCCAACAGGCACTCATACAGCCGTCAGTGCACACTTCCACCAGGCACACACACAGCCATCAGTGCACGCTTTCACCAGGCACACACACCACCAGCCGTCAGTGCACGCTTTCACCAGACACACACACTACCAGCCGTCAGTGCATGCTTCCACCAGGCACACACACTACCAGCCGTCAGTGCACACTTCCACCAGGCACACACACCACCAGCCATCAGTGCACGCTTCCACCAGGCACACACACCACCAGCCATCAGTGCACGCTTTTCCACCAGGCACACACACCACCATCCGTCAGTGCACGCTTCCCCACCAGGCACACACACCACCAGCCCTCAGTGCATGCTTCTTCACCAGGCACACATATCACCAGCCGTCAGTGCACGCTTCCACCAGGCACCCACACCACCAGCCGTCGGTGCATGCTTCCACCAGGCACACACACCACCAGCCATCAGTGCACGTTTTTCCACCAGGCACACACACCACCAGCCATTAGTGCACTCTTCCACCAGGCACACACACCACCAGCCATCAGTGCACACTTCCACCAGGCACACACACCACCAGCCGTCAGTGCACGCTTCCACCAGACACACACACCACCAGCCGTCAGTGCACGCTTCCACCAGGCACACACCACCAGTCGTCAGTGCATGCTTTCACCAGGCACACACACTACCAGCTGTCAGTGCACGCTTCCACCAGGCACACACATCATCAACCGTCGGTGCGCGCTTTCACTGGGCACACACACCACCAGCAGTCAGTGCACTCTTTCACTGGGCACACACACCACCAGCCATCAGTGCAGCAGGCAGGCTCTTCTCAGAGTTTCTTGGTAAATATGTGTTCAATGCATGGGAGGGAGTGGGTCGAGTTTGCTTAAACCATGCTGAGTATGCAGGTGCAGTGCATGAACTCCTGTGTGAGTGAGTCATGCTGCCTGGGGCTCACTCACTCCACACTTGTAAATGGCACCTCCACCAGGCTTTTTCTCATTTGCAAAGTTCGGCGCATGGGCAGCCACTACACCCCCGGGAATGACTGCTTTCTACAACCAGAATGGAAGCAACATTCAGAGCACACACCACCAACCCTCAGTGCATGCTTCTTCACCAGGCACACATATCACCAGCCGTCAGTGCACGCTTCCACCAGGCACCCACACCACCAGCTGTCAGTGCACGCTTCCACCAGGCACACACACCACCAGCCATCAGTGCACGCTTTTCCACCAGGCACACACACCACCAGCCATTAGTGCACTCTTCCACCAGGCACACACACCACCAGCCATCAGTGCACACTTCCACCAGGTACACACACCACCAGCCGTCAGTGCATGCTTCCACCAGACACACACACCACCAGCCGTCAGTGCACGCTTCCACCAGGCACACACCACCAGTCGTCAGTGCATGCTTTCACCAGGCACACACACTACCAGCCGTCAGTGCACGCTTCCACCAGGCACACACACCACCAGCCGTCAGTGCACACTTTCACTGGGCACACACACCACCAGCCGTCAGTGCAGCAGGCAGGCTCTTCTCAGAGTTTATTGGTAAATATGTGTTCAATGCATGGGAGGGAGTGGGTCGAGTTTGCTTAAACCATGCTGAGTATGCAGGTGCAGTGCATGAACTCCTGTGTGAGTGAGTCATGCTGCCTGGGGCTCACTCACTCCACACTTGTAAATGGCACCTGCACCAGGCTTTTTCTCATTTGCAAAGTTCGGCGCATGGGCAGCCACTACACCCCCGGGAATGACTGCTTTCTACAACCAGAATGGAAGCAACATTCAGAGCAATGAAAACAAGTTAATTTGATGCAAAGAACTGTTAATAAAAAACATGTCCAGCTATTGTAGATCTGGCAACTTAAACAAAACAGCAACAAAAACATACAAGCATTGGCATAGCCAATAGGTTTTGCTTTTTGGACCCTATAAGTATTTAGTTATGCAGCAAAATATCCTTGGTGCAACAACACCAACTGTTGCATGGCTAAACACTTATAAGGTCCCAAATGCAAGACCTATTGGCTATGTCAATGCTTGTTTTGTTAATGGGGGGGGACACAACAGGAGTGAGGAGGTTGGGAAATAGTACCTGAATTACAACACGAGCAGCAGACGCATACTAGGGGAGAATCAAGAGATGCTACATTTAGAGGGCAGACAGGTGATGCTGAGTGATACTGAGGTGGGGCTGAGTGATGCTGAGGTGGTGATGCTGCTCTGGTGCTGACATGTTTAGAGCCCAAGCATTATTAGGTGATGAGGGCTTAATATAGGCAGAGTCCGAGGAGTGTAGCAGTATAATAAAATATGAGGGGGCAGCTTGCATTTGATAAGGTGTTTGCGGCTTGCTCCATTTGCAGAAATGGGGCACTTTTTAATGAGATTGTGAACAGGTGATGTTCCATGAATGTGCTAAGGACTAAAGAGGTGAGTGAGGGATAATGTGAGTTGAATGCCAATAGTTTGTCACCAGATATCATAGTTGAATTGAGGTGCTGGGATGTGTATTTATGAACCTAATTGAGGCAGGCTGGCCTACCACATACAGTATATTTCGTTTTTGTGACGTGGATGCTAGTGGTTAGTGGAAGCAATGCTTAAAATGATGTGTATCAGGAGGGCATGAGCAGAAGATGAAGGATTTAAAGTACAAGGTATGCAGCGCCTGGAAAGGCCACTCCAAGTTCTGGGAAAGGATTTTCTGACACATGATATTGCTTTATTGAACACTGATGGACACTATGTGCGATGAGAACTAGGGGGCAGCATAAGCTGCTGGCACTGATGCATAAGGATAATAGACCTTGGTGAGTTTTTCATTGCAGTTTTATGCAATGCAAACTTGGCCTAAAGGCATGTTAGCGCTTTATAGGGAGGCAGCTTTCGTTCAAATTGACACCTGTAGCAAGGACTGGACATGAACCTACATGAATGCATTAATTCGATTCAGTACAGATTGCATCAGAATGCCTATTTTATAAAACAGTTTACACCAATTAACCCGTGCAAAAACAACAAGATGTGCATTAACTGTTTGGAACAAAAACACATTTATTGCATCAATCTATTATTGCAAATGTTAGTGCAAAATTACATTTGTCCCTATTTATTTTTTATTTATTTTTATTTGAGAAGTTTTAAATAGCGCTGTCTAGACCCGGAGGTATCAGAGCGGTTTACATGAGGTAGGACATTGTTTCAGAACATTGTTACATAGTTGCTGGAGCATCACATAACATAGAAAGGGAAACAGTATAACACAGTTGCATGAGTTACTAAAGCATAGTATAACATAGAAAAAAATATGTGCTGTTTTAAATCTGTTGTTGTCTTTCAAACGTCGAGGAAGAGCCACAGGGAGAAACTATTTCAGCAGTAAGTCTCCATTCCCTTCAACACAATGCTTTTGACAGCTGCCCACCCCTGTGCTGAAGCTCCATAAGGGCACAACTCTCCCGCTCTTGCTTGTCATCCCTTTAGGCTGACCGAGACCTATAGTGCCCACCCTATGCTGTCACGGTCCACTCAGGTTGGCGCGCAGGAGTGGTCCTTGACTGTGTGGTCCTGTAGGCCCCCTCCGCATTACGACAGCATTGTGGTACTCAGTCCTGTGGCCGCCTGCCCTGGATCCAATCCAGGAGTGCCCCCGGGCTTTTATTCTCTGGGAGCTCTTCCATGCAGCATTTCTTCAGCCGGCAGACTTTGCCTTGTGCACTAGCACATAGAGGCTTCATCTAAGCCTTGGCTACTGCAAGCAACAACCTCCTCTGCTAGAAGGCTGAATTCCTCAGGTACCTTAGAAGTCTTGCCACTAGCCCCGAGAGACTCAGATGCTAGGATCACTCACCAGAGCTTCAGATGACTTCACCACTGTGCACCTTGTGCCCGCTTTGCACGACATCTGGTGCACCACTGCAGCCCTTGCGACAGCAGCTCACATGACTCCTGGCCATGGAGGAGACAGTCCTGCAGACACCCGTCAAAATGGAGCCTGTCAACACTATCAGCAAGAAACCATGAAAAACAAGATCAGAGACAGCCAAGTCCAGGCCAACAAGCTAGCCCTGCAGATGGGGCAAAAGACCTTACCCTCATCAAGGTGATTGCCTGGCACGAGCTAAAAAGTGCATCGCCTGCTGGAAGTGAAACCACTTCTCCAAAGTATGCTGCTCGAACCCCAAAAAATACAGCTCCCAGGCAAAACAAAGCGCGCGCACCATTGACACCCATCCTGAGACAGTGGAAGACTGCGACATGGATGACGTTGATGGATAGGGAGCCATTCAACTGGTAGAAACTGTAAAGCCACAATGTACAACCACAGAGAACACCACAAGTGCCTCATCAAAGTACAAGACCAACCCATCATTGCCCTAATTGAAATGAGGACCTCAATCAACTTCATGGCCGGGGACCTGTACCACAACTTGCCTATTCTACCTTGGTGGGGTGGAGTGTGGGTGGAAGTCCACGCTTTTGGGAAAAGCTCACTCCTAAAGCTCGCAGGCGTTATACACGCCAACATCGTCCAACAGGTGCCACGACAAGGCCAAAATCTGCATATCCAAAGAATGTACAGGCTTCCTCCTAAGTTGATAAACCCCCAATACCTCTGGCTGGTCCGTTTTGCATTCAGCGTCCACACCAATGACAGTTACAAGCTAGCACAAGAGATTGCCTCGTTGCTTGATGGCATAGGGTGCCTCCGGGGCGAAGCCACCTGACTGTGTATCAACAAATCCAATGAACCACTGGTGCTTCACCTCAGACGGATAGTGTTTCAGCTTTGCCTCAAAGTGGAGCAAGAACCGAGAACCTCAAGGAGGATGGCATCATTGAAAGAGTGACAGGTGCCACCCCATAGGTCTCCCCCATCGTCATAGCCAAGAAGCTCAAACAGTCACTACCTGTGGGGATCTACCAAACCTGGCTTTTAAAAGAGAATGCCACATGACACCCACAATAGATGATATAATTGGGGAACTATCAGAATAGAAATGTTTTTCAAAAATGTCTTCTAAGTCTGGATACCGCCAGATACCCCTACATCCGGACTCGCACCCCATAACCACTTTTTCAACCCATATTGGCCTCCGGTGGTACACTGAACTTCAGCATATCCAGTGCCATAGAAGTTTTCCAGAACATCATCAAAGAAGGGCTAACCAGACTTTCTGGTATCTTAAATGTGAGTGACAATATATTAATAGATGTACCAACTCTCACCAGTCACAGTGCATGTATGCGTATGATGTTCATCAAGCTGAAAGATCATGGTTTGATGTTGCGCCGGGAAAAATGTGAGTTTCTACAAAGAAGCATCCACTTTTTCGGCTACAAGTTCTTTAGACGACATTGGGACCAACCCTGCAAAGGTAAAAGTCATTCAAGATGATCCAGCTCCCAACTTGATTTCAGAAGACAGAAGTTTTTGGACCTCTTGCATCTGGTTCATTGCAGAGCCTGTCTGGCCAAACTGCACCCCTCCGCGAGCTCACAAAAACCTCCAGTCCCTGGGTGTGTGGAGCAAGAACAAGCTTTCTGCAACACCAAAGAAGCGTTGGCATGGACATCCTTAGTGTACTATGATTTCTTGAGAGAATCGTAACTAGCAGTTGATGCAAGCCTCACTAGATTAGGAGCAGTGCTGTCCAAAATGTCAAAGGTGTGGAGAATAGGCCCTGGTTGCCTATGCGAGCCAGACCCTAACATCCACTGAATAGCATTACTTGCAACTAGAAAGGGAAGCCATTGCTATCAATAGTCACTTAATCTCCCCGTGCCTAAAAATGAATGCGTGTCCTCATGTAACGTAACTGGTGCTATGTAAAGCGCTCTGATACCTGATTCAGTTCGGGTCTAGTTCGCGCTATATAAAACTCTGCAAAAAAAAATAAAAAATAGGGGATGCCGCCATTTCTATGTGTATCTGTATGGTCATCCTTTCACAGTCCACATGGACCACCAGCCACTGATCCCCTTGTTCAAGGGATCCACATCCAAGCCACCCCCATGGATCCATAAATGGATCCTGAAGCGTATTCAAATTTACCATCCAATACAGACCAGGCACCCACAACCGTGTGGACTTCCTATTACGGCATGCCCCAGCAGAAGTGAATAAATCCCAAAACACCAAAGAATAAGTCAGGCTTTTTGTGGAGCAGTCCAAACTGATGCCCATGTCCCTGTCGTATGTTGTGGTGGCTACTGAACAGGATGATTGCCTACAGATAGCCAACAAGGCAACCCGAACCAGTGCTGTCACTCAGCCTGTCACACTGAAGATGCGAAGCTGATGCAACAAGCCCTATACCATGTACAGCAAGAGCTCTCTGTGACAGCAGAAGGGGGCCTCATACGAGGAGCCAGCTTGGGCCTCCCCAGCAGCCTCATGCATCAAGCGATTCAACTAGCCCCCAAGGCCAACCAAGGGCTAGTGAAGATGAAGATCTAACTCAGGAATAAAGTCTGGCCCAGACCAGCTTGTGGAAGAGACCGTTTGGGTTTGCACCGCCTTCCAGGGGCCAACCAACCTGAACCTCCAGCCCCTTTCATCAACGAAGAAGGATCAACAGCCCTGTGGCAATGCGCCCGTACCAACTTCAACAGCCTTCCCAACAGCACATGCATGCTCATCATCATAGACAATTTCTTCAGATACCTGAGGTAGAAATTGTGGCATCTGTATCAGCATCCAAAGTCGTACCGAAGGCATAAACATTTTTGGTCTCCCAAAGGCTGATTGGAGAAATCCACACAGATAACAGACCCCCATTCAACAGCCGGGAATGGGTGGAATATCTCCAGTCTCGCAATACGAAACAGGCATATCACGCCCAGGCCAACCTAAAGTAATTTGAATATAAGCAGCAGATGAAAGAAACATTGGAAACAACATCCACACATTTTTTCAGGACTACCAAGTCACCTACCTTTCACTTCACCACAGGGATAGCAGCCAGCCAACTGTGTCTAGGACGGGCGATAAGGGACACTATTCATCATCATCCTCTGTAGGATGACCATCCTGATCCCCGAATCACTCTGACTCCCGGCGGCAAGCAACAATGAATACGCCTCACTTTGGAGGCATGTTAAGCATCAGCATATTCAACCAGGAGATCGAGTGCTTGTGCGGAATTGAAACTCCGCAGTAAATTCTGTCTGCCATTCGAAGCAGTACCATGGACTGTCACAGCAGTGAAAGGGACTGTTATAACCGCCAGGAGAGGCGCAGAAAGAGTCACTTGGACCACGATTGCAACTTATCAGACAAAGCATCCACCCAGAGCAGCCCTGTGGACACCTTAGAATATAGGGCTGCACAGGAACAGGTTGGAGTAGAAGGTCCTGGCCACCTCCCCAGCGCAGGACGTTCAACTTTCTCAGCCCTGTGAACAAAGCCCATTGCTAGGAAGCCACCCAGAGCCTGGAACCTTGACACAACTAGGGGGTGACTTGCGGTATCACTTAAGATCTAACCCAGCCCGTCACAGCGCTATAAAGACTTTGCATCTGATTAACAGAAAATACCAAGATGTCGCCAAGATCAGGGAACTAGACCCTTCCTGTTTTTCAAACTTATGTTGTTCTGTAGTTTTTTAGTTCAACCTGTATTGTTTTGCTACTCCTGAATATAGGGGGGAATGTAGTGTTCTGGGTGCAAGGGTCCAGTACATTAATGACACAAGAGTTGGGGTGTTTGTTTCCCCCATGGTCACTCGGACAGTGGTTTCGCAGTTTCTTGACGTCAGGAGTTAAATAAATAGGTGGCTCGACTAGGCGGGCAGGCCAGTTAAGTAGTACCTCTGTGTCCGTGTGATTGTTTGTTGTCAGCATGCAATACAACACTCTCCAGGCTTCTGCCAGAGCCATGCACTCTGCCAAAAGCTCCTGTCTGTTCTATTCCTTTTTGACACCGATTCCTGTTGGATCTATGCACTCTTCATTCCTCTTTCTGATCAGTGTAGTCCCTAGTTCCTGGGAGTGGCTGGAACGCCCACTGTGTTGGACAATTACCATGCTGCATAGTTTCAGAGGCGTGCAAACGTTTGCTCATTAGGCCTGAGATTTAAACAGCCACTTTGTCCCCTTAGACCAGGAAACTCCAACTTTTTAAAAAAGAGCTATTTTTGTTCAATGAAAATCATTCAGAGCTACTACTATTATTAGTATTGTTGAAATATTGACCACATCAGCCAAGATTACATTAGTGCCCACCCGCTGCAAACTTTCCACCAGTGATCACTTCGGTGCATCTGACAGGGTTGGCAGGTTCAATTTAAAAAAACGATGTTCTCAATTTGAAAAGCCTTTACAAGGGCACTACGTAATAGTCATAGCCGCAACATCCCTGGCTCCAAGGTCATAAGATTAGTAAAACATCTCGCCAATGCCAAATGATTTTCACTCAAATACCAGCTTTAAATATATTTTGGAAATTCAAACATTATTTCTCCAAACAGCTGCTTTGGAGCTTTAAAAATACACACATTTTCGTCTCAAATACAACCTTTTCAATTTTGTTTAACCTACATTACATCATTCTGCCAAGCAAAAGCTTCTAATTTAGTAGGCTGGGGTGCACACAGACAAACTACTGACAGGCAGCTGGAGAGCTACCAGTCGCTCACGAGCTTCTCGTTGGAGAAGCCTGCTCTAAATTGATTAACCTTTAGTTATCTCAGATTAAAAAGGCAGAAAAACATAACACTTTTTTGCTGTGTACATTTGAAAGAGTGGTCTTGCCCGAACTGCCAATGGTGACATGCAAAATAAAATGTAAATAATGTGCAAATATTGACAGAGATGAAAAGAGGAAAGCAGAGGGCTGCTGAAAGAACAAGCATTGAAAATGCAATAGGTCTCGCCCTTGATCAAGTCAAAGCCATTTGCTTTGCTAATGGTATTGTATAGGAAAGCAAATGGCTTTAGCCTAATAAAAGACGAGACCTATTGCATCTTTAATGCTTGTTGTATTTGGTGACATTTGCACCTACTCGGACTCCCCAATCCACCTTCTATATCTTCATGTGTTGCAATGCCCTGTGCAGCAGGTGCCAGCCACTTGTACCACAGTGTCACCAGTGCCCCTCTCTTCTAAGGCCTATACACTGCCGTAAGACCTGTCTTTGAACCAGTGCCTGTCACCGCAGTGATTCCGTTTCTTACAGGACCACACTTATCTTTACTGTGTAACCTCTTTGACACAATGTTAAAAGTGAACACATAGAGGACAAGGAATGCAAACAGCTCTCTGACAGCGTGCTTGTGGCCGCCCACACACGTCACACGCAGACTGGACAGGCTGTTTTATTTGTGGCTGGTCCTAATCAGGGCACAAGTCCTAAAAAAAGAAGTGGGGGGAGGCTGTCACCGGAAGTGACCTCACAACAAAAAGTGACGTCACGAAAGGTGGCTTGCACCATCATTGCCTCCCCTAGCTCACCCCTTAGATGCGATTGCGTCTGAGTAGTCAGCGCGTGAGCAGCGTGCTGTGAGCTCCGAGCTCCTCGTCCCAGAGAGGCCAAAGAGTGAAGTCCAGCTGTTTGCCAGGGGGGACGGCGTCCACCCAGTAAAATAAGTGGGGGGACGCCCTCCACCCGCGTGGTACCCGGGCTCGAGCACTGGTCCTAATCTTTTTGTTGCCTGCATTCCGGCTGCACCATGCCTTACTCTTTCTTCCTGGAGACATCAATCATGGTAGCTCCTGATACCGATACCGACACCAGCCTCAGCACCATCGCTGCTGCTCCTGCTACTGTCCGCCGCCACTGTACCAGGCCCGCACTTGGCGAGCTGCGGGTTCGGATGTACAGCAGGGCGGTGGGGGTGGGGGTGGGGTGGCAAGGCTGTGGTGCTGTAGCGCCATTATGTTTTTGTGCTCTTGTGGTGGCTGAGTTAGCTGCAGTACCGTACAGTACAGTGTGGGCTGTAATTGGTTGTTAACCCTGATATCAACCCCTGGGCAAAACCCCTGTGCAATACCAAGGCAGCTATCAGTAAACTTCTTCACAGTGCCAACCAGAGTGGAAGAACCCGGATTTACGCTCAGTGCCAGCAGTGCCATGAACAAGAACAAATAAACCGGCTGTGCCTGCAAGTCTTGCCATTCTAGTGAGAGTCGTGAAAAGTTAGATTTACCAACACATTTTTTGGGGAGAGTGGTTAAGCTTCTCTAACGTCAACTTCTTCTCCAGTGCCAAACTTCCCTCCCTTTCTAATTGTCATTTCCATGTAGGTATAGCTTCCCTCTATGGGCAGGGGGAGTGTGGAGTGGGGGATTCTTCATAGAATCTCTCCACTGCAGCCAAAGAGCCCTGATTTCCTTCTTCCCTGCTTGTCTACTCCTTATATAGAACTAGCTTACCCGTCGCGCGTTGCTGCGATCTCTGAAGAAAGGAAATTCAAGGAAACTCTTCATGATAACATTCAATTTACATTGTGTCATTTTTATTGGAACTTATTCATTTTAATATGGAAAACATTTCAAAGTGTCGTTTTAATTCTATTTACTTATTCGAGTGCTTGTGGATACACGATTTTTTGGTTTTCTGTCTGGTGCGTACATTAGTATTCGAAAGATTATGAGGGCCCTGGGGGGCTGATATTTAAAAACATTTATGCCAGAAACCTTTGCGGGAGTGTACTCAACAACTTCCCAATGTTTCCTGGCAATCGGATAAATGGTGTTTTAATTATATTTATTTATTCGAGTGCTTGTGGATACACGATTTGTTGTTTTTCCGTCTTGTGCGTACTTCAGTATTCGAAACATTATGAGGGTCCTGGGGGGCTGATATTTTAAAAATATTCATGGCAGAAACCTTCGCGGGAGTGTACTCAACAACTTCACAAAGTTTCATGGCGATCTGATGAATGGTGTTTTAATTCTATTTATTTATTCGAGTGCTTGTGGATACACAATTTGTTGTTTTTCCATCTGGTGCGTACATCAGTATTTGAAAAATTATGAGGGCCCTGGGGGGCCGATATTTTTTTTTAAATGATGCCAGAAACCTTTGCGGGAGTGTACTCAACAACTTCCCAAAGTTTCATGGCAATCGGATGAATGGTGTAGTAATGCATAAAGGACAAACAGACAGACAGACATACATTCGTTTTTATATATATAGATGAAGTCTGACATGCTTCCACCCTCCAGTGCAGTAATTTTAAAAACATACTCTGGGATACCATAAATTGGCTGTAGGAGAAAAGGAACAGAGTACTAAAGGGCAGACTCATGAGGGGCACTGTCATGAGAAGTGAAACCAATGACATACAATCTGTGCATTACGTTTGATAAAGTATTCCCAAAAGACATAGTCAACAAGCTGTTCTCATTTATTTAAGTGATCAAAAACTGACGGCATTTTAAGATCGTTGACGGGGTTTAGCATTGCTTTAAGTGGTCTAAAATGATGGGGCGTCTAAAGGGTAGTGACCTAGAAAGATGTGGCCTTTGTGACTAAGAGATTGTCTTCATACGTCCTCCTTGTACTTCTGTTTCTCTTCATCATTCTACTGGCAATCCTATGTCATCTTGTCCTTCATCATATTCTCTTCATCATTATTATCCTGGCCCTTTGCCTCCTCCTGGTCCTGTCCTCTGCCATTTCTTCCTCCTATTGTCCTGGCCCTCCTCGTCCTCCTTCCCTTCCTATTCTTGCCCCTGGTGCTCATCTTGTTCCTGTTTCTGTTCTGGGGTCTGCCCCTCCTTATCCTGGTCCACCTCATACTCCTGGTACTCTTGTGTGTGCTGGTCCTTTTGCCCTGGTCTTGAATCTTCTCTTTACTATCCATAACTTCTTCCTTAGCCATGTGATCTGTCCTATTACTCTTTTCTTCCTTTTGATCCATCTTCTTGTCCTTCTCCTCCTAGTTCATTTCTCATCCTCCTGGTCATCTTCCTGGCCCCAAATGGTTCTCCTATTACTGGTCCTCCTTCTCCTAGTCCTGATACTCCAGATCCTAGTCATTTTGGTCCTGGCTCCCTCGTCTTCTTGGGCCTGGTATATTTGGTCTTGGTTCTCCAGGCACTTACTATGTCCTGATCTTGTTCCTCCTGGCTCTGGACTTCCTGTTCTTTCTGGGGCTGGCCTTTCCAGGCATTCCAATGCCCTTAGTTTAGGCCCTCCTCTTCCTAGTCTTCTTTCTGGTCTTCCTTGTGATCTCCCTCTTCTCAGGCTCCTATTCCACCTCGTCCAAACTAATCATGGCTCTTTCATCTGCTGTTGCTCCTGGTCCTTCTCCTCCTCATCCTGTCCCTGGCGATCCTCCCCAACCTCCTGGCCTCCTCCTACTCCTTCTCTGTTTACTGTTTGTGCATTGCTCACATTAATTAAAAGTCATCTGTGCCTCTTTAGCACCGCAGCGCTCCACTGCTCTGTGTACTCTTTGTGCATTGCTCGCATTGTCTTGCTTATCATTTGTGCCTCCTCAGTATCGTTGCGATATGTTGGTCGCATTGCCTGATAAATATTATTTGCGCCTGACTGTGGCTCCAATCTCGTCCTGTTTTCGCTTTGGTATTTGCTGCAATTTTGTTGTTGTGCCTCGTAGCCCGCCCCTCCACCCCGCTCCCGCCTCCCAGCTGCTCCTCCCTCCCACTGATAGTTGAGGTGCGTGCCATCCGGGGAAGCGTGTGACCGTCCTGACTCGCTCTGAGGCGTCCGCTCCCCACGCTCCCTGACCTTTGGGTATCGTAGCGCTGTACTGCTCTGTTTGCTGTTTGTGCATTGCTCGCATCGATTGGAAGTCATCTGTGCCTCTTTAGCATCGCAGCGCTCCACTGCTCTGTTTACTGTTTGTGCATTGCTCGCATTAATTAAACGTCATCTGTGCCTCTTTAGCACCGCAGAGCTCCACTGCTCTGTGTACTCTTTGTGCATTGCTCTCATTGTCTTGCTTATCATTTGTGCCTCCTCAGTATCGTTGCGATATATTGGTCGCATTGCCTGATAAATATTATTTGCGCCTGACTGTGGCCCCAATCTCGTCCTGTTTTCGCTTTCGTATTTGCTGGCATTTTGTTGTTGTGCCTCGTAGCCCGCCCCTCCACCCCGGTCCCGCCTCCCAGCTGCTCCTCCCTCGCTCCGCCCCCCCATCACTATCCACATATGACAGACGCATTTGCGCGCAGCGTTCACACGCAACGGACGCGCCCCATGCGTGCCGAAGGCGCGCCAAAGGTAAGCCCCTCTATGCCCGCCCGCGCCTGGACCGCGCCCAGTGCCATACCCCCTGGCCCACGCAAAATCCACTCCACTCGCGTAACGTATAACGCCGCTACCCTCTCTGCACTCAACCCCAGCCGACTCCCAAACTGCTACCAAGCCGCCCCAGGACACACCCATGGACCCTTCACCTGCCACTTCTGCAAATTCGACTGCATTAAGACCCACAACAAATCCACATACTCCAAACAGAGCCCCAACACTAACCACCTGAAGTGCATCCTACTCAACACCCGCTTGGTCCACAAACACGCCATTGAACTTTGGAACCTACTCGACATCACATCGCCGGACGTCGCCTTCCTCACAGAAACTTGGATGAACACCTCATCAACGCCCGACATCGCCATAGCCATCCCGGACGGCTACAAAATCATCCGAAAGGACCGCATCAAGCGAACAGGAGGAGGAATCGCCATCGTCCACAAGAACACCATCCACATCACAACCAACTCCGATGACAACCTCACAACCGCCGAACACCTTCACTTCCAGATCCACACCGACCCTAAGACCACACTCAGAGGCACCCTCATCTATAGACCACCTGGACCCCGCACACAATTCAGCGAAGACATCACTGACTTCATCAGCCCCCACGCCCTCCCCTCTGAGGACTACATTCTACTGGGAGACCTCAACTTCCACCTGGAAAAAAACAACGACAGCAACACCACCACCCTCTTGGACAACCTCGCCAATCTCGGACTCAAACAACTTGTTGACACCCCCACCCACTATGCCGGGCACACGCTCGACCCAATCTTCACCTCCAGCAAGCACATCTCCTTTAATCACACCACAGCTCTCCATTGGACGGACCACAGCTGCGTTCACTTCATCTTCAAAAAGACTACGACCCACAACCACCCACAACCAATTCCACTGAGAAACTGGAACAAAATTACCTCCGACCAGCTCTTCACATCGCTTCACCAAAACCCTCCTGCAAAATCATCGGACCCAAACCAAGCAGCCCCCAACCTCACACAATGGATCACTCACAGCGCAGACGAAGTAGCACCCTTGAAAAACCATCAAATCAAGCAAGGCACCAAGAAAGCCCCCTGGTTTAATGATGACCTTAAGAAATCCAAGAAGATCTGCCGCACCCTCGAAAAAGCATGGCGAAAAAACCCAACCTCTGACAACCTGGCCACCTTCAAGAACGCCACCCGCAAACACCACCAACTGATCCGATCCACCAAGAAATCATCATTCAAGGATCGACTCGACAACAACGCCCACAACAGCAAAGAACTATTCAACATCGTCAAAGAGTTTACCAACCCCACCGCCGGCACCAACGACATCACTCCCTCCCAAGACCTCTGCGACTCTCTAGCATCGTTTTTCCACAACAAAATCGCTGACATACATAACAGCTTTGGAGACCAGTCCACCCCACCCACCTACGAACCTGAACCCCCCCCAACAACCTTTGCGCCTGGAACCCAATCACCACCGAAGACACCATCCGCCTGATGAACACCATTCACTCAGGATCACCAACCGACCCATGTCCCCACCACATTTTCAACAAAGCAGACTCCATCATCGCACCCCATCTCCGAGACGTCATCAACTGCTCCCTCAACTCCGCTACCTTCCCGGATAGCTGGAAACATGCCGAACTCAGCTCCCTCTTGAAGAAACCCACAGCAGACCCCACTGAACTTAAGAACTACCGCCCCATCTCACTCCTCCCATTTCCTGCCAAAGTCATTGAGAAAGCCGTCAACAGTCAACTCGCAGCCTTCCTCGAATCCAACAAATCCCTCGACCCTTCACAGTCCGGCTTCCGAGCCAAACACAGCACCGAGACCGCCCTCATCGCAGCAACAGACGACATTCGATCCCTATTGGACAACGGAGAAACAGCTGCCCTCATCCTACTTGACCTCTCCGCAGCCTTCGACACAGTCTGTCATAGCACCCTTATACAACGCCTCAGCAACGTCGGAATACAAGGAAAAGCATTGGACTGGATAATCTCGTTCCTCGCCGGTAGAACCCAGAGAGTCCGTCTCCCCCCTTTCAGATCAGAGGTCACAGAAGTCATATGCGGCGTACCCCAAGGATCTTTACTCAGCCCCACCCTCTTCAACGTATACATGAGTCCCCTCGCATCCATTGCGCGCCAACACAACCTCAACATTATCTCCTACGCAGACGACACCCAACTGATCCTCTCCCTCACCAAAGACCCAAATACCGCCAAAACCAACCTACACGAAGGAATGAAAGAAGTAGCCGAGTGGATGAAGAACAGCCGTCTAAAACTGAACTCGGACAAAACGGAAGTCCTCATCTTAGGATCATCCCCCTCCGCCTGGGACGACTCATGGTGGCCACCGGCCCTGGGAACCGCACCCATACCAACGGACCACGCACGTAACATGGGCTTCATCCTAGACTCCTCCCTCTAGATGACCAGACAAGTCAACGCCGTCTCTTCATCATGCTTCAACATCCTACGAATGCTCAAGAAAATCTTCCGCTGGATCCCCACCGAAACAAGAAAGACAGTCACCCATGCACTGGTCACAAGTCGACTGGATTACGGAAACACCCTTTATTCCGGAACCACAGCCAAACTACAGAAAAAACTCCAACGCATCCAAAACGCCTCAGCCAGACTCATCCTTGACATTCCCCACCAAGCTCACATCTCAGACCACCTGAAAGACCTCCACTGGCTCCCCGTCAACAAGAGAATAACGTTCCGCCTTCTCACCCCCGCACACAAAGCCCTCTACGACCTAGGACCTGAATACCTCAACACGCGCCTGTCCTTTTACACCCCCACCCGCAAACTTCGATCATCCAATCAAGCCCTCGCCGCAATCCCACGCATCCAAAGATCCACCATGGGGGGGAAATCCTTCTCCTACTTAGCGGCCAAGACCTGGAATTCTTTCCCCACCCACCTCCGCCTTACACAGAACCACCTCTCCTTCAGAAAACAACTAAAAACCTGGATATTTGATAAGTAAAGCTCCCCCCCTCCATCAAGCGCCTTGAGACCCTCTGGGTGAGTAGTGCGCTATACAAATTTAAACTTGACTTGACTTGACTTGACTTGACTTCTTCTAGCCCTCCCCCTGATCATTATGCACCTCCTCATCATGGTCTGCCTTCAGATCCTCTTTCTACCTCTGTTCCTAATCATGGTCTTCCTCCTTGTGGTACTGCCCCTCAGCCTCCTTGTCCTCTTCCTCCAACTGGCATTGGTGCTATTCCATTAGGGCCTGTTTGCAAACTGGTACAAAAGGGGGCGGTGATGGTCCTCTCTGTTTGCCATAAATTGGCAGGGTATGCTCAGACGTGAGTCCCTTGCTCACTTTGCCACTGGATTCAAGCAAGCCGGGCTGAAGACGGCTGAAATGCCAGAAACCGGTCCTAGGAAGCTTGTTTCGGTCCAGGAAAGGCATGGCTTGGCAGTTCGGGCTGGACTGTTCCCATGAGGCACAGGGTCAGACTGATTTGCATATGGCCATGTCTGAACTGGGGTGTCAGAGTGGGCTAAAGAATGGTGATGGATTAAACCCAGATCTGTTGACTGGGTGTGAGAGTTTGATTGGTTCAGATGCTCCGTCCATAACCACCCGCTTTTGTACCGCTTTGTTTGTAAACTGGTCTCCTTGCCCCTGCTCTTCATTCTGGCCTTTTTCCACCTCAACATCTCCCACTTAGTCCTCATCCTCATCCTCTTCCTGATCCTATTCCTGCTTCTGGTCCTGTCCTTCTGTGCTTCCTCATACTTGTGGTTCTCCTCCTGGCTTTTATTGCCAGTGTCCTGTCCTACTCCTCAATCCTCTATCTTCTTCTTCTCTAGGTACTCTTCATTCTGGTTGAGGGCATCCCCCTCATAGTCCATGTTTCCCTCCTGGTCCTCCTTATGATACTCCCTCGGGCCTCCTACTGGCCCTGGTCCCATTTTTCACCCTTCTGGTCTTTCTTCTCCCGTTCTTCCTCTGGTATCTGACCCTGGAGTGGTCTTCCTCATCCTTTTCATCATAGTCAACCAGTTCCTGGTCTTTTTGGTCCTGGCTATCCTGGTCTGTTTGTTCCTGGTCCTGCTCCAAGTCTCGTTCCTGGTTGTGGCCCTCTCGGTCCTCATCCCTGGTCCTCCCTGCCTTGATCTTCCTTGTCTTATTGCCCCTGTGACTTCTGGTCTGGTTAGCTGGTGCTTATCCTCCTACTCCTGTACCCACTGGTCTTTCTAGTTTTTGTTCCTCAATGTCTTTGTCAGCGCGAAAACCCACACCTTTTTTTTCTTCCCCCTGGATTGCTGATTTTCTCAGACCTGAAGCAGCGGAGTCCCTTTACAGACTTTGATGCTCTCAAATGGACCTGTATCTACTGTGTTTGGTTAGGTCAATGAGCACTTGCTGCTCCTATTGAGGGTGAAGATCTTCTGTCATACATTCATAGGCCTTGATTGCCCTTACATCGCACAGCTTTGGAACCGCTGGAAATGTTGGGTATGAAACAATTTTTGAATTACATTCAGTTGCCTTGGAGATATAAAAAGTCACTCCATCTGGAGTAAAACTCTATCTGTTAAATCCAGGGCTCTCACATCTGAGACTCAACGACGTGACACAAAACCCATCAAAGTAGATCATTTTGCCTACATCTGCTCCCTGGACAGGTATTTATTAGAAGGTCGTGATTTGAGCAGATGTAACACCTTATTAACGCCCCAGGTTTAGTAGGAAAGGACAATCTAATGCCTCTAAGAAGCTTGCAAACCAATGGATGTGCTTCTATTGGATGCCCATCCAGATGTGAGCGACCTGACAAAATAGCAAAATGGAAAGGTATTAATGGACCTATATGCTAAGCCCTCTGAAGCTAAACAAGCCAGGAAATTCTAAATGTGGACACCATCTGCCCCAAGGGATGCAGTTGTCTTTGTTGACACCAACCCAACTATTGAGACCAGGCCAAGCAGTATCTTTATTCATGCTAGCTCCCCATGCCTTGGAAAGCAATGAGGCAGCTTCCTGTGAAATACGAGGGACTTTCCAATGTTCCCGGTAATCCTCCACACCATAAGACATAGAGAGCATGCTCGGACCAGGTGCTGAGGGATTCTTGGGGATACCGGAGAAGATCCAGAAACAGGGGTAGAGGGATTGGAAAATCCCAAGAAGGTTTAATCGGAACTGGAAACCAGACATGAGACCTCCAAATCAGGGTGATTACCACCTGATCACCTGTTGCCTCTGATCTTGGGCAGAAAATGTCATTATCATTGCAAATGGTGGAAACGCGTACCCTTTTTCCTTGCTCCAATCCTGGAAAAATGCAAGAAATAATGGAAGCTTCCCTTAAGTAGTCATAAAGTAGGTCCCTGAGTTGCCGTGGGATAATGCACTTCCTTTAGTATGACAGGAAATAATGAATCAATGGTTGCCGCCTGGGTCATGTCCCAATATCATAGCTAGTCTTACCCACAATGGATTTTCAGCTCCAGGCAGTGGCTATGTGGATCAAAAGAGATTTTTTTTTAAATGAATTACAAAGCAGCCCCTTCACGAACAAGCATTAAAAATGCAATAGAACTCACCTTTAATTAAGTGAAAGCCATTTGCTTTGCTATACAATACCATTAGCAAAGCAAATGGCTTTAACTTAAAGGCGAGACCTATTGCATTTTCAATGCTTATTCTCCTTTCTCTTACTTCTCCTTTTCCTCCTGCTTTAGCCCTTCCTTTCTTCCTTCACGGTCTTCTTCCTTGCAGTACTCTTGTCTTTCCTTTTCCTTCCCCCTTTCTTGCCTCCCTTCACTTTCTCATCTTGTTTGTTTCCCTCTCATTGGTTTCAGTGTTCCAGAAGCATGGCAAGCTAGTGGGGTTCCTGCGCACCTTCATGAAGTCGCGCCCCAACAAGCAGCGCTTGAAGCAGAGGGGGATCCTGAAGGAACGCATTTTCAGCTGCGACTTGGGTGAACACCTGCTCAACTCTTGCAATGATGGGAGGTTGGAACAGGGCAAGTACTTGGCAGAGCACAAAAGACCCCACCGCAACCATCCCATTGTTTGCAGCTGAAGGCTATGGAGCAAATGCAGATTACCAGTATTCACTTTGTGCTCTTGGGTAAGTAATGCTATCTCGTGACGTAATACTTCGATCCCAATGGGACCATTCCATGACATGAAGGTCACTTGAATTATTGTTATTGTGAGTCTGTGGCGTTCTCCACGTAATTATGGATCTGCTGCATTTGCCACATAATTTTACTGCTGCATGATTTGCAGATTTTAACCCAAGAAATAGTTTTGAGCTCAAAAGGTTTAAAACGTATAACATTGCATCAACGTGTTTTGCCATACAGTGGAAGGGTTTTTGCAAAGATTGACTGGTCACCTTTCTGTTGCTTATTGCTATGTTTGGGTGTTAAACAGAGGTGCAACATATGTTCAGACAGTGTTAACAAGTGGAACAAGCATTGAAAATGCAATAGGTCTCGCCTTTGATTAAGTTAAAGCCATTTGCTTTGCTAATGATATTGTATAGCAAAGCAATGGCTTTACCTTAATGAAAGGCGAGACCTATTGCATTTTTAATGCTTGCTGAGCAATGTCGGCACAAACAAAGGAAAAACTCAAGCACCACAGCAGAAACTTGGTGCTTTTGTCTAATGTAAGTGCCTCAGGCTGCTTCAAGAGGGCTGGCAGGCAGCGTTCATGAAACGTAACTCAGTCAGGAAAATGCCTTCTAACTCTGGCCTTAGAGCAGCTTGCTGATAAATGCTGTGCTCTCCAAGAAGATACAGCGCCATGCTAACGAGCGTTGCAGAGAGGTTATGGTACTGGGCTATCACGCCAAGAGCTGCTTCTGCCCCGCCATAAACCAGCAGCCCAGCGCCTGCTTCTTTGCGCTTGAGGTGCCTAAAGGTCGAACAAACATACATCTATCTCTGGGTTTTTCCCTGGTTATGCACAGACTTTGGCCTGAACAAGCCAGAAACAGTGAGCAGAGATACCCTCTCTGTTTCCGCCTTTTGTCTAAAATTCGTGCATTAACTAGCAGAAAATCCGAGTTATATATTTGAACTTTAGACACCTTAAACGATAAAAAAAATAGACGTTCAACTCTGCGCTGCGCCATCAGGATGCGCACCCTGGTGCTGTCAAGCATCTCAGCTAAGAAGTGCAGCGACCAAAGTGCATCAGCCTGAGAAGCCCTGCGGCCCAGCAACTCCACAGCACCCTGGCGCTGCTTAACAACTCCACAGCACCCTGGCGCTGCCAAGCAACTCCACAGCACCCTGGCGCTGCTCAGCAACTCCACAGCACCCTGGCGCTGCCCAGCAACTCCACAGCACCCTGGCGCTGCTTAACAACTCCACAGCACCCTGGCGCTGCCAAACAACTCCACAGCACCCTGGCGCTGCTTAACAACTCCACAGCACCCTGGCGCTGCCCAGCAACTCCACAGCACCCTGGCACTGCCCAGCAACTCCACAGCACCCTGGCGCTGCTTAACAACTCCACAGCACCCTGGCGCTGCCCAGCAACTCCACAGCACCCTGGCACTGCTTAACAACTCCACAGCACCCTGGTGCTGCCACGCAACTCCACAGCACCCTGGCGCTACCCAGCAACTCCACAGCACCCTGGCGCTGCTTAACAACTCCACAGCACCCTGGCACTGCCAAGCAACTCCACAGCACCCTGGCGCTGCCCAGCAACTCCACAGCACCCTGGCGCTACCCAGCAACTCCACAGCACCCTGGCTCTGCTTAACAACTCCACAGCACCCTGGCGCTGCCCAGCAACTCCACAGCACCCTAGCGCTGCTTAACATCTCCACAGCACCCTGGCGCTGCCAAGTAACTCCACAGCACCCTGGCGCTGCCCAACAACTTCACAGCACCCTGGCGCTGCTTAACAACTCCAGAGCACCCTGGCACTGCCCAGCAACTCCACAGCACCCTGGCACTGCTTAACAACTCCACAGCACCTTGGCGCTGCCAAGCAACTCCACAGCACCCTGGCGCTACCCAGCAACTCCACAGCACCCTGGCGCTGCTTAACAACTCCACAGCACCCTGGCACTGCCCAGCAACTCCACAGCATCATGGTGCTACCCAGCAACTCCACAGCACCCTGGCGCTACCCAGCAACTCCACAGCACCCTGGCACTGCTTAACAACTCCACAGCACCCTGGTGCTGCCACGCAACTCCACAGCACCCTAGCGCTGCCCAGCAACTCCACAGCACCCTGGCACTGCTTAACAACTCCACAGCACCCTGGCACTGCCAAGCAACTCCACAGCACCCTGGCGCTGCCCAGCAACTCCACAGCACCCTGGCGCTACCCAGCAACTCCACAGCACCCTGGCTCTGCTTAACAACTCCACAGCACCCTGGCGCTGCCCAGCAACTCCACAGCACCCTAGCGCTGCTTAACATCTCCACAGCACCCTGGCGCTGCCAAGTAACTCCACAGCACCATGGCGCTGCCCAACAACTTTACAGCACCCTGGCTCTGCTTAACAACTCCAGAGCACCCTGGCGCTGCCCAGCAACTCCACAGCACCCTGGCACTGATTAACAACTCCACAGCACCTTGGCGCTGCCAAGCAACTCCACAGCACCCTGGCGCTACCCAGCAACTCCACAGCACCCTGGCGCTGCTTAACAACTCCACAGCACCCTGGCACTGCCCAGCAACTCCACAGCATCATGGCGCTACCCAGCAACTCCACAGCACCCTGGCGCTGCTTAACAACTCCACAGCACCCTGGCGCTGCCCAGCAACTCCACAGCACCCTGGCGCTGCCCCGTTACCAAGCAGCCGGGTTTCAGATCGCTCTTCGAAGCTAGCACCAGGTGTCCTCAGTTTAGGCATCAGCCACTGGACAGGCTTCACCCTGTTCACGCACCTCCTTGTGCGCCTCTAAGTGCTAGGGGTTACAATGCTGGAGAGGCACGTAGCAAGGGTCACATTAAAACATCAGAAACCCAAAACGTGTGTTATTTAAAATCAGATATAAGGTTATATTCAAATTTCAACTCCACAGAATACAGGTGATTTTTTTGAGAGGGAAATGAAAAAAAAGATGCCCACAGAAAATAGCACATCACATGCTTGAAAGCATTAACCAGAATGTTACCATTGGTGTAAATTGAGTGTACAGTTCTAATCAGCAGGGATTAGCAGTATATTTGATATGTATATTTGTTACGACCTCGTCAATGTGACTGATTTAATCTATTTGCAAAATTCGAAATGTGTCATGTAGTTAAATAATTTTCAAAATCGTGTGTTCATAAACATCATGTGTTTGTGTAGTGTGACACATAGAGACAATAGTAGGTTGTCGTCACAAGTATTTATTTAAGATATATAAAGGACCCGCTAGGAGCGGAAACAGCAACAACAGATGATAACGGGCGCCAGCTGTCATCTAACTGACAGTTATACTGACGTCATATAAATAGCATATGAACATTCCATGATCTGACATCACTGTGTCAGATCATGGAGATGGAAAACATACTGCGTATCAAACCCCCCTGCACTACCACAATAAAGAAGGTACAACATCTCCCTTTTTTCCCATGAAGAACAAAACATATACAGTATAATTACTCCATTACATAGTCTTTGAATCTTTCGGGCAGATTGATGATTCTCCCACCTCTAGACGACATTCCCTCTATGGTTTTAGGGATGATTTCATTCACAATTTCAGTAGGTGCCCTAGTACCAACATTTCTAGGATTCACGTTAGTGTCATCTTGCGTTATAACAGAGTCATTTTCACAAACAGAGGTACCCCTTGAACTCTCAATTAACTCCGAAGAAAACCTGTGGTTGTCATCAACATGAGATTGGTATAGAGTATTTGGCATGTCTTCCCATTCAAGCACACTGTCATTAAAGCTATCTTCTTTGTTTTCCTCATTCTTCATTATTATTCTCTCTTGTCCTGGTTTAAGTTTCACCACATGGTCTTTACTACGCCATCCTTCACCTTCTACCAATACTGCACCATTGGTAGCCCTTCCAACTCTCATGGGTTTACTAAATTTAGACTCTCCCTTTCTCACCATACCAGGCTTCTTCACTAAAACCCAATCTCCCGGTGTTATACATTTGTCTTTCGCCCTGTTGACCATGTCAGAATATGCTTTGGCTGTCTTTTGTTTCTTTTCAATGCTTTCTTTCACTCTGAGCTCCTCATCATTTATCTCTTTTGATTCAGTTACAGCACTACTCCATCCGCCGATTTTAGGTGTTATAATGCTGTTACAGGTTCTTCCTCTCATCAAAAAGAACGGAGTGTGTTTAGTGGCATCTTTAGGTGTATTGTTGTATGCATTAACTTTCACCCTCATGAAATCCTTCACATCCATTTTATTAGCAATAGCCATTTGTATTCCTTCTTTAAAGAATCTGTTCAGTCTCTCTACCTGGCCATTGCTCTTGGGGCTGTATAAAGGAGTTTTTTCTTGAGTAATGCCTGATCTCTTTAGAAATTCGTTCATCATGCTAGAAATCAATTGTGAACCGTTGTCTGACACCAAGATTTTTGGCTGTCCTTCTCTATCAAAGACCTTTTTTAAATAATTTATGACTACTTCTGTCGTGACAGCATTCACAAATTTGTAACAAACCCATTTTGAATAATAGTCCGTTAATACTATCAGGTACTTATTTACATTTGGCATTATATTGAACGGTCCGGCAAAATCAATTGCGATTTTTGCCCATGGTCCATCCGGAATTGCGACACTCTGCAACTCATTCTTCTCAACTCTCCAGTGCTTGTCAGATTTCAAACACTGTTCGCACTTGTCCACATAGCTCCTTACCTCACTGTCCACACCTGGCCACCAGTATTGCATCCTAAGTATGTTCCTGGTGGCAGTGATTCCAGGATGCCCACTGTGAGCCAGTTTTACAATCTTTTGTCTGAGTTCATACGGCGGCACAAAGACTTCGCCTCTTTTTAGATATCCACTTTCCATTGTCAACTCATCACTCACTTGCTGATAGCTCCTTAGTTCATTCGGTAGGTTCCTTATAGGTGGCCATGTACTTCGCACATATTCTTGTACTCTAGCTAAAACAGTATACTTTGCTAACTCATCTTGCCATTCCTTCTCTGTTATGGATCCTTCACACATGATAGTTGCATCAATTAGTGCTACTACACATTCTGTGTCATCCTGTGTTTCCTCCTTCAGATTTTGTATAGGCAAACGCGACAAACAGTCAGCTCTGCTGTTTTTGCCCCCTTTAATGTGCTCTATCATGTAATTGAATTCCTGTAACTTTGACATCAGTCTTAGTAGTCTTGAGCTTGCATTTCCGTTGCCTCGTCCCATACCATCCAACATATATATTAGGGGTTTATGATCTGTCACCAGCGTGAAACTTTTACCCCATAAATAATCCTTGAGTTTGTGCACAGCCCACACACATGCCAAGGTTTCACGTTCAATAGTACTATAATTTCTTTCTGTCTCATTCAACCTTCTAGATATAAAAGCAATTGTGTTCTCCTCGTTTCCCTTTCTTTGACAAAACACTGCGCCAATCCCTTCATTGCTTGCATCTACAGTCACTATGTTTTCTAATTGCGGATCATAAGGTTTTAATGCAGGTGCTTTAGCTATTTCTTCCTTCACCATTTTGAACGCTTGTTCCTGCTCAGTTGTCCATTTAAACACAACATTTTTTCTTAAAAGTTTCCTGAGTGGTTCTACTTTTTCAGCATATTTCTGCATGAACTTCGCATAGTATTCACTGAGGCCCAGAAAACTTTTAAGTGTGTCTTTGTCTCTGGGTTCTGGGGCCTCCCTTATGGCTTGTACAAGATCATCTTTTGGTAGAATTCCTTCCGCAGTTAATACATGGCCTAAATATTCAATTTCATTGGTCATGAATTTGCATTTGTCCTTTGACACAGTCATGCCTTTCTTTTCAATGACTCCCAAAACCTTATCTATTAGCTCCAAAGTGGTCTTGTTCTGTCTCTGAGATGGAAAAGAAAGGTCATTTCAAAGTCGGAAAAGCGGTATTAATGTAAACGGTGTACATAATATTACACAATAAGAATTAAGCAAGTTAAATAACTGGTTCAAGTGTTATACGAGAAAAAAAAAAAGAGAATAACAAAAAGAAATAGACTGGTTTCTATAAAGTGACAATAAACAAAGAGAAATATGGCAGAGAGCAATAATATATGTGCACCTCCCCGTTTTTTAGAAGAGCCTGGTAAACCCACTATGAAGTGGAAGAAATGGAAAAGGGCTTTTGAGAATTATATAATATCCATTGATGGGAAAGCATTTGATGCTGAAAGAAAGTGTTCTTTATTGTTTGGCCTATTGGGAAAGGGTGGGCAGGACGTTTTTGACAGTCTACCCGAATTTGAAAACCCGCCAGGAACGTTTATACCCATGAATGAGTATGAGGAAGCTTTGAAAAGGCTTGAAAAACAATTCGATGAGGAAAACAACATTATGGTCGCAAGGCATAAGTTTGCTTTAAGAAAGCAGCAAGAAGGGGAAACTGTAGATGAATATATTGCTTGTTTAAGAATTTTTTTTTTTTTTAAATTTTAAAAAAATATATGGGAAAAAAGGGAGATGTTGTTCACTTGCAGTCCAATCAACGCTAGGAAAAGACTCCCAGAGTGCTTCACGCGTCACAGCTGAGGAGATTCACAGCCTTCAGCGGACGCTCGAATCTGACAGGAATGCGCGCCAAAAGTAAGTCCTCGCAGATGCCGCTTTCAGTTCAACGACAATTGCCTCAGTGCTTAACCTTCACTTCAGTATACTAGCACGGTCAATTTCATGCGCGCATAACAATTCGGACTAGTTAATCCGTGTTCGCGCTCACTTAGAATTCAGTAACTTTCACGCTGTCCATCTCTTCAATTATTCCATTAACGCTGCACTTCTCATTCACGACACCGTTTACTTGTAACAATGTACTCACATCGAGAAGTTCTCCGCCTTTCCGCTTTTACTTCACTTTCCTTAGTTTGCAGGTTTCATCAATCAAACCCGCCACGATTAGGAACTTCACTTTATATGCCCGCAGGTCCTTTTTTCGATCCCACCCTCGTCGCCAATTGTAGTGTGACACATAGAGACAATAGTAGGTTGTCGTCACAAGTATTTATTTAAGATATATAAAGGACCCGCTAGGAGCGGAAACAGCAACAACAGATGATAACGGGCGCCAGCTGTCATCTAACTGACAGTTATACTGACGTCATATAAATAGCATACGAACATTCCATGATCTGACATCACTGTGTCAGATCATGGAGATGGAAAACATACTGCGTATCAAACCCCCCTGCACTACCACAATAAAGAAGGTACAACAGTTTGTTTAATGAAATAACCTGACGAGATTCAATAATATGGCTCGAGATATCCCATCGGGGTGGTGGAGTAACCCTTCCCAGCCCCGGCGTACAAATTTCGCATTGCTGCCCAATAGTAAACAAACACCAGAAAGGGTTGCTATAGTAACCGCATAATCTCCTTGATACGCGGTGACGCCTAACGCTATGACGCTTAAATCCCGCGTGAATGCGTTTGCAGGGAGCTGACCGATTTGAGTAAACTCGTCGGAAACACAAGCCGGGTAGTAGCAGTCTTTACGAAGCCACCGTGCTGGATTAGATATAGACAAAGTTATTCCAACCGACCGGTATGTTTTGGAATCCTTTAATAATGCTGTTAAACCTTGCACACATAGACGCGCGCAACGCAGAGCTAGTAGGCACATAGCGTCTTTAGGTGCGCTTCTCTTGATACTACTGCCTAACAAGCTATCTCGGGCGCACGAACTTTGGAACCTTTTAATAGTTATGCCATACGGTGCAAACATAGACGCGCAGAGTGAGTAGACATATAGCAACTTCATGCGCGCTAGTCAGTAAGTCCCCGTGTTGGCCCTGATATTTCAGCTATCCTGTGTAAGCTAAACTGAGCGCAGATCAAGTCGGCACTTAGCTACCTTGTGAGCACACATGAAGGCACATAGGAAATTGTCCCGCACACGTACGGACGCATGTTGTAACGTAAAGCGCGCCTGCCCCATAGCCACTAATCATTCGATCACTTAAGGGGTAACTGCATTTTTGGTGTAAATTTCACCATCAAGGCACCATAATACACCGTTTTGATGACACCAGTTGCCACAATATGCTGGCATTAGCCCAAAAATTTTTTATAGAGTGACATAGTCGACCAGTGTGGCCTTGAGCTTTTTTGATAGCACCTAATTGGTAGGTGACATTAGACACTGATACGCTCCTCCTCTCTTTTTACAGAGCAGAAGATTTTATCCCGACTTCAGGTGACAATCTTGCACTTGGAATTTAGGGTGAGTCGTCACACTGCCCCTGCAATTGGTTAAAATGCTTAATCAAAATCCCCCTCTGATAAAAGTATTTTTGACTTATTTGCAGACTGTCGTGCATTTAACCGGCTTGATAAAGACCCGCCGCGACCAACAAGTTGGCGCTTGATAGGGTCGAAACGTCGAGAATTCCTACAGGCCCCTTAACTCTAGAACTCCAATGAAATAAAAGAAATCAAAAGGGTTCAAGAAGTTTACATCAGTGGATGGCCTTTGCAAAGCAAGATCTTTGTAACTGTTGTATATTTGTATAGATTGCCTAATTGAATGCATTGATTGTGTATATAGTCTTTTGTATTATTGTTTATTGCGCCGTGATCACTATTCATTGTTTTCACTTTTTGTTGCACTACATAGAAGAAATTGACAGTCTTGTGTACAGATAAAATGATTTTTGTAAGGTTATGATTCATTTAATATAAAGAGAATACAGAGTCACTTGGAGGTTATTCTTTCATTCGATTGTAAGAAACCTCATTTCTCTTTTCTTGCAGAGGGGGTATTGGTTTACAAAATTAAATAATAACGTTGAAAATAAGTGTTGTTCATACCCAACAGAACCAATTTTCTTTTGAACTGAAAGAATTAACCAAGCATTCCTGCTTTTCGCAGTCTGACAATGTCACATGCTTAATGAACCAAGCTTCACTCGTATCGCAGCCTGTCCATGTCACATCCTCGATGTGCACAGCTTCCCTCCTACCTCAGTCTGCGCACATCACATGCTTGAAGGTTTTAGCCAAGCCTCTGCTTCTCATAGTCTGACAATGTCGCAATCTTAATGAACCAAGCTTCCCTCATATTTTAGCCCGTCCATATCACATCCTCGATGTGTCAAGCTTCCCTCCTTCTCATTGTACAAAATATGCTTGATGGGATGAGTCAAGCTTCTCTTCTTCACGAAGTCTGTCCATGTCACGTGCTCAGTGCAATGAACCACGCTCCACCCTTCTCAGAGTTTGTACACAAAATAAGCTCGATGAATAGAGGAAAGAGTACCTCTTTCTCACAATTCACTACTGCAAAATGTTTGATAGAATCAGCCAAGCTTTCCCTCCCATCTCAGCTTGCCCTGGCACGAGTGCGAAGTGCGACGGGAGAGAAAAAAGACTACTTTGATTAACTGAATGCTTTTATGTTTATGGTTTTTATGAACTGATAAACTACATTAAAAAACAAGCATTTACAATGCAACGGTTTCGCCTTTGCAAAAGTTAGAGCTATTGGCATTGTAAATGACAAACTTTTTATTTATGTGTTGGTTTTGAAAACAGATAAATAAATGGCATTGTCATTTACAATGCCAATAGCTTAATCCCTCGCAAATGCAAGACCTATTGCATTTGCTCCCACACAGAGCCACACACACAGAGCCACACACACACAGCGCTACACACACAGAGAGCCACACACACACACACACAGCGATACACACACACACAGAGCCACACACACACACAGCGCTACACACACACACACACACACACACACACACAGAGCCACACACACACACACACACAGCGCTACACACACACACACTCACAGAGCCACACACACACACACAGAGCCACACACGCACACACACAGAGCCACACACACACACACACAGAGCCACACACACACAGAGCCACACACACAGAGCCACACACACACACACACAGAGCCACACACACACAGAGCCACACACACACACAGAGCCAGACACACACAGAGCCACACACACACACAGAGCCACACACACAGAGCCACACACACACAGAGCCACACACACACAGAGCCACACACACACACACACACACACAGAGCCACACACACACACACACACACACACAGCCACACACACACAGAGCCACACAGACAGAGCCACAAACACAGAGCCACACACACAGAGCCACACACACAGAGCCACACACACAGAGCCACACACACATAGAGCCACACACACACACACAGAGCCACACACACACACAGAGCCAAACACACACACAGAGCCACACACACACACACAGAGCCACACACACACAGAGCCACACACACACACACAGAGCCACACACACACAGCGCCACACACACACAGAACCACACACACACACACAGAGCCACACACACACACAGAGCCACACACACACACAGAGCCACACACACACACAGAGCCACACACACCCACAGAGCCATACACACACACACAGAGCCACACACACAGAGCCACACACACAGAGCCACACACACAGAGCCACACACACACTCTTACCCAAAATAGTCGCGGAGAACAGACCAATCAGCGAAGAAGCACAGCACCCGCAAACATACACAAACCAAATCCGCAAAACAAAAACACATCATTTCCGCAACTCCAAGTAACACGCATTAACAATCGAACAATTAAACGAACACAATAACCACTAAACAGGAACGGCCACGAGTATTGTGTGGCAACACTGGAGGTCCGTCGGAAACTGACGACGCCTAAATAGTGTCGCCCAAACACCTAATCTTGGCAGGGACAACCTGAGCTGCGCAATAGAAGCCGAGGTAAGACTACCGACTACCGACTCGGCAGCTCCGCTAATGTCAGGACTATGAAAGGGGAATGACACTGCTGCAAAGTACATTTCAACCGAACTAAGCAGGATGCTGAAGTGAACTTCCATCTTTCCACCTGCATTTTGAAGTACGTGCACCCCCACCCCTCCAGCCCCCCCCGGACTCCACCCTCGCCAATCTACAGTAAGGTTCAGACGGGCACATTATTTTTAATCTGAACTCTCAAACGGTCAGCAGGGTATTACTGATTAAAATGGTCTCCCTCGCACTGCACTTAAATAATGGAGGTTTTATGTGTGCAGCCTGGCACACAGTCTCCCCGCGGCGACGCCGGGATTCTGTTTGTACATGTGGAAAAAAGTACTGAACTAAGTTTCTCTAACCCTTACTGAAAAAAAGAAAGAAACTGTATAACATCTGCCCCCTTTATATTATTATTATTATCATTATGTATAATAATAATAATAATAATAATAATGATAACAAGCAACGAGGGGGGAGGGGGATGAGGAGCTCACATACACAAGCTGGGAGGGGGTGAGGAGCTCACGCACACACAAGCAACGAGGGGGGTGAGGAGCTCACGCACACAAGCAACGAGGGGGAGAGGGGGTGAGGACCTCACGCACGCAGAAGCCACGAGGGGGTGAGGAGCTCACGCACACAAGCAACGAGGGGGGGAGGGGGTGAGGAGCTCACGCACGCAGAAGCCACGAGGGTGGAGGGGGGTGAAAAGCTCACGCACGCAGAAGCCACGAGAGGGGGAGGGGGTGAGGTGCTCACGCACACACAAGCAACGAGGGGAGGAGGGGGGTGAGGAGCTCACGCACACACAAGCAACGATGGGGGAGGGGGTGAGGAGCTCATGCAGGCAGAAGCAACGAGGGGGGAGGGGGGTGAGAAGCTCACGCACACAAGCAACGAGGGGGAGGAGGGGGTTGAGGAGCTCACACACGCAGAAGCCACGAGGGGGGAGGGTGGTGAGGAGCTCACGCACACAAGCAACGAGGGGGGGGAGGAGGGTGAGGAGCTCACGCACGCAGATGCCACGAGGGGGGAGGGGGGTGAGGAGCTCACGCACACACAAGCAACGAGGGGGGTGAGGAGCTCACACACACAAGCAACGAGGGGGAGGGGGGTGAGGAGCTCACGCACACACAAACAACGAGGGGGAGGGGGGTGAGGAGCTCACACACACAAGCAACGAGGGGGAAGGGGGGTGAGGAGCTCACGCATGCAGAAGCCACAAGGGGGGAGGAGGTGAGGAGCTCACGCACACACAAGCAACGAGGGGGGGATGGGGTGAGGAGCTCACGGACACACAAGCAATGAGGGGGGAGGGGGTGAGGAGCTCACGCACACAAGCAACGAGGTTGGGAAGGGGGGTGAGGAGCTCACACACACAAGCAACGAGGGGGAGGAGGGGGGTGAGGAGCTCACGCACGCAGAAGCCATGAGGGTGGAGGGGGGTGAGGAGCTCACACATGCAGAAGCCACGAGGGGGGAGGGGGTGAGGAGCTCACGCACACAAGCAACGAGGGGGGGAGGGGGGTGAGGAGCTCATGCACGCAGAAGCCACGAGGGGGGAGGGGGTATGAAGCTCACGCACACACAAGCAACGAGGGGGAGGGGGTGAGGAGCTCACGCACACAAGCAACGAGGGGGAAGGGGGTGAGGAGCTCACGCACGCAGAAGCCATGAGGGGGGAGAGGGGAGGGGGAGGAGCTCACGCACACACAAGCAACGAGGGGAGAGGGGGGTTAAGAGCTCATGCACAAGCAACGAGGGGGGAGGGAGGGGGAGGAGCTCACGCACACACAAGCAACGAGGGGGGAGGGGGGTGAGGAGCTCACGCACACAAGCAACGAGGGGGGAGGGGGTAGGGGGTGAGGAGTTCACGCACACAAGCAATGAGGGGGGAGGGGGTAGGGGGGTGAGGAGCTCACGCACACAAGCAACGAGGGGAGGGAGGGGGGGAAAGCTCACGCTTGAATGGATAGTAGCTCCCAGATTCTGCCTATAGGAAAAAACAATTTTATCCAAAATATGGCGAACTAAATGTGGTCGCAAAGGGGGAGCAGCATGCTTGCTGACGGAAAGGAACCTGTGAGCACCGAGACGGATAACCCAGGAGAGCACAGCAGTGAAAGAAAGACGTGACCCACCTCTGACAAGAATCCTCCGACAGTAGTCCGGGTCGCCAGCTTTACTTTTCCCGTAGTCTTCCGAGGGGCCGGAGGCGGGGAAAGCCCCTTGCTGCTGCTGCTCCTTGGTGAACAGATGGCGGATCACCCCGCAAATGGACGCCTGTGTCGCGGCTGGCCCCCCACCAATCAAGCGAGGAGCACTCGGAAGTGATTGGCCCTGGCTGTGGGGAAGGGCGCACAATCAGGACGGCGAGGGCCCGGGCGTAGGGTGGGACATTACACTTTCTTCCAGTGGTGCGGGGCCCCGTGGAAAGGAACCTGTGAGCACCGAGATACCGAAATGCACCGGGGTGAAGCACACTTTTACCACACGGGGTGCATGACTCTGCGGGGCACTGTGCAAATAAAACTTTAACCCACGGTTTGCCGGGCCCTGCCCGTGAATAGTCAGTCCAGGATACCCGGACTTTGCAGGTCCCGGTGCACAACTTCAACCTGCCATTAACCCTCGGTAGCCGGATTCCACATGTGTCCACCTGTAAGGTTACCGGACTCTGCAGGGACGTGTCCACCTCTCATCCTTAGGAGGCTGTTGGAGTCTATAGGATGTCGGTGCTGTGCTGCCTGTGCATGCGTACCGTGAGCCCACGGGCCGCGGACTCTGCAGGGCCGTGTGCACAACGTTAACCTGCCATTAACCCTCGGTAGCCAGATTCCACAGGTGTCCACCTGTAAGGTTACCGGACTCTGCAGGGATGTGTCCACCTCTCATCCTTAGGCTGTCGGAGTCTATAGGATGTCGGTGCTGTGCTGCCTGTGCATGCATACCTTGAGCCCACAGGCCGCGGACTCTGCAGGTACCGTGTCCACCTCTCATCCTTAGGCTGGGGGAATCTATAGGATGCTGTGCATACCTTGAGGCCACGGGCCGTGTGCACAGCGTTAATGCCCAGGTCACTGGATTCCACCGTTCACCCTGGGGTTGTAGGACTGCCTAGGAGGCCACTGCACTTCTTAACCCCTGTGCTGCCGGACTCTGCAGGTGCCGTGAACACCTTTAACCCACAGGCTGCCGGTACTTTCCTTTAACCCACAGGCTGCCGGTACCTTCCTTTGACCCACGCGCTGCCGGACTCCGCAGAAGCCCTGTGCACAGCACACCTTTGACCCCAGGGTCACCGGCTCGGTGCAGCATTACGCAGTAATTCTCCGAGCAGCTGCCGGTGCATTATGCAGCCGGCAGAGAATGCCTCGCTGTGCTTTCATGTAACCGCAACATCTAGGAAACGTTCAGCCCTGCTCAAGTGGCTAATTTTTTAAAGCAAATATGCCTTGTGGCCTCTTTCATGACTAATCCTCGGTGCGCCCGCGGTGCCGGGCCGTGTCGGCGATTAGCCGGGCCTTAAGGCAGCCGCGCCGCGCTCCAGGCCGCTTCAAAGGCCGCAGGACACATAACAAGAACTGAGGGCCCAGTAAAGAATACACGAGGTAGCAAAAGGTACATTACAGGAGGAATATACGAACTCGAAAGTTTCAAACCGGCATCCCGGAGCGGCCACGTCCACTAGTTCAAGACGGCACTGCGGAGCTTCGCAAGTAAGCTACTGCCCGGGCGCCATCTTCGGAGGAATGACAAAAACAAACCTTGGAAAAAATAAATATATAAACAAACGCCCACCGCTGCATGACGGAGAAAAGGGGCGGAGCTTAAAAACACAGAAACGCCCACGAATCTGCTCCCACAATGATTGACACATCTCTCTTCCAATGGCTAGCCTCCATTTACGGAGCTAGCCAATGGAAGAGAGAGGTGGGTTAAAGCCACAGTACTGGAAAACAAAACATTTCGCCTGCGCGACACTGCTGCGCAGTGAACGCCAGGCGAAACCTAAAAAGACAGAAGAAAAAGATTGAGCAGGAAAGGGTTTGGGATGATGTTACCGAAAAGATGGCAAACAAGCTAAAGGAGGGAAGGGGTGAGGATAACTTTACAGAGAGCGAGAGGGCCGAGCAGGATAGCATAGACAGACGAGGAAAGAGGGAATGAGAATATTGTTATTGGAAGCGAGAGGGACGAGCAGGAGAGGTACGAGGAGAGAAAGAGAGAGCAAATGGGAATAATGTGAATTAAACTGAGTGAGGAGGACAGGATACTAGGTTTAGCAAGAGACACGCAATAAAGATTATCTTGAAGAAAGTGAGGGGAGCAGGATACAGGGTGAGAGAGGTACAGAAGAGCGGGAAAGAGGATAATCAGATAGGAAATCGACAGGAGAGAAATAGTAGGGTCCAAAGGGGGTGAGGACAATGTTACAACAAGCATTGGCAAAGCCGATAGGTCTGGCACTGGTAAGCTAGTGGCATGGTTATTGTCTTTTTATTACACTTGTATGCCACAAAAAGAAAACAATGCACCCCCTAAACCTGGCCTCTTATGCTTCCAATAAAAAAATAATTTTAAAGCATTAAGTGGTGTGACTGTTATTTTTTCTTTAATTAAAAGCCTTCAAGTTGCACTGCACATTGTATTATTGAAGGAGACAAGGTTAAATCACAACCTATGCAAGATTTCATACTGCAGGTATCTATAATTATACAATACAACATAAACACGTTATAAGAGCAACTCTACAGAGGAGACGGAAAATAAATCATTTGCTAACGAGACCCCCGAAGTACAGGCAAAATAAAATTTTGAAATTAATGTAAAAAATAAATAATATAAAAAAGCATACTTCGAACCAGCTTTTTTATGGAAGAGAAAGGAAATAGATTTAGGTGAATATGAAAAATATCAAAATGAAGGGAACTAATGGATATACTCAGCAGGCCGTTGCCTCATGCTGTACGCTGTAGTGGGTTGAAACACAGCGTGAAGGGCAGTTTAACAGCCCAACGAATGAGGCTCAGTCACCAAAAGCCTTTCAATGTATATTAAGAAAGATTTCTTTTGGAAAAATATTAGTCTGGTGAGACAAATAAAGTTAGATCAAAGGGGGGCGTGGCCAAGCAGCATGGCCGACAGGACGTAAGCTCCTTCGGCTCCCGGCAGGCCGGCACAGAAAATCCTGATTAAATATCCTCCACAGGGTCCTCAATCAGAAAAAAAGAGGTCCTTGAGTCCCGAGTACCTGGGGGCACATCCTGGTGTGAATTGCGACTGCCTGCTGGAGGGAGAGCGGAGGCGACGGCCCGGGCTGTGTGGAGGCGGGGCCGGATTCACGCGAGGCCGGGGTCTGCGGCCTGCTTTCGCGTGACGGAGGCGGCCTGAAATCGAAGTGCCCACAGACATCAGGGCCCCCGAGGCGAAGGGAGCGTGGCCCTGGTAAGGGACCCACTGCCCTTTGGTGCTCCAGCGTGGAGGAGATCTCCGGTGGACCCGCCGGACGCCGCGGGGGAGCCCGTGGTGACTGCTGCGCCGGCCGGCGCTGGAGTGGGGGACGCGGCTCGCACTGCTGGAGCCCCGTGGGCCTACCCCTTAGAGTGGCAGTCCAATTGGGGAGGCGCCCGCTGCCATAGGGGCCCTCCCGTGTACACCGGAGCTCTGCAGCTGTGACCGGGCCTGGCGGTGGACTTGAGCGCCGGCCCGTGCGGAGTGGAGGCAGGGTCAGAATCACGCGAGGCCGGGGTCTGCGGCCTATTTCTGCAGGACGGAGGCGGCCCGCAGTTCGAGCGCCCACAGTAATCGAGGCCCCGAGACGAGGGGAGCACCACCACAGGAGAGGGGCCCACTGCCATCTGGGGCCCCTGCGTAGAGGGAATCGCCTATGGACCTGCCTGACACCGCAGGAGGAGCCCGGAGCAATTGCCGCGCCGGCCGGCGCTGGAGTGGGGGACGCGGCTCGCACTGCTGGTGCCCTGCGGGCCTGTCCCTTGGAGTGGTGGTCCGGGTTTGGGGGGGGCCCGCTGCCATCGGGGCCCTCCCGTGTGAGCCGATACTCTGCAGCTATATTGGGGCCTGGCGGCGGACTCAAGAGCCGTGGAAGGTGAGACCTGCGACCTGCGTCGTGGTGGTGGGGGCGCTCCCGGCCCTCTTGCTCTGGCCCTGAGGAGCAGTTGATGGGGCGGGGGAGGCATCCTCTGCCATCGGGAGCCTCCTGAGGACTGGGAATCCTGCGTGTGCTGCTGGGGCCTACTGGAGATCGTCTCTGCGGACGGTCGGGGCTGAGACTGTGGCCTGCGCTGCCGAGACGGGGGGTGTCCCAAGCCCCATGTGCCCCATGTGGACAGCCCTGGGAGGGCTGGAGAGACGGTGAGGGGGGCACCTGCTGCCATCTGTGAATTGCCGGGGGGTCCGCTTGGCCTCTGGCCAACCGACACACTGTGGGACTGGGCCTGCCACGGCCGGTGGAGTTAGACTTGGGGCCATTTTTGAGGAGTCGTAGAACTGGAGCTGGACTGCAGCGTGTGAGAACCGAGGACCATCTGTGACGAGTGCCCGAGGGTGGGGTGAGGGTCAGCTCCTCGTGGTCTGGATCATCGGGGCTCCCTTGGTCACACAGCCACCCTGTTGAGCTACGGAGGAGAGACGGCGGCTCCGGGGGCTAGCAGACGATCCTGACCTCCCTGAGGCGTTGACTTGGCTCCCATTCCCTTGCGGGGTCCACCACGATTGCGTTGGGATTGGCCCGGCTGAGATTTCGACATTGTGCCCCGGCGCCGAGGGCATAACTTGAAAGGTCTGTGATGTATGTGACTGACATTACGTTGAATAGGTGCGGACATTGTGAGGGACTGCGGCGGGAGTGTTGGTTGCAGATCACCTATATGCACGCAGGCCTTTGAGTGTGACTGGTAGAGACTCCTTAGCCATCTAGAAGCCCAAAGGTGGATCCATTTGAGGCCTGCAATGCGTAAGGATAGGATGTCCCGTGCCTCGCAGCCAAACACCATAACGCAATACACCACTTAGCGACTCCCTTCGAAGCGGCTCACACGCCAGTCGGGGCAGGACGAGGGGGGTGAGGCTCCCGATGAGCCCTCCCTGGGGGAGTTGCTGAAGGTGATCCAGGGGTCCCACTCTGCCCTGGAGCGGCACATCGAAACGGTGTCCATTGATGTGAACCTACTGCGGACAGATCTGCGAAAGGTGGCAGATAAGGTTTCTGATGCGGAGGGGAATATCGTCCAATCGCAAGGAGAGTTGGCGTCCCTCAAAAAAACAGTCTCACAACTTACGGCCACAACGGGGGCACTAGAGCGGAGGGCAGAAGATGCGGAAGGGAGAGCACGCCGCAGTAACATCAGGGTTCTCGGCATTCCGGAACGGGCAGAAGCGGGCAATGCGGAGCGCTTTCTGGAGCACTGTATTCGTACAACACTGTGCCCGGCGGGTCTGTCGGAGGTCTTTGTGATTGAGCGGACCCATAGGGCATTGGTTCTACCGCCGAGAACCAGAGCTCCTCCACGAGCCCTCATTGCCAAGATCCTCAATTATCAGGATAGGGACTGCATCCTGAGAGCGGCGAGGGAGACTGCAGATCTCACCTTTGAAAATGCTAGGGTCTCCATCTATCCGGACTACACCCAACGGGTACAGGAGCAGCGGAAGTCCTTCTGGGCAGTTAAACAGAAGCTCCGGGAGTTGCACCTACAGTACATGCTGCTCTACCCGGCTAAGCTCAAGGTTCTATCACAGTGAAAGGCGCATTTTTTTGAAGGCCCGGAAGAAGTCTGGGAGTGGCTAGAGATCAGGGGGGATGCCCTACCCCCCGGCGAACGGGGGGGGGCCTGAGGTACTTGGGGGACACGACCACCGAGGGGGCGCACTAGCAGACGACGACGTCGCTTAGACATGGTTGAGTGCGAGGAGAGGCGGCGCGTCTCAGTGGGGGATGATGGGGCCCTCCGCCACGAACCGACAGAGTCTGAAGGCTTGCCGGCGATATCAATGACTCCCCCTCCGGGAGAAGTACTGGTCCCAGACACCCTGCAGCCCACCACAGATACTATTTCACCTACCAGTGCTACGATTCCTGAGACGGCGGGGGTCCAGTTGCTTACCTCGGCGGCCCCGTCTTGAGAGGCGGGTATGGTTGTGCATTGTTTGTTGGATGCCCAAACTAGTGGCCGGCCTAGCTGGGCCTTCTCCCAGGAGGGAGTATACACTCAGGTTATTGCATAGGGGGACATAGCTCCACCTCGGGGAGCGGAGAGTTGGGGGTGGGGGGAATGTGTGTTTTTTAACTGAGATGGCTCGAGCCCTGTATTAATGATGTGATAGCTGGCCTTGCCGGGAGCTGGGTGGGGGGATGGGAGTTTTTTCCTTTTTTCTATTCTTGGATGGTTTAGCCCTGTTGGGCGAATGGGGTGGCTGTGCACGTCCTGGCACCAACAGGGGAAGGGCATATCGGCATGTTTTGTTGTTGCAAGTATATTGCTCGTGGGTGGGGGATGGGGGGTTTTGGAAAGGCTTGTTGAAGGGGAATGTTTCAGGCATCGTATGTATTACATTTCGGGCACAGGATTGGAGTGACACCGTGGGTAGGGCACTGTGGTGGGGTTGGCCACATTGTCAGACATGGGGTATAAGCTTATAAGCTGGAACGTGAGGGGACTGGGCACATGCACTAAAAGATATAGGGTCCTCTCTTTCCTTCGTAGACATGGGGTCTCCATTGCCTGCCTCCAAGAGACCCACCTTGCAGATGAGGGAGCACAGAAATTGAGAAAAAAGTGGCGGGTCAAGTATTCCACTCATCATTTTCCACATATGCTAGAGGGGTACTGGTTTGGGTGGCACCCGGTGTCCAGTTCGCTATCCAATATGTGGAGGCGGACATTCACGCAGATACCTGTTTCTTCGGGCGAAACTGGATGGTAGGGAAGTTGTTATACTAAACACCTATGCACCCAACACGGATGACCCGGTCTTATTCCAGGCCCTCCAGGACGTCCTGATACATGATCTAGGGACACCAGTCCTTTGGTTCGGGGATTTTAATTGTGTTCTTGGTCCTGTCCTAGATAGGTCTCCACCCCGAGAGGGCACAAAGCCCCGTATGACTGCACAGCTTAGGGAGGATATGGAGAATATAGGAGCTGTTGATGTTTGCCGCCAGAAAAACCAGACGCAGAAAATGTATACCTGTTTTTCCCCCACCCATAACACGTACAGTCGCCTAGATAGGGTCTTAGTGGCGAACGCTGAGCTTAATATGTCCATTGAGGTTACCCACCAGGCTCGATTCTTATCTGATCATTCTCCGGTAGCATGCATGGTGCAATGGGGAGCCCCGATTTCCCGTTCTCGGACGTGGAGGTTCCCGGTTGATATCCTTCAGGACCAGGTGGGGAGGGCCCATGTGGAAACAACTCTTGGGCACTACGTGGATCTTAACTGGGAGGAGGGGGGACTTTCCCTGGCCACCAGGTGGGAGGCCCTGAAGGCGGTGGTGAGGGGAGTCTGCATGGGTCTCACCTATGGAGTCCGGAAACAGCTCCACCAGGACCTCCGGAAGGCAGAAGATATTCTTTTAAATGTCCAAACCTCAGCGTCCCCTGACGCCCTCCAGCGGGAGGAGGAGCAGACCGCCCGGGCTCGGGTACATGATATTCTTGACCAGCTCGACAAATATACCCTAGGCTAATATAGGCAGCGCCTTCACAGGGAGGGTGACAAGTCAGGGCGATTTTTGGCTTGCACCCTTTGGAAGGAGCAGGCCCTGGAGCGTATTGTGGCCCAGCGGGACTCAACCGGGGCCATGGTTCATTCGGAACAAGGCATCCTCGGGGTTCTCTAGTCCCACTTACAACGAGTATATACCGCAGACCCGGATATCTCTGAGGCCTCTTATCTCCCTTACCTCCAGGGACTGACCCTACCGACCCTTCCTGAGGTGGCTCGGGAGGAACTGGATGTGGCCCTAACACTGGGGGAGGTGCGTGCAGCTCTGTCCCGCTTGCGGCGCACACAGTCGCCCGGGAGCGATGGGTTCCCTCCGGAATTTTATCAAGAGTTCGGGGGTACACTTTCTCGCCTCCTCTTACAGGTATTTCTCAAAGCGTTTGAGAGTGGGTCTCTCCCACAGAGTATGACACAGGGGGAAGTTTGCATGATCCTCAAACAAGGGGGTGACAATCACGACCCTTCTTCGTATCGCCCGATCACTATGATTAATACTGACGTGAAGATCTTGACCAAGCTACTGGCCACCCGCCTGGCGCCCTACATGGCACATCTGGTCCATGCGGACCAGTGTGAGTTTATTCCAGGGCGCAACACAGCCATGAACCTACGGCGCTTGAATCACATTATACACGAGGTACAGGGTAATGAGGAACAGATGGTGCTGGTATCCATCAACCTCACCAAAGCATTTGATACGGTTGATTGGGGCTATCTGCAGGTGGCCCTCCGAGTGATGGGCTTGGGCCCCAATTTTTGCCAATGGATTTGCATCCTGTATGAGTCCCCTCGGGCCAGGGTGCGACTTGGAGCCGCGCAATCGGAGGAGTGGCAGCTGGGACGGGGTACACAACAGGGGTGTCCCCTCTCGCTACTACTCTTTGCCCTGGCCATAGAGCCCTTTGCTGTTCGGGTCCGCACTGAGATGTCACAATGGGGCATTACGGTGGGAGACACATGCATCGTTATCTCTCTATATGCTGATGATGCCTTGTTTTATTTGAAAGCCCCGAGGAAGGAGCTTCCGATATTGTTGTGCCACCTGGATCGGTTCGGTGAGGCATCGGGACTAAGGCACAACCGCAACAAGTCCCTAATCTTTCTGCTGTCGGGTCCTGAGTCAGTGCCCCTGGAGGACTGGCCGGAGCTTGTGCGGCGCTGGGAACGGGAGGTCTTTCGTTATCTTAGTATTCAAGTGGCCTCAACAGAGGCACAATTAATGGCCCGGAATATTGATTGGGTGATTAAGTTCCTGCAGCAATCAGTGTCCTTTTGGAATACCCTGCCGCTATCTTTAATGGGTCGGCTGGCCGTCGCCAAGATGGTAATGCTGCCTAGGACGCTATACGTCCTCCAAAATACGCTGTGCCCTCTCCCTCCGAGGGTCTTTCGTACCCTGAACATGCTACTCACATCCCTGCTATGGGCGGGCCGGCGCAGTAGAGTAGCTCTTCATACTGTTGTGCGCTCCTACGAGGAGGGAGGCCTAGTGGCCCAGCGCTTTGGCTTATATTATTACGTGGCACAGCTGCTACCGGCGGCCAGATGGTTCGCGGACGCGGATGTTTGGGAGACGCGACTCTTGGCGGGTAGAGCAATGGTGCGGGATTTACAGGTAGCATTGATGCAGGGAAGGGGGGCTAACGAGAATTTGCCCTACATTGTACGGCACACGGCGGGCGTCTGCCAACGATATTTAGAAAGAGTCTTGCGAACAGCTCCCTTCCATAGGGAACTCCCGGTCTGGATACTGGCCCCCCTGGTAGCAATGAAACAACATATGTCCTTCCGTGACTGGCGGGAGGGGGGCTGTCAGGTCCTGGCCGATCTATACCGCACCGAGACCTTCTTGACGTATGAGCAGGCGGAAGAGACCTTCGCAAGCGAATAGGGGCTCTTACGCGTAAGGTCTCATGCAATGCACGCCTTAAACTAATACACTTTAACTTCCTGCACTGTACCTACCTCACCCCGATCTCTCTGAGGCGTTACTCTGAAGATAGGGGGGACAGCTGCCCCAGATGTAGTGCAGAGGGGGCGGGCTTCCTGCATTTAGCCTGGGACTGTCCGTTAATTAGGAGCTTTTGGGCGAGTGTGGTAGATCACATAGTAGCCACTACAGGCCTCCAGATCGCACTAAAACCCTTGCATTGCTTACTGCCGTTGGTCCCTAGGCCTAGGAAATGGAAACTCTCCTATAGATTACTGCAACTGATGTTGGTGCTGGCGGGGCGCAGGGTAGCGATTACTTGGATGGGACAGAGGGCCCCAGAGATACCCACATGGCTTAGAGACGTGAGAGAATGGTCCCTAGCCAAAGAAACGCATATGTGGCGCACCAGAAGGGATGAGAAACTTACTTGCCTGGCGAGCCATGTGTATTTTGGGGTTGGCAATGAGAGGGCAATCCTACCAAAGCGATTCTGAAGGGACAAGTGGCAAATTATTTTCGCCGCAGGGATCGGGATCTGATGGGGAGGCTAGGGGGGTTCCTAAGGTTTATTTATTACAGGGCGTGGTGCGAGGCCTGGTTATTTCCTCACGATGATACCTATTTATTTGTCTGTTATTCTGCTATTCCTCATGGGCCTAAGTATATTCAGGTGAAGCCTATATCCAAAAAAGTGCCATAATGAGAATGTTGATTTGTATACATGTATTGGTATGATGCCATCTGGGGGGGATTTTTCTTTTGTAACTGTTAAATTACAAACTTGAAAAAAAAGTTTTAAAAAAAAGAAAAGTTCGATCAAAGGCCAGACCTCCTAAAAATCAGATGAGTGACAAGAGTGAGAGGCTGGGGAGCAGAAGACAGGCAGCAATGCCCCCACACCCCACCCCCATTGGGGCAGAAGAGCGTCGCCCACCTGCTGTCAGTGCAGCATAAGAGAAAAATAAAGCGATAATAAAATGAATTATTGTTTTATTTTTCATTGCTCCAGCCCAAGCTGTGTTTGGGGGCCAGTCACGGCCGTTATTAATTGCGGGGGGATGGAAGGGAGGTGGTCGCATGCGGAGGGGTAAATGTAATAATTACTAATAACAAAACTTACCAGTCCGCCGGCCAGGCCGGGTCCCGCGTTTTCACAGAACCGGCTCCTGCTCGTGCTTTTCTCTCCTGCCTTTGGCAGGAACAGAAAGCAGGCGGCCTCCCTTCCCTCCCCTCCCCTCCCCTAAGCTAATCACAATGCTGCAATGGCAGCAATGTGATTGGTGGGGATGCCACACAGCCAGGCGCCTATAGGGAGACCATTTTCTCGATGTAGGCTGCATTGCAGCCTGCATGGAGAAAGGGCAGAGTGCGCATGACTGGTTTATGTGGCCCAAAAGAGCCGACCAAACCAGTCATGCTCACTCAGGAGTGGGCGGGCACACTACTCCTCCCCTGCCCAGCCCTGCTCGTAGAGCAGCCCCACCCACCCACCCGCAACCAAACACTTCTGCTTTCTCGCAGTGCGGGAAGCAGAAACATAAAATGGTAGTTTTACAACTTTATTATGCTGCTTCTTGCATTGCGAGAAAGCAGTGGGGCGACGCTCCTCCGCCCTAGTGGAGGAGCCACCTCTGTTGGGGGCAGTGACTGGCAGCAGGGGAGTGTTGCTCACTCCACCAGTTTACACTGCACAAGTCACTTTGGCCGTTCGCCTTGCGACGGCCAGCCTGACATGCGCAGTGTAAATCCCTTCCCCTAGCTGTCTCAAACTGCCGGAGCGTCGAGGCAGCCCACTTCAGCCAATCCCGACGCTGCTCTTATGCATGCTTATCTGCAGAATTAGGGCAGCGTCGGGATTTGCAGAAGGGGGTTTCCTGATGCTCCATGAGATACCTTTGAGCTGACTCCAGGAGAAAGAAGAAAACGCGGGGCGAAATGTGGGTAAGAAAAAATTTGAATTATCTCTTTGCCCCCACTGGGTTTGTCTCTCGCTACCCCACTGCGCCTCCAGTGTTGAGGGTCACGGCCCGCCTCTTTAGACAGGGTGTCAGAAGGTAGTTATATACAGCTAGAGTACAGCAGGTAAAAGAAGGAAGTATTGAAGGAGCTGTTCAGGAGCTCATATGCAAATTTATTTATTTATTTCAAATGTTTTATATAGCGCTACTGGACCCAAAAGTATCAGAGCGCTTTACAAGGATGGTGAGAGTTACAGTATGATAATGCATTCAACAGGGCTAAGGGGGCAAAGAAACAGGGAGATAAAATTAAGTGGAAAATGAATATTAAAAGTTAAGAGAAAGGGGGTGAAGAGAGGGGGAGTGAGAGAATGAAGGGATTGAGAGGGGGTGGGAAGAGGAGTGGACAAGGGAAGAGAAAGGAGTGAACATGGTCAGAGTCAGTAACATTAGATATCCCAATACTTGTTGAGAAGAAGTACTTTGAGTTCCTTTTTGAAGAGAGGGTAAGAGGGGTTGCAGCGAAGATCCTTAGGGAGAGAGTTCCAAATTGTAGGAGCGTTACCAGGGAACGCACGGGATTGGGTCTTTTGACATTTGAGTCTGGGTGGGATCAATACAAGGGAGTTTGTGCTCCTCAGGGATCTGGAGCAACCTGCTTTGTGTAGTTTTGTTGTAAGGTAAGAAAGGGTGTTTTGGTGAAGAGCTTTGTGAGTGATGCAGGCAATCTTGTAGGTGGATCTTCCTTCTATTGGGAGTCAATTGAGATTTTTGAGGACCGGGGAGATGTGATCAAATTTTTTACAATCAGAGATGAGTCTCGCAGCTAGATTGAGGACAGATTTCATCGGTGCAAGATCGATTTTAGGGGTGCCAGCCAAAGTGGCATTGCCATTGTCAATCCTGGAAAGGACAAGCGATCGGACAACAAGTTTGAAATCGTCTGCTGGAATAAATGGTTTAAGTTTCTTGAGGTGGAGAAGGGTGAAAAGCGCACTTTTGGATGCATTTTTAATGTGGGGGATGAGATTTAGATTCTGGGCGATACTGATGCCTAGGGATTTGACAGAATTAGAGGTGGAGAGTGTGCAGTTAAGAGCTTTGATGTCATTTATCCAGAGTTGAATGGTAAGGGGGTTGTTTTTGGGGGAGAAAATCATGATTTCAGTTTTATTCGGGTTCAGTTTGAGATGGTTCTGATGGAACCAGGTTTGAATTCTGGTCAAGGTCTCATTGAGGTGGAGAATGTCTTTGTGGGATTTGATCTTGTAATATAATTGGGTGTCATCGGCATAGAGGTGGTAATTGATATTAGCTTGTTTGAGGATGAGGGTGAGTGCTTCCATGAACAGATTGAATAGGGTTGGGGAGAGGATGGATCTTCGAGGGACTCCGACTGAGACAGGTTGAGGTTTAGAGAGAAAGTGGCTGAGCTTGATTTGCTGTGATCTGTTTTAAGGAATGAGTAAAACCATTTGAATACGTTGCCATCTAAGCCGAACCAGTCTTTGAGAGTGTTGAGAAGGGTGAGGTGGTGGACGGTATCAAATGCAGCTGAGAGGTCGAGGAGGATTAGTAATGAAGATTCCCCTTTGTCTAGGGAGCGATGAATGTCGTCAGTGATATTTAGCATAGCAGTTTCTGTACTGCATCCCTTTCTAAAGCCGGATTGGAAAACATCAACGAGGTTGAAGGAGGCGATATGTTTCTCTAATTGCAATAGGACACATTTTTCGAGGGCTTTAGAGAGGAATGGAAGGTTGGAGATAGGGCAAAGGTTGTTAAGGTCATTGGGGTCAGCAGTGGTGTTGTTGAGAATGGGTGAGATTTGACCAAGCTGAAGGGAGGTGGGGACACAGCCAGTGGAAAGAGAGGAGTTGATGATTTTGGTCCATATAGGGGCAATGATAAATTTAAGTTCTTGAACCAAAAGGGCGGGAAGAGGATCTTTGAAGTGGGAGGAAGGTTTTAGTTTGGCAATGATATTAGTGATCGTAGATTCAGATACTGGACTAAAATCACTCCATGAGGCATTGTTTTTAGCAGGGGGGCTTATTTTTGGAAAGGTATCTTGTTGGGGGAGAGCAGGGAGGGGATGAGAAGGATGGAGAGGGGTGGAAAAAGTGGACGGAGGAGAGTTAGGAGTGTTGGGGAGGGTGTATAGGATGGGAGTAGGTTGAAGTGAGAGTGGGAGGGAAGAGAAGGATAGTTCGATCTTGTTGATTTTGTTCGTAAAGAAACTGGCAATTTTTTCGCATCTGTCAATAGAGGCTAATATTTTAGGAGGGCCAGTGGAGGTTTGTTTTTTAACAATGTTAAAGATTTCTCTAGGGCGGTTTCTGGCTTGATCAAGTTGTGATCGTAGAAAGGAGGCTTTCTCATTAAAGATATGTTTTTTGTACTGGGCTCTAGCAGTTCTAAGGAGAGCCAGATTGTCAACGGTTGGATGATTCCTCCAAACCCGTTCAGACTACTGTCCAGCGATCTCACTCTGGTGTGATTGTACACTACAGACTTTCTACTCATTCAAGGTCACTCACCCTGTACTGGCCAGGGATTGCATGTGACAGGAAAGGGCCCTCCATTTTGGGAACCTGAACTTATTTTTCATCATCAGACTTTGAGTCTAAAAGGCAGGAAAGAAAGTAAAGAGAAGTATAGGAGAAGAGTGCAAAGGGACAAACTATGGCTGGAAAGCGTCTGCCAGGGGGAGATAAAGAGAAAATAAGTGTAGGTGGGGTAAGAAGGAGGGAAACCAGATGAGGCAGCCTTTGCGTTCTATAGCTCTGGCATGCAGCAGCGCCACCAGCAGGTGCCTAAGAAACACTTTGTGTGTTTTCTGCAAGTAAAGCACTCTGCCTACCACACTCCAAGAATGATCTTATGGTTACTCCTAAAATATCTATATACAATGTCTGGACATCCACATGCTCCAGGGCAATAAAAGATTATAGAAATAAATGCACCTTATTTGACCTCTGGGATATGGAATTTTTCCCTTCCTGTACTGATTCCTTTTTTAGACATTTAGGCAAGCCGCAATATAGGCCTAAATAATTAGATACAAGACCCATGAGGAATACATGCAAAGTACTCACTATTGAAAATTTAACATTTTTAATTTAGGGTGATTTCATGTGTGTGGATTGCTCAAGAATTTCCCAAAGAAATGAGTTGAACTCAAAACTTAGCGAGTATCTGTGCAAAACATGGAAATCAGTAACAATGTGTTGATCTGTGACTTTTTTCCACCGAAGGCCAATGTACAGGGAAATATTCGGTGAAATCTGAATTTTGAGATGGTATTTTTACTATCACCCTGAATTTTGAATGGCAGCTGTTTTTGGGGAAAATTTCTCCAAAATTGTTGTTCCAAACACTGACTTCCAACAGGACGCAAAATGCTGTAAAACTCCGCACATAATAGAGAATGTTATACTTGACTGTGTTCCTACCTTCCCTCGATAACCTCCTAAGATCTATATGCTTCACATGTGTTGGGCCTTTCAACCAGGACAAGAAAGGTTCAACAATGCAATTGAGAAAATGGCAAAAAAGATGATTCAAATTAGGTTCAATTTTAGGATTGGGATATCTGTGATATTTGGCCACTAGGTCAAGTAGCCCCAAGTCAAACCTAACATTTCTAAGACACATTACTGAAAAGTAGATGCCATGGGGAGTCTAGGATCGTGTTGCCTGTCTGCAAGACTCATGTTTTCTTACCCAGAATGCCCAACAAATGTCAAACTTTAGTTTAAAACCCTGATTTGCCACACTTTTCAGTGCCGAAAAGAACCTGAATTTGCATATAAATGCAATGGGTCTATCACCCAGCATTCTTCTGTCGAAAGTGATGTGCCTCATGTGTGTCTAATGCAAAAACAACAGGCGATGGACAGAATGCAGAACAATGTCATACATTCACCCCAGTACAGATATCTGGGCCTAAATCCATCATTTTTTGCTCACCATGCCATTCCAATTTGAACCCAGCCATATGCAAATCAGTCATGACCCTGTGCCCCATGGGAACAGTCCAGCCCGAACTGCCAAGCCAGGTCCTCCCTGGACTGGAAACAAGCATCCAAGGACCGGTTTCGGGCTTTCAACCCTCATCAGCCTGAATAGCTTGATTCCAGTGGCATGGAGAGCACGGGACTCACGTCTGAGCATACCCGTCCCACTCGGGGTGACAAATGCAAAAATAACAGGTGATGGACAGAATGCAGAACAATGTCATACATTCACCCCAGTACAGAGATCTGGGCCTAAATCCATCGTTTTTTTGCTCACCATGCCATTCCAGTTTGAACCCTGCTATATACAAATCAGTCTTGACCCTGTGCCCCATGGGACCAGCCAAGCCCAAACTGCCAAGCCAGGTCCTCCCTGGACTGGAAACAAGCATCCAAGGACCGGTTTCTGGCTTTCAACCCTCATCAGCCTGAAAAGCTTGATTCCAGTGTCACGGAGAGCACAGGACTCACGTCTGAGCATACCCGTCCCACTCGGGGTGACAAATGCAAAAACAACAGGTGATGGACAGAATGCAGAACAATGTCATACATTCACCCCAGTACAGAGATCTGGGCCTAAATCCATTGTTTTTTTGCTCACCATGCCATTCCAGTTTGAATCCAGCCATATGCAAATCAGTCTTGACCCTGTGCCCCATGGGAACAGTCCAGCCCGAACTGCCAAGCCAGGTCCTCCCTGGACTGGAAACAAGCATCCAAGGCTGAATTTTGCAAAGTGAGTAGCACAAGTCTTTGGACCTGGAGCTGGAGGAAGAAACATGATTGAAATAAAGTCTACTATCGGGATGTAGCTAGCTGCGGTATTTCGGCCAGAGCTGCTAGCGCCCAACAAAACCAGCCAACCCCAGATCCATTTCTAAAAAGTAGATTTGTGGGGGGAGCCCAGGATTTTGAGGCTTGCATGGATGCTACTAGATTTTCTTATCCAGAATGCATTGCAAACTTCAAACTTTGTTTGTGAAAGCTGATTTTTTTCTGGTCCTGTGATGGAAATGTCTGCGGGGGAAGTCCCTAATTAAGGGCCTGATTAGGATTGCGGTTTTTCCGCATCCTCCGGCCCGGCGGAAGTGTCCGCCGGCCCGGAGGATGCGGAAAAACCGATGCGGAGCCTTCAAAGACCCCCCACCAGATTAGGATGGCTGGGAGGTCAGGAAGACCGTCCGCAGCTTTTCCGCCGCGGTCGCCTTCCGACCGCGGCGGAAAAGCTCTACCATGTCTGGCGGTGTCTATCAGACACCGCCAGGCATATTAGGATGTTGGTGGTCCTATGCCTTTCCACGGCGGAAAAGGCATACGGACTTTCACTTCGGGGGCCCGTTGCGGGCCCCATGGGTGAAGGGGGTGGGGGGTGCACATGGGGGGGTACCTATGGTACCCCCCTGCATTTGTGTGCACAAAGCAGCAGGCACTGCGCGGTGCCTGCCACTTTGTGCATGCAAATGCGATGCATGCATTTTTAACCTTGCGGCGGGTGCAGCTTGAAGCTGCACCCGCCGCAATGTTAAAGATAGAGGATGTGACCGCCACTCTGGCGGTCACATCCTAATCTGCTCGGAGGGAACGCCGCAGCCCATGCGGACGTTCCCTCCTCCTCAGGGGTCGCGGACGGACTCAAGTCCTTCCGCGATCCTAATCGGGCCTTTAATCTCTATTGCAAAAGTGCTATCACACGTCTTCACGCTTCTACTGATACTCCACATATGAAGGAAGAACAGAAAAGGCCCAAGAACGCAGTCTTGGGAAAGGCAAGGAAGATGCTTTAAGTTGGGTTGATGTGTGGAATCTCTAGTACAGGAGTATTTGGGCATGGGCTCAACTGGCACAAAGAGAAACCATCTGCCCCAGGCCTTTCTGAAAAAGTAAAGACCTTGGGGAATCGAGAGTGGTGGGGTTGTTGGGATCTTATCAATTTTACTCACGAGAATGCCCTTAAAAAGCAAGAGTATGGTGAAAAGTTTTCATTTTATAAAATATGTGACATAAAGAGTGGGACTTTTAGCAAGCAGCAGGAGTCCTATAAACCTGTATTTCCACTTTTCTACCAATAACAACTGTACCTCAAGAGTGTGGGTTGTTATATCGTGAGAGACCACAATGGGCCAATATTGTTACTGCATAAAGTAAATGTAGTGTTGATGTGGTCTTCACATGGTCACAGTTTTTCCCTGATTCTGCCCCTTACAAAAGGACCACCCACACAGGTAGGGTAGATCCCATTTTGGCAGAAGAAGTGTTATAATATTGGATAGCAAGACTGTTGCTATTTGATAGACATAGTGGAGTTTTTGTTACAGAAAACTGAAGAAATCCTATTTTTTACCCATACTTTTACATTTGTATGGAAATATGCTGTGATTCACAGAAGTCGCACCATCCTGACGTTCACTGGGTCCCTAGTTTTAGAAATTCCAAGGCTTGGTAGATTTCTGTAGTGTCGGCTGATGCAAAGCCAAATATAGGAAAATGCAATTAGGTTTTTTAACCCCTTCCATGCTCATGACGGCCCCCGGCCGTCAAGAGTCACGGTGGGTGTGTGTGCACGATGGCCGGGGGCCGTCCGAGCCACGCTCGCGATTGGAATGCTCAGCACCGCGGCAGAATTCGCGCCGCAGCCAAGGTGTTAAGTATAGTTATGACTTTCACCCGCCATTCTCGGTAACAGAAAGCTGCTGAAATCCTTGCAAGCTATGCCACCTTGGATACCCCTGGGACTCATACTTTCTCAGGGTTGATAGCGTTCCCTGGGAGAAAGCCGAATCTGCGCTCAAAAACTGTAGTCATCCCTCAAGGAAACTACGTGAAAATTGTTTCTTTGGGTATCATTTTATTATTTCTTTTTTTTGTTGTTGCAATTTTCTATAGCGCGAACTCAACCCAAAGGTGGAGTGCTCTACATGAGCACCAGATACATTACACAAGGACAATTTATTTTTTTATGCAGGCGTGGGGGGATTAGGAGATTTGCCCAGAGTCACAGGATGTTGAGCCAACGCCGAGATTCCAACCTGATTCCCCAGCTCCAAAGGCGGCAGCTCTGACCATTACGCCACACCCGCCGCCATTCTGATATTTAAAAAAATTCATGGGATGGAGACAACACACCTCCAGCAACCGCGGCCGCTGCAGGTAAGAGCAGTGGGGCTATTTATTTAATTTTCCCCTGTGGTCGTCTCTCAAAATCCTCCCCCAGCTGCCCGGCACCACCCCCACCGCTCTACCGCTCTTACCTGCAGCGGCCTCGGCTAAAGTCAAGAGAGAAAAAAAAGGAGTATGTGCAGTTCCGGGAATAATTAAATACTTTGGGGTCTGAAATAGGACCAAACAGCTTTTTTCATCTGTAACAACAAATATATTTATGTGGCCATTAGAAGTATGTGTATGTGGTAGAAACACTTGGATGTGCACATCAGTGCTGTTATTTTAATGCGGTGCGATCGTTGTCACCATACCAATATTTAACTTGTAAACAAATTAAGTGCCAGGACCCAAGGCACTTCGTAGGTGTCCACTGCAGCTGGAACTACCATCAACCATGATACTGCTACCGAATGCCAGCACCAGTATTTCTTAAGCACTATTTTTATAACTTTTATAATTTTTAAATAAACGCTGCATTGATAGATGCAGTTGAAAATAGACACACAGCACCATCATGTGGTGTAATGCCATAAATACTTTTCAGTGTTTAGAAATAAGCGCCAGTACTGAACACCGGAAAACACCGACACAAATTAAGCATTGCACCTGGCACCAAGCTCAGGGGGGTTTGTATCTTGCAATATCTTAAAGGCTTAAAGGCACCTGCTGCTGAGATCTTTGTGCATGATCAAACTTCAGGCAGTAATAAAATTGTCAAAATGACGCCAATGAATAATGTGCTTGCTGGAGAGATCTGAGTGTTGTGTTGTTGCAGTTTTGACTCATCATAACATAGTATAGAGGGTTACTATGCAAAGCAAAAGTGTTTGCAAAGCAGGACGTGTAGAACACAAGAAAGCACATCATGAGGCCCAGACTAAATATTATAAAAACATCAAACTTGCTCGGAGGAATAGCCTCTCTCAACAACTTGCAGAAGCGGGTAATCGATCTAAGGAATTATTTAAAATCCTTCAGGAGTTCGTAAAACCCACCGCTTGCAAAAGCCCTGATGACTTTTCTCAACAATTATGCGACGAAATTTCCTTGTTCTTCGAAAATAAAATCAATTTGATATACGACAAAATCTTACAGGTCTCCAATCAAAATAGCAATAACTCTCTCTCTCCTCCAAACCTGCCCATATGGAGTAAAACCACACTTACAACATTCCCAGCTGTTAATGACTCAGATCTCACTTCGCTCATGAGCCACATAAAAACTGGATCCCCAGATGATTTTCTATCAGCTAAAATAACTGCCTCCCTGCAAAATCTGCTTAGGCTCCATATTCAAACACTGATCAATCATTCTCTTAGGGAAGGATCTGTGCCCACAGAATGGAAAAAAGCAGTGGTGAACCCAATCCGAAAGAATGCAGCAATTCCATGGATCGACCTCTCCAACCTCCGACCCATCTCCCTCCTACCCCTTGTCATCAAGATGACCGAGAGACACGTAAACACGCACTTGTCCAAATACATCGAGGCAGCGGAGGGCCTAGATCTTTCTCAATCTGGATTTAGGCCCAATCACAGCACAGAATCTGCCCTCCTCTCAGTGAATGATACCATCAAGTTGTCACTGGACGGAGGAGACTCAATGATTCTAGTGCTGTTAGATTTATCCGCTGCCTTCGACACTGTGTCTCATGAGATACTTCTCGATCGTCTGAGGGAGAGGGGAATAGAAGGTGTGGCCCTCTCATGGCTAGAAAGCTTTCTTTCGAATCGTCAACAAGAGGTAAGATTGGGCTCCCATTATTCTATCTCAAGGGTGCTCACCAAGGGAGTGCCACAGGGCTCATGCCTAAGCCCCACACTTTACAATGTGTACGTGGCCCCCTTGGCGGATATTGTAAGATCTCATGGGTTCACCCCTGTGTTGTACGCCGACGACACTCAGCTTTTGTTCCCCTTTAAAACCCTAACTCCCGCAATACAAAAATCTTTTGCGGACGGAATGAGGGCAATATCTTACTGGATGGCCACTAACCGCCTCCAGTGCAATGTAGGCAAGACTGAGGTAATGCTGTTTGGGGAGGCCACACTCTGGTGGTCCCCGGATTGGTGGCCTCCGGATTTAGGACCAACACCAAGCCCCAAACAGATCGTCAAAAATCTCGGTGTGCGTCTAGACAAAACACTTCTGTTTAAAGAACACACTAATCAAGTAGCAGGTTCCTGCTTTCGGGCCATTGGACTGCTACGACGAGTCTTCCCATTCCTATCAGATTCTTATAGGAAGACTCTCGTCCAGGCCTTGATTATAAGTAGACTGGACTACTGTAATGGCCTGCTGCTCTCGGCAAATGAGGAACAACTACAGAGACTACAGGTGGTCCAGAACACTGCTGCGAGACTAGTCCTCAACGCCTAGCCAAGGTCTGCCTCTCTCCCCCTCTTGATGAAACTCCACTGGTTGCCAATCAGACAGCGTGTAAAATGTAAAATCTGCTGCACTACTCACAGATGTTTGTTTGGCAATGGACCTAAATATTTAAAAGAAATATTCAAACCCTACAAACCCAGTCGTACCCTGCGCTCCAGCACTCAGCAACAACTCCAGGTTCCAAGGATAAAAAAAGCTAGGCAGGGAGGGCGAGCCCTGTCCTACAAAGGCCCCATCCTGTGGAACTCACTGCCCCCAGCTCTCAAAAATACTATCAATTTTCAATCCTTCAAGAAGTCCCTGAAAACTTTTCTATTCGTCACCTGTTAGGATTCTCCCCACTTCAGATTACTGTTCAGAAGTAGGTCCTAGCTCCTTGGTAAAGCGTAAGCGCGGAGATACCCCTTCGGGGGTTGACTTCCAGCGCTATATAAGAATATAAATAAATAAATAAATAAATATATTCTTTTTAGTTCAGACAACCCCAACCGCTGTTACACTTTGCGTTTCTTCAGTGCAAGCAGCCTTAGCGTATGCCTTCTAGTAAGGATATATCCCCCCCTTGAAACCCTCATTGTCTTAAACTTTTTCTATACACTTCTATAATTCACTCTCTCTGTATGTGTGTCTAATGCAAAGCACCACGATGCCATGCATTAGCAGGAGAAGCGCTATAAAAAAATTACATAAATGTGACAGGGTGCTATGGAGAGATAAGGGGCGCCGTTGGAGGCTGGTAGTGAAGAAATAAGCGAAGAAGATGGTGGGGAGGGAGAGGGGGATGGCAACAAAGTTTGTCGCACTGGGCACCACCAGTGCCAAGCCGGCCCTAGGTGCACACGCAGGATGTTTCTGCCTCTGGAGAAATTGTGTGTGATGTTTCAATTCCTTTCTGGTTCCCGTAGTAGAGATGCATGTGTAGCGTGTGTATGTATCTCTGCACTTGCTACTGACGAGAGATAGAGGTGGTGGGTGGCAGTATGGTGGTTTGTGGTGGTGGACTCTGTCACTCACTTTTGAGAAAAGGGACTATTTGTCGCTATTAGGGATATTTTTTATGATCTCGGCTTCCAGCAACGAGATCCTAAAACAAAATGAGCCCTGCAACTTATAATATAATACCCTAGAAATGATTCCCTCCTTGATCAAATTTAGAGGTCGTGAGGCAGTTTTCCTACCTTCACTTCAGATCCCTAATTTTTACAGAAATATTTTTCACAAACATCAGATAGTTTTAAAATTGTGATTACTTTTATTTGCGGTAAAACTTTCGGCGATAGGCGTTTTATATGTTCCCGTGTAAGTCTCTACCCCTCACATGTAGCATAAGTGGCATCGTTTAGCAAAAATATCTGGGTTTGTCAACAGGAGGCGAGATTGTTAAGTCAAGATTGACAGCGTTATTTGTACATCATGCCACAAGGTGTCACTGTGAACCCAGAAAATATGTCCATCGCTTGAATAACCCCTACATATTGAGGCAACGGCTTGTCTGAGTGTGCAACATAACAACATGAAAAGGAGAGAAAACATAAGGGAACAGTTACACAATGCAAATTTGTAGTGAAAAAAATTAGAATTCGCGACTCTCAAATTTTGCTTTGCAAACCCATAATGTACTATAGCAGATTTTGCTTTATTTATTAATCTAATTAAAATGTTATATAGCTCACCCATTGGTAGAAGATCTCACATAAAACTAAGGTATACATCCAATAACACTAGGCAAGAAACAAAAGAGGAAATATTTTGCCCTTTGAAAAGATCAGTGCTTAGAATATCAGTTTAGGTTCAAACGTTTATATTTAGTGTAGAAACCAGTGGAACATGTTTTCTGAAGGTGAGAAGGGCGGATTGCTTCCTTACATTGAGGGGTAAATATTTCCAAGCTGGTGAACGATTGAAGGATTGTAGGGCATATTATCAAGAAACGGCGTTAAAATTATAGCCGCTTTAGCGGCAGAAAACTGCTGCTAAAGCGGTAATAATGGTCTTGATAATATACCCTTGTGAATTCCCATAGAAGCCCATGATCTGGTGTGCACATGGGCTTCTATGGGAATTCTCTACAGCATATTATCAAGCCCTGCTTGATAATATGCCCCTGTGTCCGGGCGGATGTAGTCCTTAATTTTACTACCTACTTTTGGAGTGAGTTCCTGCTTCTATTGCAGTGGTAACCTGGTACAGGACCTGTGCTAATGGCGTGGAATCTGCGTGCCACACGCGGGATACATTAACCTGTATACCACTCACGTGTGTGACTGAAACAATATGGCCAGAGGTACACCATTGTGACCTGGCTGGTTGCAATGCAAGTCATGCCAGAGTACTACGAAATTCCATTTAGGAAACCAACCCTTTTCTTACATTAACTAAGTTTATTCCTAAGTGGGCCCTGAAAACTCACAGGGCCTTATGTAGGTAATCTAATTTTACCGATTCCTAAAAAACGAATTTTACTGATTCGGTATTTAGGAATGGGTAAATTGAATGTAGGTAAAAATTCCGTAAATTTTACCGGTTCTGTAATATTCGTCATTACAGATTCGGTATTTACTGATTCGGTAATTCCAATTCATTCCTATGGGCCTGGTGGCCCATAGGAATGAATGGGAAGCCATTCACTATTACCGATCCGGTAAATACCGAATCGGTAATAGGGGGAGCATATTCAAGGGTGGCAGGGTGTCACATTGACACCCTGTTGCACCCCATAATCGTGCATGAGTGCACATGTGGGGCACACACATGCCGTAAGGGCATGTATGTCTGCCACATGGCACCTTGAAAAAAGCAAATTATTGCTTTTTCAAAGGTTTTCGGTATTCATCACCAACTTGTAGTTGGTAGTAAATAACGAATCCTGAATGCAAAAATGCACTCACTTGAGTGCCTCCTACATAGCTTTTAGGGATTCGGTAATTTACTGATTCCTTAAAATAAGGATTCAGTATTTTAATGAATCCTTAAAATAAGGAATCGGTAAATTACAGAATCCTTAAAACCTGCCTCCTATATCAGAAAATCCTAAATACCGGTTGGTAACGGGATAATTACCGATTTTCGGCCGTTACCGACCGGTATTTAGCTTCCTACATATGGCCCACAGTGTTCAATGCTTCATGTTTTAAAGATAGACATGCTACATTTTAAAAGAAAAGTATGAAAGGGTAAGGACCTCTTTTCTCTAGAGAATCTTGATTTTGAATATTAGTTTAAACGTGTAGCATCAGCAAGGACAATTCTAGAAACTTGCTTAAAAGTTCTTTTCACTAATTTATCAAAGTTTTTGTTCAGCCTTTGACATGGGTTGTTAATTTCTGTTGTGCAGTAGCAGTTAAAAATCATACATTTTGTTGCCTGAAGCCTAGCAGTAATACCCTACTTCTGTTGGCTTTCCTTCCTTCCAGTGACTAATCAGGATTCTGAGTAGGTGTGAAATGTGTTCTGCCAGGAAACTATAGACCCACTTTAATAGGTGGAGAGACAGTAGTGGGCAATCACTGGGTACTTATTGGCTGGGCCCTTTAGGACAGGACAGGAGCAGAGGACGAGAGCAAAAACATGCATTTTGACATTTAAGATACCAGAGATAGTCTCAGGTGACAGAAGCCTCTCATCTAAATGCCACTATTAGCCCTGTTTTTTAGGCCACACAGCAGGAGGGAAAGATGTTCCCAGATCAGGAAGATGGGGTTGTTGCTCATTTCCGTAGGACAGGATCTGGGAGGGGAATTGAAGCTCCTGATGAGAGGAGCCTGAATTCTTCCACCTTCAATGGAGGCCTCTGTGAAGGTTTACAGTCAAGAAAGGCAGGATTTGGGAGTAGGAGACAGTTGAATACTATGAAAGGCACACTTTGGGGTGGACTCCAGCAACGGGAAAAATATTTGGACATAATCTACATTCATTTACTCTTCCCATCCTCATCAATTGCAGATCTATGCCATAAGAGGATGCATGTCTTTCTGGAGAGTTTGTGAGCCTCTGACCTGTCGGCGAAGGAGTGGTTGGCCTGGACCTGGAGCAAACCAGGGAAAGTGGGCTGGCTATGACCATTGTGTTGAGAGGTTGCTAGTAGAGTCAGACCCTACTCTTTGTGTTACTGTGTCTTGAGCCCAGAGACTGACATTTCTTGCAATCCTTCTGCAGCACTGGTATCCTTACCCACTTGATTACCTGGAGATCGCCTCCGGGATGATGGGTGATGTATGGGTATTGGTTATTCAGTCTTTTGTTTTAGTTTAGAAATGCTTTATTGAAGAGAATGCAAAAAAGCTGTTACAAGATGAATAAGAGAAAACAAAATCAAGTCAATCCAAGCGCATATAAAAAAAAGTATTTAAGGAGCAATACATCTTTCTATAAATAGAAAAAGAAAATATTCATATAAGAACCAATCAGAGTTAGTAAAGCATACACTACTAAACTAGGAACCGAAAAAGCTTGAATTGCAAAATATGAACACAATACTGGGCAAATGCATTTTAACCATTTTTAGGAGAAAAGAAAGAAAATGAGAAGAGAAGAAGAAGGATAAAGAGAAAAAAACGAAATAAGAAAAAGAAAAGAAAAAAGAAAGTATGATATTGCATATATTTTCAAAGTAAACATTAACAGCAATGCAATAATAATAAATATTTAATAAACATTCTAGTCTTTATGGGGGTTCATAACTAATAACCTTAGATATGGTTTGACCAGATTTCCTAGATAAGAATGAGGTGAGTGGTGACCATAATAAATCTTTTTTGATCATTAAAGGGATAGAGGTAGCGTGAGCTTGATCCAGTCTGTAATGATGACATAACAGATTCCACCAACCAATATAAGAACTTTTAGTAGTGTCTTTCCAATTTGTTGTCATTATTTGTAAAGCAATGGCAACTTCCCTATCATATTTTGATATTGCCATAAGGGAGAGGAACCTCCCCAAACAATGTGCAGGATATCAAAAGGGATATTCGTGGACAAAATTTCATTCAACTTATCCCATATGCGTAGCCAATCTTTTTCACCAAAGGACAGTCACAAAACATATGTGGAAGGTCACTTTTATCATAAGAAGAAGACCAGGATTTGGCATTGTTAGAAAGCTTGAATTTATGTAGGTTCATGCGGGTTAAGAATAATCTATTATAGAAATAATAAAATATTTGGGTTGTACTTGCCGAATGAGAGGAAGTGTGGATCTTAGCCCATACTAAATTCCAGGTTTGGGGGGAGAACACTTGATGAAGGTCAGTTTCCCACAGTAGCTCTATTTTGGATTTTTGTTTGAAATCAGAAGAACCGATCAACACCTTATATATGCCAGAATGTCTTCATTTGTGAATAGAAATCCAATGTTATAGGTGTAGGCTATGTATGTAAAACTGAAGTGTAGTATTGGGAAATATATAGAAGAAGAAGAGTCACAAGGCATTGGTAATGAGTGGCGTAGTATGAATATATGTCATATTTTTCCCAGATTTCGGAGCAATTTCAGAGAACCATTAGAGAGTAGATGAGCGATGGTTATAATTCCCTTGTTGATCCATTCTTTCCATGACAGAACTCTATTATTAAATTGAATGTGTTTGTAGTATCAAATTGGAGTTTGTGAAATAATTTCAGAACATGTATTAGAGGAAATACTTAAAGGTTTAACTAGAGCTACAGGCTGAGTAAGTATTGGAGAAGAAAATATATTTGGGGGTTAAGAAATGTGAACTATTTCCCTGACAGCAAATAGTATAAATTGTGCATGTTCCAATTGACCCCAAACTGTTGATATTTCTTTAGGATTTACTGAGAGGGATGTCCAAATATTTTTCAGTGTGAAGGCAGAATGGTATAGCCTAAGAATAGGAAAGTTAACCCCTCCACTGTCTTTGGATTGCTGAAGACGGGTTAAAGAGATTTGAGGTTTGCGTTTGTTCCACAAGAATTGAATCAGGGAGCGATTAATGTTTTTAAAAAAAAGTAACTTGAAATGTGAATAGGAGCATTGACAAGTAGAAGTTCACAATCAGTAATAACATCATGTTAATTGTAGCTAATCTACCTCACCAGGACGGAAAAAGAGGGGACCAACCCTCCACCAGCGAAGTGACCCTTGTCATAATTTCATTGAGATTAATTTGAATGAGTTCTTTGATGCTATTTGAGTAAAGGATACCTAAACATTTAAATATTATTTTTGAGTTCCAAGTGAATCCAGAATCCTTAAACATATCTGGGAGGCAGTATTCATTAAGAGGCAGTGCATCTGATTTATCTATATTGAGTTTATACCCATTTATTCAGTCTTCATAAGCAATGTTGTTGGAGCCTGTTATTGGATCAACCTACCTGATTCCTGCTGTCAGCAAAGCTATATCCTATGTTGATTCAGGAGTCAGTCTATGTGGTGGGCTCTGCAGCATCTGTGGTCTGCCATCTCGTTGGAGCCTTCAGCTTTGCACCCAGGAATGGTTAGCGCCTGAGCCTTGCTTATTGCTGTGTACCACCAGTGTGTGATGTTACCGGCATGGAGGGGCATGTTGGAATCTCTCCAAGCATTCCACTCGCCATCTCAACCTTGTACGCTGTGGTCGATTCTCCTCTATAATCCACTTGAGTCCCCTTATATGTAATTCGACTGGAACACCCCAGCTGGTGGAGATCAGATAATGTCACTTTCTGCTAATATCGAGGGTCAAGTGACTTTTAACTAGGGATTCATCCACTTATATCTGCTCTCTGGTGAGCTTTGGACAAAACTAACTGTATAGTGGTGTTAGAAATACATTTTAAAATTAAAATTAGACATGCATAACAAATTGGAATTTCACTTTAGAATGCATTTAAAACTCTGCTAAAGAACTGCATGATTAAATAACTGATAGGGAAAATGTGTTTTCCTTAAACGTGTAGGAAAACTGACGTGAAATGAAAAAAATATGCAGTAGGCTATAATTTTCAATGTACTTCTGTAAATAGGCCCAAACCATTATCTTTCAACTCTTGCTCGTAGTTAAATAGACGTTTATTTAGAATATTTTGCTTAGCACCAGCATTCTACTAAAGAATGCACTGACTTTAAGATTATGTTATTTTGCTTCATCACACCACATTAGCTCACCCTGCTTTAACAATGAATTTTCTGTGAATTTATAATGAATAGTCTATTAGAATAAAGAACAAATTAGATTTAGATATATTGTGTATGCGTAACGAGGACATTGTTGATAGATTTGTTTCATTACATTTTGATTAGCCCATTATCTTCGCAATGGGACGTTTAAAGCAGCTGATAATTTAGGTAAGAGAATTCTCAGGAGAACTTTCCTCCATGTATCCAAACATTGAAACACTAGTCAACTAGGTACTGGCGTGAATGTTTACGTGGGAATTAAGAGGAGAAGCAATGGATGTCAATCACATCCTTGCATGACTGGTTTCCATTAACTAACGACTAATTGTTTGCTACATTATTGTTCATTTAATATTCAGTAGCGGCTGCTCCTGGGCAGTAGTGGTGAGGTGCAATGAGAGAAATGGATTAGAAAAAAAGAAGAAAAAAGATCACTCACCTGCCTGATGGCTGGCTAGTTGGCCGCCGCCTATCCTCTGACCTTGCTTTCTGTGAATCAGAAGCACACAGGCTCCCAGATTCCCCTAGCCAATCACGACACTGCAGTAACCAGCATGACAGCAATGTCGTGATTGGTCTGAGTGCTGTGGTTTCCGTGCTCAGACAGGTGCACGTTCTCGATATGACGCAGGACCTTAGTACCTTAACCAACGCCTCACATTCCACACACCCACCAGAGACCTTCACTCCACCCAAAGTATCCATAAGACCACAGCCAGAGGAAGATCCTTCTCCTACCTCGCAGCAAAGACCCAAAACACCCTGCCTCTGCACCTCAGGCAATCACAGTCACTGCCTCCCTTTAGGAAGGACCTCAAGACCTGGCTGTTTGACTGAACCACAACACCTTTGACAGATCAGCAGTAACCCTCCACTTTGAGACCCTTATGGGTGAGTAGTCACACTTTACAAGACACCTGATTGATTGATTAATTGATTGATTAATTGTTTCTCCCAGACTGTTCAATACAGCCGGGAGGAGAACGTGCTAAGTGCACATTACTGTCTGGCTGGCCCAAGATGGCCGGCTAAACCGTAATTTACATTTAAGTGCACTCACCACTCCTCCCCCTGCTGGCTCTGACAAGAGCCAAGCCCCACCCCACCCCAAAACTGGCTTCAGCAGGGAAAAATTAAATGATAATAACATCCTGTTATTATCATTTATTTTTCCTTTATTGCACTGCTGAAAAGCAGTGGGGTGCTTTACCTTGCACGATGCTTGATGCGTCAGTCATTCTACCTTCCTTACTGAAAGCTACTGCTGACAGTACAGTGACTTTACCCTCTTTTACCCTGACTCTTTTTTATCAATGCTACTGCTGCGATTATTTCTCTATCACTGATTTATTTTAACGGTTGCAACTGTAGCTGTGGGGAGCTCAGCTTAGTTTCCATAACAACCCTTTATGGGAAGTTCAAGACTTTATTTATGCTCCGAAAATATTGTTCTTTTCCAGAACAGACTCTTCATGGGATCACTATAGGATAGGTTAGGTTCTTGGTTAGAATAGGGACTGCTTCCTTTATGGAACACTGTTGATTTATAATGTCACTAATTAACATTTTCTCCCTATATTTATGTTATTGGACTAATCAGAATAAAAATGACAAAACCATACAAAACCTTCAAGAAATTAAAGGTTTTAGAAAACTCCTTCAACTTCTCGTCATTGATTGAAAATCAAGCACCTGACAGTTGATGATATGTATGACCTGTACTTCTGGTTTAGCTCCATTAAAAAATGGTGGCAAATGTCTATCGACCTCACGAAGCGCCACTTGATTTCGAGGATTCAAGCTGTACGTTTGTGGTGATTGATTTAACACCTGATTTGACTAGCCCTTGGGTGCTAACAGTTGTCATTACACTGTGCCATAAATGCACATTATGGGTTCTAATACCATTTCATAAACCAAAATGTGGCCCACCAGTGGAGTCAGTGTTCTCTTGTCTGTTCAGCCTTGCAACATTCTAACGCTAAGTCACATTTGACCACTCATTAAGCTGTAAGTGCATTTTTTATGGGTGAACAATTTCAATATGGGTGTTTTCCATTTATCCATGTATTTTGCTGATACTTTCCTCTCTCACACAAAGGAGGATTGACAGGAGATGTTGATATCTACACTGGTCTTCCAACTCTTGCTTGTAAAATATTATGTTTTCACTCCTGGAGACTCATTGCTGTCTCTGCTAGTCTCCAGATGTATCTCTTCCACAGAGCTTTGATACAATAATAACAAAGGGAACTGATCTTTCCTTCTCTCAGTTTCACTGTGCTAGAGTTTGCATCAAAATCATGAATGTAGATAAAGGAGATCAGATTGAAACCAACTGTCCTTTCAGCCCAAATGAGTAAAGAAAGTTGCCATCATCAGCCTGACTTGAACAAATGATGGAGTTGGTTGAGCTACTTATGCTAGATATGAAAAAGTTCAGTGCACCGTTTTTGGATCAGGAATGTTTTCTGAATGGTGTACAGTCACTGTGTGTGCCTAACTGTATATGGTATCCTGGTTTTCATATTTTGGCCCCAGCTTCATGCTAATCTAACATGTAGGCAAAGGCCTAGGTCTGCCCTTGACTTACAACTGGTCCTGGACCAATCATGTACCTAGAGGAATCCACCAAGCAGTTCCTCTGTAGTGACAAAAGGGCTTGACCCTGTTTAGGGTTCACAGATTGTAACATGGGGGTGACAGCATACCATGTTTTGTAGTGATTATTGTATGTGAAGACCTTTTAACTGAGTCATATGAACAGGACCCTACTGGTCCATTCACCTAAAGTTCTGCTGCTGACAATGAGCCCAGAATCCTAGCAGTGAGGTCCTGTGCTCTTTGATGTGTACAGTGAAGATGGTGTGCATTGCATGAGTGTTGGGTGAGGGAGTGACATATGCCTGTGGGCTCCATTGTTCCCTTGTAAAAACCTCTGGCCTGTGCATGCACAAGACAAAGGAGAGGTTGCTTTCCCAGACAGCGGACGTATATTGCGGATGTTCCTTAAACTAGAGGGAGGTAACCCAGACACTGAAATGAGGAAAGAGGAGACAGGCTTCTCTTTAGGTCTTTATAAAACACAGCGATGCTGATTAGTCTTCCTCAGACTGCTATTTGGTAGATGGCAGTGGGGAGTGGTGAGACTGCAGTTTTTGTTCTCGTGGTAGGAAGGGTCCTTTAGGAGGGGGCAACATTCTGTCTCTCTTCCTGAATACTTCTTCAGAAGTGCTTGTGTTGATGGTCAGGTGCAGACTGCTCACACCTTGTTGTGCCTCTGTTGTGAGAGCTCCAGTCTGCTCAAAATCTGCCTGCCAAGGATGTGGTGTTCCACAGAGTATACAGAGGGCTACTGCATAACCAGAGCTGGTCTTAGCTTCCCAGAGGTGAGGGAACATCACTTTGAGCCTGATCTGCCCTGTGAGCTCAAGGAGTTCTCCCGGAGCTAGGGGGAATGAGTCAGCGAACCCTGAAGGAGGAGCTGACCAATAGAAGAAGTTAGAAGCAGCTGAACCTGGTGCATGGGTCTGTCCACCAGAGATAATGCACTAAGGGTGTGATTAAAGTTTCTGAGCAGTCCCAGAGATTTTCAGATGAACCGCATCACTTCTGAGGTATACCCGAGTAGCCTCATGTGTCAGCCCCCCTGTCGCTGGTGAGACACTCATAGAAGTGTGACAGCTGAAGCTATGATCAACATTTAAGTCGTGGCACTCACTGCATGCCAGCAACACCATATGGTATGACCACGGCACAACTGAATTTGTGCGGGTCTGACTGCTCCAAAAATAGGTTTTGCAAACCAGTGTTGCCTGCCCAGGATACCCTCCAGTGAGTGACCAGCCCTGCACAGTCTGCCAAGGGAGCAGAGTGGACTTCGCTGCTCTGAAGAATGAAGCTGTTGCGTCAAGGCACTACATTCTGAATTAACGTCTATCAACCAAGGCCCAAAGATACCAGAGCCCAATTGGACTGTTGCCACTATGCCACAAACAGTACCTAGAAGTACTCCATCACAGCGACGGCCCGTGCAGGGCTTTGCACAGGGCGGTGACGTCAGGCAGAGGAGGGGCAGGGTGGGGGGTTGTAAAATGCGGGATATGGACGATGTCAGGTAAGTATCGGGAAAAAAAAACGAATTTCGTTACCCGCGCTGCATCGCCAAATGTGATGCAGTGGCGCGCAACGAAATTTGTTTTATTTATTATTTTCGGTACTTACCTTACATCGTCTATATCCTCATTTTACAACCCCCCACCCTGCCCCTCCTCTGCCTGATGTCACTGCCTGGTGTAACGCCCTGCACGAGCCGTGGCTGCTCCATTACCATGGGAGTCCTGCATCTGGAGAAGGGGGCTGTTGAACAACTTACACTCAGCAAGGTCATAGTGCAACTAACAGCATACTTACATAAGATTTAGGCCTACAGAGCCCGCAAGGTCTATCGGTGGTGAAAGACAAGCAGAGCCAGAAAAAGGGCTACCACAATCAGGGCCTCATTTATGAGACTCACTGCGCCTTTTGAACGTCCCTTTTGTGACGTTTTGTGGCGCAGAAGCCTGCGTGATATTTATCAGGCAGCACTAAGCCACTTTTTTGGATTAATGCTGCCTGATAAATATCAGTCTCTTTAACGCAGTGTTCTGCGTTACAGGGGCGTGCAATCGGTGTTGCTGGGGGTGTTCCTAGCAACATCCATGGCCTTTTGATACTGCCCCAGATTTACGAGAAATTGTAAATCTGAGGCAGTGCCAAATGCTTACACCTATCCAGGGGAGGCGTAAGGGAGGCACAACGAGGACAAATATATTTATTTCTTCTCGTTTTTCCTTTTTCTATGTGTGCTGCATTCTGCACCACACATAGAAAGAGGAAAAAGCCTCTTGTGATTATTTTTGTACAGAAAGGTTTCCCTTCCTGTACAAATATAATCATCCCCGCAACGCAGGCCCCTTGCACCATGGTGCAAAGGTGCCTGCATTGGCGCATGACAATGGGGAAAAGGCACAGGGGAAAAGGACAGGAATGCGCTGTATTTTATAGATACCGTGCATTCTTGCCCTTTTCTTTTGCCGTAGGGAAGCGCAGCAAGAAGGCCTGCTGCGCTGCCCTATGGCAAAACCTCATAAATGAGGCCCTCAATGTGCTTGGTCCTGAATGCTGCCAATAGACCCGCTAGCCCACAGGAGACCCATCGCAGCTTCATGCCACCAGAAAAGGAACAGGAGAGAGACTGTATGGAGTACTTAGTACTTAGTCCCAAATGAATATGTGTTAATAGAGAATGGAGCGCTGCACTTGACCAAGAGACTACATCACCAGACCACATGTCCCTAGAGTGGAGGGAAAAGGAGGGCGGGGGCTTAGAGAGCCTTGCAGTGGCACCTCCATGAAGCACATGGATTTCACAACTGAACATTTGGTATCTAATGCATTATTGTAGTGTTTAATTTTGTGCCTTTGGTACATTAAAGTACTTCTCTTTTTTGAGAGAGAAGCACATGGCTGAACAATGATATTACTGGTCTGCTAAGTGCGATGTTCAGTACTGAACGTGAGATCCACTCTAACCACCCTGAGAAGCCTGTGACTTCTCGCCGTTGCTACCAGTGAGAGTCAAGTGATGAAAGGGTTGTGCTTTGCCCAGTTTACAGCGTCATATTAGGACGGGTGCTGGGATAGCAGAGGCAAATGAACCCAGTCCCAGTGTCTGTTCCTCAGTAGTCCCTGCTTGTACCCTGCCCCCCGAGAATGGGTCATACAACAACAGCTCCTCCGCTATGGCAGAGGAGCGTCACCCACCCCTCCTCAAAAAGGCAGGAAAGGGAAAATAAAACAATATTAACATGTTTTCTTATTGGTTTTTATTTTTCTGCTGAGTATTGGGGGGGGGGGCAGGGTGGTGAGAAAATAATTCCCAAGGGAACCATAGTAACCATTCCCAATCTGAACCAAAGAAGGGGTTCTTTGACGAGCAAACAGGGAGGTTTGTCACCCAGTGTAAGGAATACTACAAGTATGGGCACTCTAAGAGAGACACCATATGTCCCAAGAGGGCACGTCCCCCTCCAATGGTGGGCAGGCTCCTGGGTAGGTGAGTGCAGCTCTTGTGAGGAGTTGGCCCCAGTTAGCTTGTTAGAGAGAATAGAGGTTCCCTTAGTGTCCCTAGGAAATAGAGAGATGGTGCAAAAGCCCATATGCCTTACTATACTTCTAGGTTTAGGCAGTGGGCCATGATCAATGGGCAAAAGGTGGAGGCTCTGAGATACACACCACTGTGAGGTCTCATCTGGTATCTTCAGAGCACGTCCTCCAGTGGGTCTGGTTTTTTGAGTGGAGGATGGGTCTCAGGTTGTCTAAAAGTAGCTGTGAGCCTTGCCATGCCTGTAGATTGTCTGTTGAGCAATGACCTAGAGCAGACTGTCTGGAAGGGAGTGGAGCTCAGGTCCCAGATAATGACCACTCAATGTCAGTCTAAGAAGGTCAGCACGCCCCTAGTTTTACACCCTTAAGAATCATTTTGCCCCCTAATATTTCTGGATGTTAACCAACTAATCAAAAATGTATTGGAATCAGTCATGTGGTATGAAGGAGTATTCAGACAAAATATCGAGTTGGAAATGTCGACTTACACAAATATCGAGTTGTAAATATTGTGACACAGAAATATTGACAGCAAGAATATCATGGTCAAGAATATCGATTTTGAGGTAAGAAATTAATATTGTTTGCAAAAATATAGTAGTATGTATTTTAGTATATATTTTAAATGTATGTGATGTATTTTTTGTATAAGAATTGTTTATGTTTTTTTATCTATGTGTCAAATTTTTAGTAGTTATCAATTATATTTTACTTAAATTGTGTACTTTTTAGTTCCATAGTGAGTTGTGGGTTTATAGGGGCATAGGGTGGTAAGTAATTTAATTATAATAACTTAATGATATTTTTTTTTATTTATTATTTATTTAATTGAGATATTATATTGTTAATTGTGGGAAGTAATTCATTACTAATTAATTATTAATTGGTTGTTAATCAATATTAATTAGTTAATTGGTAATTAAATATGGTAATTGTGTAAAAAAATTAGGTGCCGGTTGTGGGGGTTATAAGGGTAAAGAGTAGGAAGTAATTTATTTATAATTAATTAATAATAAGTTGTCAATTATTATTTGGCCATACAGAGGCATTCCGGCAAGCCTAACATCTCCAGGTGGGACCTGAGCTCCACTCCCTTCCAGACAGTCTGCTCTAGGTCATTGCTCAACAGACAATCTACAGGCATGGCAAGGCTCACAGCTACTTTTAGAGAACCTGAGACCCATCCTCCACTCAAAGGAACCAGACCCACCGGATTGTGACTCTCACGGTTGTCTGCGACAATGACCAGGTGGAATATATTAGCGAGGACGTGCTCTGAAGATACCAGATGAGACCTCACAGTGGTGTGTATCTCAGAGCCTCCACCTTTTGCCCATTGATCATGACCCACTGCCTAAACCTAGAAGTATAGGAAGGCATATGGACTTTTGGCACCATCTCTCTATTTTCCCAGGGACACTAAGGGAACCGCTATTCTCTCTAACAAGCTAACTGGGGCCAACTCCCTCCCCAAGAGCTGCACTCGCCTACTCAGGAGTCTGCCCACCGTTGGAGGGGGTGTGCCCTCTTGGGACATATGGTGTCTCTCTTAGAGTGCCCATACTTGTAGTATTCAGTACATTCGGTGACAAACCTCCCTGTTTGCTCGTCAAAGAACCCCTTTTTGGTTCAGATTGGGAATGGTTACTATGGTTCCCTTTGGAATTATTTTGGGGGTCTTTAGAGAACTCTTTATTTTTATATTTTCCACCCCCCTCTTTCTTCATGTGGAACCCCTGACCACCCTCCTGTTGATCCCCCAGAAACTTTTTTGTAGACCCTGATTCTGAGCGAGTGGTCTGCCTCCTTTACAGGCTCTCTGGGGTCAGTGAGCTTACTAATAATTACTGAACATGGGCTCTCTTGCAAAAAGATCATACAGCCTTTTTATAATCATTCACACCACTGCCCTTCACCCAACCATCCAGTGCCTTGCAAAAGGAATCCACAAAATCCATCCAGGACGGCTAGGGCAGCGTCTGACTGTCCCTAAACGTTTGCTGGTACTTTTCTGGGGTGAGGCCATACTTTCTGACAACAGTGTCCTTCATGGGGATTATCACATTCTGTTTCCCACCTCTAGGGCCAATAGGGCATTCCTGTCATCACTTGGTATGTGCCTCCAGAGACTAGCTCCCCAATCTTCCTCCGGGACCCTATTCATATCCAGAGCACCCTAATAAGCTTCAAACCACTTGTCAATGTCATATCCTACAACAAAGTGAGGCAGCAGATCCTTTGGGATGGGGGCCCTTTTAACTCCAAAGGGCACTGTGAGTATGCTATCTCCATCATTGCTAGACTCTGCTTGCCTAGCTCTGATGTCCAGCTCTTTGAGGCTTCTTTCATATAGCAGTCGCTTAAAGCAAGCTTCTCCTCCATTTTTAACGTTGCCACCTGCAGCTGAATGTCCCTCTCTGCCTTCCTGTCCGTCAGCTCCTCTGGGGACATACCTTGAGAAGACAACCTCCCCTCTCTGGCAGGGAGTTCCAGTTTATGAGCTAAGTCATCCTCCTCCCCTGAGTGCTGCATCTCAGAGCTGGTATCCAGGCCCTGCTCGTGCTCCTCCATTTCACTCTCCATATTTCCATCTTCTGTTGCTATCAGCAATTGGTGAACCTTCACCCAGGCCCTCAGAGCTTTCTGAAGCTTCAACATCTTGGTGCCTTTCTTGGTTGGAATTCCCCCTTCCTTACAGAATTGTTTGAGCTCAACCACAATGTAGCTCTCCAGGCTGATTAGCTCAAATTCCATTTCTGAAGGTATGGTCACAGACAGTCAGGTTAAATGTGAGTAATTTTGAAAGAAGCAAAAAGAGCTAATGAATGAGACTTTAAAAAAACTAATTGGTATCAAATTATTTATATTGGATTTTAGTATAACACAAAATCACTATATGGTCCTACACAAAGTCCAAATCCTCACAGCTGAAAACAAGTGCTGAAAATTGGGTTAATGGTTGGGGGATGGTGAACCCCTACTCAAGCAGCAGCCACAATTTCTGTCAGGGTGAAGTCACAAACAAACGCCAAATTAACCTGTACTCAACCCTTTGGTAGCTTGGCACAGAGTAGTTAGGCTTAGCTTTAAAGCAATGTGTAAAATATTTATGCAGCAGGTCAAACAGTAATAAAGTGAAAACACAGCACAAGAAAAATCCCACACCAATTTAGAATAAGAGGGTAAAATATCATAAATTATTGGAGATCAAGATGACAAAAATTCAATGAGTAGCACCGCAGTTATACAATTTCAAAGATTAAAGTAAAAATAGTGCCTATTGGCTCTAAGCACCATCTGTGGTGTCTAGTTGTGCCGAACTGGTACAAAGTCACACATTCAGGCCAACCGCTATGGAACATAGGCTAAATACAGGGACCAGATTAGGCCAGCTGAACAAGAGTACCACAAATCCTAGTTACTGAGCATTGCGAGATCTTCCGCCGTGCAGCAGAGGCAATGCGAGGTCAGGGTGTCGAGATGTGTTGCGCAGAGACCATTCCTGGGAAGCTGCAAGGCTGTGATGTGAGGTCCTGCATCATCGTTGACATTGCCGTTGAAAAGGGGCTTGCTATGAAGAGTCCTGTATCAAAGATGCATTGCGCACCACCTGCTTCCAAAGAAGTTGCGGGGTTTGCGACATGAAGACCTGCTGTGATGATGCATCATGCTACAGTGGTTCTGAGGAGGCTTGAGCTGCGATGCGGAGTCCTGCTTTGGGGTTGCGTCATTCAGCGGTTCCAATGCGGAGTTTAGTGAGGCAATGTATCAAATTGCGGTTCCGCTATGGAGTTTTGGGAGGCGATGTGCCTCAGTGCATCAGTTATGCTGGGACCACAGCTAGGCAGGCAGAGCATCTTCAGGTCCATTTCCTGGATTCCAGGACTGGGTTGGCGACACTTGGGAGGGCAGGACTCACAGCTGGCAGAGTCCTGGTGCTGGGTACAAGGTTCATGCTCAATATGTGTAGCCCTTATACTGACTGCCCACAATTCTTCATCTCTGCTCTCACTCACTGACTTTATTCTTGTCTTTGACCCAATTAAGAATCAACAGAAAGGTACTGATGTTACTTCAATTTTTAGCCTGTTGGTGAATGTATCTTTACAAAATACCTGCAAGAAAAAGAGAAGTCCGATTTCTCTATCTACACCCCCGGCATCTGGGACATCATCCTTGTCATCCCTGGAATCGCCTTACCCTGTTACAATTCGTAAAGATTCTAAAAAATAATTTCTTCACATGACTTTACATCATTACTATACCCAGAGGCCAACACCCATGAACACCCATTACTCACAAACAATGGTCCTCTCTGTTAACAATCCCAAATGCCAGTGCTCTAACGCCTACCTGCTAGGTCCACACTCTACAATATGGCATATCTCCATACAGTCATATGTGAAGCTCACGAGAATCCTCATGCATTATGGCCTTATATAGTCCTATCAATAGAGTTCCCTTGGCTACAGAAATTGGATGTTTGGGGCTGGTGGGGAAGGGTGGGAAGGTTAAGCTACACTTTCGCGTTGAGCGGCTGCTGTACATATCTCCTAAGTGGTCTCTTCTGGTGGACAGCAGGGAATGTACAGTGCAAAGGTAAAAAAAAGAAATATGTAAAAAAAAAAAAAGCAGTAAGTGTACTACCTTCAGATGAGACTAACGAATACCCCAGAGAAAAACAAGTTGATAAATAGTACGTCCAACTGTATTGGTAAAGAGATTTTCATAAAGTTATTGACAACTCATAACAACAATACATAACAGCATTACAGATGCATCACAATTCTGAGATGTTCTCTGAAGCTTCTGTGTTTGGCCGCACGGGCGCAGCGAGTTGTAGACATGGAGCGGAGACTTTTTGAATACACATTTCAAGAAACGGGGTCAAAGATAATGGTTATTCAGCCTTTTTGGTAATGAAAAATGCGTGGTGTATGTGGTGTGGTGTGTGTGTGCTGTGTGTGTGCGTGTGTGCGTGTAAAGAAGAGATCTATAATCCCCATAAAATCAAAGCACAAATATCAGGAAACTGAAGCAAAATAAATACTGATCAAGAAAATGTAGGATTTACATAAACATGTAATAAAATGTTGGTAATTGTATGTGGTGTTTCGTTACATTTTGCTATGATACATTGTTGTCGGATAATCTCTAGTCTTGTTTATTTAAATCCTATTCCTTCTCATTTTAAAGAATTCACTAAGTGATGTATGCTCTGAATGTTATGTGAATTGTTACAGAATGTTTATTCATTGATACAGATGAGAATGCCAATGTTTTGGGTTTTAATCAGATGGACTTTCAATGTTTTTTGTCTTAGTTCCCCTCCTGGTGCACAGCCTCATTTCACGGTTTTCCTTTTGTCCCATCCACATGATAGCTCTTCTTAACACTCAGGAGCAGATTTAGGAGCGCAGGGCAGAAGGTTAGAAGACATTGTGGCAGCCCAGCTCTGCCCCTGGTGGGCTGCACAAGACTTAACTCAGGGGCTTATTTACAAGCCCCTTGCGCCAATTTTGCGTCATTTTTAACATGGAAAAAGTGACGTAAGGGTGGCGCAAGGGTCTTGTAAATAAGCCCCTCGGTTTTATTGTTGCCTTTTGTCGGGAGCTTAGGCTCACCAAGGTCACAACATGGCCGACACCCTTCCGCGAGCGCGGTTTCGCCGGCATTGACCTCAGCACTGATGTGTGGCCTTGTGCAATGACTATAAAGCACCAAGCCCTGTGAAACGACTGCTCGCCGCATAGACCCGGCAGACAGTGTACACAACAGGCGGGCCCTGCCCCGAGGGCAGCGCGAGAGACAAAGGGACGCTAAACACATTGGCAGCGCTGGGAGCCCTTGGCCCGCCACCCCGCATTCCGCGTGCGGCTTCCATGGGCAGAGATAAAAAGAGGGCTTCAGTCCGGAACTTGGGCTCGGTACAGTAATGCCATATTATGCTTAGGTGGCACGGCTTGGAGTTGGGAATGTAAAATGTTGTTTCAGTGGGTTTCATCCTCATAAAGGTCGGGTTTGTCTTTTGGCGCCATTCTTTGGGCTTCTAAGCCATACGTTTCTATACATAACAGCGCCACTCATCATTTCTGCACCCTTTATATAAACGGAGTTACCTCACAACACAGATAAATGTTTCACAAGCCTTAAATAATGCAGCCTGCATTAACCCGAGGCTAAATAAATCTGATAATCTTGAAATCTGTGACCTTTAGGCAGCCTGCTCTTCTTTTCTCTATAGGACATTGAACCTACCCTGCGTTAAATTAGTTCTAACTTTATATTCTTGTTTATTTTAATTTACTGTAATTGGTTATTGCTAACACAACCATGAGGCCACTGCAGAGTTAGGACTCGGAGGTAGTATGTAGGAGACCATCAGAAACACAGACTTAGTGGCTGATTTCCTGGAGTGCGCAGTAAAGTACTCCGTCGCCCTGACCGAGTAACCATACTCTGGATTCAGAGATGTCTGCGGCCCTAGGCGACATCTCTTACACTGGCAGGAACTGTCATCACAGCGGCTTCTGTCAATGACCTGAAAGTGTGCTGTGTGGTTCCATCAACATGACGGTGCAGTATTTCAGTATCTTTTTTTTTTAACTTTCAAAAACAAAAATCCAAAGCAGGATTTTCTTTTTGGAAATTAAAAAAACAATGACAACCCATGGGATTATTCTCCCATACGGTGAAAGTAACTGAAACGTTTTTACTTTCACTTAACCCCACTTTTTAGATGGCAATGTGTGAAAGCAAAATCTGCCCATTTGTCAGACCGCTCTAAATAAGGTGGTAGGACACATGGCCAAGCCTCTAATGGTCCTTACTCCTTTGGGCCGTCGAAGGAGTATGTCAGTCATGGAGCTGGAGTAGTTTTCATCACTGACATACTTAAGTTCCACTGAACTCTAAGGGGCTTATTATCAAGGGCTAGCGATATTTTTATCGCTACGTTTGCGTCCGTTTTCGGACAAAATGCGACGATAAAAATATTGCTTTATTTACAAGAGCAGGCTAATGCGTGTTCAATGGGATTAGCGCTGGCTTCAACATCGCATCGCCTTGCATCGCTAATGAGATGCAAGGGAGGCGTGTCCCGTGAAACAACATGGGATATTATTGCTAACTCAGCTTCTCTCTATTTACAAGTGTATCGCTAACACGCATAGCGATATTAAAACGAATGGGCATCTGTTCAGGGCTTCCTGGAATCTTAGGAAGTCAGGTTCAAGACGGACAGATAGAATGACAGAGTTCCAAGGGATGGCGCTTTGCATGCACAACTTTATGCCACCAAAATGTTTGTATCTCTCCTGGGGCGGGATGAGCATGCTTTGTATAGCCGATCTTAGATGTTTAGTCCACATCGTGTTCTTAGGAGACACTATACACTTCATCTGTTATCAAATTGATTTTGATCTAGATTCTTGGACCTCATTATGAATGGCTTGTAAATTCCAGTGGTGAAAATCTGACCAACCATGGGCAATAATATGAGGAAATTAGTTTGGAACCTCCCCAACTTTTCATGATTCCCGAAGGCATGTGTGGTAACACCTTGTGGTGTCAGAATACTGCATCCAGTGATACAGGGTTCACTTTTCCACAAGGCCCTAGAACAGTTAGAAAAGTAAAATGAACGGTTTCTGCTCAATACATTTAACAAAATGTCCAATTTCCATTCCTTAATTTGAGCCACTAGTTGAAGTTGGGGCTCACCAGGACTCATTATAGGGAACCCGCACTTATTTTTCCACAACTGGCTTTGAGAACAAGAGAAAGAAAAACACAAAAGGGGGAAAGAAGAATTAAGAGAAAGGGGCATGCAAATAAGCCCTTTAGTACCCTCGTAGCGAATATACACTGCTAATATTGCATATGCTTTTGTCATTTTTAATCTTGGTGATAGATCTGATGCACGGCAGAAAGAAAAAATTGTGTTCACAATCCCCACCATGTGTGTCACTCGTAGCCCAACAGGAACAACACTTAACACTGAAAACAATGGGACTCAACTGCCAATTTGGAGAGCGAGTCAACTATTTAAGAAGGCTATCAGAAATGGTTTCTACTTTATTTGCTTTCCTATAGCATTGAAGTAACCATGGGGACGGCACTACAGCACCTTCTGATTTTCTGATTGGTTCTTAGGTTTCTGTATTAGACTGGAGTACGGTTCGGCTTGTGGCGTGTGCTATCAGCAGCGCATTTGATTGGTTCCTATGTTAGGTAAATGTGACAACATCAATGAGTTGTGAGTGGATGTTCTTGGGGTTTGACAGCGCCCTGAGAACTCTGACTGGTCCAGTGCATGGGGACCCCCCTCCATGTACCTTCAAAAGGGTGGCGGGGAGAGGGGGGTTCTCAAGTTTCGTTACGCCAGTGGTGCCCACAGGGCTCGAGTCGGGGTACGACACGGGTGGACAGCGTCCCCCCACTTATTTTACCGGGTGGACGCCGTCCCCCCTGCCAAACAGCTGGACTTCACTCTTTGGCCTCTCTGGGACGAGGAGCTCGGAGCTCACAGCACGCTGCTCACGCGCTGACTTCTCAGATGCAATCGCATCTAAGGGGTGAGCGAGGGGAGGCAATGAGCCCGATGGTGCAAGCCACCTTGCGTGACCTCACATCCTGTTGTGATGTCACTTCCTGTGACAGCGTCCCCCCACTTCTTTTTGTGGAACTTGTGCCCTGGGTACCCAAAGCTCTGCTCTGAAACCGCGGACGATGCTTTCAAATGTCTGCGTCTCGAATACCGTAACTAACTGCGTAGTCTTGAATCGACCTTTTGACTCTTCCATCAACTATCAGACACTCCCTGTCCCTTTCTTTCACTCCTGCAGGTTCCCGCTTCCTCCATTTGTGACGTTTTTTCTACCTTTTCTCTTCCTGACAGGCGCCCCCCGCGCCTAGGGTAGGGGCGCCCTTAGTTGCGCAACAGGGCTGAGCCTCCTCCAGTGCCCCTGGCCAAGGAAGAGGATTGGCTGACTGGGGTGATGTCATATGGAGGTCTGAGAAATGAAACTTAGAAGAAATGAAACCTAGCAGACTATTTAAGGCTGTGCCTCGGGGGTTTCGTTTTCTTTGTCCCCTCTGACTACAGCCTGGATTACAGGAGCGTCTTGCATGCGCAAAAGTAATGTCATAGGATGAGATGGGGGAGAATTATATAGAAGCATACAGTGAAAAGCTTAGGAAATGCAGAAGGATGCACAACGACTCAGTGGGAGTAGGAAAATTGAATTTGGTCAGAAATAATTTGCAAACAAGGACATATCCTTTGCAAACAAGCACATTTGGAGATTATAAGGATGCAATAATTAATAGGTGGCGTGACAGATGGACTGGCCGGATTAGAATATGGGAGTACAGGGGTTGAATCTCGACGCTGCATCCAAGCCACAGTTCCGAGGCTTGCTGTATGTAGTGTATGTGTGCAGTCGTTGGGACAAAACCCCTCAGCAGGGGGAAATAAAATGTTTCTAATAATCTGTAATAAAGGCAAATGCGCGACAAACATTGATGGTTTGTTTTTCTTTTCCCTTTTTTATGATTCTGGGAGGTGCACTGCACGGACATGGAAGCAATATGCTGTCAAGATGGCGTCTAGCAGGAACTGCAGGATGGCCAACATATCGATACCAGCAGACATGGGAAAGATTCTGTGTCCCGTGTGGTAACTGTTTGGTATGGTAGAAGAAAATGGGCTCAAGGGAGTTAAATCCAGCTTCGCTGTGGAGTAGCTTAGCCCTATTAAGTAGCACATATATGGTAAAGAAAATGCATAATGTATTTCCTTCCCACGGCACCCTATGGGTTCTTGACAAGGACTGTTGACCACCTCATAAAACCTAGGTGGTACCTCGGAGGGCCGGTGCGTTATGCGGTGCCCTGGATTTCAAGTAAGATAACTGTTCATTGTACCACGTTGTGGCCTGCCGGCACAATGTGCACAGCAGAGGATTCTAGACTCTGAACAACTTGATGCTGTGTCACCTAAGACTGCAATTTCTAATTTAATGGTGCATTTCATATGTGTATGCCCGAAGGTTTAGCCATTGGTCAGGTACCTCTGAGGCGTTAGGCGGTGCCCTGGATCAGGTAATGCAATTGTTACTGTTAGCGCGTTGTGGCCTGCCGGCATAACGTGCACAGTTGAGTGTTCCAGAGGATGGACAGCTTAGTGGTATGCTGAAATGAAATATATATTTTACCTTATTAGTGTTTGACATATGAATATCACCCAAGTGTGAAGCATGTATATCTTCCGTTTGCCAAGTAGTATGCCTATATTCATGTAGTGGTTATGTGGAATTAACCTGTTTGATGTGCGATTAGTCTGCTTTGTTTTAGCGGGGAACGTGTGGTCATGCCTGACCTGGACAGAGCCATGCAGTCCCTCTCCTGACACACTAATGAGGTGAGGTTCTGGTTCACATGGGTGGGGACAGGACTAGGGTTTATAGTCTGCCACTTGAAATGGCACGCGAGCTGACAATGTTGGGGAGGTAGATCCAGTGGAGGCTTGCTTCAGATTTAATATGATTTGCCAGGCTGAGCGCCCTGCCAGTACTAACATCAGCCGTTTGTCACCGAATTTTCAGTATGTTCTGGTCCAATACTCCTGCGAGGGGCCATGTCAGCTGTTTGTCACTGATTTTTCAGTATGTTCTGTCCCAAATACTACTGCCATGGGCAATGGTGGTTAATCTCCTCCAGGGTAAAAAGGTCCAGCTAGAGTCGACTCGGTCAGTTCAATAGGTAGTCACTCATGGGGTTCTCATGATCCCACTAATGAGTTTAAAGAACCGTTGCGAAATGCTTCTGGAGGCGCTCGTCGGAAGAGAACCGCTTTCGACCCAACGTTGGGACAATCAGTCTGGGACCATGCTGAACAGCATATATTCCGTTCATATGGGTGGTTAAAACAACTTTCAGTGACACTTTATAGAGGCAGTAGCTGTACACAAGCACAGGAGCAGATGAAAGTAAGCCGTAGTCCAACCTCTAACTGTTTGCGGCGGCACATAACCCAGCACCAAACTACAGGATGAAGGGAGCAGGGCGCAGTCGCCACAAGGCGGTGGCCATAGCAATAGTCCTTTAAAAACGTGGGGCTAACATTAGAAGGTAGTTTAACACACCAATAAACACCTGGGAGGTGACAGTGACTTAGCATGCATTGTTATCAAAGTACATCGCTTTGTAGCGAGTAAGTACTCTTCGGAAAGTGTAAAACTAGAACAGTATGGGGAGGGGTTCCTCATAGTTTATTACTAGGATTCTCCTGGGATCGGGTATCCCGGTGGCAGTGCTTCCTTTGTGCAACAGTGAGGGCAGGTGCCCTATATTCTACTCTGATGCCCACTATTCTAACATAAGTGCTGGCAGTGCACAGTTCAGGCTTTATCTGATGCCAATTAGGAACTGCCAGGGGGCCAATGCGGTATGCAGTGCCCGTAGTTAATGTCGTGGTCAGAATCATTTATCAGCAAACTTCATGCGGGAACGGGCAGGTATGCCTCGGCTGGAACCTGGGGAAAAGTTGTTGCAAGGCGGGGCCTGCTGGCATGCTGCGCATAGCGGACGTCTCCAGAAGTATGTTCTCCACTGTTGGTGGACAAGAAGGGCACGTGGTGAAGTTATCCCGCATATTTTCGAGTGTATGTCATTTATAAACCGGCAGGGATGTCCTGATGAGAACCTGAGATAAATTGTTGCAAAGCAGGGCCGGATGACACGCTGGGCACAGCAAATGTAAATGCAGTTATCAATGTCCAAGGGGTCTGAATAAGACCCGGGGGAAGTCTGCTGCTAGGCAGGGCCTACCGGCATGTTGCGCTCTGCGGATGTTTCTACAGGTATGTTCGCCATTGATGGTGGAGGACATAGACATATGGTAAATTTATCTTGCGTATTTTCCGGTACATACCGTTTATTGACGGGTAAGGGTGTCCGGGTGGGACAGGGACACACCGGATGTCACTTTAAATGTGCGGGCCGTTCTGGAAATAGTACAGTAAACGGGCGTGGGTGTCTAGATAGGACCCTGCGAAAGGCTAAAAGGATGTTAAAAGGCAGGGCCTACCGGCATGCGGCGCTCAGCGGACATCTCAAATACTATGTTCTCCACTGATGGGAAAAGAAAGGTGCATGGGGTTAGGTTATCCCGTATATTTTCCAGTGTATGCCATTTATTTTAGTCAGGAATTTGGCATTGTTCTGTAAGAGTAAAATACGTCTGTAGGCAAAAAAAAAATAAAAAAATGTAGGTGTTGTGGACTATGGTCAGCGCCTGCGGGGGGAGGGCGAGTGCACCGGGGAGCTTCTCACCCTGTGGCGGAGCGCTGACAGTTAACAACAAAGACGTATGCACAACAATGGAGGTGCAGCCATTCCATGGACCCCAGGAGGGGGTAGATTCCATGTGTGCCGTGGATCGGCGGGGAGGAGGGACTGACCTGCCGGTAGTCCTGGACTCTACTGCCCTAACCCCCAATGTATGGACTGAGAAGAATATTGGGGAGGCTGCCTGTGTGCAGGTAGCCCGGTGGGCCAGTGCGTTATGCGGTGCCCTGGATGCCAAATAGTGCAACTGTTGGCTGTAGCGCGTTGTGGCCTGCCGGCACAATGTGCGCAGCAGAGTGGGACATTGATGGCCGAAACGGGCAAGTTCAAATGTACGGCCAAGTTCTAGTGTACGGCCGAGTTAAAAAGTTAAAGTGTAAAGTTCAAATGTACGGCCAAGTTGTTCTAGTGTATGGCCGAGTTAAAGTTAAAATGTAATGTCGTACCTATTTTCCTTACTGCCGTTAACATGTTGATGCAGCTAAAGTGTGATGCTGTGAATAATTAATATATATCCAAGAAGGACATTTTCCTTGGTAATGGTCTGTGGTTTATTCCTTGGATTGATGTGAATAAAAAGCTACGCAGTGGACAACATACCTTGATTCTGAGAGTTCTTGGGCGTAGTGGGGGTAAGGTGCCGGAATTTGGGGAGGAGGGAATGTCATGTTGTGCGCATACTATGACAGGCGCCCCCGCGCCTAGGGGAGGGGCGCCCTTAGTTGCGCCACAGGGCTGAGCCTCCTCCAGTGCCCCTGGCCAAGGAAGATGATTGGCTGACTGGGGTGATGTCATATGGAGGTCTGAGAAATGAAACTTAGAAGAAATTAAACCTAGCAGACTATTTAAGGCTGTGCCTCGGCGGTTTCGTTCTCTTTGTCCCCTCTGACTACAGCCTGGATTACAGGAGCGTCGGCGACCACCCACCCACCCGGCAGAAAAGCAAGCGTTGCGGAGCGCTGACAGTTAACAACAAAGACGTATGCACAACAATGGAGGTGCAGCCATTCCATGGACCCCAGGAGGGGGTAGATTCCATGTGTGCCGTGGATCGGCGGGGAGGAGGGACTGACCTGCCGGCAGTCCTGGACTCTACTGCCCTAACCCCCAATGTATGGACTGAGAAGAATATTGGGGAGGCTGCCTGTGTGCAGGTACCCCGGTGGGCCAGTGCGTTATGCGGTGCCCTGGATGCCAAATAGTGCAACTGCTGGCTATAGCGCGTTGTGGCCTGCCGGCACAATGTGCGCAGCAGAGTGGGACATTGATGGCCGAAACGGGCAAGTTCAAATGTACGGCCAAGTTCTAGTGTACGGCCGAGTTAAAAAGTTAAAGTGTAAAGTTCAAATGTACGGCCAAGTTGTTCTAGTGTATGGCCGAGTTAAAGTTAAAATGTAATGTCGTACCTATTTTCCTTACTGCCGTTAACATGTTGATGCAGCTAAAGTGTGATGCTGTGAATAATTAATATATATCCAAGAAGGACATTTTCCTTGGTAATGGTCTGTGGTTTATTCCTTGGATTGATGTGAATAAAAAGCTACGCCGTGGACAACATATCTTGATTCTGAGAGTTCTTGTTTTCTTTGGGCATGTTTTTTCCTCTCTTGATCGTGATGATAATGAGGAAAAATAAGTGCCCGTCCCTAAAAATGAGTGCCGGTGGCCCCCACTGGGCCCAGGCTCAAATTAAGCACTGCCCCATTGCCCAGCACATGCATGTGTGTGAGATGACCGGCGGTAACAAATACTTTGAATAATAAAAATCACCTTGCTAACAATCACAAACGTAGTTGTCGCTTCATGCAAATGTTTAGTCTGAAAGCTTTTTCCTGTTCGACCAAATATATTCATTTCATGGTTTCCTTCATGTTTTTCAAATGGATATAAATAGCCAGCACGTATCAGTTTTTTTGGGCAGCGGCTGCCACGCAGTTGTTTTGACACCACATCAGAAACACACAACCAATGAAATGTTACTCCCTAAGCGCTCAGTAACAGCTGCCGCAGATAGCATACAAAGGCACTGTTGCCTCGAAAAATGTAAATTATCCGAAAGAGAAGACATTGGACACCATTTTGCTGGATTGTATTGTGAATGCATTCATATAGCGCATACTACCCCAGGCGAGGCCTTGAGGAGCTTTACAGAGAGTAGCACACTACTCTGAACCCAAGATTAGTGGTTAATCTAGTGATTGATGTTGATTATTTGGATAAGTCATGTGCTCTCAAGATGAAACCCAGGGCCATGTTTCCAAGGAAGTAACGCAGGGCGGTGCCGCACGCCATTTGACTGCATTACTTCAGAGGCAAAGGGATATGTCATATGTACAACAATATGACGTATCCCTGAGCTCTCCCCTGCGCCGCACAAGTGGATGCCATGTGCCATAGCAGGCACCCTTGCACCATGGTACAAAGGTGCCTGCATTGCAGGGAGGATTATTTTTGTGCAGGAAGGGGCACCTGCTTGCAAAAAAACAATCGCAATAGGTGTCTTCTTCTTTCTATGTGTGCTGTAAAATGATAGAAAGATGAAAAAACAGGGAGAAATAAAAGTATTTCTCCTCGATGCGCCTCCTTACACCTCCCCTGGGGAGGGGTAGGATTGTGACGCATTCCCAGGTTTACAAAACATTGTAAATTTGGGAATGCAGCAGAATCCAAGGTTGTTGCGTGGGAACACCCACGGCAACACCCATGGAACGCCCCTTTCACAAAAACTGCTGCGTGGAAAGGGGCCATGTTTACAAGAACACGAAAAGCCACTCAGGGTGGCTTTACGTATCCTTGTAAATATGGAGCACCACACTGCGCAGCCGGTACGTCGCAAAAAGTGACCAACTGGCGGCTCAAGGGGGTTGTAAAAATGCCCCAAATCCATGCGTTAGCAGATGTATTGGTCCACGCTAATGTCTTGAATGCACTAAAAACAACCTACTTATTTCCACTTTTTAGCTCACTTTAGTTTCATGGAAATATTTAAAGCAAGGTTTTCTGGTTTCAAGGTCTGCAACTAAACCACAGAAGTCAATGTACACCTAAATTCATCTGGAAGACAAACACCTCTACATAGGCATTCAGACACCACAGCCTGTTTCATTCTGTTTGGAAGACATTAGTGTATTGCTAACATGCCCCATGGCAATGCATTGTGTAGTACCTCTCACCCTCAGGCACCTCTGATTGTTTGACTAAGAGCCTACACCATTACATGTGCATCATTGCTACCATGTGTGTTTAAGCATACGGTGGGTTGAGCATGTAGAGTTTTGGTGTACGTGAGGCCCAGAGAGGTTCTGCAAAAGTGCCATAGCAAACTTGAGGATGCATTTAAGCATAGAGTAAAGGAGAAAGTTGTGTAAAAGATAAGATCCCCCTTTGGGTTCAATCTTCAAGTAAAAGGCTACTCAACCAGGAACGGCCCATGCAAGTAAGAGCGGTGGGGACGGGGGTTGGTGAGGGGGGGTATTTGGCAGACAACCACAAGGGAAAATCAAAGGAATAATTAATTTTCACTCATCGTCGTCTGTCGAAATCCACCCACATCCGGCCCGCCGCTCTTACCCGCACGGGCCACGGCTGTGAGAGCGGACCCCAGTTATTTTTTCTTCAGAAAGAAAAATCAGGACATGATGATTTACTTTAATTCTGTTCATAGCCCTTTCCTCTGAAGAAGTTCCAGGATGCTCTTGTAGGGTATTAGTTGTGCAATACAAATACTAAATGAATGAATGAATGAATGAATGAATGAATGAATTATTTCATTCAGTCACTTAGTTTTTCTGCAGGACTTGCAGAGAATGATTTTATAGTGGTCTCTACAAGAGAATCCTTTCGGTGTCAAGCATGAGGTTCAGAGCCCTATCATGAAGCTGGAGTGGTGGGACATACAAGGGACCCTCCTAAGAGTCGTTTTGGCAATGCTGATGCAACCCTACTACAACCAGTGCTTGGGTCAGCATCAAAACACAGATCACTGGTGTGGTGTTACCAGTCAGGTGCAGATATATGTATCACTGTTGAAGTCTTCTGCTTGTCATGCAGCTGTTGATCTTTGTCGTATGCAGCTGGGTAGACAGCTCCAGTGGAACCTTGCCCGGGTTCTCCAGATGGACTGTCCTGCGCGTTCCATGTGACCGTTCCAAGTTCTGGAGAAGTGGTTTACTTGAAACGAGTGAGAGGTAAGGGGACTATGAATAAGGTGCAGAATGAAGGAGTTCCTGAATCCCTACCTCTGCTGGTGTCGTCATTCGGCTTTAGGGTCCCACAAGGTTACTGCTCTCGCTGCCAGATTTTTGGAATATCAGTGGATGCTTCAAGATAGATGTCAATCCAGAGAAAAGGTTGTAATGCCCAATGTCGATCATCACATGAAATGAATCCAATTTCACATGTAATGTAATGCAATGAGTTTCTATTACAGAAATGTTTATAAAAATATTTCAACAATTAAAAAAAATCAGTGGTTGCTTCAGAGGGCTTGGAGAGCAGGGTAATATAGCATTAGAGGTTGATGGACATGGAAGTGTGGGATGTCAGGTTTGTAGAGACAGGTAGCACAGGAGTGTCATGTGCGATATCCATGTGTACATACAGTGAGCTTCCAAGAAGTACGTTTGTTTCTATTCATAGAACATGTCAACAATTCCCTCAGACCACGTCTGAAAGATACAGCACAGAATTATAAATTCTAACCTGCAATTGAGCGCCTTGAAGACAGGGCACACGTGGTCCCTCCATTAAATTATTAGTAGCTGTCTAGCTGCTCTCGGCTGAACTGCCTCCTGGCTTTACAGCAGCATGTGTCGCCAATGTTTTGTGTTGTTTTTCAACAATAAGCCCCACATTTCGGACCTTGGATACCGGTTGCCATTCTGGCCACAAATTTTACGTTCATCGGAAAGAGGTGTTGGACAGATTGGTATCACCAGTGCTATACCTTTCATTTTGGGTTCTTTAAAGGCCAGCAGTTATATTATGTCATGCTGTGTTGCTACCTTGTGTTATGTAATAAGCATGTTTACAGTACTCTTCTTTCATTTGTATGGCCCTCTAACGTTTTCCTAGTTGGTCTTCCTTGCACTGTCCCTTATCAGGACCGGACTGGGAACCCAAAGCAGCCCTGGAAAGTTTGTCGAACCAGACCCCAGTGGGGGTGCAAGTGTGAAGCACTGCTGCTTTTATTACTGGGGACTGGTATTGCAGCACCGCTGCAAAACCGTCTCCCACCATTTCAACCTCCTGGGGAAAAGCCTGATGCCCGCCCGCTATGACCAGTCTGGGCCTGCCTGTGATTCTTGTTGAACGGAGTCAACAGGGCACAAGTCCTAAAAAAAGAAGTGGGGGGACGCTGACATCACGACAGGAAGTGACATCACGAAAGGTGGCTTGCACCATCAGACTCATTGCCTCCCCTCGCTCACCCCTTAGCAAATGGAGCTACACATTTACTCTTTGGCCTCTCTGGGGCGAGATCTCGCCCCAGAGAGGCCAAAGAGTGAATGTGTGGCTCCATTTGCTCCAGTAATCAAGCTCTCAGTAAAATAAGTGGGGGGACGCCGTCCACCCGCGTTGTACCCCGACTCGAGCCCTGGGAGTCAAGGTAGGTTGACGTAATTGCATTTGGTGTTAGATGATCTGTTTTCCAGTGTATTATATACAGTTGGTTCATAGCGAAGGTAAGTTAACTTTTTATTTATTTATTTAAAATTAAACCCCCCCCCGCGTTACTCCCTCACCCGCAAGTCATGACAGCCGCGACTGTTAAGAAGGATTTCTGAATATACTTCATGTAAAGTGTCAGTCACTTCAGACTGGTGTCCGGATTTCTGAGATTGTCTCATTCCCACTAGTGGCCCCGCGGTCTATTAAAAATGAATGAAGACAAGGAAGATCCCCGGAGGAACCCCACACACAGCAGCAAGCTGGTCAATTGCTTATTGGTACCCATTCAGACTTTGTGACGGAGGACTTCTCCATGCAGTTCGTGGCCGTGCTGCACACTGGCACCAGAGTGGCTGCAACTCTGTGCCTTTCTGGGTCCTACTACAGGCAGTGTCTGAGGTCCTGGCACCTGAACTGGGCCAGTCCAAGAGGAGAGGCGGGTGACAGTTCTCAAACGCCAGAGTAATGAAGTAGTGAAACAGCAACAAACACATTGTATAAATGCAACCAAGAACTAAGCAGGGGTCAAAAATGTTTATGGAACCCTGAAAGCGAAAGAGTGAGTGCAGTTATTTAATTAGCACACAATAAGGTCTGGCTTTCTGTAGATGGACATTTAATATTTTAATAATTCCTGGTAGAACAGATTCTTCAAGGTACACAATAAGAACGCATGGATTCAAAGGTTGGATAACAGTCTCCATATGGACTGAATACCAAGCGTAACATTTATGGCACTTGTTGGAGCTCAGAACACAAATGACATTTGCTGGTGGTATCTTGGACCCCTTGCAATCCTTGCCAATTCTGCAAATCTCCCCACATTCAATATCCTCCATTGTTGTTGCCAGTGCCGGGGCTCTTATTCTTTTGTTCTTGCTGGAGCTCAACCTTCACCGGATGGATCTTAGGTGGAGTTTCGGTGCCGCGCCTGGGAGCCTCGATGCTCAGGATGCCATCATGGGAGAGCGTGGCCTTGACCAGCAGGGGATCCACGTCAACGGGCAGGATGTAGGTCCGGCTGAACTCTCTGGAGATGAAGCCATGTTGGTCGAGCTTCTGCGGGTGCTGAGCCGTCACCTCCAGCAGGTTGTCCACTGTACGGACTGTGATCTCATCGGGCATGAAATGGCACACATCAAGGAATACCTGGAACTTGTGGTCATTTTTGTTGATCTCTGAGAAACCTCGATCCTCCTGCTTCTTGATTCTGGGTCTAACATAATAGCCGTGATACAAAGTGGGAGCCAGAATGTCTTCAGGAGACAGACCTTAACAGAGAAACAAATAATGTCATAGTTACATAACTATAAACATGCTACAACATCATCTAATGAAAAAAAAATAGGTAAATACAGAATGTAAGGCAAAAGCGAAAAGCACACTTATATATATGAGTTCAAAGTAAAGAAGTCTCATATGGGAAAATTATACCCATCGAAGGATAGTAAACAAACAGAGTTACAAAAACATTAAAACATTTCAACACAGAAACTAGCCATCACACAACATTGTACTTTTTCTGAGAATTCATCCTTTCTTTTCTTTTCTTGCAGTTTTAAAAGCAAGGACAAGGACACAGCCAACGCGTTTCGCTCATAAACATAGGGACTTCTTCAGGGCTTAAAGAAGTTTTTTTATTGTAGTATCCAAAGATTTTAGAGGGAGGTGACTAGACACTACCCCGTAATGTTCTAAAATGTGTCCCGCTTAAACTGTATTTTAAGTAAAAAATTAAGCTTTTCAAGTAACAATGACATATAAATTAAATCCGATCTCAGGTGTACAAATCAAGTCACAAGTCCCAACATGATTGTCATGCGAAGACTCTCTGTTCCTCAGCATGCACTAGCAGTTGTGTAAATATTGAACCTTTTCTGTGACATCATCACATGTAAATGATAGCAAAATACAAAAACTTTATAACATCGTCAAATTTAAAAAAAGGTCAGACCAGAAACTATGACAGAAAGGCATTTGCACAGTGGCTTGACCCTGACATTTTGTGCCATCGTCTAGAAAGGTGCACATACTGTATGACAGCTTTATTAAACAAAAGCCAGCCATTCCGTATTACATCTCAGGGCACAGAAACTCGCTATCATCATGTCATTTAAACTACAGTTTTAGGGGGCGTGGCCGACTGCCAACAGAATAAGGAGTGTTGAACTTACCTTCAATAAATACATTATAATGTCTCGGTTCAATCAGTGAAGTGGATGTTGTGCGTGGCTGACCTGGGCTGTACTTGACCATGGAGACAGGCCTGGTTATGAGCCGTGGCTCGAGCGCACAGATAGCACCTACAGGTATGGTGACCACATTGTACGACCCCAAAACAGGACATTTTGTAGAAATAGAAGAAGGACTACAAGCCTACATCAACAAAGTGGCAAAGGATGGCATCTCTCATCAACACAGAAACACAGACGAGGCACTGAGAAAATAAATAAAAATATGTTTTTTAAAATTAGCATCATACCTGTCAATTAAATTGCATACTTATAACAGCTTCTATCTAGCTCTGCTTTGGAACACCTAAAAAAGTGCCTCTGACTGTTTTCAGTTTACCCTCTCATAAAACTGAACATGAGCCAATTTTACCGAAATCTGCCGGGACAACTGTTGAAACCCTGGACCTATGGGGCAGGAGTAGGCTATTCGGTTGGGAAAATCGGTAGGCAGTCTCCAGGCAGAAGAAGCCGTAAACAGGGAGGTGATGGAGCCGCCGTCCTGCTGGAACCTCATATGGAGCCAGAGACCCTTGTGTTTGGACTGCACACCATTTGAGAGCTATTCGAGCGAAGCTGTGCAACGGAGAGCCCAGTCGTCAGGTCACAGGAACTAGTCGCTGTGGGGCTTATTTACAAGCCCCTTGGACCTGAAGGTACGTCACTTTTTCCCATATTGAAAGTGATGCCGCCGGTGGCGCAGGAGGCTTGTAAATAAGCACCCGCCGCCAGTCCATTGGGGCTAAGGGGCCACACACCCCCACCTTTGCCCCTCACGAACAGAGTCTGCCAGGCTGAACAAAGGTCAGCCTGACAGTCACTGTTCATTTTCAGGTCAGGCAGCCAGGAGCCAGACATGCGCTAATTGCGCAGGTTCCCGGCTGCCTGAGCTGAACTTTGCTGGACTGAGGAAGTCACAGCTCCTGTGGGCGTGACCTCCTAAGGTCAGCATAGGCCCCTGAGGCCCTCCCCTCAGTGAGGAGGGGTAGCGTCACTGATAGCCTCGCACCTGGGCACTTCAGTTTTAAGACCTGAAGCGCCCAGGCACCAGTGTCAATCAGTGACACTTCATCACAGAGTGGAGTGGGGTGGGGTCCATCCCACTCTGTGATGACGTTGGGAAAGGAGCCTTCCGTCGTTGGCTGACCCAGGTCAGCCAACGAGGGAAGGCAGCAGTCTTAAGCCTTCTGGGATCTCCGAGGCAGAGCTTCAGGTAAGTGTGTGTGTGTGTTTTTTTTTTTTAATTAATGTTTGGTGCATGTGTGCATGTATGTATGAATGTTTGGTAATGAGTGGACGGTTTGCGCCTGTTTGGATGCCTGGTTTACATCCTGTTGGGGCACCATGCTAGTTTGGAGGGGATCTTGGAAGTGTGGAAGCTGAGATCTTTTGTACAGGAGTGAACAAGGTGAATTCTCACCAAGATGGCACTACTGGGTGCAGCGCTGATTGACTGTGGCAGAGTGCAAACCCCCTCCCATGTTTACAATGCATAATGAGATGCTGCTGGGCCTAATGGTGGGTGGAGGGTAGGCAATGGCTGGACAGCTGCTGGGTGTGCTGGTAGTGGGGCTGTTTGTTCTTTCCCTGCTTCCAATCCCAACAACTTGCTTCTAGGGCAATGGGAGACCCAACTTCACCCATTTTCTCCAATCACTTTGAGTATCTGCACAAAACCTCTGCACACTGTTCACATCCACCTAAAAAATCCCTTCGATTTTAATGACAGAGCTGATTTAAAGTGTTATTTTATTTTTATATCAACTTGCGTTGGATGTTTATTTTGCCTGCACTTTTGGCGCTCAATTGGACGGTGATTTGTGTTCCCTCTCCTTTTTAAACTTGCTGTAGTACAGAGTTTAACTGCCACTTACAATATAGCTGCCTACAATTTGATTGCTTGCCTGGTGGTAATTTGTTATTGTTCCTTTCACAAACAATCAATAAAATGCATAGCACAACTGAAAGGCTTGTTATTTAAAAAATCATCAATAAAAGGGATAAGTAAATATTTTATATTTTAAAATACTTATTGTAAGCATACGGTAGTCAAGTTTCAGTGGCTGCATGCTTTTGTAATTTCATTTTGTGGACTCTCCTTGCATTAAATGAAAACTAAACAATTACCGATTGCACCATCTTATGAAGGCTAGATCTATTGGCTTTACCAATGCTTACTCAAACTTGTTGCCATGTTTCATTATTGTGTATAGATGGAAAATGACATGGTATACATGTATAGGTAAAATAACAAACATTATTGTATTGTGTAAAGTTCCATATGTACATGTATGGATAGATAGGTCGAAATTCAGACTTTCAGGTGTTGCTGTACATAAAACTAATGTATTTGTGTATTTTTATAATATATCTATTTTTTGCATATTTTTTATTTTTATATTTTCCTCAATATTCAATAGCGAAGCACTTATAGATGCAATTGTTATGATTATATTTATATACAGTGATATATTGATGAAAAAAATAAACATAGACCCATAAGCAACTAATCAAATAACTTATATGAAAACCATGCAGACCTATATATATATGCTAAGCATAAAATTATACCATAAGTTATATATATATCTATTTATTAAGCAGACCTAAAGAATATTTATATATTTTTAAACCATAAGTAATAAGTTGTACAAAAGAAATGCACATATCTAAATACTCACATAAAATCAAATGATACATATTTACATGCACAGGCATTTGTTGTACATTTGTGTTTGATTGTGGTGGTCATGTTGGTAAGAGCCAGCACCTGAGTAGTCTTCCAGATGATAAGATAGTTATCCATGCTTGTGGGTAATGAATTCCATAGTTTGTCTGCTTGAACAGACATAGATGTACCACCCATGGTTTGTTTCTTGTATGGAGGGGTTTAGATGTTGAGGTGCTACTCTTGAGTGGAGGTTCCTTTGTTGTATGTGTTTGGTAATTTTATTCCTGATGAAAAGTGGTCCTGTTCCATGTATCACTTTGTGGGTGAGGCAAAGTAGCTTGAAGGTGGATCTTCTGGCAACCGGTAACCAATGTAGGGTTCTCTAAGAAGGGAAGATGTGGGAGATCCGTTGAAATGTGCCGGTTGCATACTATAGCATGGTATATCCAGTGGAATGTAGCGTTGTCACTATTGTGACAACCAGCTGTAAGGCATATCTGATGTACATGCATGCTGTGTTTTGATGCAGTTCTCTAGAACAGTTTTGTAGTTCTACTTGCGAAAAAAAGAAAGAATAGGTGGGTAATCATTATCAGGATGGAGAGCAGTAGCGGCCCGTGGAGGGAGTGCTGCAGGGTGGTGAGGAGGGGTGGGCGAGGAGCAGGGTGGGGGGGTAGTAAACTACGGAATACGGTACAATGGAGGTAAGTAAACAAATAAATAAATAAAACAAATTTCGCTGTGCGTGCTGCATCGCATTTGGCAATGCAGCACGCACAATGAAATTAGTTTTATTTCTTTAGGATATTGCCCATAAGGACCCCCAGATTCTTTGCGAATTGCTTTGGAGCAGTGGCATCACTCAGTGTCTGGGGAACCGAAGTGGTATTCCAGACAAGTTTAGCTCCTCCAAAAAGTACAATTTCAGATTACCCTGCATTTAATTTAAGGTACTGTTCTGCCATCCAGGTTGCCATCTCCGAGAGGCAGTTATTCAATTTTAATCTTGTGTTCTCATGCCGTTCTTCAATGGTTGTCAGCAGTTGGGTATCATCTGCGTAGGAGCAAATACCAATGCCCCACTTCTCTCTTGTAAGTGAATTTTACACAGAATTATTGGGACTTTATGTTTCATTATCAAGTCATGGCAGGCCCAAGTCATAAAACTCAAAGGACAAGATTTTCAGAAGCTAATTAACTACAAGCCTACTATATTTGCCAATTTCCCCTGGCTGTTGCAGCACCATGACTGATACTTATAGCCTCAGTCATATATATATATATATATATATATATATATATATATATATATATATATATATGCAACACAATACCTGTACATGGCAGGCCCATTATATCTGCTCAAAAAGGATTACTTAAACCAATGTCCAAATATGTGGATCATTTTCTACATGAGTTCGTGGAAAAAGTACCTTCGTATATTCGAGATACAGGTCACTTTCTGTCAAAAATCCAAGCAGTTGAGTGGAAACATGATTATGTTCTTATTGTTATGGACATATGCTCATTATATACCAGCATCCACCACACTGATGGTTTAGCAGCGGTTAAACATTTTTTAGCTAAACGTAATATTGAATGTTACCATCATAATGAAATGCTTTTGAGTATGATCAATGTGTGCCTCACCAACAACTATTTCATTTTTAACAAAGAGGTTAATCAACAGCTACGTGGGGTGGCGATGGTGGCGTGTTTTTCTCCCAGCTATGCGTGTCTTCATGTTGGCTGGTGAACCGGTAACCAATGTAGAACCACTCACCGAGAGCTGTATGATGTGCATGTTAAACAGTAGTGGTGCTTCATAGATGATGTGTGCATTATCTGGGAAGGATCTATTGAATCTGCTTTTAATTTTATTAATGACATCAACAAGAATGATTTAAATTTGAATTTCTTAGCTGAGTTTAGTAATGAGAGTGTACAATTTCTAGACGCTGATGGAGCGAGGTTCAGAATAATATTTTGTTCTGACTCGCAAAGTTAAACTTCCATAATATTATAATCGTATTAATCAGCATGAAATGAAATGTACTAATCAACTTAGTTTAAAAATGCATACATGACACAAGGGACTAATATATGTGCTCTACGTTGCAATTGCAAGTACGTGAAAAATAATGAACTAACCTTGTCTATTGTCTTTGTCAGTATTAATGCGGCTATTTAATTAATGGCATGTGCTTATTTGTGTGTGCTTATGCTATGTCTTTTCGTCTTTATGTGGCACAAGCTCGAGGAGGAATCCTGTGGTCTAAAAGAAGAAAGTAAATATAAATGCTGCTAAATGTGCTTCAGCTAGGTAACATTAATTAACGGGTTAATATTTAGCAAAGGGGGTGGGTAACAGAATCAATCTTAATTCTTTAATTAATTGATGTCTTGTGTTTGTTTAAATAATAGTTTTCGAATGGGCCTAAGAAATGGCTGGCAGAGCTGCAGAATGTGAAAACTTGACCAGAGTGAAGCCTTCACTCATGCGCAGAAAAGAAGTGCTTTTTGCTGAACAAACAACATTTAATGCAGAAGCAGTTTTGGTCGAGTTGAATGTGTTCTTGGAGACAAGTCCAAGGACAGGAAGTTTGAATTGTCTGCCAAGATTAGGAAGTAAAGTTTTGTGCTTGGGCGAATGTAACATTTTCGAGGAAGCAAAAAGGATGGAGAAACTAACAACAATAAGGGCTTATGATGAAGCCCCGGACTTGGTCAGGAGTGAATGACCTAATGGTGGACTGACGGGGCTCAGCCAATCGCAAGTTTGGATTTTCAGAAAAGAATGCAAAATTTAGTTACTTTACGTAGTCAGAAAGGTATAAAAATTGCCCCTGTGGGCAGGAGGGCGCTTCTCACTTTCCGATTTCTGAAGGGCGTGTCGTGCTGAAGGACTTGTTGGCGCACGTAAGGATAACAGGCTTAATTACTATTTTGTTTTGGTGAAGCAAGTTTAGACAGGGAAATAGAACTTAGGGGATGAAAACTATTAATTTTAAATAAAATCATACTGATTGATATGCTTTGAATTGCCAGTCTAATATGCCTTTCCTCAATATAATGCTGCTTATTTGCTAATAAAATAATGATTTAATAAAGAATATGCTCATTCTTTGAAAATAAAGCTAATAAATAAGATTCTGAAATGACAAGCTGGTCTTGTTTATTCAAGGTCTTGTTACCATCAGTTGATCCATTTACCTTAGTGACTTAATTAAATGATATAAGCTCAAAAACCATGGTAAGAAATGATAAACTGCAGATGTATATAAATGTGTAAATAGTTTGTGAATAGGTACTGATTAATTAGGTCACATGATTCAGTTGCCCAAAATTTGTCTCGTTGGTTTATGGGCCTTGTGAGTGATTTATGATTAATGGTGAGTATCTGGTGTTGGGTAGCGTTGTTGAGACATATTTTCTATAGGGGCGCTGGATCAATTCCTTGGTAGCGGAGGATGGTTACTATGGTAACGGACATGCTACATGGTAGTTACATAGGATGTATGACTAAAACATGTTAAGTTTGTCAAGTTGTTATATGTAGTCGAAAGGTTTTTTCCAGCAGTGTGAAAATTCCTAATTGTGCCGACAAGAGTAGTGTAACAGGTGAAGTTGCACAGTGCATTTGTTCTGTTTCAAAATAGTGGTATTGTCATATATTTTTATTTTTTATTTATTTATTTATTTCGTGTTTTTTATAGCGCGAACATGACCCTGTCGTGGGTATCAGAGCGCTTTACAGAGATGTCTCAATAATAGAACCATTAATAACCATAGATTGCAGAAAACAAACAAACTCTTTACAACAGTACATTTCGGGAAAGCGTATAACAGATATATCCGAAGCGCAATTATATCACCCCACCATGTATGTTACAAATGTGCCCTCTCAAATGAGTGAAGAGAGATGCTGGCGTGTGAATGGAACAAATGTGGAGAGAATATATCCAGAGTTAATGGTGTCAGGACTCATTGTAGACATTTTCCCATATAGAACAATTTTGCTTCTTTTTTGAATGCTGCGGTGGATGGAATTCTTCTAATGCTACGGGGGAGAGCGTTCCAAATTCGTGGTGCTGCCCCAGAGAACGCTCGGTCATACGTTTTTTTCTTACAAAAACGAGCTGGTTGCAGAAGAAGATTGTCTTTGCTCCTGGTGCCTCTGTTTCCTCCTGACAGCGTGAGTTTTTGTGCAAGGTAGACCGGAGTTTTATGGTGCAATGCATTATGGGTGATGCACGCTAACTTGAAGTGAATTCTTGCCTCGAAGGGTAGCCAATTGAGTACTTTCAGATGGAGATGTGGTCGTACTTTTTTGATCCTGATATCAGTCTTGCAGCTACATTAAGACATGCTTTCAAAGGGGCTGTTGTGATCTTAGGAAGCCCTGCCAGTGTAGTGCACCCATATTCTATCCTTGAGATTACCAATGACTGGACTGCTGTTTTCAGATCTGTTTTATTTAGAAATGGTTTTAGTTTCCGCAGGTAGCTTACGTGGAAACGGGCGTTCTTTGCCATTGTGTTAATGTGTGCAGTCATGTTCAGATTTTTGTCAAGAGTAATTCCCAAGGATTTAGTTGAGTCGACAATCTTCGGGGTGCATTTTAGAGCTGTGATAAAGTTGGACCACTCTGCTGACTTGAGTTTACTTTCCTGAGGTGTAATCAGTAAGAATTCAGTTTTTTGCGGGATTAGCTTCAGGTGATTTAGGGTTATCCATTGGAGGGTACTCGTAAGGGCTTGGTTCATAGTTTTTATGTCTTCAATTGATGTCACCTTGATGTACAGTTGCGTGTCACCAGCGTACATATGGAATGCAATGTTCGCATTTTGTAGTATAGCCGTTAGTGGTTCTACATAAAGATTGAAAATCGCCGGTGATAGCATGGAGCCTTGAGGAACTCCAATTGTGTTTCTGGTAGACCCTGACAGGGTTGGGTTGACAATGAATTTTTGAGATCCATTCTCTAGGAAGGAGCTGAACCACTTAAGTACTAAACCATCTTGCCCCATTCTCTTTTTCAACCTATCCAAGATTCTGGCATGATTTACCGTATCGAACGCAGATGATAAATCCAACAGTATTAGGAGACATGTGTCATTGTGATCGAGAGCTCTTAGTGCGTCATCTACTATTTGCAGTATTGCAGTTTCTGTACTATGGTTCGGTCTGAACCCTGATTGGTAATCATTTAGAAGATTGAAATCCGAGATGTGAAGACTCAATTGTTGCTGGACACATTTTTCCAGAACTTTGGCAAGCATAGGGATGTTAGTAACAGGTCTGAAGTTGTTTGGATCGGAAGGGTTTTCAGTTCGTTTTTTTAGAAGAGGAGTGACTTGCCCAGTTTTTAGGCAGTCTGGGATTTGACCTTGAGATAACGAGGCATTTATGATCTTAGTCCACGTTGGGATTAACAAATGGTTAAGTGAGGACCAGCACTTTGCTGGCAGGGGGTCGTTGTAATGGTTGTTAGGTTTAGTAGATGCAATGATCTTTGAAATGTCTAATTCGCTGATTGGCTTAAATCCTGACCATCGCGCGTTGTTTTTTGGATTGTCATCTTCTTGTTGGAATTGTGGTTCATCCAAGAAACTTTTCTCCCTTTCTAAGTCATCCGCTGATTTTTTAAGTTCCCTTTCTAGAGTGTTAGATTTGTTGTTAAAGGAGACTGAGAAATTGTCACTATTTAAGCTTGTTTTGGCGAAGATCGGTGCTGATGTGACAGATTTATTCGACTGTTCTTTGAGTATATCGAATAGTTTCCTAGGTCTGTTTGTAGCATTGTCTAGTTCTTTCCTAAAGAAGTCTTTTTTTGATTTAAGGATGCTTTTGTTATAAGCTTTCCTGTATTGTCTCAGTTGGCCTAAGTTTGATGCGGTAGGGTATTGACGCCATTTACGCTCAGAGAGTCTGAGTGAACGTCTTTCTTCGTTTAGGGAACTATTGAACCATGGATTTTTGTTTTTGTCAGAGATCCTTTTAAGTTTTAGAGGGGCGACCTCCTCGATAATGCTTAAAATAGATTTATTATAGTGCAAAGTGAGGTCATTGACATCAATCATGTTCTTGGGTGTCTGCAATTCATTTTCACAACGAGCTGCTATGTTTTCCATATTGATTCCTCTGGTGTCTCTGGTCCATTTTTTTGGCTTAACAGCTTGTGAGGTCTGTTTAGTTTTCCTCAGAGGAATTTCGAATGTAATTATGTGGTGATCGGACCAATCGCATTGTGTGATTGTAATGTTCTCAATTCCTTTTTCTTTGGCTATGATCCAGTCTAACGTTGAACCTTTGGAATGGGTGGGGAGATGACATCCCTGGACTAAGGATTGTTCTTCCAGGAAAGTTTTAAATAGTTTGAGTTGATTGTCAGCCTGATTATCCCAGTGAATATTGAAATCACCTAGGAATATATCATTAGACTGGGGACTAGAGTTGACGGTAATGATTTCCATCAGTTGGTCTAGGAACTTAGTCTTTGTGCCAGGCGGGTGGTAGAATGCATGGAGTTTACAGTTTTGGTTGTCCGCAGCTCTTAAAGACATGCCTAGATATTCACAAGATTCTAACGGGTCCGAATGAGTTTTGGTAATGGTAATGTCTGACCTGTGAATGCACGCGATGCCTCCCCCCAATCTGATTTGTCTGTCCAGTCTCAAAATCTGGTAGTTTGGGGGAACTAGCATGTCCAGACAAGGGGAAGATGCGTCGGAAAGCCAAGTTTCGGTTAAAATGGTAACGTCAATTTCGTGATTTAGTATGAGGTCGGCTATGTCTGCTGCGTGTTTATTTGCAGATCGACAGTTGAGTAATATGCAACGAAAGGGTTTCTGGGAATTGGACATATGTGGATCTAACGTTTCAGGCATTAGAGTCACTATTTTTAGGTTGCTTGTGTTGGCCATTCTATTCTTAACCTGGGATGTTCTATCCATATTAGATACAATAGTTTGGATATTGTTAACACTTGACTTAGTTTGCGAAGTTTGGAAAGGGTCATATGTGGATAGAATGGATGTCAACTCATTATCTGTCAGGTAGTTTAGTTGCGTGCGTGGGCGGCATATTCTGTTAGAGGTCGCTAAGGGAGTAGAGCGGCGATTATCATTTGTAACAAGAGAGGAGGACTGACGGGCCTCCATTTTTGCCAACCAATTTTCTGATAAGCAAAGCAAGTTCTTCATGTCTCTGATGGCTGCAAGCATGGCTTTGTAGGTCTTATTTGATTGTGAATAGAGATGATTGAGATCAGGATCCTCTTTTGAATGAGTGGATCTAGACGTTTCCGAGTCTAGTCTATTTTGAGTGGAGGTTAAGGTTTTCTTCTCTGTTGTAGGGTTGGCTTTGCCCAACTCTGCTGGCACTGTGTTTGTTATAGTTAGATCGGAACAGGAGTTCACTTGCAGGGGCTCGACATTGGAGGAAGAGTTTTTTAATTCCTCGTGATTCAACTTGTGTGATTCCTTTATCCTACCATTTTCTATTTCATCTGTGTTCGGGGCGATGGGTTCTATAAGTAGCGATTGGGGTTCAACGTTAGAGTTTATGTCACCTGATGCCCTGATCCATATCTGCGATTGGGGTTCAACACTGTGGTTTATGTCATTTGACGTCCTGACCCTTACCTGACTATTATTATCCTGCCATATCCTGTCTGCCTGATTCACTAGTGTTGTGGACCTACAGCACAAATTTAGGGATTTTAGGTGTGCTAGGTAGATTGTATAGTGAGGATTGTCTATGAAATCGTAGCTTGCGAGTATAGGGACTTGGAGCCTGTTTTAAAACTCACTGCGAAAAGAGTAGTAGAATATATCTAAACTTGAGTGGAGGGTAAGGAAGCGTCATCTATTCTTACTGGCAAAAGAGGATTTCTATGGTTGGTTAAAGTCCTACCAAGATTCATCTATGCTTGTTTTAGGGTCTTCTTTGTTTGAATGTGCGTAAATGATTTGGTAATTACGTTCGAGTCAAACTTTGAATTGTTACTTTATGTGCATTCAGAGGGAAACGAGTTTGTTTTTACCTGTTAGAAGGGTAGAGTAAAGCTTACTTTATCAACGAATGAACATTCTGTGAGAATAGCGTCGTCTATTCCACGTAAAAGAATACTTGAGTGACTGTAAAAGCTATCACTTTATTTTAGCAAAACAGACAAATGGTTTGTTTTTCTGTAGTTACTAATTGAAATTCATTGAAAAAGTTTTTTTAAAGATGGCGCTGTGAATTTTTTTTGTAAAGGAGGGGTGAGCTCTAGGAGCGAGAGACGAGAAGCTGCAGCGGCAATGTACGTCACAGAGTCCGTGCTGTGATTGGCTAACATACGTCACAGCAAGCGCGCTGATTGCTTCACGTGACTAAGACGAGCTGATAGCTGATTGGCTTAGCTCGAAAACAGTAATTCTATTGGTTGAGCAAGGTGGTGACGTAGCTTAACCTGATTGGCTTGTTAGTGAGTTTCGCGCACGGATTGGCTGGTGCAGCGGAATACCAACTTCCTTGTTACGATCTTTACTGAAGCAAAGGAAACAGATTTTAATCATGGATTATTATTATGTTAAACAGAAAAAGAAGCTTTCATGGTTTCAGAAATTGAAAAATAAATTGAAATCTGACAAGAAAATTGAAACGCGAGGTGGAAAGTTACTTCATAAGTACAAGCCACCTGCAGCTTATATGGAATGTGAATATGGTTATCATACTTGCCTTTGGTTTGAAAATTGGATGGATTATACCAAGAAAGATGGGGGCAGATTTATGAAGGCCTTGCGCCGCCGGTGCGTCACTTTTTCCCATGTTAAAAATGACGCACCGGCGGTGCAAGGCCTTCATAAATCTGCCCCATGGTGTTTTAGCATGGCCGGAAGATGGTTCTTTTAATATTAAGGTCATGAAAAATTTGAGAGACAAAATGATGACACTTGAACCAAAGCCTAGACCTACACAATTTGAGGCTTTAGCTGAATGGGAGGATGAGATGTTTCAATTAGAACGGGAGAATAAAGGCATAACAAGAGGTACCAGATTAGGCATTGATCGGGAAACTCATGAGGATAGAATGCGCCGATGGAGACGTAGTGCATGTGATGATCTGTATCCAACAAGATTTAGTGAAGCAACCAGTCAAAATAATGTCCAAAAGAAAAATATTAATGCTGAAGAAAGTGAATTAGAAGATCCAGTTTTAGAAGAAATTTATATTACAAATCAGAAACAGACTCCTTATAAACCAGCTTGTACATGGACTTCTCCAATGGTTTCTTCAGGAACCACTCCAAGTGCTCCACCACTTAATGAGGCATCACCCAGATTAATCCTGAATAATGCAAAAATTCCTGAAAGGGTAGAAACAAGAACTAATTCTAGTATATCTGGTGAAAGTAGAAGTTATTCTGAAACCCCAGTTTTCAGAAATGAGATCTCAAGAAATATAATGAGAACAGAAAGATGTGAGGAAACTCCAAATACTTCATAATATTTCCGATCAAAAGATGAATTAATACGACAGTTAACTAAAAGCATGGAAGCAGTAACGGTACCAATAACAATTGGTCCTGTTCAACCAGTGTTTGATCAAAGGGAAATTAGACATTCAGCTTTAACTATTCCATTAAATGCAGAAATCCAGAAAGTGGCTGAAAAACTTTACTCAGATTTATCTGAAATTCACAGAGAGAAAACAATGATGCCTGGTTTAACTTTTAATCAAAGTCCAGCATGTAGAACTCCAGCTGGTGCAGAATCTGATACTGATACTCCAGAAAAGAGCATTAGTAAAATAGATTTAACGACCCCAAAGACTTCAGAAACTAAATTAATTGATGTTGCAAAACTGAAAGCAGATTTGGAGAAATTAATTATTAGCACAATTGGACCTGACAACTTAAAGCATTATCAGGATGAAGAATTATTGTTTATTTGTAAAAGCATACAATGGAAAACTAAAAATAAGTATGAACAGTTAGAAGAATTAGCTGTTGAATTAGAGGTTGATTTGAGCAGGCAGAAGAATTTGGGAAAACATTACAGAATAGATTTTACTGAAAAGGATATTGAAAACATGAATTCTAATGGAAGAATATTGCATATAAAGGATTTGATTTTGTATTTAAAAAGATTTGGCGATTTAAGTAAATGGAGAGTAAAATGGACAAAGAAAAGAGAGGAAGAAAGGAGAGAAAGAGGTCAAGTGGCAAATCAGTTTCCGATGAGAGAAATAGCAGGAGGTGGATATGTGCATGTGATAGAGCAAGATTTCGCATCGCGACTTGCTCGAGTCAAGAACCTCGAAAATCTATTATAATCTCGTAACTTAAATTGTTCATTTTACTAATTTTATGTATTTTGAATGTGCGTGGGTATCATAGAGATGCTTGCTTATGTGTTTTACTAATACGATTAATTCTTGTTCCTAACATGGCCGCTGCTTGACTTTCCTCTTCTGCGCATGCGTCAGTCACACTCACGTGACTACACGTAGAGATAGTTATGGAGGGAAAGGGTGCGCATGTGTAATAGCCACAAGATGGCATTTCCCTGTATTAACGTGGTGAAGCTTGTGCTGTTGCTCTCGTGTCGTTATATATTGCACTAATATCTAAATTGCATAGTATATTTTTATGATGATAAACGTGAAGTACAAAATTATGACATGTAATGCCTTCATTTATTTCCATGTGCTAATTTGTTTTCGCTTACTTTTCATGTATCCGCGGCACTGATGGGTGATGGGGCTGGGGAGTCCATCTTGGAGGGCACTACTGCGCCGAATCAGTCGATGGTGCGGTGGCATTGAAACCAAGCCAAAGAAGGTTGATGCCAGAGCATGCATGGGAAGATGCACCTTCACCCAGCGAGAAAGCCTAACTTGTACCCTATTTGAATACATTGTATTTCTTTCCACTGTATTCCCTGCGACTTCTCGTGGGAACCCAAAATCTTGCTAGGCGGCACCTTAGGATGCAAAGTAGGCCTTAGAATAGTCTGTTCTGATTGGTGTGTTAACCAAATCCTACCTTAGGACCAATCCAAATTGGGGATTCTGACACTTTGCAACATTTGGGGGGTGGTACCCTGTCCCAAAACAGTATATCTAGCCTAGGTTTAGCTAGAGAAATTGTCCGACTTGTCTGAATAGCTGACCTGTCACTGACCCAACGCACTCAATAGGTGACTTGATACAGAGGTGCTGCGGAGCTCTCTGTCTGAAATTGGACCATAGACTCTGAAGGTTTTACTAAACCTTAAGTGCTGGCGGAGCACTTTTGCTGGGAGTTCGCTGACCCAATCGGGGTTCTGATCGATAGCTGCAGAGAGGGTGGAGCGCAGGCGTTGCTTCCGAACTGCGGGTGCTGGTCGTGTCCTGGTGGTCCTGTCCTGATTCTAATCTGGGTTTCCTGTCCTGTCCTGAGGTGTCCCTACTGCACCTGCTGTCCCATTGATGACTGCTATTCCTTGGGGTATTTCCTGTCCTTAACTGACCCGTGGCCAGGGTTGGTTTTCACACCAGTCTAGGTAAATATCTTGCTGAAAATCTCTGAAACTGCACTTCCTATTTTTCTGTCTTTGCTTCAATAAAGACATACCCTTTGCATATGTTAATTTTCCATGTTTTTCTCTGCAAATCATTGCATCTCATTGAAGTCATTTACAGTTTGCATTTCATAGCATGTTCCTATGTTCCCCTGCCTTGTTAGTATAAATCTTTCCATAACTGTTTATGAATGAAATATGTTTTACAAATTTCTCTTAAATACTGAATCGAAGTAATAACGTTAGAATTATAGCGTGTTGAAAATGTTCTACCCTTCTATAGATGTTTAGGTTTCCCAGTGTATTTTCTCTCGAAATATGACCTAATGATAAAATCCTAAAACGTGCATAAAATTTCCTAGTATTTAGTACCCTCTCTCGAATTTCATTTCCGTTATTTTTAGATGTTTACCTGTTTACTCTTCCTATATGGTTATGTGCTCTTCGTTATTCTGATTATAGATTGCCTCATTACTATAAACTGTATGATTGCAGAATCTGAAATCTAAGATAAACTTTTAAAACTTCTCAGTGGTCCGTGGTCATTTCATGAAATAAAGTACAAAAAGTTGGGGTTTGTATCTTGCTGCCTTTCCTTTTACAGCTAGCTCCCTGACCCATCGTGGTCATAGGTACCCATAACAGTGGATGGTAAGTTGGGTACACTGGAACTAATCGAAAGGGAACTCATAATTATTGGTAGTAGATTGTGTGGTCATCTGATCAATGTATATGATAAAGTAAAGTATATGGGCCCGAAGCCAGAAGTGGCAAAATTATTGGTTGGGTGACCCGCGATCTCTAGCAGTAATTTTCTGGTAGCAACGAGGATGGTTAGGGAATAGTTAAAGGATAGGTAGAACTAGTTAGTCTAGCTAAGTCGGATGCTGCTATAAGAGTAGGCGCTTCAAGGGAATTGATCACTCACTTGAAAATCGTTTACTTTGAAAAATTATGAAATGTTTTAAAATTGTTATTCTTCTTATCATACTGTTATATGTATTAATCCATTCGTACGTAAAACGTCTTGTATGTTGTTAAGGAATCCCCGGGGAATTGAATAGTGAGTGGTGAATAGAATCCACTTGCTTTGAGGTCACTGGCTTTTAAGGAAAGTTGGTGCAGGTTAGGCAGAACTGGAAGCACTAACTAGGGTTTTTTTTTCTGGATGTATGATTGAATAAATGTTAGTAACGAGGTTCATTGGCAAAATTCCTACTGTGGCATAACCTAGTGAGGGTCACCCCGGAAGAGTAGCAGGTTCATCGGAGCTCGAGTGAAAGCAAAAGGGCTCGCTGGTGAAACTTTAGACTTGGATATATCCCGGAAAGGTGGATGAGTCTAGGGAAGTAGCAGGTGCCCCAATACTAGTGTGAAGGGTAGGCAGAAGAGATCTACCCGTAGTGAGTGAAAAGTAAATGGAAGTAGTTTACTTGCAGCGAAACTAATTCTTTCCTGTCTAGACACTTGAGCACAGTGGCGAATGTGTATTCGTTGTGAAATAACCAAGCACTAAGCACTTTAGAAAGAAAGAAAGTTTCCGTTACCTTGTGAAGGAGGGAGTCAGTCGCGAAGCTGCTCTGACGTCACTCCGTGCCGCGCTGGGATTGGTAGACACAGCGGGTTGGTAGCGGAGCTGGAATTGTAAAAGAGGGGCGAGCGCCGGAGCGTGGGACCTGTCTCGCGAAAAGGCCGCGCACCCATTGGTCGAGATTATCTGAATTCGTGCATTTCATTGGTCGTACGAAAATAATAGACGCACTTGGATTGGAAGTGGTTTGTAAACAAAGTCACTCGTAAAAAGCGTATGTGGCATTCGTATAGACCGCATACCAGACCTGATCCACGGCATATGGGATTTGAGAACGATCAGTGGAAAGGAGTTAAAAACGACATTATGTACGGAACTAAGAGAAACGTATCTCTTGTAAACAAAGTGAAGAATTATTTCAAAAAGGACAAGCCGATTAAAACTAGAGAAGGTGTTGTCATACCGCAACCCAACACTCCCGCATCTTTCATGATGTTTGATAAAGGGTACAACACATGTGTATGGTTGGAGAATTGGGTGGAATACACGAAGGATGACGGAGTATTGGCTTTTCCGTTAGAAGGTACCTTTAACAGTAGGATTCTATTCAATCTTAGAACCCGAATGAATGACTTACATCCCAGACCTAGATTAACGCAGTATGAAGCGCTAGAGGAATGGGAAATCGAGGCTTTCGAAAGGGATAAGCCACGGATGGATAAAGGGTTAACTAAATTTTATCCAAAATTGAAGCAGGAAGCACAAGCTAAAAAGATGAAACAGTGGAGGCAGAACATGATAGTGGAGGGATTGTTTCCCATGATGCCAGCAGATGATCCTTCTGGGGGGAAGAAACGGTTGGAAAAATCTAAACATTGGGTACCCATCGGAGAGTCGGATGATGAATTATTAGATGACCTGTGTATGAGAAGTCCGCCTCCTTATAATGAAGGACACCGACCTTCAAGTGCGGGAGATATTTCCCAAAGACCTCCACCACAAGAAGAGATCAGGTCCGCAAGCGTAGGAGGGGGTTCCAAATTCCTCCCTATATTGAGAGTTTAGGACCAGTAGATACCAGAAACATTTACCCCAGAATGTCAGCTAGTGGGGAGACAGGATATTCCCGTGAAGGAGATTTTTGTTCTCGACCTCCCTACGGAGGCGAGATGAGACCCTCAAGTTCAGGAATGCCGTTATTACAGCCACAGTATGAGGAAGAACGAAGATCCCTAGGTACAGGAAGTTTGTTCCCAAGACCAAATTATGGGGAAGGACCTAGTGAGACTCATCCCACTGCCCCGAGTTATGCTCCCACTCTGACCCCACAGGTGTTACATGACAAATCAGTAGAGAGATTGCTGGAAGAAAAGGAGCGAGAAATTCTAGCAAAACAAAGGGCTGAAATAATTCAGAAAATCTCCCAGTTAAATACCAGTCCTGAAGCATTGACAATCCCAGTAACAATCGGACCCGTGGTTCCATTGTACGGGGATCGGCATGAAAGTCCAAAACCTCCTGTCATTACTCCCGTCATAGCACAGCCCAGGCCAGAACCCTTGATTGTAGATGAACAGACGAGTGAGTGTGAACCTGAAGTCTCACTGATGGATCTGCCCATTAGAAATACAGGGAAAAGAATGCAGAAAAGACATAATCCTTTCAATGCGAGGGAGATTCAAATGGAATCGACTTCAGGTACTAGAAGTGTCACTTTGGTTACACCTGAAGAAATTGAAAGATGGAGTCAAGAATTGGAGAAACAAACTTCGCAAACGAAACATTTAGACCTATACAAACTGAGAGTAGAAATAGAAGAATTAATGGCAGGAAACGTAGGATTAGACAGATTAAATACCTACTCTGAAGAAGAGCTGTTGTTTATGTGCAAAAGTCTTACCCGCAATGTCCGAGTACTTCATGAAAAATTGACAGATACTGCTGCTAGTATGGGAATAGACATTTCAAAATCGAAACCCTTGCAGAAACCATACCGAACAGAATTTTCAGACAGAGATTTGGAAAACCTGAATGTGTCAGGGAAAAAGGCGCAGGTCAAGGAACTATTGACAGTGTTACAGAAATGGGGAGATGTAGAAAGGTGGAAAGCCAGGTGGGCTCGAATGAAAGCTGAGGCCAGGTCTAAGCAAGTAACTCCCGAATTTGTCCTAAAGGAAGCAGACAAACCAGAACAGTTATGCCCTATGCGTGAAGTGCCAGGGGGAAAATATGTACACGTCCCATGGTCCCGACAGGATATTGTGTCCTTTACCAATGACTTCCCAAAATTACGAGAAAAGCCAGTCGATTGGTACCGGCAGGTAGAAAGATTCGTAAAAGTGCAGAAATGCCTATGGAAAGACCTGGATGGGTTCTTCGACATAGTGGTCCCTGTGGATCTGTGGACTGAGTGTAAGATAGCCATCGCCTGGCCTAGTGAGGAATACCCGAGAGATGACAAAACAGGGGAGCCATCGAAGGAAGTGATGAGGAAGTATGAACAAGTAATTCAACATTTGAAATTAAAAGTGCCTGCAAAGGAAACTGATTGGACCAAAATAGATAGAACCACGCAAGAAAGGGACGAGACAGTGCACTCCTTTTATGAAAGGCTGTTGCAGGTATTTAAGACATACAGTGGTATAGATAACATCGAGATGAAGGACATGACCCACTTCATTTACAGGTTTGTAAACGGTTTAAGACCCGAAATTTGTCAGTGGATAAAGGATAATAAAATCTGTTGGCATACCAAAAAGATGGATGAGGTCCTACGGTACGCAAAGTACTGTGAGGACGAAATGGCAGAAAAGAAAAAGGCCCTGAAGGAGAAGGTGATGTGGGCTCAAGTAAAGCTCGCAGAACAGCAGGAAAAGCAATTGAATAAGTTAAACAAAACTACTCAGAACCAAGGCCCTGGGGGTGGGGGTGGAGGAAAACCTAGAGCTAAAATGAGTAGAGAGGAAGCGAAAAAGAAATTTCCCTGCCACCAGTGCGGAGAAATTGGACATTGGAGAGACGAGTGTCCCTATTTACAGTCTGATAATGCCCAAACACCTGATTTAATTCCACAGACGCAGAATGAAAAACAAAGAAAGACCCAGCAACAGGTAAAAACGATTCAAGTGCCCCGAGCGCCAAAACCTATATTTAAAGGGAAGTCACCACAGGGTGATGATGTAGAAATCTGGGGAGGCAATGAGGATAGAAATACAGCAACTTCGCAGTATTTGTTGAATGACACCTTTTTATGTGATGACCAATACTGACGGGGCCTGAGAGGGGAGGACGAGGAGTGCGTACTTGGCGCCTCTTTGCCGGTAGACCAGTCAGGGCCATACATTGAAGGAAAGGTTGATGGAAATGATGTCACACAGTTGCGAAATTGCCTGTGTACAGCCCCTGCTCTGGGAATGCCTGACTACTCCAAGGAGTTTGGCTTATTCTGTGACACTCGTGACAATTGTGCATTGTCAGTCCTGACTCAGGAGCATGGGTTGACCAGAAGGCCTGTGGCATATTTTTCTGACACTTTGGATCCAGTGGCTGCTGGACTACCTGGATGTCTAAAAGCAGTAGCTGCAACTTGCACCAGTTTAGAACAAAGTGAGTCTATCATTATGGGGCATCCTGTAACTGTATATGTTCCACATGCAGTTGTGATCCTATTGACTCGTACAAAAACTCAGTATCTCACCCCTAGTCGGCTGACTAAATATGAGAGGATTCTCATGGGTGCTGCAAATATAGTTATTACCCGATGTAACATTTTAAACCCTGCCACTCTACTCCCTGACTCAATGGTAATGGAAGATAAGGGAGATAATGAGCATGACTGCATTGACCTGACAGAGTTCAGTACCAAACCTCGCCCAGACATTAAAGAAACTCCTTTGCCTGTACATGATGAGGAATGGTTCGTGGATGGTTCATGCCTAAGACATGAACTAGGAGGCCTAAGTGCTGCCTATGCTGTGGTCACGTTAAACATAATTGAAGAAGCATCTTATCTATTTGGAGTAAAGTCTGCACAAGTAGCCAAATTGATCGCCCTGATAAGAGCTTGCAAATTGGGAAAAGACAAAAAAGTAACAGTGTATACTGATAGTCAGTACTGTTACGGGGTTGTGCATGACTTTGGCCAATTATGGCTACAAAGAGAATTCCTGACTTCTTCAGGTACCCCCATTCGGAATGGAAAAGTTGTCCAAGACCTTTTAGAGGCAATCCAATTACCAAAAGAATTGGCAGTGGTCAAATGTGTTGCTCATAAGAAGGGCCTTGACCCTGTATCTTTGGGAAATGATTTCGCTGATCGGGTGGCAAAACAATGTGCTATGGAACAAATGAGAATAAATCTCAAACGGGGTGGGGTTGGAAACAGCTGCCAACTTAGAATGTTTGAAGAAGTGCCTACATGGGATGAAGTGAGAGAATGGCAGCATGTGACGCCCTGGGAAGAGAAAGAGAAATGGAAAGAACAAGGTTGTAAACCGAGACGTGAGGATGGTGTCATTGTGGGCCCAAATGGTATGCCTGTGTTACCAAGACACCTGCTTGCCCCAATGGCTCGATTGATACATGAGGGACCACACATGGTTCTGGTATTTCAACAGACTTGGTACAACAAGAAATTCAGGAAGGTAGCAGAATCTCTCTGCCAGAGGTGCTTGACCTGTCAGCAGTTCAACGCTGGCAAAAGAACAGTAGTTGAACTGATGAAAATTGGGAGATCAGGGGGTCCCTTTGTGAGAATACAAATTGATTTCATTACCATGCCTCGTTGTGAGGGAAAAAGGTATGTCCTTGTCATTGTCTGCCTATTTTCAAAGTGGGTGGAAGCTTACCCTGCCCCACAGAATGACGCCATAACAGTAGCTAAGCTCCTACTAAAAGAATTGATACCTAGATTCGGGGTTCCAGTCTTTATTGACTCAGATAGAGGCGGACATTTTCAGAATTAAATTTTGGCCCAGCTTTGTAAAGCATTTGGGATCACACAAAAGCTGCACTGTGCATATCATCCAGAGGCTTCTGGAGTGGTAGAACAAATAAACGGCACTATAAAAAATAGATTGGCAAAAATGTGTGATTCAACTGGCTTGAACTGGATAAATGCCTTGCCTCTTGTTCTGATGGGACTCAGAAGCATTCCAGATCGAAGAACAGGCCTGAGCCCCCATGAGATATTGATGGGAAGAGTGATGAGACAAGCGTGGGTACCAGGATACAAACTGTTAAGCATTTCTGATGATTTGGTACTTGAATACTGCAAGCAACTGGGTGACCAAGTGCGTTCTATCTCTTGCCAGATTGGGGCAGACGCCGTCGCCAAGTCGACAACCCCAGTTCACAAATTGGTTCCTGGTGACTGGGTTAAGATAAAGAAGCATACTCGTTCAAGTTGCCTTGAGCCAAGGTGGGGGAAAAAGCGCCAAGTAATCCTGGTAACAACGACCGCTGTGAAGTGTGCAGGCGTGCCCAATTGGATCCATGCCAGCCATACCCAGAAGGTGATACCCGACGAGGAACCTGGAGCCGAAGGTTGTCCCGCTGGGGGGTCTACAGACGTTGGTCCTGAAGTAGCTGATATCAGACGGCCGAGCACCAGTCCCGTTGAGGGTCCTTTAGGCGTTGGTCCAGAGGTAGCCAATGACGTATGGCCAAGCACCAGTACTGCCGAGGATCCCACAGATGTTGGTCCGAAAGTAGCTGATGACGAGCTGCAGAGGATTTGGCCAGAGGATTGGATACCCATAATCGATCTTCCTGGAGATCCACTCAGAACAAGAGAGCGAATAAGAGAAGACAGAGAGTGGAATAGAGAGGTCGAGCAAGGCACAGGCGAAGACCCTCAGATCATTGAGATTCACATCAAATCTGAGGACGAAGAAGAAGGTCAGACAGGGACAGAACAAGTGATCGATACTCCTCCACTGACTCCTGATATTGAAAAGGGACAGACTAGACATAGTGTAATAGTTCGAGCAGAAGAAAATCAAGGGATCGAAGTGCTCGAGCAGGATCAGGCAGAACTAGGAGAACATGTTCAGGACATAGAAACAGAGACATTTGAAAGCGAAACACAAAATATACCTGAACAAGGCCAGCTTAGTAACCAGGCAGAAGAAATAGATACAAGACCTGGGACTAGTCAGACAGAAAGGGAGAAGGCAGAAATAGAAGTGCCACAAACAAGTGAAAATAAAAGGACATTAGAAGAAAGCAAATAACAGTGCCAACTAAAAGACTCAAGAAAAAGAAGCACATTGAGCCAAGGTATATTAAGAGACTAAAATTAAGAATAAAAACAGTCCAAGAGAAACTTGCAGATATAAGAAGAAGTCCCCGAATTGCAGAAATACCTGAAGATAGCTCCAAGAGAAGGAGTGAGCGAATAAAAAGACAAAACGAAAAATACAAGGATCCGGAGTGGACCTACTTAATCTTGGAAAACTTTGAGGAGCTTGATATTACTGACGAAAGCGACGGAGAACAGATTACTGATTACTCTGCAGAGGAAGAGGAAGAACCGCCGTGAAATTGCTCAGCATAAAGATACCTGGGCAAGGGCACAAAGAGGGGTTGAAATTTTCTTCTGAGCCAAAATGTCTGATTCAAACGTGAGTGGTAGACCTAGCCGCAGTTGTTGCAAAACATGCTGCAAGGTGTGTATATGTAGTATAGTTATAGTAATATTAATTTGGATAGGATTAACAGTTTTCATTCCTTTTATGGTAAGCAAAAATACTAATATTGACCCTACCCAGACTACTGATACTGAAGAACTGACAACACGAAGTGTAGAAAGACGTGAAAAAGCACTCAGACAGACAAAACGAGATTTAGAAGCATCAGATGAGGAAGGACTACATTACCACGGAGTTAGAAACCAGACACACTTAAATGTTTTCGCAAACCTGTTAGTGCATTATGTAGAAACTATGGAAATAGAAGATTGCTATGTCTGCATGAAGCTACCTACTTCTGTGGCTGAAGGCGTGATATATCATCACCTACCTCTGACCTATGGAATCTCCTGTAGTATTTTAGCAAGCTTATTTTACAAAAGAGGACCGTTACAGTACTATTACTCTAACAATGACGTGATTTTTTCTGAACTTCCCATATGTGGAAATCTGAATCCTGTACATACCAAAAGTGACGTTACACGTTATATGGGAGAATATTTTCTGACTATAGGTACAATAGATTTAAATGAAGCACACAGAGACAACTTGACCTGTTCATTACATGAACAAGAAAAGATATTTTTGAACTTGGCAGAGAAGAGAAGGGAGAGTTTCCAAAGGAAGGCAAATGACAAAAGGCAGAAAACACCTAAATGGGCTGAGAACATGGAAAGCACCTCAAATGGCGGGGCAGGGCCTGCTTTGTTGCTGGATTTCGAGAAGAAAGGGAAACTCTGTCTTCATCGCGAGAAGACTAGTTATTATAATAACATTTTCATTGGTTCCAGTCAATGTGAGCACAATTACAAGGTAATTGGAGGTTGGGGATTCAAAAATGGGTCAGAGCCTGTGTTTCCTGGAATTTATTATATATGTGGAGACAAGGCTTATTTCAAATTGCCGGATCACTGGTATGGAAGCTGCTACTTCGGCATTGTTTTCCCGAGAATATACCATGTGAATGAAATTGCTGGAAGCAGTGAAAACACTAATGGCTTAGTGCGTAGCAAAAGAGAAAGCGTAGGTGAAATAATGGGTAGTATTTTTAGTGCACTGATACCTGGAGTGGGAGTGGTTCTGAACACTCACAGAATTTGCAAATTGTCCACAATAGTGGATGTGTTGTCTACTGACACAGCTCATGGATTTCTGCTGGTCAATACCGAAATGGTTGCGATCAGATCAATGGTTTTGCAAAACAGACTTGCTCTTGACACCTTATTAGCAAAAGAGGGCGGAGTCTGCCGGATGTTGAAGGCGCAACATTGTTGCACTTACATTCCGGACAAAAGCGTACAGCTCAAAAGATATGTGAAAAACATTACTAATTTGGAAAAGGAACTCAAACCACTCGAGGTTGACAGTGCCTGGAAGAGACTGGTTGATGGTCTCTCCAATGTAGGTCATTGGTTTGCTAGTTTAGGTAAAAGCTTATTGTTAAAGGTACTGATGCCAATTGGAGTGATAGGTCTTATCCTATTTCTCATATTCGTCTGTTGCAAATGTCGCAAACACACAAAGAAATACCAAGTGAATGCGAGAGGAGTGAAACGGAGTGCGGATGAGCTTGAATTGGAAGAAATAAATAATAAGATTTATAAAAAGGTGAAAAATTCTCACCCTACCAAAAATGAGAAAGAGAAACTGAATCGGCTGTTGGAAGAGATAGAAATGTACAAGGTGTGAAAGAAAGTTGGCATCTGGTTCCATTTTTTTTTTTTTGTGATGATAGTAAATATCATCAAAGAGGGGATTGATAGAGCAAGATTTCGCATCGCGACTTGCTCGAGTCAAGAACCTCGAAAATCTATTATAACCTCGTAACTTAAATTGTTTGTTTTACTAATCTTATGTATTTTGAATGTGCGTGGGTATCATAGAGATGCTTGCTTATGTGTTTTACTAATACGATAAATTCTTGTTCCTAACATGGCCGCTGCTTGACTTTCCTCTTCTGCGCATGCGTCAGTCACACTCACGTGACTACACGTAGAGATATTTTTGGAGGGAAAGGGTGCGCATGCGTAATAGCCACAAGATGGCATTTCCCTGTATTAACGTGGTGAAGCTTGTGCTGTTGCTCTCGTGTCGTTATATATTGCACTAATATCTAAATTGCATAGTATATTTTTATGATGATAAACGTGAAGTACAAAATTATGACATGTAATGCCTTCATTTATTTCCATGTGCTAATTTGTTTTCGCTTACTTTTCATGTATCCGCGGCACTGATGGGTGATGGGGCTGGGGAGTCCATCTTGGAGGGCACTACTGCGCCGAATCAGTCGATGGTGCGGTGGCATTGAAACCAAGCCAAAGAAGGTTGATGCCAGAGCATGCATGGGAAGATGCACCTTCACCCAGCGAGAAAGCCTAACTTGTACCCTATTTGAATACATTGTATTTCTTTCCACTGTATTCCCTGCGACTTCTCGTGGGAACCCAAAATCTTGCTAGGCGGCACCTTAGGATGCAAAGTAGGCCTTAGAATAGTCTGTTCTGATTGGTGTGTTAACCAAATCCTACCTTAGGACCAATCCAAATTGGGGATTCTGACACTTTGCAACATTTGGGGGGTGGTACCCTGTCCCAAAACAGTATATCTAGCCTAGGTTTAGCTAGAGAAATTGTCCGACTTGTCTGAATAGCTGACCTGTCACTGACCCAACGCACTCAATAGGTGACTTGATACAGAGGTGCTGCGGAGCTCTCTGTCCGAAATTTGACCATAGACTCTGAAGGTTTTACTAAACCTTAAGTGCTGGCGGAGCACTTTTGCTGGGAGTTCGCTGACCCAATCGGGGTTCTGATCGATAGCTGCAGAGAGGGTGGAGCGCAGGCGTTGCTTCCGAACTGCGGGTGCTGGTCGTGTCCTGGTGGTCCTGTCCTGATTCTAATCTGGGTTTCCTGTCCTGTCCTGAGGTGTCCCTACTGCACCTGCTGTCCCATTGATGACTGCTATTCCTTGGGGTATTTCCTGTCCTTAACTGACCCGTGGCCAGGGTTGGTTTTCACACCAGTCTAGGTAAATATCTTGCTGAAAATCTCTGAAACTGCACTTCCTATTTTTCTGTCTTTGCTTCAATAAAGACATACCCTTTGCATATGTTAATTTTCCATGTTTTTCTCTGCAAATCATTGCATCTCATTGAAGTCATTTACAGTTTGCATTTCATAGCATGTTCCTATGTTCCCCTGCCTTGTTAGTATAAATCTTTCCATAACTGTTTATGAATTAAATATGTTTTACACATTTCTCTTAAATACTGAATCGAAGTAATAACGTTAGAATTATAGCGTGTTGAAAATTTTCTACCCTTCCATAGATGTTTAGGTTTCCCAGTGTATTTTCTCTCGAAATATGACCTAATGATAAAATCCTAAAACGTGCATAAAATTTCCTAGTATTTAGTACCCTCTCTCGAATTTCATTTCCGTTATTTTTAGATGTTTACCTGTTTACTCTTCCTATATGGTTATGTGCTCTTCGTTATTCTGATTATAGATTGCCTCATTACTATAAACTGTATGATTGCAAAATCTGAAATCTAAGATAAACTTTTAAAACTTCTCAGTGGTCCGTGGTTATTTCATGAAATAAAGTACAGAAAGTTGGGGTTTGTATCTTGCTGCCTTTCCTTTTACAGCTAGCTCCCTGACCCATCGTGGTCATAGGTACCCATAACAGTGGATGGTAAGTTGGGTACACTGGAACTAATCGAAAGGGAACTCATAATTATTGGTAGTAGATTGTGTGGTCATCTGATCAATGTATATGATAAAGTAAAGTATATGGGCCCGAAGCCAGAAGTGGCGAAATTATTGGTTGGGTGACCCGCGATCTCTAGCACATGTTCCTTGGACAAGACAGGACATCTTGTTGTTCACAAATGATTTCCCTCGGCTAAGAGAAAAGCCTGTAGAATGGTATCGACAGGTGGATAGATTCATTAAAGTCACAAAAGTTCTGTGGATTGATCTTGATGGATTCTTTGACATTGTTGTCCCATCGGATCTTTGGACAGAATGTAAAATTTCTGTAGGTTGGCCAAAAGAAGAACCTGCTCGAGATAGTATAACAGGTGCACCATAATCACAGGTTATGGATCTGTATGATAAAGTAATTTATTGGTTGAAAAACAAGATTCCCCCAAAAGAAGTTGATTGGGTTAAAATAGATAGAACAAATCAAGAGCCAAAAGAATCAGTACATTCATTTCATGAAAGATTACTGTTGGTATTTAAACAATACAGTGGCTATGAAAAATTAAGTGAAAAGGACATGAGTCACTTCATATATAGGTTTGTTTATGGCTTAAAACCTGAAATTGGTGAAATGATTAGAAACGGAATCGTTGGTTGGCAATCACTATCTGTTGATGATATTTTGAGAAAAGCAAAATACTGCAGTGATGAAATAGATGTTAAGCAGAAAAAGCTAAAAGAAAAAGCAATGTCGGCACAAGTAAAAGTGGCTGAACAACAAATTGCAAATTTGGAAAATAAAAATGTTAATCAGAATCAAGGTAAATTTAAGGGTAATTATAATAAGCCAAAATTTAATGTGAATATTGAAGAATTAAAACAAAAGCTCCCATGTTTTAATTGCGGCAAAATTGGACACTGGAAGCGTGAATGTAAAAATCCACCCAGAAATTTTAAAAATGCATCATTAAATCCACAGATGCAGAATGAGATAAATCTGCAGCAACAGCTACAGCGACAGGTAGTGAATCAGCAGAGTCAGATTCCACAATCGCCACTTCCAAACTGTGTAAATGTGCAGAGGTACAATACAGAAACGGGATTCTGCGGAGGTGAACAGGTAAACAGACCACAAAGAGTGAATGTGCCAAATGTTTCTCAACAATTTTGGATGAAAGAGAATGGAGGGAGTGATTCTGAGGATTACTTATGACGGTGCCTGAGAGAGGAGGAAGAGTGTGTGCTTGGAGCCACTCTTGAGGTAGATCAGTCCGGTCCATTTGTAAATGGTAAAGAAAATGATGTAGAAATCCCTTTTCTTGTGCACACTGGTGCTACCCGTTCTACTGTTAGATCAGTGGAAATAGAAAACCTGCCTCTCTCTGGGGATTCCATCCAAGTAGTTGGTGTAGCTAATCAACAAATTAAAACAGATTTAACAGAACCAGTCAAAGTTGAAATTGGTAAATTCAAAGACAAAAATAGATTTGTAGTTTGTAACAGCAGTCCTGTAAACTTGTTAGGAAGGGACATCCTTTGCAAGATGAATTGCAAAATATATTGCTCACCGGAAGGTATAGAGCTTCAAACACTAGAAGAAGATGGGCTGTACAAGTTAACAATGCTAATGGTTGAGGCAGAGGAAAGCAATTATTTCCTGCATTTGATACGGATTATCTTCCAGACGAATTAAAAGAGACAGTCAATGCTAAAATTTGGGATTTGACAGGAAGTGAAATGGGCTTAATGAAAAATGTGGACCCAGTTAAAATTACAGTGAAACAAGGAGTAGATTTTCCAAATATTCCTCAGTATAAAATGAAAGCAGAAACTATTGAAGGTGTCATACCTGTTATTGACAAATTCATAAAACAAGGTGTTCTGAAAGAAATTGAAAGCAGTCCATGTAATTCACCGATTATGGGAATTAAAAAGCCAAACGGAACTTACAGGATTGTTCAAGACCTGAGAAAGGTTAATCAGATAGTTGTTCCATGTTGACCGGTTGTTCCAAACCCAGCGGTAATTTTATATCAGATTCCGCATGATGCAGAATGGGATACAGTTATAGACCTTTGCAATGCATTCTTTATTGTTCCATTGCATCCAGATAGTCAGCACATTTTTGCATTCAGGTTCCAGGATCATATATTAGCATGGTGTCGTATCCCTCAAGGGTATACAGAGAGTCCATCTATCTTTAATCAGTTGCTAAAGAAATCCCTGGAGAACTTAGATTTACCTGGAAAATCAACATTAGTGCAGTACATAGATGACCTCCTTGTTGCTGCAAAAACACGAGATAACTGTGTTACAGATACCATTACTCTTTTGAATCATCTGGCAGATGAGGGACATAAAGTGTCTCCTGAAAAATTACAGTTTTGCAAACAAGAAGTAAAATACCTTGGTCACAGAATTGCAAAGGGAATCAGGCAGATGACAATTGAGAGAATAAAAATGATTCAGGGAATGCAACCTCCGAAGACACAGAGACAGGTCAGAATGTTTCTAGGAATGGTTGGTTATTGTCGTCAATAGGTTAGTGGATTTTCAGTGATTGCAAAACCACTGCAGAGACTGTCATGCACGCACCTTTAGTCTCAGAAGAGTCCTGGATCCACGACGTTAGACCCCCTGATTCCCCTAATCACCCTCCAGGCGTCAGGATAAAACACTAACGTCCGAAGAGTGACCCAGGGAACACAGGGGAACAAAACAAGGGTAGGAAGGGGAAGATAAGACAGACACACCACAGTCTTCGTCAGCGTAGGATTAGTAGGCTTCACTGCTATGGCACTGCAGAAATATAAAATAAACAGTAATGAAAAACCAACCCCTCCCCGTGTCTCTTTGGTATGTTATATGTTGATTCTCTGTAATACCTTATTGTAGAAGAACAAGAACTGTGTATCATAGGAAAAGAAAACGACAGGAACTCTGTACTGCGCTGACTGTAGGCTTTTAGTGTCTGAACCCTTGAATACAAAAACAACTCCCATTAGCTGCTATACTACAAGTTAATGTTCTTACTAAGCCTCGAAGCACTCACTCACCCTGAGCACCGAATAGGTGCACCGTAGTAATTCCAAAGTCAAGACCGGTATCAATGAAGGAACATAAAAGAACCCGATCGACTTATTAGATAAAGGAAAACGCCATAAGCAACCAAGAAGACAACCGCTAACCGCGGGTAAATGAAAGTCCAAACGGATAACAAAAACAAAGGGACGAAGGATATGGAAGCTAAATGCTTCGCAACTGTAAGCAAGACGCTGAACGGTACCTGAACGCCAAACTCCTAACTCCTCTCTCCTCGGACGCCAAATAACCCGGAACGACAAACTCAGGCTAGCTAAACGCAAAGCAATTTCCTGTGTGCGTAGGGCGGGTTTTTGTCTTCACCGCTACTCTCCCGCGCATGCGCATTCTGCTCTTCACGGCTTTTGCCAACCACTGCCAACCACCGCTCACTTCTCTCAATGCGGACGGAATCTTGACGATCTGCAATGTGTACCTGACAGGCATGACAGAACACCCCTCCTACAACGCCTCCCACCGGTTTGGGCTTGTAGGGGTATCTCCTATGAAAGGCTCGCAACAACCGAGGCGCATGCACTTGAGTGGCAGGCTCCCAAGACCGTTCCTCAATTCCGAACCCCTTCCAATGTATTAAGTATTGGAGACGGTTTCTCACTCTCCTGGAGTCAATAATCGCTCCCACCTCATATTCATCATCTGAGTCTACCGGGACGGAAAGAGGAACAACAGGGAGACGAGTACCGGGCACCACTGGTTTCAGTAAAGAAACGTGAAAAACAGGATGGATTTTCATCGAAGGGGGTAGAGCCAGTTTAACAGCCACCGGATTGATTATTTTCACCACAGAAAAAGGGCCTATGTATTTAGGCTTGAATTTACATGCTCCCTTCAATGCTATGTGCCTGGTGGACAACCATACCTTGTCGTTTCTTTGATACACCGTTCCTGCTCTTCTATGTGTATCAGCCTTGTTTTTATACTCCTTTTTGGCTCTGTCAAGGTTGGTATGTATGTTGGAATGTACCACTTGTAAGTGTGCCACCATTTCCTGAGCAGCCGGTATGGCGCATGGCTTCAACGGAGGGAACGGGAGGACTCTGGGATGAAAACCATATGATGCATAGAAGGGTGTGTACAAAGTGGAGAAGTGGTGGCTGTTGTTATAAGACAGTTCTGCCAACCAGATCAGGTCATCCCATTCCTTTTGTTCCTGCAACAGCTGACACCTCAGGAATTGTTCAAGGCTCTGGTTGACACGTTCTGTCTGTCCATCCGTCTGCGGATGGTGACTGGAGGACAAACGCACCTCCATCTGCAGGGATTTGCATAACTGTCTCCAAAACTTGGAGATAAATTGAGAGCCTCTGTCCGTAACCACAACAGATGGTAAACCATGGAGGCGTACAACATGTTGCAGGAACACATTCGCCAACCCCACCGAAGTAGGGAGGCCTTGCAGCGGAATGAAGTGAGCCGCCTTAGTGAACATGTCCACCACTACTAATAGCGCAGTATTGCCCCTATGTGTTCTCGGCAATTCCACTATGAAATCCATAGAGACAGATTGCCAGGGTGCCACAGGTGTAGGAAGAGGCAACAACAGACCCACGAACCCTTCATGTGTGGGCTTTCCTTGAGCACAAACATGACAGGTTTGTACAAACAACTGAATGTCATGAGCCATATGGGGCCACCAACAATGCCTCCGGATTAATTCCAAAGACCTTTTATAGCCTGGATGACCCGCCACCCCATGAGAATGACACCACTCCATAACTTGTCGTTGTAGAGGAACTGTGGGAACGAACAACCCCCCCTGAATGTACATCAAGTCTGAAGCGAATCTGACCTGGTGTTTCTGTGCAAGGTCCCTAGCCACAGGGTCAGACTGAGCGCTCCTGACCTGAAGGAGAAAGTCCTCTTCGGTACTTATGGCGCCAATCAACCTGTGAGGTGCAACAATACAAGGAGGGTCCTCAACTGATGGGTCAGGATCAAAACCCAAACGAGACAAAGCGTCGGCCTTCCCGTTTTGCCTCCCAGCTCTAAAGTGAATTTTGAAATCATACTCGTTAAAAAACTGTGTCCATCTAAGCTGCCGCATGGACAGTGCTCTGGCCGATTTGAGATACTGGAGGTTGCGATGGTCTGTTAGGACGGTAACAGTATGGTTAGTCCCTAGGAGATACTGTCTCCATTCCTCCAATACCTTTTTAATAGCCAAAAGCTCTCTATCCCCCACAGTATAATTCACCTCCGCTGGGGTCAATTTGTGGGAATAATAGGCCACAGGATGTAATTCACCGGTGGAAGTCTCTGCCTGGGAAAGTATGCCTCCCACCGCCACTTGTGAAGCGTCAACCTCCACTATATAAGGACTGGAAGGATCAGGGTGTTTGAGAATGGGAGCCTGAGTAAAAGCGGTTTTAAGTAAGGTGAAGGCGTTGTTCGTGGTCTCAGTCCATTGGAACGGAACCCCTTTTCTCAATAATTTAGTGATAGGAGCCACTAGATCTGAAAAGTGGTGGATGAAGCGCCTATAAAAGTTTGCGAACCCAATGAATTGTTGGATTTCTTTTACGTTTTTAGGAGGAGGCCAATTCAACACTGCACTGACTTTACTGGGATCCATGCTTAGACCTGTTGCTGATACTATGTAACCCAAAAAGGCAACTTGATGCCGGTGAAAGAAACACTTATCCAACTTGCAAAATAAATCGTTATCAAGTAACAACTGAAGAACAGATTTTACATGGCTCACATGGTCTTCCATGGTTTTGGAGTATATCAACAAATCATCGATATAGGCTATGACATGTTTGTCGAGATTAGCCTTCAGCACCTCGTTTATGAAGTATTGAAATGCCGAAGGAGCATTGCATAGCCCGAAGGGCATCACCAAATATTCGTATAGCCCATACTTGGTGCAAAAGGCTGTTTTCCACTCATCACCCTCTCTGACTCGAACCAGGTGATAGGCCCCACGCAGATCTAACTTCGTGAACCATTGGGCATCCTTCACCTGGTCGAGCAGAGAGGAGATGAGCGGCAGAGGGTACTTGTTTTTAATAGTGATGTCGTTCAAGGAACGATAGTCAATGCAGCAGCGCAAGCCCCCTTCCCGTTTCGGGATAAAAAATAAAGCTGAAGAGGCCGGGGATCTAGACGGCCGAATAAACCCCAGATCTAACATGGAGTCAAGATACTCCCTCAGATATGCATTCTCTTTCTCCGTCAGGGAGTATACCCTACTGGTAGGGATGCGAGCACCATGCTGGAGATCTATCCGGCAGTCATAGACTCTGTGCGGCGGTAAACAGGTGGCTTGCTTTTGGTCAAACACAGTGTGGTACTCGCTATACAATGAGGGCAGGATTACATCGGGTTGTTCTTCCTGCTCTGTTGCAGAAAAAGACTCGGTGGTCTTTGGTATGGGACCCTGTCTGTTAGTGGAGATGAGGTTGTACGATGGCAGGGAAGTGGGACCTGTCTCTATAGGAGGCATCGGTTCTTCTTGCTCCGGAAAAGAAATGCTAGCCCGCTTCCAATTAATGTGGGGATTATGGAGGCGCAGCCACGGAAGACCCAAGACCACAGGGAACTGGGGAGATTCTATTAAATCGAAAGACAATGTTTCTATGTGTGTGGAACCTATACACATCTTTAATTGAATACTGGAATGGGTGATGGGTCCGGAGGTTAAAGGACTCCCATCTATGGTAAACACTTCCTCGGGTGTGGATTTTGGTTCGACAGGTATACTATTGGACTTGGCCCATTGATAGTCCATGAAATTACCAGATGCACCGGAATCTATCATAATGGCTAGGTTAACCGATGAATTCCCCCATGACAATATGGAGTCAACATAGAAATGTCCCTTATTATCCATTACAGAGGAGACCATTTGTACTATAGGACCCAGCGGTACGGTCTCTGTTACCTTAGGGTCTGCTAGTTTTCCGATTTGCGAAATGGCTTAGGCTTGACAGGACATTCTCTGAGGAAATGACCCCCTTTTCCAAAATACAAACACAATCTATTAGTTCTACGCCTTTGTTTTTCAGTCTCACTCAAGGGGCCTTTGATACTCCCTATTTGCATGGGTTCCGGTTCTTCGTTTTTTGCTTCCACTTCTAGTTTCTTTTCTTTGTGGCCATATCTAGGGTATTCAGTTCTGCCTCTATCTTTTCTTCTTTCACCCAATCTATGATCTAGCTTTACGACTAAATCTATCAACTCTGGGCAGGTTGCAGGAGGATCCACTACATGAGCCAGCTCATCCTTAAGCTCGTCTCGTAGCCCTTTATAGAACAGCGCGCTTCTCTTGTTAACAGGCCAGTCCGCCTCTACCACTAATCTGTTAAAGGTTGTGATATAGGTGACTAAATCTCTCGAACCCTGTTTCAGATGTAGTAGCTCCGTATCAGCCGCGTGAGTGAAGGTATGTTTGTCAAACATTTTACGCAGTTCTCTGCGAAATGCCGCGTAATCCAATAACATAGGGTCATCTTTTTCTATCAAGGGAATAGTCCAATTAGCGGCTGACCCCCCTAAATACGATAGTACAAAAGCTACCTTGGCTTGATCGTTAGGGAAGCAAGCAGCTTTACATAGAAAATGCAACTGACACTGGGTCAGAAAAGCGGCACATTTTGAGGGTTCCCCGTAAAATCGTTCAGGTGGGGCCAATGGAATGGAATGGGGCGTAACCACTTGCACTACTGGTGTGGCATTACTAGTCCCTGCTCTCTCTCCATCCTGTGTGCTTAAGACTGCCAACCTATCTGCAATGTTTTGGGTCTCTCTTTGGAGATTACCCACCATAGTAGCGACATCCTGCAGCGTGAGCTCCATGACTCTTGGGAGACGATATTTATAAAGGCTTTGCGTTCTGTCATGCACGCACCTTTAGTCTCAGAAGAGTCCTGGATCCACGACGTTAGACCCCCTGATTCCCCTAATCACCCTCCAGGCGTCAGGATAAAACACTAACGTCCGAAGAGTGACCCAGGGAACACAGGGGAACAAAACAAGGGTAGGAAGGGGAAGATAAGACAGACACACCACAGTCTTCGTCAGCGTAGGATTAGTAGGCTTCACTGCTATGGCACTGCAGAAATATAAAATAAACAGTAATGAAAAACCAACCCCTCCCCGTGTCTCTTTGGTATGTTATATGTTGATTCTCTGTAATACCTTATTGTAGAAGAACAAGAACTGTGTATCATAGGAAAAGAAAACGACAGGAACTCTGTACTGCGCTGACTGTAGGCTTTTAGTGTCTGAACCCTTGAATACAAAAACAACTCCCATTAGCTGCTATACTACAAGTTAATGTTCTTACTAAGCCTCGAAGCACTCACTCACCCTGAGCACCGAATAGGTGCACCGTAGTAATTCCAAAGTCAAGACCGGTATCAATGAAGGAACATAAAAGAACCCGATCGACTTATTAGATAAAGGAAAACGCCATAAGCAACCAAGAAGACAACCGCTAACCGCGGGTAAATGAAAGTCCAAACGGATAACAAAAACAAAGGGACGAAGGATATGGAAGCTAAATGCTTCGCAACTGTAAGCAAGACGCTGAACGGTACCTGAACGCCAAACTCCTAACTCCTCTCTCCTCGGACGCCAAATAACCCGGAACGACAAACTCAGGCTAGCTAAACGCAAAGCAATTTCCTGTGTGCGTAGGGCGGGTTTTTGTCTTCACCGCTACTCTCCCGCGCATGCGCATTCTGCTCTTCACGGCTTTTGCCAACCACTGCCAACCACCGCTCACTTCTCTCAATGCGGACGGAATCTTGACGATCTGCAATGTGTACCTGACAGGCATGACAGAGACTGACAAAAGCAGACATAAAAGGCCTAATTATCCTTACAGAAACTGAATTAGAAGCTTTTGAAAAGCTAAAAAGAAGCTTGTGTGAAGCACCTGCATTAGGTATGCCAGACTATGAGAAGGAATTTGAGCTGTACTGCAGTGAAAGAGAAGGATGTGCATTATCAGTTTTAATCCAAAGACATGGAAAACTGAGAAAGCCAATTGCATATTTCTCAGCAGTTCTTGATCCTGTTGCAAAAGCATTACCAGGCTGCTTAAAAGCAGTAGCTGCAACAAGTGTAAGCCTTGAGCAGAGTGAAGGAATTATAATGGGATTTCCTGTAAAAGTTTATGTACCCCATTCTGTTGAAATTCTTCTTACCAGAAGCAAAAAACAGCATTTGACAAGTAACAGGCTTACCAAATATGAAAAGGTTATTCTGGGATCAGATAACGTCTCAATAGCAAGGTGTGTGAATTTAAATCCTTCCACATTATTGCCTTATGGTACTGTAACGGAAATCAGAAACGAAAGTGACATTGACCATGAGTGTTTGGATGTTTTAGAATATTGTTCCAAGCCTAGGCAGGACATTAAAGATGTTCCTTTACCAGAGTCAGATTTTGTTTACTTTGTTGATGGTTCATGTTTTAGAACAGATGAAGGTTTTCTGAGAGCAGCATATTCTGTCTGTACAGTTGCAAATGTGGTTGAAGCTTCATGTCTCGAAGGAATTCGTTCAGCTCAAGTGGCAGAATTGATTGCTTTGATTCGTGCTTGTGAAAGAGTAAAAGAGTTAAAAATCACCATAGTGACTGATAGTCAGTATGGATACGGCGTAGTCCATGACTATGGTCAGCTCTGGTCTCAAAGAGGTTACTTAACTTCTGCGGGAACACCAATAAGAAATGCAAAATTGATCAAGAGATTGATTGATGGCATTCAGTTACCAGAGAAAATTGCTGTCGTGAAATGTGCAGCACATAAAAAGGGCGAGGATTATATTAAAAAAGGTAATGCCTATACAGATGAAATTGCCAATACTGTGCAAAGAATAATTTTTCAATCAATCGGGAAAAAGACAATGAGCATGTTTTGAACTCACTTATGCTAACATCTATAGTTGAGACATGGCAAGGAGTAAAAGATTTACAAGATGAGGCAGATGATGAGGAAAAAGACACTTGGTTAAAAGCAGGTTGCAGACAGCGAGAAGAAGATGAGATTTGGGTTTACAAAGATCAGTTTTGCCAAATAGCATGATTGCTGACATGGCTAGAATGTATCATGGTCCAGGACATATTGGAAGGGATTCAATGATAAGGTTATTTAGGCAGACATGGTACAACCCAAAGTTCAGAATAATTGCAGAATCTTTTTGTCAGAGATGCTTAATCTGTCAACAAATTAACCCAAACAGGAAAACAGTTGTGAGCATGGGAACCATAGGTCGGGAGGGTGATCCTTTTACAAGGTTGCAGATGGATTTCATTGACATGCCACCCCACAACAAGTTAAGATATGTACTTGTGATAATCTGTTTGTTTTCAAGATGGGTGGAAGCGTTCCCAACACGTCACAATGATTCAGTTACTGTTGCAAAATTGCTTTTAAGGGAAATCTTACCAAGGTACGGTTTTCCAGTGACTGTTGAAACTGATCATGGAACACATTTTGAAAACAGACTGTTACAAATGATTTGTGAAGCATTAAATATAAAACAAAAGTTGCACTGTGCCTACAGACCAGAAGCATCAGGTGTTGTTGAGCAAGTAAATGGCACAATCTAAAATAGAATAGGTAAAATGTGTCTAGCTACAGGAATGAAATGGACAGATGCACTTCCACTTGTTTTGATGTCTCTGAGAAGTACTCCTGATAAAAAGACAGGTTTAAGTCCACATGATATTGTCATGGGCAGAGTTATGAGACAAGCATTTGTACCAGTAGGGAAATTAATGAGTATAAATGATAGCGTCATTTTGGAATACTGCAGGAACCTTTCTGACGTCGTGACTTCTGTGTTCCATCAGGTGGGAACTGAAGTGATAACGAGAGAAAAGGAGCAAGCTCATGATCTGTTACCAGGAGACTGAGTAAGAACAAAAGTTCACAGAAGAAGAAACTATCTAGTACCCAGGTGGCAGAAAGCAAGAAAGGTGATTCTTGTCACAACAAATGCAGTAAAGTGCAGAGGTTTGAAAAGGTGGATTCATGCAAGTCACACCATTCGTGTACCACCACCTAAAAAACCTGACGAAGGTGATACTACAATTGATTCAGACTCTGAAGAAGAACCTGAAAGAGATCCAGATCCTGAAGATCAACAGGAAAGTCGACATCTGGAAAGTTCAATTGCGAATGAAGCATTAAATGAAAATACTAAAGAAATTGTGATAAATGACTCTGAAAATGATGAAGATCTGCTAGAAAAAGAAGCAGAGAAGGAGTCTGAAAAAGAAATTAATAAAGATCGGGAGAGTATGAGGGGGGCGCTAGAGGGCGCACTGCGGGATGGCTGCCTGAGATAGCAGCTCCGCCGGACTGGTGCCGAAAACTGAAATATGACCCGTAAAAGGCAACCGATTATGCAGCCAGATGCCACTAGCTGATGGAGGATGATACCAGGCACCTGGCGGCCGTGTTTAGCGGAGCGGGAGGAACAGAGAGCGTACGGAAATCACCTTTGAAGGTTTGCTCGCTCCTGGTGAATGCGGGGTAAGATGGCGACCGCCGCTTTCCAGCGCAAAACTTTACCGGCCCCACAGCACTGCGTGTTATGATTCGAGGCTCCATCGCTAGTACCGGGGCATGAAAACTAACCGCGCACCCCGGCGGTAGTCTCCGCCTGGGAAAGGATTGCTTCCAATCGCTCCAACTCCATTGCATGGGACTTTTGACAGCTCCGATAGCTAAAATGGCGGCACCCATTCGGGGCATAGCACGGCGCGATGTTGGAACTGGCAGGCTGTGAGCTTGTACGTTTTCCACGGCTGTCTGGGGATGATGAAACTGAAAGCATTGTGCAACGACCGGCATTGCGAGCTCATAAAGGCGACCTAAAAGCGCTTGCATTATAGGCATAGATACGGCGCGAAATTGATGACAAGATGGCGGCGCCCATACACGCACATTGTAACGGCTGGGCTCCAAGGCACCCCATATCTGCATGCGCTTCTCAACCTGTGAGGATGCTTTGGGGCTAGCTGACGACCGTGTGGCTATCACGGCTATCACGGCCCTCACTGACACGTCTTGCTGATTCGGCGCGAGCCATAGGTGGAACCCTACACGACACCGTCCACTGCAGCGGAGTTTTCCCCCCGTTCTAACCATCACATTGCTCACGGGGGTGTAGGACGTTAGTAGTGCCGGATATATGCCTGTGCAATCACCGATTCGCGACAGTAGAAGGTACGGCGGCAAGCAGGTGATGACGATTCGATGACGGAGCCACACAGGTGCGGGTGACGACGTGTCGCGGCGTGCAGGTTGGCCACGTTCCACAGCAATCATACGCTGTAGTGAGACTCTCACCTAGCGACGACCCTTGCGACAGAAGCTATCCGCATCGCTGCCAACATTTTTAATAAATTGTGGTGAAGACACAGATGTCCTGCCCGAAGATCCGGAAATAGCCATTGGACACACGTACTTGGAACTTCTGCTTTCCATCGATCTGCATACCATATGTGCACTCCTCAGTAGACACACATACCGCGAGGTGCGATCCTGTTATGCTACGCCTGTGCCCGTGCTCTAATATGGGGAAACCGGATAGACAGCAGCCCAAGCTCAGCTTTAAACAACGCAGAACGTCAAGAGGGTCTGCATCCCACTCAGACACTGAGACAGATACGTCGGCGGATACAACCCGTGGCATGGAATCTATACTCAAAGCCATCCAATCTAGTCTACAGGATATCAACGGAAAACTAGATCATCTTACTTGCCGTGTCGACAACATGGCGACTAAACTGGACAAGCATGGTGATAGACTGGATGAGGCGGAGACCAGACTATCAACGGTGGAGGATGAAGCGCGCACCAGCACATCCAAATGCAACGGCTTTGAGAAGATTCTGGAGGTTATCCGCTCCAAGGCAGAGGATTTGGAAGCTAGATCAAGGCGAAACAACATACGCATCACGGGTGTGCCCGAATCCATGAACATAGGTAAAATGGAGCTCTATGTTGAGGAACTCTGCCTGGCGCTCTTTGGCAAGGAAGCTCTATCCCCGATTTTCATTGTGGAAAGAGCTCATCGCACATTGGCACCCCGCCTCCACCTGGCACCCCGCCGCGGCCTATCGTGGTTCGTATCCTAAATTATAGGGACCGTGATGCACTACTGCGGCTAGCACGCGAACGTAAAGACCTCGTCTTCCAGAATAACAAATTGGAGTTCTACCCCGATTACACAATGGCGGTGCAACAAGCACGAAAGAAATTCAATTCAGCCAAAGCCAAACTGCGAGACCTTACGGTAGACTACGCGATGCTGTACCCTGCGCGACTCAAGGTGACTTGGGAGGGTAAATCGACGGTGCTAACTACACCTAAGGCAGCGAACGACTACATCAAAACCATTGTGGCAACTCGGAGGTCACATGCCAGGCGGGAGCAAGATAATGACGAGGACTGAGTTGAGTAACCGTCTTAAGTGAGTAACAGGTTGGTCTCATGAACGTCACAGACTATACTGCCGTGACTCATCCTGAAATGCTCAGACCTGCTTAAAAACAAGTGTGTACTTCTCATGGTTGGTAAGTTCGAATTGAAAGACTCTATGAGGGGATATGTACTTGCATTGGACTGATTGCTGGCCGACCGCCTGCATGGGGTCAAGCTAAATGAGTTGATGCTCTATCATATTCGCCTCAGGGAACGTTTGCATGTATGATAGTGCTGGAATACATGAGGATGCACACCCCCGGCTCTGGGAGATGTCCCAATGCTATGTAGGAATCTGCTTCACCCTACACGTGAAGGGACGAAAGGATTTGAAATTTTACTGTATGGTTGATGTTACATACTTTGGTGTACTCTTGTTCCGCGGAACACGGTCATATGCAGGGTGCTGATTTCTTGTCACTCGATCCTATCAGCTGAACTGCATTTGCCATATATTCCTATTGGACGCCCGTGTCACCTCTAAGACTCTGATGCAGCAGGGTGTGTTGATGTGTGCTATGGGCTTCTACACAGTTGCGGATCCTTGAAGCGATTTGTTGAGGCACCCTGTGTTTATGTTTACTCCTTTATCCAGCTCCACACATGTTACCAGTACTTGGCCATAGTTGCTGGATGCAAGTACATGAGATAACCTCCTTAGTTCTTGACCTAAGCTCCCAATTTCAAGTTTGGTGCCCGAGATACTGCAGGAACCGTTCTGACGTCGTGACTTCTGTGTTCCATCAGGTGGGAACTGAAGTGATAACGAGAGAAAAGGAGCAAGCTCATGATCTGTTACCAGGAGACTGGGTAAGAACAAAAGTTCACCGAAGAAGAAACTGTCTAGTACCCAGGTGGCAGAAAGCAAGACAGGTGATTCTTGTCACAACAAATGCAGTAAAGTGCAGAGGTTTGAAAAGGTGGATTCATGCAAGTCACACCATTCGTGTACCACCACCTAAAAAACCTGACGAAGGTGATACTACAATTGATTCAGACTCTGAAGAAGAACCTGAAAGAGATCCAGATCCTGAAGATCAACAGGAAAGTCGACATCTGGAAAGTTCAATTGCGAATGAAGCATTAAATGAAAATACGAAAGAAATTGTGATAAATGACTCTGAAAATGATGAAGATCTGCTAGAAAAAGAAGCAGAGAAGGAGTCTGAAAAATAAATTAATAAAGATCGGGAGAGTATGAGGGGGGCGCTAGAGGGCGCCCTGTGGGATGGCTGCCTGAGATAGCAGCTCCGCCGGACTGGTGCCTAAAACTGAAATATGACCCGTTAAAGGCAACCGATTATGCAGCCAGATGCCACTAGCTGATGGAGGATGATACCAGGCACCTGGCGGTCGTGTTTAGCGGAGCGGGAGGAACAGAGAGCGTACGGAAATCACCTTTGAAGGTTTGCTCGCTCCTGGTGAATGCGGGGTAAGATGGCGACCGCCGCTTTCCAGCGCAAAACTTTACCGGCCCCACAGCACTGCGTGTTATGATTCGAGGCTCCATCGCTAGTACCGGGGCATGAAAACTAACCGCGCACCCCGGCGGTAGTCTCCGCCTGGGAAAGGATTGCTTCCAATCGCTCCAACTCCATTGCATGGGACTTTTGACAGCTCCGATAGCTAAAATGGCGGCGCCCATTCGGGGCATAGCACGGGACGATGTTGGAACTGGCAGGCTGTGAGCTTGTACGTTTTCCACGGCTGTCTGGGGATGATGAAACTGAAAGCATTGTGCAACGACCGGCATTGCGAGCTCATAAAGGCGACCTAAAAGCGCTTGTATTATAGGCATAGATACGGCGCTAAATTGATGACAAGATGGCGGCGCCCATACACGCACATTGTAACGGCTGGGCTCCAAGGCACCCCATATCTGCATGCGCTTCTCAACTTGTGAGGATGCTCTGGGGCTAGCTGACAACCGTGTGGGTATCACGGCCCTCACTGACACGTCTTGCTGATGTGTCGTGTAGGGTTCCATAGGTGGAACCCTACACGACACCGTCCACTGCAGTAGAGTTTTCCCCCCGTTCTAACCAATAGTCCTTTCGTCCGAATAGGGCATGTTGTCAGCTAACTGTGTGATATAATGGGCTGCCACGGACTGTGTGGGATCGTCACTGAGTGAAGTTGTAGCTTGCTACTGAGCAATTATTCTTGGTATAATGTATTATTATGTTCTGTTAGAAATCACTGCAACTCTGTGCAAAGGTTGTCCAGGCCTAACACAACCCGGCCACATCTGATTTCTTTTCAGATGGAGATGTGTAGCTCCGGCGAACCCCCCTATGGGGAACCCCCACAAACTGTTCTCAAGTTTGGATAGTTTATATTGGGTATGGCATCAGCAGGATTGGGCTGCTGTTGTGGGTGGGAAGGGGAATGTTCTGGGACTTGTTTTTAATTTACAATCTGTCTACTTGAGATGCACTGCATATGCTCTCCTGATATATGCCTATAGTAGGGTTGGACGTGTCTATGTCAGTACTTATAACAATAACGAAGAAATGCTGTTTTCCACCCACCAGGATGTTGATATTACTATACATTACTTGTCACGATGCCTAACACTCCAATAACCACACAGCCACTGAATCTCCTCACCTGGAACATTAGAGGCTACACTAATCCAAGAAAAATGCGACAGATATTCACGTGTCTGGACAGATGGCACATACATGTTGCTCTATTTCAGGAGACACATGAAGCCCCTCATTCAACTGCTCAAGTAGGTAGGAGGTGGGCAGAATCTACTCACTACTCATGCTATTCTTCATATGCTAGAGGAGTTTCTATTCTATTTAAGAAGGGGACGAACTTCAAAATAGACTCCACGATTCTGGATACGTATGGTAGATATGTTATTCTGAAGGGCAGGTTACGGGGACATCCACTAACACTGGTGAATACCTATGGCCCGAACACTGATGCACCTGATTTCTACCATGAGATATGGCAGCACTTACACTCAACGGGCAAACATACGATACTCTGGGGGGGGGACCTTAATTTAGCACTTGACAATGAGATGGACAGGTCAGAAGGCACTACGGAGCATCACACGTAGGCTCGTACCAAGCTTCTGGATATGATGCTAGATCTACGGCTCTCGGATATCTGGAGAACCCGCTACCCAGATGTAAAAGAAGCGACACACACATCCGTTGTACATGGCAGCTGGTCACGCATAGATTACTGGTTGGGTACTGACGACCTGTTTCTATGGACCACAGCGATCAAACATGTGCCTAAAACCCTTTCGGATCACAATCCCATTAGACTTTCACTTCACTTTCCAGACTATGTACCGCCTCCGTATAGCTGGCGATTCAATGCGTCGGCGCTGACTGATCCGGTATATGCAGATACAATAGAAAGGGCAATTAGAGAATACTTCCAGCATAATGAGAGTACTACAGACGATGCAGGCCTTTTATGGGAGGCTTTCAAAGCAACAATATGAGGTGTTTGTATAAGTACCTCAGCAGGGATACTAAAAGATATCAGGACACAACTAGCCAGATGCGAAGCTAAAATCAGCACCCTAGAGCATCAGTATGAGACGACGCCCCTCCCGGCAACCCTTGCGGCAATACGTACCGCTATGACTGACCACCAGTCACTTGCGGAAGAGGAGGTTAAATATCTGAGCAAGAGACATGTAGCTCGGGTTTATGGAGAGGGTGGATGGCCCGGGCGAGCACTAGCAAACAAAATTTGTATGCCTCGAATGCCCAATACTGTAACACAGATTAGGGGAGACGACGATCAATTACACACAGACCCTGCAGCCATCTTACGATGCTTTGTTAAGAATTACTAGGAATTGTATCAATCACGATCGATAGCCACACCGCAGGAAACACTCGACTACCTCAACAATATTGCTATTGCCTGGCTGTCAGACTCCCAGAGGCAATATCTATCGTTGCCGATAACAGTAGAAGAGGTTACGGAGGTGATCCAATCGCTGCCCAACGGCAAGAGTCCTGGCCCAGATGGCTTCACCTGCGAATTTTATAAAACTTACAAAGATCTCCTGGCCCCTAGATTAGTTGCCATGTTTGGGGAGGCACACGATGCTCAGCTGCTACCAGCCACTCTTTGAGAGGCGATGATAGTGGCACTTCTCAAACCAGACAAAGACCCAGAAAACTGCAATTCATACCGCCCCCTATCCCTCCTAAATGTCGACTCTAAAATACTCGCTAAAATACTAGCAGTGAGATTGCAACCACTAATGCCAAATTTGGTCCTTCCCGACCAGTCAGGCTTTATTCCATCCCGCAACACTGCACACAATACTAGAACTCTGTTTGCAGTCTCACACTACCTAGACCCGAGGGTGAAGGCTGCAGCTGTGATGCTAGATGCCGCTAAGGCGTTTGATTCTATTGAATGGTCCTATTTAATAACTGTATTGCATAGGATGGGTTTTCCGTTGATGTACATTCAATGGATCCGATTATTATATACAAAACCTACTGCCAGAGTTAAGATCAATGGCTATGTCTCTGAAGCGTTTACTGTACAAAGAGGGACCAGACCGGGTTGCCCGCTATCGCCCCTATTATTCGCTCTAGCTCTTGAGCCTCTGGCATGTATAGTTAGACAGAAGAACCATCATCTAGCGCTGCAATTTCCAAATAGACCCCTGCATATCTCGCTATACGCAGATGATATGCTGCTATATGTACGAGATACTCCGCGCAATCTAGATCCCCTCTTGCGTATGTATATCAAATTTGGTGGGTTTTCAGGTCTGCAAATAAACTGGGAAAAGTCCTCAATTATCCCGCTAACAGATACCATGACCCCACACACAGTCAAATACCCGTTGGAATGGCAAACAGACCCCATAAGATATCTGGGTATATGGTTCCATAGAGACCCATAAGTAGTCATTAGAACCAATTATGGCAGAGCAGTCGAGTCTCTTGAGGATAAAACTAACAGATGGATTCAACTCCCTTTATCCCTAGCTGATCGGATAGCCATAGTTAAGATGGTAGTGCTCCCCAAACTTTTGTACCTTTTCAACAATATTCCCATTCAACCGGCGAGAGAAGTTTTTAAGCGCATAACCACACTGGTGTTGAAACTGATCTGGGCAGGCAGACAAGCGCGCATTGACTTGACTACTTTGACTCTGCCAACAATTAAAGGGGGGTGGGGAGTCCCGGATTTTTTTTTATATTACCTTTGTGCCCAGGCACAATATGCAGCTTTTTGGTTTCATAGAACCCCGTACATGACGCATGTGTCTGTCGAGGAAGGGGATGCAGATCCTATCCCACTGGATGCCATCATCACACACAACAGGCCGCCATTTCCTGATAAGGACATCAATACCATAGATGTTACTAACGCTGCTTGGAAACAGTTAGGGCAGCTAACTCACAAACTGCCACTTTATGCCCCAGCACTTCCTCTACATCATCATCTGGCATTATCAGTGACGGCGGAACCAGTGGGTATGGGTCTTCTACAGCAACTAGGGCTGGTTACACTGGGGGACTTATTTAAAGGCGGCATTTTCCTTACTGAAGCTGACTTGACCTACATTAAAAACCCATCATTGCTGTTTACCTTCACATTCTACAGATTAAAAGTGGCAGTTAGACACCTGTACCCTACATTTCCGGAGGAACCACCACCTCTAGACACATTGCAATTGGTACTAATGTCCTCTAACACAGCTCATTTGGTGTCCCGACTGTATGCATCTGCTCAAACAGAGATAGGGCACACCTCCACTAAAGCTCGAGACCGATGGAACCGGGTATTGGAGGATCCCCTCACTGACAAAGACTGGGAATCCGCATGCATGCTCACTGCCCTTCTAACGCCGAATGGTAACCTACGCATTATTCACTTTAAATATTTGCACCAAGCTTATTATACCCCAGCATCTCTGTATAAGTATGGTCTCTGTGCAGATGCAAATTGCAAACGTTGTCATATTCAGCAGGGTGACTTCATACATCTAGCATGGTATTGCGAGAAAATCCAGGCCACACTGTCCATAATGGTGGGGCTGCAATTGGAGTGCACCATCCGTTGTTGTCTCTTGGGGTTGTTGGGAAAGATTAAACCAATGCCACGGAAGTTTTGTGCAGTGGCCCTACTTCTGGCCAAACGCAGGGTGTCAATGTGCTGGGGGAGCAAGAAGTCAACAGTCAAGCAATGGCTTAGGGACATGACATACTGTTACGACACATTACGCACATACGAAGAAATGCTACCAGCTAGGTCCAGGCCAAAGGATTATTGGGGGTATTTAACTGAATATCTCAATGCCCAGGAGGATGAGTGAATGACTGGTTGTCTAGAGCGATGATGTAACTCTTATGCGTATGGTGACATGTCTTCTGGATAGGCAATTATCAACTGCATCTGACAAGAATATTGGGGGGGCATGGAGTGCGGTAGTGGACAGATTAAAGTTGGTTTATGTTTGAATTCCACAGTAAATAAAGGTCAAGACTTCAGTCACTGCTGACGCGGCCGGCACAGAAGGGTTATAGGCGGCTTGCTGTGTTACGGTTGTAGGCGCTGAGCTGTGTTATCACTTTACTTTATGATGAATAAAGGTCTTGAAGCTAAAAAAAAAAAAAAAAAAAAAAGATCGGGAGAGTATTGAAAAGCAGATTAGAAGCTTTGAAAGCTGGAACGGAAGTTATGAAACTGGGAAATTAGAAGTAATTCAAGAAAAATTTGAGTTACCGAGTCCCAGCTATAAGGATGTGAAACTGCAGAGTAAAGAAGATCCTAAATTCGGATTTGAAATCTCAGATACTGAATCAGACGAAAGTGATGAAGATATCGAAATAAGAAACTTTAGAAAAAGAGCTTGGAGAACAGAATGTAACGTGACTGAACCAAAGAAGAAATGACCAAGAAAAGGTGATAACTGGCCTAAGGAAAATGAAGGCTTAAAATTCAAATTGGTCAACAGATCAAAAGAGCAGGTGAACGAAGTTTCAAGTCAGAAAGGTGACTCTGAAAAGAAAGGTGAAGCAGGAAAGAAAATAGAAGGGATTAGTAGTAGGGCAAAAAGAGTTGTAAAACCTAACCAGAAGTACCAGTCCCCTGAGTGGGCATATATAATCATCCCACCAGTTGTAGAGGTGAATAGTAGTAGTCAGGAAGAGATAGATGATACAAGTGATAATGATTGAAGTATTTTCTGTAAAAATTTGAGGATTTGTTTTTGGCATAAGGCTGAATAAATTGTGTTAGGTGACACAAGGTCGAAGAAATTGTGTTAGCTGGAAAAACACATTAATGGAAGATGCAAGGTCGAAGAAAAGCTGTTAGAAAGTAGGGTTATCTTAAAAAAAAAAAAAAACTAGGGGGGTGGTGTTAGAAATTTAGTGGACAGATTGTCAACTGATACTGCCAGTGGTTTCCAATTAGTGGATACTGAACTTATTGCCACAAGTTCCATGGTAATGCAGAACCGTCTTGCTTTAGACATTCTGCTAGCTAAAGAGGGAGGAGTTTGCGGAATTTTACATGACCAGCATTGCTGCACTTATATCCCTGATAAGAGCCAGAATATTGAGATGTACATCAAAAACATTTCAGAGATACATTCAGAATTGTACCCTTAGAAGATGAAGATTTTTCAGAACGATTGAGCAAAAGATTTGCAGCAATCAAAACCTGGTTTCAAGAGATTGGTAGTTCAATTTTAGGCAAAATACTGACCCCTTTATTAGTTATAGTCTTTGTGATACTTTTGTTGAAAATCAGTTGCATGTTACACAAGAGAAAGAAATTTCTAAGGGAAAAGAAGAGGATTTATAAACTCAGAAAGGAACAAGAAAAGGAAATAGAACTAGAAGAGTTTCGTAGAACGCAATATGAGAGTTACAAGCAGACAGCAGAGTCAAGACTTTAAGAGACACTAATACAGTGAAAGTCAAAACATGTTCACAGGTTAAAATTTTGCTAAAAATTTTGGGTGTAATTTGGTGATTTAGAAATCACCAGATGAGGGAGTTGATGGAGCGAGGTTCAGAATAATATTTTGTTCTGACTCGCAAAGTTAAACTTCCATAATATTATAATCGTATTAATCAGCATGAAATTAAATGTACTAATCAACTTAGTTTAAAAATGCATACACGACACAAGGGACTAATATATGTGCTCTACTACGTTGCAATTGCAAGTACGTGAAAAATAATGAACTAACCTTGTCTATTGTCTTTGTCAGTATTAATGCGGCTATTTAATTAATGGCATGTGCTTATTTGTGTGTGCTGATGTTATGTCTTTTCGTCTTTATGTGGCACAAGCTCGAGAAGGAATCCTGTGGTCTAAAAGAAGAAAGTAAATATAAATGCTCCTAAATGTGCTTCAGCTAGGTAACATTAATTAACGGGTTAATATTTAGCAAAGGGGGTGGGTAACAGAATCAATCTTAATTCTTTAATTAATTGATGTCTTGTGTTTGTTTAAATAATAGTTTTCGAATGGGCCTAAGAAATGGCTGGCAGAGCTGCAGAATGTGAAAACTTGACCAGAGTGAAGCCTTCACTCATGCGCAGAAAAGAAGTGCTTTTTGCTGAACAAACAACATTTAATGCAGAAGCAGTTTTGGTCGAGTTGAATGTGTTCTTGGAGACAAGTCCAAGGGCAGGAAGTTTGAATTGCCTGCCAAGATTAGGAAGTAAAGTTTTGTGCTTGGGCGAATGTAACATTTTCGAGGAAGCAAAAAGGATGGAGAAACTAAGAACAATAAGGGCTTATGATGAGGCCCCGGACTTGGTCATGAGTGAATGACCTAATGGTGGACTGACTGGGCTCAGCCAATCGCAAGTTTGGATTTTCAGAAAAGAATGCAAAATTTAGTTACTTTAGCTAGTCAGAAAGGTATAAAAATTGCCCCTGTGGGCAGGAGGGCGATTCTCGCTTTCCAATTCCTGAAGGGCGTGTCGTGCTGAAGGACTTGTTGGCGCACGTAAGGATAACAGGCTTAATGACTATTTCTTTTTAGGTGAAGCGAGTTTAGACAGGGAAATAGTACTTAGGGGATGAAAACTATTAATTTTAAATAAAATCATACTGATTGATATGCTTTGAATTGCCAGTCTAATATGCCTTTCCTCAATATAATGCTGCTTATTTGCTAATAAAATAATGATTTAATAAAGAATATGCTCATTCTTTGAAAATAAAGCTAATAAATAAGATTCTGAAATGACAAGCTGGTCTTGTTTATTCAAGGTCTTGTTACCATCAGTTGATCCATTTACCTTAGTGACTTAATTAAATGATATAAGCTCAAAAACCATGGTAAGAAATGATAAACTGCAGATGTATATAAATGTGTAAATAGTTTCTGAATAGGTACTGATTAATTAGGTCACATGATTCAGTTGCCCAAAATTTGTCTCGTTGGTTTATGGGCCTTGTGAGTGATTTATGATTAATGGTGAGTATCTGGTGTTGGGTAGCGTTGTTGAGACATATTTTCTATAGGGGCGCTGGATCAATTCCTTGGTAGCAGAGGATGGTTACTATGGTAACGGACATGCTACATGATAGTTACATAGGATGTATGACTAAAACATGTTAAGTTTGTCAAGTTGTTATATGTAGTCGAAAGGTTTTTTCCAGCAGTGTGAAAATTCCTAATTGTGCCGGCAAGAGTAGTGTAACAGGTGAAGTTGCACAGTGCATTTGTTCTGTTTCAAAATAGTGGTATTGTCATATATCACTAGTGTTGTGGACGTACAGCACAAATTTAGGGATTTTAGGTGTGCTAGGTAGATTGTATAGTGAGGATTGTCTATGAAATCGTAGCTTGCGAGTATAGGGACTTGGAGCCTGTTTTAAAACTCACTGCGAAAAGAGTAGTAGAATATATCTAAAATTGAGTGGAGGGTACGTCGTCTATTCTTACTGGCAAGTGAGGATTTCTATGGTTGGTTTAAGTCCTACCAAGATTCATGTATGCTTGTTTTAGGGTCTTCTTTGTTTGAATGTGCGTAAATGATTTGGTAATTACGTTCGAGTCAAACTTTGAATTGTTACTTTATGTGCATTCAGAGGGAAACGAGTTTGTTTTTACCTGTTAGAAGGGTAGAGTAAAGCTTACTTCATCAACGAATGAACATTCTGTGAGAATAGCGTCGTCTATTCCACGTAAAAGAATACTTGAGTGACTGTAAAAGCTATCACTTTATTTTAGCGAAACAGACAAATGGTTTGTTTTTCTGTAGTTACTAATTGAAATTCATTGAAAAAGTGTTCTTAAAGATGGCGCTGTGAAATTTTTTTGTAAAGGAGGGCTGAGCTCTAGGAGCGAGAGACGAGAAGCTGCAGCGGCAGTGTACGTCACAGAGTCCGCGCTGTGATTGACTAACATACGTCACAGCATGCGCGCTGATTGGTTCACGTGACTAAGACGAGCTGATAGCTGATTGGCTTAGCTCGAAAACAGTAATTCTATTGGTTGAGCAAGGTGGTGACGTAGCTTAACCTGATTGGCTTGTTAGTGAGTTTCGCGCACGGATTGGCTGGTGCAGCGGAATACCAACTTCCTTGTTACGATCTTTACTGAAGCAAAGGAAACAGATTTTAATCATGGATTATTATTATGTTAAACAGAAAAAGAAGCTTTCATGGTTTCAGAAATTGAAAAATAAATTGAAATCTGACAAGAAAATTGAAACGCGAGATGGAAAGTTACTTCATAAGTACAAGCCACCTGCAGCTTATATGGAAGGTGAATATGGTTATCATGCTTGCCTTTGGTTTGAAAATTGGATGGATTATACCAAGTAAGATGGTGTTTTAGCATGGCTGGAAGATGGTTCTTTTAATATTAAGGTCATGAAAAATTTGAGAGACAAAATGATGACACTTGAACCAAAGCCTAGACCTACACAATTTGAGGCTTTAGCTGAATGGGAGGATGAGATGTTTCAATTAGAACGGGAGAATAAAGGCATAACAAGAGGTACCAGATTAGGCATTGATCGGGAAACTCATGAGGATAGAATGCGCCGATGGAGACGTAGTGCATGTGATGGTCTGTATCCAGCAAGATTTAGTGAAGCAACCAGTCAAAATAATGTCCAAAAGAAAAATAATAATGCTGAAGAAAGTGAATTAGAAGATCCAGTTTTAGAAGAAATTTATATTACAAATCAGAAACAGACTCCTTATAAACCAGCTTGTACATGGACTTCTCCGATGGTTTCTTCAGGAACCACTCCAAGTGCTCCACCACTTAATGACATGGGACGACTTTGAATTCATCCTCAACCTTGGGTAAGCAACACTTTCTTATTACCGCTATCTACGTGTTTGTATATCTGGGGTAATACACTAACCTGTTCCCCCATTGATTCGCAGTTTCAAGAAATTCCTTGTGCCACACGTCCCTGGGCCGCCCTTGATCCCCCCCTGCACGCGGTTGGCATCAACTTACGTGTGAGTCCTTTTATTGCACTAATCTCTTCCATTCATTCCGGGCTAGCTTATCTACTCATTACATCCAAGTGTAATTTTATCTAATGTCCTACTTAATCACTATTGTTCGTACCCTGTAGGTATGTCCAACCTCAGGAAAGCCTACTGTTTCAACTAAGATGTCCTGCGGCCATCCGCTAGGTATGCTCTGACTCTTTTCTTTCAACGTGTGCCTTATTAATACTGTCTCTAACAGCGATCTGTAGACCACTCATTAATATACACCCATTGTTAATATTAATAGGTTGATAGCCCCTCTCCTGTCCTGATGAAGACCCCGCCGCAAGGGCTCTACGAATTCCTGCTCTTAGTGGGTCGAAACGTCGACAATCAATCCCCTGGGACAACTAATCCCTTGGATTCCAGCCCCTATCTCCAAAATTGTAACATTGATGTACTGCTCGGGGCATGGGTTGCTTAATTGATTCGATGTGATTTGTGTTCATATGTACTTTCCAAATCAGGATACATTTTTTCAGATTATTGTCTGTTTTTATGGTCACTTTCCCTACCTACACCTACCTCACTTGACCACTCCCCCTTCCTGGGCACTAATCAACCGTCTTTATAATGCAAAATGCTGGATACTATATCCTAACGGCGTCTGCTGTGTGAATAAAACATTGCGGATTCCTTAATTGTGTTATTATTATTTAATTGTGTGTGAACTAATTTGGTTCAACATTGGGACCCCCTTCTTCTAGTACCCACCACTTAATGAGGCATAACCCAGATTAATCCCGAATAATGGAAAAATTCCTGAAAGGGTAGAAACAAGAACTAATTCTAGTATATCTGGTGAAAGTAGAAGTTATTCTGAAACCCCAGTTTTCAGAAATGAGATCTCAAGAAATATAATGAGAACAGAAAGATGTGAGGAAACTCCAAATACTTCAGAATATTTCCGATCAAAAGATGAATTAATACGACAGTTAACTAAAAGCATGGAAGCAGTAACGGTACCAGTAACAATTGGTCCTGTTCAACCAGTGTTTGATCTAAGGGAAATTAGACATTCAGCTTTAACTATTCCATTAAATGCAGAAATCCAGAAAGTGGCTGAAAAACTTTACTCAGATTTATCTGAAATTCACAGAGAGAAAACAATGATGCCTGGTTTAACTTTTAATCAAAGTCCAGCATGTAGAACTCCAGCTGGTGCAGAATCTGATACTGATACTCCAGAAAAGAGCATTAGTAAAATAGATTTAACGACCCCAAAGACTTCAGAAACTAAATTACTTGATGTTGCAAAACTGAAAGCAGATTTGGAGGAATTCATTATTGGCACAATTGGACCTGACAATTTAAAGCATTATCAGGATGAAGAATTATTGTTTATTTGTAAAAGCATACAATGGAAAACTAAAAATAAGTATGAACAGTTAGAAGAATTAGCTGTTGAATTAGAGGTTGAGTTGAGCAGGCAGAAGAATTTGGGAAAACATTACAGAATAGATTTTACTGAAAAGGATATTGAAAACATGAATTCTAATGGAAGAATATTGCATATAAAGGATTTGATTGTGTGTTTAAAAAGATTAGGAGATTTAAGTAAATGGAGAGTAAAATGGACAAAGAAAAGAGAGGAAGAAAGGAGAGAAAGAGGTCAAGTGGCAAATCAGTTTCCGATGAGAGAAATAGCAGGAGGTGGATATGTGCATGTTCCTTGGACAAGACAGGACATCTTGTTGTTCACAAATGATTTCCCTCGGCTAAGAGAAAAGCCTGTAGAATGGTATCGACAGGTGGATAGATTCATTAAAGTCTCAAAAGTTCTGTGGATTGATCTTGATGGATTCTTTGACATTGTTGTCCCATCGGATCTTTGAACAGAATGTAAAATTTCTGTAGGTTGGCCAAAAGAAGAACCTGCTCGAGATAGTATAACAGGTGCACCATAATCACAGGTTATGGATCTGTATGATAAAGTAATTTATTGGTTGAAAAACAAGATTCCCCCAAAAGAAGTTGATTGGGTTAAAATAGATAGAACAAATCAAGAGCCAAAAGAATCAGTACATTCATTTTATGAAAGATTACTGTTGGTATTTAAACAATACAGTGGCTATGAAAAATTAAGTGAAAAGGACATGAGTCACTTCATATATAGGTTTGTTTATGGCTTAAAACCTGAAATTGGTGAAATGATTAGAAACAGAATCGTTGGTTGGCAATCACTATCTGTTGATGATATTTTGAGAAAAGCAAAATACTGCAGTGACAAAATAGATGCTAAGCAGAAAAAGCTAAAAGAAAAAGCAATGTGGGCACAAGTAAAAGTGGCTGAACAACAAATTGCAAATTTGGAAAATAAAAATGTTAATCAGAATCAAGGTAAATTTAAGGGTAATTATAATAAGCCAAAATTTAATGTGAATATTGAAGAATTAAAACCAAAGCACCCATGTTTTAATTGCGGCGAAATTGGACACTGGAAGCGTGAATGTAAAAATCCACCCAGGAATTTTTAAAAATGCATCATTAAATCCACAGATGCAGAATGAGATAAATCTGCAGCAACAGCTACAGCGACAGGTAGTGAATCAGGAGAGTCAGATTCCACAATCGCCACTTCCAAACTGTGTAAATGTGCAGAGGTACAATACAGAAACGGGATTCTGCGGAGGTGAACAGGTAAACAGACCACAAAGAGTGAATGTGCCAAATGTTTCTCAACAATTTTGGATGAAAGAGAATGGAGGGAGTGATTCTGAGGATTACTTATGACGGTGCCTGAGAGAGGAGGAAGAGTGTGTGCTTGGAGCCACTCTTGAGGTAGATCAGTCCGGTCCATTTGTAAATGGTAAAGTAAATGATGTAGAAATCTCTTTTCTTGTGGACACTGGTGCTACCCGTTCTACTGTTAGATCAGTGGAAATAGAAAACCTGCCTCTCTCTGGGGATTCCATCCAAGTAGTTGGCGTAGCTAATCAACAAATTAAAACATATTTAACAGAACCAGTCAAAGTTGAAATTGGTAAGTTCAAAGACAAACATAGATTTGTAGTTTGTAACAGCAGTCCTGTAAACTTGTTAGGAAGGGACATCCTTTGCAAGATGAATTGCAAAATATATTGCTCACCGGAAGGTATAGAGCTTCACACACTAGAAGAAGATGGGCTGTACAAGTTAACAATGCTAATGGTTGAGGCAGAGGAAAGCAATTATTTCCTGCATTTGATAAGGATAATCTTCCAGAAGAATTAAAAGAGACAGTCAATGCTAACATTTGGGATTTGACAGGAAGTGAAATGGGCTTAATTAAAAATGTGGGCACAGTTAAAATTACAGTGAAACAAGGAGTAGATTTTCCAAATATTCCTCAGTATAAAATGAAAGCAGAAACTATTGAAGGTGTCATACCTGTTATTGACAAATTCATAAAATAAGGTGTTCTGAAAGAAATTGAAAGCAGTCCATGTAATTCACCGATTATGGGAATTAAAAAGCCAAACGGAACTTACAGGAATGTTCAAGACCTGGGAAAGGTTAATCAGATAGTTGTTCCATGTTGCCCGGTTGTTCCAAACCCAGCGGTAATTTTATATCAGATTCCGCATGATGCAGAATGGTATACAATTATAGACCTTTGCAATGCATTCTTTATTGTTCCATTGCATCCAGATAGCCAGCACATTTTTGCATTCAAGTTCCAGGATCATATATTAGCATGGTGTCGTATCCCTCAAGGGTATACAGAGAGTCCATCTATCTTTAATCAGTTGCTAAAGAAATCCCTGGAGAACTTAGATTTACCTGGAAAATCAACATTAGTGCAGTACATAGATGACCTCCTTGTTGCTGCAAAAACACGAGATAACTGTGTTACAGATACCATTACTCTTTTGAATCATCTGGCAGATGAGGGACATAAAGTGTCTCCTGCAAAATTACAGTTTTGTAAACAAGAAGTAAAATACTTTGGTCACAGAATTGCAAAGGGAATCAGGCAGGTGACAATTGAGAGAATAAAAATGATTCAGGGAATGCAACCTCCGAAGACACAGAGACAGGTCAGAATGTTTCTAGGAATGGTTGGTTATTGTCGTCAATAGATTAGTGGATTTTCAGTGATTGCAAAACCACTGCAGAGACTGACAAAAGCAGACATAAAAGACCTAATTATCCTTACAGAAACTGAATTAGAAGCTTTTGAAAAGCTAAAAAGAAGCTTGTGTGAAGCACCTGCATTAGGTATGCCAGACTATGAGAAGGAATTTGAGCTGTACTGCAGTGAAAGAGAAGGATGTGCATTATCAGTTTTAATCCAAAGACATGGAAAACTGAGAAAGCCAATTGCATATTTCTCAGCAGTTCTTGATCCTGTTGCAAAAGCATTACCAGGCTGCTTAAAAGCAGTAGCTGCAACAAGTGTAAGCCTTGAGCAGAGTGAAGGAATTATAATGGGATTTCCGGTAAAAGTTTATGTACCCCATTCTGTTGAAATTCTTCTTACCAGAAGCAAAACACAGCATTTGACAAGTAACAGGCTTACCAAATATGAAAAGGTTATTCTGGGATCAGATAACGTCTCAATAGCAAGGTGTGTGAATTTAAATCCTTCCACATTATTGCCTTATGGTACTGTAACGGAAATCAGAAACGAAAGTGACATTGACCATGAGTGTTTGGATGTTTTAGAATATTGTACCAAGCCTAGGCAGGACATTAAAGATGTTCCTTTACCAGAGTCAGATTTTGTTTACTTTGTTGAAGGTTTTCTGAGAGCAGCATATTCTGTCTGTACAGTTGCAAATGTGGTTGAAGCTTCATGTCTCGAAGGAATTCGTTCAGCTCAAGTGGCAGAATTGATTGCTTTGATTCGTGCTTGTGAAAGAGCAAAAGAGTTCAAAATCACCATAGTGACTGATAGTCAATATGGATATGGCATAGTCCATGACTATTGTCAGCTCTGGTCTCAAAGAGGTTACTTAACTTCTGCGGGAACACCAATAAGAAATGCAAAATTGATCAAGAGATTGATTGATGGCATTCAGTTACCAGAGAAAATTGCTGTCGTGAAATGTGCAGCACATAAAAAGGGCGAGGATTATATTACAAAAGGTAATGCCTATACAGATGAAATTGCCAATACTGTGCAAAGAATAATTTTCAATCAATCGGGAAAAAGACAATGAACATGTTTTGAACTCACTTATGCTAACATCTATAGTTGAGACATGGCAAGGAGTAAAAGATTTACAAGATGAGGCAGATGATGAGGAAAAAGACACTTGGTTAAAAGCAGGTTGCAGACAGCGAGAAGAAGATGAGATTTAGGTTTACAAAGATGACAGACCAGTTTTGCCAAATAGCATGATTGCTGACATGGCTAGAATGTATCATGGTCCAGGACATATTGGAAGGGATTCAATGATAAGGTTATTTAGGCAGACATGGTACAACCCAAAGTTCAGAATAATTGTAGAATCTTTTTGTCAGAGATGCTTAATCAGTCAACAAATGAACCCAAACAGGAAAACAGTTGTGAGCATGGGAACCATAGGTCGGGAGGGTGGTCCTTTTACAAGGTTGCAGATGGATTTCATTGACATGCCACCCCACAACAAGTTAAGATATGTACTTGTGATAATCTGTTTGTTTTCAAGATGGGTGGAAGCGTTCCCAACACGTCACAATAATTCAGTTACTGTTGCAAAATTGCTTTTAAGGGAAATCATACCAAGGTACGGTTTTCCAGTGACTGTTGAAACTGATCATGGAACACATTTTGAAAACAGACTGTTACAAATGATTTGTGAAGCATTAAATATAAAACAAAAGTTGCACTGTGCCTAGAGACCAGAAGCATCAGGTGTTGTTGAGCAAGTAAATGGCACAATCAAAAATAGAATAGGTAAAATGTGTCTAGCTACAGGAATGAAGTGGACAGATGCACTTCCACTTGTTTTGATGTCTCTGAGAAGTACTCCTGATAAAAAAGACAGGTTTAAGTCCACATGATATTGTCATTGGCAGAGTTATGAGACAAGCATTTGTACCAGTAGGGAAATTAATGAGTATAAATTATAGCGTCATTTTGGAATACTGCAGGAACCTTTCTGACGTCGTGACTTCTGTGTTCCATCAGGTGGGAACTGAAGTGATAACGACAGAAAAGGATCACGCTCATGATCTGTTACCAGGAGACTGGGTAAGAACAAAAGTTCACCGAAGAAGAAACTGTCTAGTAACCAGGTGGCAGAAAGCAAGACAGGTGATTCTTGTCACAACAAATGCAGTAAAGTGCAGAGGTTTGAAAAGGTGGATTCATGCAAGTCACACCATTCGTGTACCACCACCTAAAAAACCTGACGAAGGTGATACTACAACTGATTCAGACTCTGAAGAAGAACCTGAAAGAGATCCAGATCCTGAAGATCAACAGGAAAGTCGACGTCTGGAAAGTTCAATTGCGAATGAAGCATTAAATGAAAATACTAAAGAAATTGTGATAAATGACTCTGAAAATGATGAAGATCTGCTAGAAAAAGAAGCAGAGAAGGAGTCTGAAAAAGAAATTAATAAAGATCGGGAGAGTATTGAAAAGCAGATTAGAAGCTCTGAAAGCAGGAACGGAAGTTATGAAACTGGGAAATTAGAAGTAATTCAAGAAGAAGACGAGTTACCGAGTACCAGCTATAAGGATGATGTTCCTAACAGAGTGAAACTGCAGAGTAAAGAAGATCCTTAATTCGGATTTGAAATCTCAGATACCGAATCAGACGAAAGTGATGAAGATATCGAAATAATACACTTTAGAAAAAGAGCTTGGAGAACAGAATGTAACGTGACTGAACCAAAGAAGAAATTACCAAGAAAAGGTGATAACTGGCCTAAGGAAAATGAAGGCTTAAAATTCAATTTGGTCAACAGATCAAAAGAGCAGGTAAACGAAGTTTCAAGTCAGAAAGGTGACTCTGAAAAGAAAGGTGAAGCAGGAAAGAAAATAGAAGTGATTAGTAGTAGGGCAAAAAGAGTTGTAAAACCTAACCAGAAGTACCAGTCCCCTGAGTGGACATATATAATCATCCCACCAGTGGTAGAGGTGAATAGTAGAGGTCAGGAAGAGATAGATGATACAAGTGATAATGATTGAAGTATTTTCTGTACAAATTTGAGGATTTGTTTTTGGCATAAGGCTGAATAAATTGTGTTAGGTGACACAAGGTCGAAAAAATTGTGTTAGCTGGAAAAACACATTAATGGAAGACGCAAGGTCGAAGAAAAGCTGTTAGAAAGTAGGGTTATCTTAAAAAAAAATTCAAAACTAGGAGGGTGGTGTTAGAAATTTAGTGGACAGATTGTCAACTGATACTGCCAGTGGTTTCCAATTAATGGATACTGAACTTATTGCCATAAGTTCCATGGTAATGCAGAACCGTCTTGCTTTAGACATTCTGCTAGCTAAAGAGGGAGGAGTTTGCGGAATTTTACATGTCCAGCATTGATGCACTTATAACCCTGATAAGAGCCAGAATATTGAGATGTACATCAAAAACATTTCAGAGATACATTCAGAATTGTACCCTTAGAAGATGAAGATTTTTCAGAACGATTGAGCAAAAGATTTGCAGCAATCAAAACCTGGTTTCAAGAGATTGGTAGTTCAATTTTAGGCAAAATACTGACCCCTTTATTAGTTATAGTCTTTGTGATACAAAATCAGTTGCATGTTACACAAGAGAAAGAAATATCTAAGGGAAAAGAAGAGGATTTATAAACTCAGAAAGGAACAAGAAAAGGAAATAGAACTAGAAGAGTTTCGTAGAACGCAATATGAGAGTTACAAGCAGACAGCAGAGTCAAGACTTTAAGAGACACTAATACAGTGAAAGTCAAAACATGTTCACAGGTTAAAATGTTGCTAACATTTTTGGGTGTAATTTGGTGATTTAGAAATCACCAGATGAGGGAGTTGATGGAGCAAGGTTCAGAATAATATTTTGTTCTGACTCGCAAACTTAAACTTCCATAATATTATAATCGTATTAATCAGCATGAAATTAAATGTACTAATCAACTTAGTTTAAAAATGCATACACGACACAAGGGACTAATATATGTGCTCTACTACGTTGCAATTGCAAGTACGTGAAAAATAATGAACTAACCTTGTCTATTGTCTTTGTCAGTATTAATGCGGCTATTTAATTAATGGCATGTGCTTATTTGTGTGTGCTTATGTTATGTCTTTTCGTCTTTATGTGGCACAAGCTCGAGAAGGAATCTGTGGTCTAAAAGAAGAAAGTAAATATAAATGCTGCTAAATGTTCTTCAGCTAGGTAACATTAATTAACGGCTTAATATTTAGCAAAGGGGGTGGGTAACAGAATCAATCTTAATTCTTTAATTAATTGATGTCTTGTGTTTGTTTAAATAATAGTTTTCGAATGGGCCTACGAAATGGCTGGCAGAGCTGCAGAATGTGAAAACTTGACCAGAGTGAAGCCTTCACTCATGCGCAGAAAAGAAGTGCTTTTTGCTGAACAAACAACATTTAATGCAGAAGCAGTTTTGGTTGAGTTGAATGTGTTCTTGGAGACAAGTTCAAGGGCAGGAAGTTTGAATTGCCTGCCAAGATTAGGAAGTAAAGTTTTGTGCTTGGGCGAATGTAACATTTTTGAGGAAGCAAAAAGGATGGAGAAACTAAGAACAATAAGGGCTTATGATGAGGCCCCGAACTTGGCCAGGAGTGAATGACCTAATGGTGGACTGACGGGGCTCAGCCAATCGCAAGTTTGGATTTTCAGAAAAGAATGCAAAATTTAGTTACTTTAGCTAGTCAGAAAGGTATAAAAATTGCCCCTGTGGGCAGGAGGGCACTTCTTGCTTTCCGATTCCTGAAGGGCGTGTCGTGCTGAAGGACTTGTTGGCGCACGTAAGGATAACAGGCTTAATGACTATTTCTTTTTAGGTGAAGCGAGTTTAGACAGGGAAATAGAACTTAGGGGATGAAAACTATTAATTTTAAATAAAATCCTACTGATTGACATGCTTTGAATTGCCCGTCTAATATGCCTTTCCTCAATATAATGCTGCTTATTTGCTAATAAAATAAAGATTTAATAAAGAATATGCTCATTCTTTGAAAATAAAGCTAATAAATAAGATTCTGAAACGACAAGCTGGTCTTGTTTATTCAAGGTCTTGTTACCATCAGTTGATCCATTTACCTTAGTGACTTAATTAAATGATATAAGCTCAAAAACCATGGTAAGAAATGATAAACTGCAGATGTATATAAATGTGTAAATAGACTGTGAATAGATTAATTAGGTCACATGATTCAGTCGCCCAAAATTTGTCTCGTTGGTTTATGGGCCTTGTGAGTGATTTATGATTAATGGTGAGTATCTGGTGTTGGGTAGCGTTGTTGAGACATATTTTCTATAGGGGCGCTGGATCAATTCCTTGGTAGCAGAGGCTGGTTACTATGGTAACGGACATGCTACATGGTAGTTACATAGGATGTATGACTAAAACATGTTTGTCAAGTTGTTATATGTAGTGGAAAGGTTTTTTCCAGCAGTGTGAAAATTCCTAATTGTGCCGGCAAGAGTAGTGTAACAGACGAAGTTGCACAGTGCATTTGTTCTGTTTCAAAATAGTGGTATTGTCATATATCACTAGTGTTTTGGACGTACAGCACAAATTTAGGGATTTTAGGTGTGCTAGGTAGATTGTATAGTGAGGATTGTCTATGAAATCGTAGCTTGCGAGTATAGGGACTTGGAGCCTGTTTTAAAACTCACTGCGAAAAGAGTAGTAGAATATATCTAAACTTGAGTGGAGGGTAAGGAAGCGTTGTCTATTCTTACTGGCAAGTGAGGATTTCTATGGTTGGTTAAAGATTCGTGTATGCTTGTTTTAGGGTCTTCTTTGTTTGAATGTGCTTAAATGATTTGGTAATTACGTTCGAGTCAAACTTTGAATTGTTACTTTATGTGTATTCAGAGGGAAACGAGTTTGTTTTTACCTGTTAGAAGGGTAGAGTAAAGCTTACTTCATCAACGAATGAACATTCTGTGAGAATAGCGTTGTCTATTCCACGTAAAAGAATACTTGAGTGACTGTAAAAGCTATCACTTTATTTTAGCAAAACAGACAAATGGTTTGTTTTTCTGTAGTTACTAATTGAAATTCATTGAAAAAGTTTTCTTAAAGATGGCGCTGTGAACATTTTTTGTAAAGGAGGGGTGAGCTCTAGGAGCGAGAGACGAGAAGCTGCAGCGGCAGTGTACGTCACAGAGTCCGCGCTGTGATTGGCTAATATACGTCACAGCATGCGCGCTGATTGGTTCACGTGACTAAGACGAGCTGATAGCTGATTAGCTTAGCTCGAAAACAGTAATTCTATTGGTTGAGCAAGGTGGTGACGTAGCTTAACCTGATTGGCTTGTTAGTGAGTTTCGCGCACGGATTGGCTGGTGCAGCGGAATACCAACTTCCTTGTTACGATCTTTACTGAAGCAAAGGAAACAATAATAATCCATGATTAAAATCTATGTTAAACAGAAAAAGAAGCTTTCATGGTTTCAGAAATTGAAAAATAAATTGAAATCTGACAAGAAAATTGAAACGCGAGGTGGAAAGTTACTTCATAAGTACAAGCCACCTGCAGCTTATATGGAAGGTGAATATGGTTATCATACTTGCCTTTGGTTTGAAAATTGGATGGATTATACCAAGAAAGATGGTGTTTTAGCATGGCCGAAGATGGTTCTTTTAATATTAAGGTCATGAAAAATTTGAGAGACAAAATGATGACACTTGAACCAAAGCCTAGACCTACACAATTTGAGGCTTTAGCTGAATGGGAGGATGAGATGTTTCAATTAGAACGGGAGAATAAAGGCATAACAAGAGGTACCAGATTAGGCATTGATCGGGAAACCCATGAGGATAGAATGCGCCGATGGAGACATAGTGCATGTGATTGTCTGTATCCAGCAAGATTTAGTGAAGCAACCAGTCAAAATAATGTCCAAAAGAAAAATAATAATGCTGAAGAAAGTGAATTAGAAGATCCAGTTTTAGAAGAAATTTATATTACAAATCAGAAACAGACTCCTTATAAACCAGCTTGTACATGGACTTCTCCGATGGTTTCTTCAGGAACCACTCCAAGTGCTCCACCACTTAATGAGGCATCACCCAGATTAATCCCGAATAATGGAAAAATTCCTGAAAGGGTAGAAACAAGAACTAATTCTAGTATATCTGGTGAAAGTAGAAGTTATTCTGAAACCCCAGTTTTCAGAAATGAGATCTCAAGAAATATAATGAGAACAGAAAGATGTGAGGAAACTCCAAATACTTCAGAATATTTCCGATCAAAAGATGAATTAATACGACAGTTAACTAAAAGCATGGAAGCAGTAACGGTACCAGTAACAATTGGTCTTGTTCAACCAGTGTTTGATCAAAGGGAAATTAGACATTCAGCTTTAACTATTCCATTAAATGCAGAAATCCAGAAAGTGGCTGAAAAACTTTACTCAGATTTATCTGAAATTCACAGAGAGAAAACAATGATGCCTGGTTTAACTTTTAATCAAAGTCCAGCATGTAGAACTCCAGCTGGTGCAGAATCTGATACTGATACTCCAGAAAAGAGCATTAGTAAAATAGATTTAACGACCCCAAAGACTTCAGAAACTAAATTACTTGATGTTGCAAAACTGAAAGCAGATTTGGAGGAATTAATTATTGGCACAATTGGACCTGACAATTTAAAGCATTATCAGGATGAAGAATTATTGTTTATTTGTAAAAGCATACAATGGAAAACTAAAAATAAGTATGAAGAGTTAGAAGAATTAGCTGTTGAATTAGAGGTTGAGTTAAGCAGGCAGAAGAATTTGGGAAAACATTACAGAATAGATTTTACTGAAAAGGATATTAAAAACATGAATTCTAATGGAAGAATATTGCATATAATGGATTTGATTGTGTGTTTAAAAAGATTAGGAGATTTAAGTAAATGGAGAGTAAAATGGACAAAGAAAAGAGAGGAAGAAAGGAGAGAAAGAGGTCAAGTGGCAAATCAGTTTCCGATGAGAGAAATAGCAGGAGGTGAATATGTGCATGTTCCTTGGACAAGACAGGACATCTTGTTGTTCACAAATGATTTCCCTCGGCTAAGAGAAAAGCCTGTAGAATGGTATCGACAGGTGGATAGATTCATTAAAGTCTCAAAAGTTCTGTGGATTGACATTGTTGTCCCATCGGATCTTTGGACAGAATGTAAAATTTCTGTAGGTTGACCAAAAGAAGAACCTGCTCGAGATAGTATAACAGGTGCACCATAATCACAGGTTATGGATCTGTATGATAAAGTAATTTATTGGTTGAAAAACAAGATTCCCCCAAAAGAAGTTGATTGGGTTAAAATAGATAGAACAAATCAAGAGCCAAAAGAATCAGTACATTCATTTTATGAAAGATTACTGTTGGTATTTAAACAATACAGTGGCTATGAAAAATTAAGTGAAAAGGACATGAGTCACTTCATATATAGGTTTGTTTATGGCTTAAAACCTGAAATTGGTGAAATGATTAGAAACGGAATCGTTGGTTGGCAATCACTATCTGTTGATGATATTTTGAGAAAAGCAAAATACTGCAGTGATGAAATAGATGCTAAGCAGAAAAAGCTAAAAGAAAAAGCAATGTGGGCACAAGTAAAAGTGGCTGAACAACAAATTGCAAATTTGGAAAATAAAAATGTTAATCAGAATCAAGGTAAATTTAAGGGTAATTATAATAAGCCAAAATTTAATGTGAATATTGAAGAATTAAAACAAAAGCTCCCATGTTTAATTGCGGCGAAATTGGACACTGGAAGCGTGAATGTAAAAATCCACCCAGAAATTTTAAAAAAGCATCATTAAATCGACAGATGCAGAATGAGATAAATCTGCAGCAACAGCTACAGCGACAGGTAGTGAATCAGCAGAGTCAGATTCCACAATCGCCACTTCCAAACTGTGTAAATGTGCAGAGGTACAATACAGAAACGGGATTCTGCGGAGATGAACAGGTAAACAGACCACAAAGAGTGAATGTGCCAAATGTTTCTCAACAATTTTAGATGAAAGAGAATGGAGGGAGTGATTCTGAGGATTACTTATGACGGTGCCTGAGAGAGGAGGAAGAGTGTGTGCTTGGAGCCCCTCTTGAGGTAGATCAGTCCGGTCCATTTGTAAATGGTAAAGTAAATGATGTAGAAATCACTTTTCTTGTGGACACTGGTGCTACCCGTTCTACTGTTAGATCAGTGGAAATAGAAAACCTGCCTCTCTCTGGGGATTCCATCCAAGTAGTTGGCGTAGCTAATCAACAAATTAAAACAGATTTAACAGAACCAGTCAAAGTTGAACTTGGTAAATTCAAAGACAAACATAGATTTGTAGTTTGTACAGCAGTCCTGTAAACTTGTTAGGAAGGGACATCCTTTGCAAGATGAATTGCAAAATATATTGCTCACCGGAAGGTATAGAGCTTCAAACACTAGAAGAAGATGGGCTGTACAAGTTAACAATGCTAATGGTTGAGGCAGAGGAAAGCAATTATTTCCTGCATTTGATAAGGATAATCTTCCAGAAGAATTAAAAGAGACAGTCAATGCTAAAATTTGGGATTTGACAGGAAGTGAAATGGGCTTCATGAAAAATGTGGACCCAGTTAAAATTACAGTGAAACAAGGAGTAGATTTTCCAAATATTCCTCAGTATAAAATGAAAGCCGAAACTATTGAAGGTGTCATACCTGTTATTGACAAATTCATAAAACAAGGTGTTCTGAAAGAAATTGAAAGCAGTCCATGTAATTCACCGATTATGGGAATTAAAAAGCCAAACGGAACTTACAGGATTGTTCAAGACCTGAGAAAGGTTAATCAGATAGTTGTTCCATGTTGCTCGGTTGTTCCAAACCCAGAGGTAATTTTATATCAGATTCCGCATGATGCAGAATGATATACAGTTATAGACCTTTGCAATGCATTCTTTACTGTTCCATTGCATCCAGATAGCCAGCACATTTTTGCATTCAGGTTCCAGGATCATATATTAGCATGGTGTCGTATCCCTCAAGGGTATACAGAGAGTCCATCTATTTTTAATCAGTTGCTAAAGAAATCCCTAGAGAACTTAGATTTACCTGGAAAATCAACATTAATGCATTACATAGATGACCTCCTTGTTGCTGCAAAAACACGAGATAACTGTGTTACGCATACCATTACTCTTTTGAATCATCTGGCAGATGAGGGACATAAAGTGTCTCCTGCAAAATTACAGTTTTGCAAACAAGAAAAAAAATACCTTGGTCACAGAATTGCAAAGGGAATCAGGCAGGTGACAATTGAGAGAATAAAAATGATTCAGGGAATGCAACCTCCGAAGACACAGAGACAGGTCAGAATGTTTCTAGGAATGGTTGGTTATTGTCGTCAATAGATTAGTGGATTTTCAGTGATTGCAAAAGCACTGCAGAGACTGACAAAAGCAGACACAAAAGACCTAATTATCCTTACAGAAATTGAATTAGAAGCTTTTGAAAAGCTAAAAGGAAGCTTGTGTGAAGCACCTGCATTAGGTATGCCAGACTATGAGAAGGAATTTGAGCTGTACTGCAGTAAAAGAGAAGGATGTGCATTATCAGTTTTAATCCAAAGACATGGAAAACTGAGAAAGCCAATTGCATATTTCTCAGCAGTTCTTGATCCTGTTGCAAAAGCATTACCAGGCTGCTTAAAAGCAGTAGCTGCAACAAGTGTAAGCCTTGAGCAGAGTGAAGGAATTATAATGGGATTTCCGGTAAAAGTTTATGTACCCCATTCTGTTGAAATTCTTCTTACCAGAAGCAAAACACAGCATTTGACAAGTAACAGGCTTACCAAATATGAAAAGGTTATTCTGGGATCAGATAACGTCTCAATAGCAAGGTGTGTGAATTTAAATCCTTCCACATTATTGCCTTATGGTACTGTAACGGAAATCAGAAACGAAAGTGACATTGACCATGAGTGTTTGGATGTTTTAGAATATTGTACCAAGCCTAGGCAGGACATTAAAGATGTTCCTTTACCAGAGTCAGATTTTGTTTACTTTGTTGATGGTTCATGTTTTAGAACAGATAAAGGTTTTCTGAGAGCAGCATATTCTGTCTGTACAGTTGCAAATGTGGTTGAAGCTTCATGTCTCGAAGGAATTCGTTCAGCTCAAGTGGCAGAATTGATTGCTTTGATTCCTGCTTGTGAAAGAGCAAAAGAGTTAAAAATCACCATAGTGACTGATAGTCAGTATGGATACGGCGTAGTCCATGACTATGGTCAGCTCTGGTCTCAAAGAGGTTACTTAACTTCTGCGGGAACACCAATAAGAAATGCAAAATTGATCAAGAGATTGATTGATGGCATTCAGTTACCAGAGAAAATTGCTGTCGTGAAATGTGCAGCACATAAAAAGGGCAAGGATTATATTACAAAAGGTAATGCCTATACGGATGAAATTGCCAATACTGTGCAAAGAATAATTTTTCAATCAATCGGGAAAAAGACAATGAACATGTTTTGAACTCACTTATGCTAACATCTATAGTTGAGACATGGCAAGGAGTAAAAGATTTACAAGATGAGGCAGATGATGAGGAAAAAGACACTTGGTTAAAAGCAGGTTTAAGACAGCGAGAAGAAGATGAGATTTGGGTTTACAAATATGACAGACCAGTTTTGCCAAATAGCATGATTGCTGACATGGCTAGAATGTATCATGGTCCAGGACATATTGGAAGGGATTCAATGATACGGTTATTTAGGCAGACATGGTACAACCCAAAGTTCAGAATAATTGCAGAATCTTTTTGTCAGAGATGCTTAATCTGTCAACAAATGAACCCAAACAGGAAAACAGTTGTGAGCATGGGAACCATAGGTCGGGAGGGTGGTCCTTTTACAAGGTTGCAGATGGATTTCATTGACATGCCACCCCACAACAAGTTAAGATATGTACTTGTGATAATCTGTTTGTTTTCAAGATGGGTGGAAGCGTTCCCAACATGTCACAATGATTCAGTTACTGTTGCAAAATTGCTTTTAAGGGAAATCATACCAAGGTACGGTTTTCCAGTGACTGTTGAAACTGATCGTGGAACACATTTTGAGAACAGACTGTTACAAATGATTTGTGAAGCATTAAATATAAAACAAAAGTTGCACTGTGCCTACAGACCAGAAGCATCAGGTGTTGTTGAGCAAGTAAATGGCACAATCAAAAATAGAATAGGTAAAATGTGTCTAGCTACAGGAATGAAGTGGACAGATGCACTTCCACTTGTTTTGATGTCTCTGAGAAGTACTCCTGATAAAAAGACAGGTTTAAGTCCACATGATATTGTCATGGGCAGAGTTATGAGACAAGCATTTGTACCAGTAGGGAAATTAATGAGTATAAATGATAGCGTCATTTTGGAATACTGCAGGAACCTTTCTGACGTCGTGACTTCTGTGTTCCATCAGGTGGGAACTGAAGTGATAACGAGAGAAAAGCAGCAAGCTCATGATCTGTTACCAGGAGACTGGGTAAGAACAAAAGTTCACCGAAGAAGAAACTGTCTAGTACCCAGGTGGCAGAAAGCAAGACTGGTGATTCTTGTCACAACAAATGCAGTAAAGTTCAGAGGTTTGAAAAGGTGGATTCATGCAAGTCACACCATTCGTGTACCACCACCTAAAAAACCTGACGAAGGTGATACTACAACTGATTCAGACTCTGAAGAAGAACCTATAAGAGATCCAGATCCTGAAGATCAACAGGAAAGTCGACATCTGGAAAGTTCAATTGCGAATGAAGCATTAAATGAAAATACTAAAGAAATTGTGATAAATGACTCTGAAAATGATGAAGATCTGCTAGAAAAATAAGCAGAGAAGGAGTCTGAAAAAGAAATAATAAAGATCGGGAGAGTATTGAAAAGCAGATTAGAAGCTCTGAAAGCAGGAACGGAAGTTATGAAACTGGGAAATTAGAAGTAATTCAAGAAGAAGACGAGTTACCGAGTACCAGCTATAAGGATGATGTTCCTAACAGAGTGAAACTGCAGAGTAAAGAAGATCCTAAATTCGGATTTGAAATCTCAGATACTGAATCAGACGAAAATGATGAAGATATCGAAATAAGAAACTTTAGAAAAAGAGCTTGGAGAACAGAATGTAACGTGACTGTACCAAAGAAGAAATTAACAAGAAAAGGTGATAACTGGCCTAAGGAAAATGAAGGCTTAAAATTCAAATTGGTCAACAGATCAAAAGAGCAGGTAAACGAAGTTTCAAGTCAGAAAGGTGACTCTGAAAAGAAAGGTGAAGCAGGAAATAAAATAGAAGTGATTAGTAGTAGGGCAAAAAGAGTTGTAACACCTAACCAGATGTACCAGTCCCCTGAGTGGACATATATAATCATCCCACCAGTGTTAGAGGTGAATAGTAGTAGTCAGGAAGAGATAGATGATACAAGTGATAATGATTGAAGTGTTTTCTGTAAACATTTGAGGATTTGTTTTTGGCATAAGGCTGAATAAATTGTGTTAGGTGACACAAGGTCGAAAAAATTGTGTTAGCTGGAAAAACACATTAATGGAAGACGCAAGGTCGAAGAAAAGCTGTTAGAAAGTAGGGTTATCTTTAAAAAAAAAGGAAAACTAGGGGGGTGTTAGAAATTTAGTGGACAGATTGTCAACTGATACTGCCAGTGGTTTCCAATTAGTGGATACTGAACTTATTGCCATAAGTTCCATGGTAATGCAGAACCGTCTTGCTTTAGACGTTCTGCTAGCTAAAGAGGGAGGAGTTTGCGGAATTTTACACGTCCAGCATTGCTGCACTTATATCCCTGATAAGAGCCAGAATATTGAGATGTACATCAAAAACATTTCAGAGATACATTCAGAATTGTACCCTTAGAAGATGAAGATTTTTCAGAACGATTAAGCAAAAGATTTGCAGCAATCAAAACCTGGTTTCAAGAGATTGGTAGTTCAATTTTAGGCAAAATACTGACCCCTTTATTAGTTATAGTCTTTGTGATACTTTTGTTGAAAATCAGTTGCATGTTACACAAGAGAAAGAAATATCTAAAGGAAAAGAAGAGGATTTATAAACTCAGAAAGGAACAAGAAAAGGAAATAGAACTAGAAGAGTTTCGTAGAACGCAATATGAGAGTTACAAGCAGACAGCAGAGTCAAGACTTTAAGAGACACTAATACAGTGAAAGTCAAAACATGTTCACAGGTTAAAATTTTGCTAAAAATTTTGGGTGTAATTTGGTGATTTAGAAATCACCAGATGAGGGAGTTGATGGAGCGAGGTTCAGAATAATATTTTGTTCTGACTCGCAAAGTTAAACTTCCATAATATTATAATCGTATTAATCAGCATGAAATTAAATGTACTAATCAACTTAGTTTAAAAATGCATACACGACACAAGGGACTAATATATGTGCTCTACTACGTTGCAATTGCAAGTACGTGAAAAATAATGAACTAACCTTGTCTATTGTCTTTGTCAGTATTAATGCGGCTATTTAATTAATGGCATGTGCTTATTTGTGTGTGCTTATGTTATGTCTTTTCGTCTTTATGTGGCACAAGCTCGAGGAGGAATCCTGTGGTCTAAAAGAAGAAAGTAAATATAAATGCTGCTAAATGTGCTTCAGCTAGGTAACATTAATTAACGGGTTAATATTTAGCAAAGGGGGTGGGTAACAGAATCAATCTTAAATCTTTAATTAATTGATGTCTTGTGTTTGTTTAAATAATAGTTTTCGAATGGGCCTAAGAAATGGCTGGCAGAGCTGCAGAATGTGAAAACTTGACCAGAGTGAAGCCGTCACTCAAGCGCAGAAAAGAAGTGCTTTTTGCTGAACAAACAACATTTAATGCAGAAGCAGTTTTGGTCGAGTTGAATGTGTTCTTGGAGACAAGTCCAAGGGCAGGAAGTTTGAATTGCCTGCCAAGATTAGGAAGTAAAGTTTTGTGCTTGGGCGAATGTAACATTTTCGAGGAAGCAAAAAGGATGGAGAAACTAAGAACAATAAGGGCTTATGATGAGGCCCCGGACTTGGTCAGGAGTGAATGACCTAATGGTGGACTGACGGGGCTCAGCCAATCGCAAGTTTGGATTTTCAGAAAAGAATGCAAAATTTAGTTACTTTAGCTAGTCAGAAAGGTATAAAAATTGCCCCTGTGGGCAGGAGGGCGCTTCTTGCTTTCCGATTCCTGAAGGGCATGTCGTGCTGAAGGACTTGTTGGCGCACGTAAGGATAACAGGCTTAATGACTATTTCTTTTTAGGTGAAGCGAGTTTAGCCAGGGAAATAGAACTTAGGGGATGAAAACTATTAATTTTAAATACAATTATACTGATTGATATGCTTTGAATTGCCAGTCTAATATGCCTTTCCTCAATATAATGCTGCTTATTTGCTAATAAAATATTGATTTAATAAAGAATATGCTCATTCTTTGAAAATAAAGCTAATAAATAAGATTCTGAAACGACAAGCTGGTCTTGTTTATTCATGGTCTTGTTACCATCAGTTGATCCATTTACCTTAGTGACTTAATTAAATGATATAAGGTCAAAAACCATGGTAAGAAATGATAAACTGCAGATGTATATAAATGTGTAAATAGTTTGTGAATAGGTACTGATTAATTAGGTCACATGATTCAGTTGCCCAAAATTTGTCTCGTTGGTTTATGGGCCTTGTGAGTGATTTATGATTAATGGTGAGTATCTGGTGTTGGCGTTGTTGAGACATATTTTCTATAGGGGCGCTGGATCAACGTCGAGGTATATATAAAAAATTATACCATAAATACCAAATTACATAGAAAAGTTCTGCTAAAAATGCAGTACTGCATGCCTGCAGTTCTCACCCTAACCACCTCATTAAAAGTATCCCCTATTTTTATTTTTAAGAATAAGGCGAATCTGTAACTCAGATCAGGACCTTAAATTCTGTCAAAATGAGGCATTTCAGAGGTTTAAAGCTTGAGGGTACAAGGATAGGGATCTCAATTCGGCGATGATTAAAGCTAATAGTCACACTAGAGATGAATGTTTACATAGTGCTAAAACTGACACTATATCCATGAGTAGCAACAATATAACTAACCAATCGGGACCTGAGGATTCAGTGAGACTCATTACTACCTACAGTCGCCAGGAAAGACAATTCAGGAAAATTATTTACAAAAACTGGCGCATTGTAAAAACAGACTTAACAATGTCACAATTGGTGCCTGAGCTACCTGCGCTTACTTTTAGACCTGCACCCTCTATGAGGGATGCACTGGTGAAAACTAGTCCAGAGGTCACCGTTTCATCTAATTGGTTGTCCAAAAGATCTGGTTTTTATAAGTGCAGCTTGTGTCGAGCTTGTAAATTCGGGAAGAATACTTCTGAGTTCTCTACAGCATTTGAATCTAAACCTATGAGAATCAAATGTTTGTTAACTTGTACAGATTTTGCAGTCTACGTCCTGGTTTTACCTCTGGTTTTACTTGGGTTTTACCTGGTTTTACTCGGTTATTGCGTAGAATTTCCTGAAGTTTTAATGGTCACTTTGGATATTTTACCTTTTATGTCTTTTAGCTATATTGATTTTAGCTCTGTATCCTTTATCCCTATTAGGCTGCACTATATGATGTTAAAATAATGCACTAGCACTTTATATCTACATTGATGTATACAGGTATAATTGGCTGAACATGCCTACTAGAATTTAATACTTTGATTCATGTTTACAGGACTGAGCTCATGTTGCACATCTATATTTGTTTACAATGCACTTGTATTTTATATTTATAATGAATTTAAGCATCTACTGGTCATTCTCATATGCTATTGGCAGTTATGACTTTAATAACTGTTTTTTTAGATGCCGCTATTATTTTAATATAAGTTATATGCACTTGAACTTTATCACTATGTCATTGTGTAATTTTGCCCTTTTAAGCGATCATGGGATATTTCAGGTTTACTTTAACAAATAGACCATTGCGGATGTATTTGGATTGTTGAAGTATTTTGCCTAGTTTCATACTTAAAGAGAAGGGTGGGCTCCCTTTCACCAGTTTTTTTCACTATTGTCGACACTATTTATTGCTCAATGGCCCATAGGACGTCCTGTGATCAAGACAGTGTTTCACTGTCGAAACGCTTAATGCTGGGCACTTGCCACGATGTATGGAAGCTGATATCTTTGCAATAAACGCACTTTAAGCATCTAAAAGCACGTTGTGGTCCGTACCTGAATTTTGCCATGACGGTGGTGATACAGGAGTGTGGATTCTTTCATATATATATATATATATATATATCGTATGTATTGGTGAATAGAAACCTTTGATTTGACCCACGGAGTCGGTGCCTGTTCTTCTGAAGCCTAAGTCAGGATTGGGAAAAAAAAAAAAATATATATATATATATATATATATATATATATATATCCAACACACGAAAGTTTGCCAATTTAGGAAAGCCACATACAGGTAGGTTCCAATCGTGTTTATTTCAAAGGCTGCAGCGTGTTGAAGAGCAGTTTACAAAGGAGATGTACAGCCTGACGCGTTTCACGCTCTGCGAGCGTTTCCTCAGAGGCATCATTAGCATACGCTGCGTGAAAGGCACTACTTATCATAATGGTCCCCAGTCCCAGTGGGCGTTGGCTCGTGCTGAGCCCGATGGTCCATGTAGTGCCTTGGATTCAAACTCCAGTGAGCCGCTTTGCGTTCTGCCAATTAGTGAGATAAAAATAAAACCAAAGTTGGTGTTTGTAAATCGTCCTTTCAAAACAAACTGCACATTATAATCCTTCGAACACAACCTCCTGTCCACCAACTGGCTGCACTGTTGCTCCAGCTGAGTCCATCGCTAAATGGCGGGCTTTCCCACGACCGGGCCGGCCGTCTTTACATCCAACACACGAAAGTTTGCCAATTTAGGAAAGCCACATACAGGTAGGTTCCAATCGTGTTTATTTCAAAGGCTGCAGCGTGTTGAAGAGCAGTTTACAAAGGAGATGTACAGCCTGACGCGTTTCACGCTCTGCGAGCGTTTCCTCAGAGGCATCATTAGCATACGCTGCGTGAAAGGCACTACTTATCATAATGGTTCCCAGTCCCAGTGGGCGTTGGCTCGTGCTGAGCCCGATGGTCCATGTAGTGCCTTGTATTCAAACTCCAGTGAGCCGCTTTGCGTTCTGCCAATTAGTGAGATAAAAATAAAACCAAAGTTGGTGTTTGTAAATCGTCCTTTCAAAACAAACTGCACATTATAATCCTTCGAACACAACCTCCTGTCCACCAACTGGCTGCACTGTTGCTCCAGCTGAGTCCATCGCTAAATGGCGGGCTTTCCCACGACCGGGCCGGCCGTCTTTACATCCAACACACGAAAGTTTGCCAATTTAGGAAAGCCACATACAGGTAGGTTCCAATCGTGTTTATTTCAAAGGCTGCAGCGTGTTGAAGAGCAGTTTACAAAGGAGATGTACAGCCTGACGCGTTTCACGCTCTGCGAGCGTTTCCTCAGAGGCATCATTAGCATACGCTGCGTGAAAGGCACTACTTATCATAATGGTTCCCAGTCCCAGTGGGCGTTGGCTCGTGCTGAGCCCGATGGTCCATGTAGTGCCTTGGATTCAAACTCCAGTGAGCCGCTTTGCGTTCTGCCAATTAGTGAGATAAAAATAAAACCAAAGTTGGTGTTTGTAAATCGTCCTTTCAAAACAAACTGCACATTATAATCCTTCGAACACAACCTCCTGTCCACCAACTGGCTGCACTGTTGCTCCAGCTGAGTCCATCGCTAAATGGCGGGCTTTCCCACGACCGGGCCGGCCGTCTTTACATCCAACACACGAAAGTTTGCCAATTTAGGAAAGCCACATACAGGTAGGTTCCAATCGTGTTTATTTCAAAGGCTGCAGCGTGTTGAAGAGCAGTTTACAAAGGAGATGTACAGCCTGACGCGTTTCACGCTCTGCGAGCGTTTCCTCAGAGGCATCATTAGCATACGCTGCGTGAAAGGCACTACTTATCATAATGGTTCCCAGTCCCAGTGGGCGTTGGCTCGTGCTGAGCCCGATGGTCCATGTAGTGCCTTGGATTCAAACTCCAGTGAGCCGCTTTGCGTTCTGCCAATTAGTGAGATAAAAATAAAACCAAAGTTGGTGTTTGTAAATCGTCCTTTCAAAACAAACTGCACATTATAATCCTTCGAACACAACCTCCTGTCCACCAACTGGCTGCACTGTTGCTCCAGCTGAGTCCATCGCTAAATGGCGGGCTTTCCCACGACCGGGCCGGCCGTCTTTACATCCAACACACGAAAGTTTGCCAATTTAGGAAAGCCACATACAGGTAGGTTCCAATCGTGTTTATTTCAAAGGCTGCAGCGTGTTGAAGAGCAGTTTACAAAGGAGATGTACAGCCTGACGCGTTTCACGCTCTGCGAGCGTTTCCTCAGAGGCATCATTAGCATACGCTGCGTGAAAGGCACTACTTATCATAATGGTTCCCAGTCCCAGTGGGCGTTGGCTCGTGCTGAGCCCGATGGTCCATGTAGTGCCTTGGATTCAAACTCCAGTGAGCCGCTTTGCGTTCTGCCAATTAGTGAGATAAAAATAAAACCAAAGTTGGTGTTTGTAAATCGTCCTTTCAAAACAAACTGCACATTATAATCCTTCGAACACAACCTCCTGTCCACCAACTGGCTGCACTGTTGCTCCAGCTGAGTCCATCGCTAAATGGCGGGCTTTCCCACGACCGGGCCGGCCGTCTTTACATCCAACACACGAAAGTTTGCCAATTTAGGAAAGCCACATACAGGTAGGTTCCAATCGTGTTTATTTCAAAGGCTGCAGCGTGTTGAAGAGCAGTTTACAAAGGAGATGTACAGCCTGACGCGTTTCACGCTCTGCGAGCGTTTCCTCAGAGGCATCATTAGCATACGCTGCGTGAAAGGCACTACTTATCATAATGGTTCCCAGTCCCAGTGGGCGTTCTGCCAATTAGTGAGTATGTGGCTTTCCTAAATTGGCAAACTTTCGTGTGTTGGATGTAAAGACGGCCGGCCCGGTCGTGGGAAAGCCCGCCATTTAGCGATGGACTCAGCTGGAGCAACAGTGCAGCCAGTTGGTGGACAGGAGGTTGTGTTCGAAGGATTATAATGTGCAGTTTGTTTTGAAAGGACGATTTACAAACACCAACTTTGGTTTTATTTTTATCTCACTAATTGGCAGAACGCAAAGCGGCTCACTGGAGTTTGAATCCAAGGCACTACATGGACCATCGGGCTCAGCACGAGCCAACGCCCACTGGGACTGGGAACCATTATGATAAGTAGTGCCTTTCACGCAGCGTATGCTAATGATGCCTCTGAGGAAACGCTCGCAGAGCGTGAAACGCGTCAGGCTGTACATCTCCTTTGTAAACTGCTCTTCAACACGCTGCAGCCTTTGAAATAAACACGATTGGAACCTACCTGTATGTGGCTTTCCTAAATTGGCAAACTTTCGAGTGTTGGATGTAAAGACGGCCGGCCCGGTCGTGGGAAAGCCCGCCATTTAGCGATGGACTCAGCTGGAGCAACAGTGCAGCCAGTTGGTGGACAGGAGGTTGTGTTCGAAGGATTATAATGTGCAGTTTGTTTTGAAAGGACGATTTACAAACACCAACTTTGGTTTTATTTTTATCTCACTAATTGGCAGAACGCAAAGCGGCTCACTGGAGTGTGAATCCAAGGCACTACATGGACCATCGGGCTCAGCACGAGCCAACGCCCACTGGGACTGGGAACCATTATGATAAGTAGTGCCTTTCACGCAGCGTATGCTAATGATGCCTCTGAGGAAACGCTCGCAGAGCGTGAAACGCGTCAGGCTGTACATCTCCTTTGTAAACTGCTCTTCAACACGCTGCAGCCTTTGAAATAAACACGATTGGAACCTACCTGTATGTGGCTTTCCTAAATTGGCAAACTTTCGTGTGTTGGATATATATATATATATATATATATATATATATATATATATATATATATATATATATATATATATTATTTATTTTTTTCCTACGAAGCTGACTTGCCTTGTCTAGTCCCTCCCCACTATGGTTTTTTTTCAAAAGTACCTAAGCGTTTATTTTTGATGTATATATAAAGAGGGCTTCTGAAAATCTTTATTTAAGAAAAGCAAATTATATAATTTAGGAAATGAAAACTAATTTATATTTTGCAAATATCAAATATAAAATGCTACGATTGCTCAGGGAGACAACAACAGTTAAGAAAATATGAAAACAAAATGTATAAATATGTGAAAAGGGTTACCATGCACTCAAAAATAATTAAAACTTAGAAAGAATGTTTGCACTGTGGAAATACTGTGTTAAAATCTTGAAACTACATGTCCCAGAATACATGGGTATGTCAACAGGAAATGAAACGAAATAAAAACAGTAGCTGAAAGTAATACCACCAACCGTGACCAAGGCCGCAAGGCTGAAACGCGTCGGTGTGAAGACTGGGCTCTGTAAAGTAAAATAAAGATCTGAGACCTACAAGTTCCTGAGTGCGGCGTATTCTTGTAAAAAAAATAAAAATATATATATATAATATATATATATATATATATATATATATATATATATATATATATATATATATATATATTACCTACTGGTGTGTGCCAATAGATAGCTGTAGTTAGGACCTTGTTTCCATAGGAAAAGCATTTTTGACTTACCTATATCTGTTGCTCCGGTTGACTAATCTTTTCGAAATTAAAAAAAAAGTATCATAGTAAGTCTTGTTGTGCATGACAAGTTTCGGGGTGTTCCGTCAAGCAGGGGCCAAGAAAACAGGGTCTAAAAAAAGTTTGTTTTCCCATGTTAATTCCCATAAGATGCATAGTCGAAGCTACAGACCTAACCACTGGATAGAATTATAATGAATTTGCCAGAAAGATAGATACACAGATTGTGCTTTTTGTTATTTAATGCAGATTTGTTCAGTAGTCCTTGAGAAAATTAATTTGAAAAATAAAGAGATATCTGTGTTTGGGGATATTTGGCGGCGATATCGCGGATAATCGCGAATGAGCACGCCAACAGAAATGCTCTGATTGGCTGGCCACATCCTGAACAGAAAGTTGCGTCCGTCTTTTTATTGATCGGGGACCGGTTCCTGGGGCTGAACATTTCTGTGACAGCTGATATAAGGCGTCAGGGTGGCGGTACTCTGACCCCATGTTTGAGAAATGGGGGTGTTAGTGGCACAAGTTATGTGGCCAAAATTAATATTTTTAATCACACACAATATTCGCAATGATATCAGAATCACCCGTGCAGCCTTCTCATGTACCATCGAGGGGACGTCACGACTATTGACGTCATAGTGAATATTGGTGAAAATATAAAAAAATCTATATATAAATATGCACACTTGCAACAGTTTTACTTATACACTCACACACCCACTCAAAGAAACACTAACATACTGAATCACCCACTCACAGACTCACTCAGACACTGACACACCCACTCAGAGATCAACTAAGACACTGACACTCTCACTCACAGACCCACTCACTGAAGCATCCACTAAAAAACCCAATCTGACACTTATGCATCCATTCACAGACCCACTGAGAGACTCATTCACTCATTCACAGACCCACTCAGACACTTAGGCATCCAGTCACAGACCCACTGAGAGACTAATACACCCACTCACATACCCTCTCGGAGATTCATGCACCCACTTGCATACCCACACAGAAAATCATGCCCCACTCACAGGCCCCACTCAGAGACTTATGCACCCACTTGTGCACACTCACATGCCCACGCAGACTTGTGCACCCACTTTCATACCCACACAGAGACTCGTGCACCCACTTACATACTCACTCAGGCACTCATGCACCCACTCACATACCCATTCTGACACTTATGCACCCAGTCACTGACCCACTCACAGACTCATTCAGACAATCACAGACCCATTCAGACACTCACGTACCCAGTCACTGACCCACTCAGAGACTCACGTACCCACTTACATACCCACCAGAGACTCATGCACTCACTTGCATACAAATGTGTTGTGGGAGGCTGCAGCGAGAGCAGCAACCACCCCCGAAATCATTTATTAAAAGTAACCCTGTGTTTCCTGGGGTTTATATGTGGAAGTAGATCCACACTTGAAATATATATGTGCATGTATATGAGTTAATCCACATTTGAATTCATGCATGTGTCTTACCATGAAGCTATTGTATTTAAAACAAAAACTTTTTAATGTGTTCTAATGTGTTTTCCGGTCCTATAATATACTAGGCCTAAGCTAAGGACTCAACTCCGTCTTTGTAATATGGCTGGCATATCATGATGTTCATTAGGTGTTTAGTTTTTCTTATTTTACACCACACGCAGCACAATGTGCACTGTTTATCTTGTATGACATATTGCTCTCGAAGAACTTGCTGAAGGAAGCCGTTTTGCTACTTTTCAAGGTCTTCCTACTAACACACACATTTTGCGATGCAGGGCACGGAACGAAATTCGTTTTATTAATTTAATTGTTTACTTACCTGCAATCATCCAGATTCTGTTGTTTATCAACCCCCACCCTGCCTCTCCCCCGCCCCGCCTGCCTGCCCCACCGCAACTCCCTCCACGGGCCGTGGCTGCTCCAGAGAGTGCAACATTAGGGAAAGTGTTGGATAGCGTAGAAGTTAAAAATAATATACTTAGAAATAAAATAATTTTTTAAAATAATGAATTAATTAATTATTAAATAATTCTAAACTATTTACAAATACCAATAAATAATTATTAAACACATAATTACCAATTACCAATACATTAATAATAAATACCATTAAATAATAATTAATACACATTAATTACCAAATAATAAATATTGTACAATACAATATTTTTAATAACATAATAATTATTACAACTTAATTATCAATTGAACAAATATTGAACAAGTAAATGATTTTTTACACCAACAATAATAATTATTAAACATTAATCACCAAATAATAATTACTTATCAATATATTAATTAAATTGATCAATAAATAATATGTAATATTATTTAATTACCAATTAATGATCAAACAATAAATTAATTTTTATAGCCAACAAATTATAATTTAAAATAGATACCAATTAATAATTAATGTCCAATAAATTAATTATCAATACCCAACAATACATGTAATAATTACTTATTTAGATTTCATTGACATCACTATTCCCTTATAAATGCACAACACACTCCAATAATAAAATAATACACTTAACATAATTACCAATTAAGCAATTATTACAAATTAATTATCTATTAATACAAATTAAATACCAATTGAAAATTAATTAACAACAATATAATTATCAATACCAATTAATTAAAATACATTTTTACTTAATTACAATTAAAAACTACAGAACTCAAACGCAAAAAAATATTAAAATTAATTTATAATTCCTAAAAAATTATAATTAATTTATTATAATTAAATTACTTCCCACCCTATTCCCTTATAAACCCACAACCCGCTATGGCACTAAAAAACTAAAATAACTTAAAAAAACATTATTAACATATAAAAATTGTATGCATATATTTTAAAACCAGTAGAACACTTAACAAAACACATATAACACATACATATTAAACACGTAATAAAATACATAACAATAATATAAATATTGATATTAGTAACATCGATATTAGTAACATCGATATATTTGATATCGATATTACTAACTTCGATATTACTTACATCAATATAAAAAAATCGATATTACTTACCTTAGGGTCGATATTCTGTCCATCGATATTCTTAACATCGATATTTTGTCCCTTCGATATTGTCACCTCGATATTAGTGTAGGTCGATATTTAATTTTCGATATTTTGACTGCTCACTATTACATTTCATAAACTGAAACCTCCAATCGGATACAGGTAGGCAGTTTGAGTTTGGTGTCAAAAGAATTCTAATTAAAAGCCCTCTTTAATGGTAAAGCCATATTTTTAGTCACAATTCTGAAAATGCCACTTTTAGAAAGTTGCCATTGTCTTGCCCTAACCATTTGGTGCATGTGGCCTGTTCCTGGGTCACATGCCTATGTGTCACTGGCAGTTGGTCTTTGTGTTTTGGTCCAAGGCAGTGAGATAAAGGAAAGAAGGGTGTTGGCAAGATGGATCACTCTGATTTAATGAGGGGTGGAGCTGTCACCTACCATACTTGCACATCACAAAAGCTCTACCTAAGCACTCTCGCAAAAGGTTTAACACAGGCCTTTAATGACACTCGACAAGCTGGGGCCAGAAGATTTAGGAAGGGGATTCCTGACACCTCGGGTGGTGGAAACCTCTAGAAGTTTATTCCACTTCGAAGTAGTCACCTTGTATAAATATTAGACCCATCTTTACAGTACCCTTTTGGACCTGTGGACTCTGCCAGGAAAAAAGGGCAGCTGTCCTGCTGAAAGTGCCCTGCTGTACTGACCTGCTGCCCTGCCCTTCACTGAGTGAGAATGACTGGACATGCATCTCTGAATGCAGGAAACCAAAGGGACTCCAAGGGCTAGTTGGCTGGAATCCTGTTCAGAAGCCAAAGGGACATAACAGGCTTTCAACACCCTTGACCACAGCATTTGGACTCTGCCATCTGTGGGTCCTGCCCTCCAAAGTGGTGCCACCCCCGTACTGGACCCCTAGAAGTGGGCCCTTATGTGCTCTGCCAGCCCATCAGTGGATCCAGCAGAACAGACGCATTTCCCCTGCAGCATGGCGTGCCTCAGACAGAACGGGTGGATCACCTCTGCTGTCCGACACATTGCCGTTGGAATTGACGCATCACCTTTGCTATGCAAACTTCCGCGATGCAAGGATTTTTTGCTGCCGACAGCATCCCATCAGAACTGTCGCTTTGTGAAGCATGCCTACGCAAGGACATTCTCTCACTGAATGCAGCCCATTGGAACTGCAGGTGTTCAACGCATCTCTGCGCAAGGACACCGCCTAGCACAAAGCTGCCCATCAGAACTGCCCCTGCACGACACCTCGCCTCACCCGAACCTCGCATTGCCTCTGCTGCGCGATGCATCCTCGACGCAGAACTGAACATCCTTTCGCAACCAGGATTATGGTACTGTGTACAGCTGGCCTAAGTAGGTCCCTGGACCTGGCTGGCACTCCATTGTGGTCAGCCTAAACATGCGCCTTTGTACCGGTCTGGCACCACCATATAACCATAGTTAGCACTTTGCGCTTTTAGCGTTATTTTCACTTAAATCTTTAAAATGCCATATCTCCAGTTCTTCTGATTGGATGGTTGTCGCTTTGGTCTTGATTTATTTATTAAAATTTTCTCTATTTTTCTAAATTGGTGGGAGATTTTTTTGTGTGGTGTTGTCAATTTATTACTGTTTGAAGTGCTGCATAAATAGTTTACTCATTGCTTCTACGTTAAGCCTGACTGGAATATGCCAAGCTACCAGAGGGTTGAGCACAGGTTAATATGGGGTTTACTTGTGACTTCACCCTGACAAAGATTGTTGTTGCTGTTTGAGTAGGGTTTCATCCCCCTCAAGCAGTGACCCATTTTTTTTCCAGTAGGGGTTATGATGTTTTAGTATATTGCAATATGATATGTTGAAATTATGATACTTTTGCTCACACCATTGAAACTTTGCAATTTCCATAATTTACTATGCCAAAATTGACTATGTAACCCTCTGAATTACTTGGGGGTTAGCCAGACTCTTTCCTGAGCCTCTAGGGATGCTGCACGATTTTCTATTGATTTTCTGTACATTTGAGACACAGCCAATTTTTCCTGATTTTGCCTACTATGGGACCGAAAATTCGCTTTACACATCTGGTCCTGAGAGCCTTCTTGGCAATTGATTTCTGCTTACCTTCACTGAATTAATGGGACTGCTGCTGCATTTGTCTTTTCCTATTTTCTGTATTGCACTTTTAAATTTCAATAAACGTTCATGTTCTTTTCAAAATTTCTATTCTTGAACTCCCTTTTTGAGTCAATTCTTTCTTATTGACTGTTTTAAAATGCTATTTTGAATCTTATCTCTAGACTTGAGATCAACACTGTCCCCGACTCTGCAACCACTATAATGAAGAAATTCTAAGTGATAGCATATCCACATATACAGCGGGATCCCAAGAAAAGTTTATGGTGTTCCTAAGCAATCCCAGAGCTGAAGCTTTTGTTCTTCAGCAAGGGCTGCAGGGCCCCCTTGTGGTTTAGTTTATGGTTGCATTATGTGGTCTGACGCGTGCAAATAAAAGACTAACACGTTTCCTATTGTTTGCAAATCCAATAGGTTTGCCTTGTTTATTGGTGTGGTCACCTTTAACAAAGCCAATAGGCTTGTCTTGTATAATGATGAGGTTACCCTTTGACAAACCCAAGAGGATTGATGTTATAGAATGATATAGTGATACCTTGACAAGCCAATAGGCTTGCCTTATATATGGGACCTACAGTGGGGTTGGGTGCATGCTAGTTTAATTAATCTTTGCGCTAAACAAATTCCTATATGTTCACTGAAAAAAGCAAATGTTAAAGTGATGTTATAGTTAGGTGAAAATGTCAGTTAACAAAAATACTAATGAGCTATATTGTGAGAAAATTGCTATAGCTTTTGTACTGCTTAAGAATATGGCATTTGGAACCTGCTTGGCTTCCTAATAGGACTTGCTTGTGTGGAGGGTCTGGACCTTCCATGAGGAGTTGACCACAGAACAAAGGTTGTGCATATTAGGGACTTCAACACCTAACACTTTTTGAGAATCTGTAAGTAAAAGGTTATGCACAGGGCAAAGCCTTTGTGTAGTAGGGGCATAGCGACCTAATGGGACATGGGTGTCTAGAGTGAGTGGCCCCTCCATAAAGAGGTGCGCATAGGGCCAAGGTTCGGCATAGTAGGGGCTTGGCCACCTAATGGGGTTAGTGTTTCTAAAGGGCGAGAGATATAGTGTAGTTATTTTACATAAGCACATATGTTTATGTAAATTAGGCTTTACATAATTTCGCACCATTTAGTACTCTTTTTTGCATATTTCAAAGGCTGTAATGATTTGTAAATTGAACACAAGATTAGTGGAAGATATCATCAGTGATGTCATCGATGATGTCATTTGCGATGTCATCAGTGAAGTCATCAATTATGTCATTTAACAAGTACATGGTGGGGGGAAAGTTATAGTTTGCTCGCTGAACTAGAAATGTTGAATTGTAATGTTGTTTTGGTTATAAAATGTAATTTTTTACACTATTGCATTACCTAACTATGTGGTCACCTTAACCTTTGTTTTTTTCAAAGAATTTCAAGTTTGTTTAGGTCTTTTAAATGTATGCTAAAATCTTAATACCTTACCTAACTATAATGATATATTTTAAAAAAAGCTCTAATTACTATACCTAACTGTAACGTTACTTTAACCTTTTTTTCTGGTTAATTACAGTGTTTTTTTAACTTCATCAGTGAACCCGGCTTTAGGCACTGTGTTGTGTGGGGTTGGCTGTGCGATCTTGCTTGAGACCGGCCCTGCACCTAACCCTACACGGGTGGCCAACCCCTCACTGTGCATGGTGTAGGGTTATCCACAGGACCTACAGTACTTTGTACCCTCTACGGTTGGTCCCCATGGACCCAGATATGAGTTCCATTGATTCAGGGCATCCCTATGCTGTCCCCTCCCATATTTTTTATTGAAACAAGTTCATTTCCCAGGGACCAAGTCCCAGTGTCCTGTAATGGCAGCTTCAACATTTTTCTTCATGCTGTAGCCAACCAATAATATTGCTCGGTCCCACAGGACAGTACCTGTCCAGTAGTACTGAAATGAACGATGAGGGAAAAAGCACTCTCGGCCAATCAGATCACTCTATTTTTTTATTTGGGGTTCTGCACTGGACTCCCGTGATACCAACTACCCAGATACCTAAAATATAAATGCTAAATTCTGAAAGATGATCTCTTCAGCCTTTTTTATGTATTGCTTCTCACAATTTCCTATAGGGATTAACATGTGAAAATGATGTATGGGTCCCCCCTCTTTTGCTTGGCCCTGTTTGACGGATCACCCCAATCTTTCCAGGAAGGGGCTGGGGTGCAGGACTTTTTGGGGGAAAGTTTTGTGAAGATGTGTCAAACAGCAGCAAAGTTATTAGCAAAGCAAAACATGCGTTTCCTATGGAAACCCCTACAAAACTACACCTACACAGTGGTGACCGTATATTGGGAACCACCCACCAAGCAAAAGCAAACACTTCGGCTCCAGGGCTATCAAAATGCTCCCGCCCACTGGAAGCAGAGGTTTTTATCTTTATCCCTGTGCGCAGATATGCAGTCTGAGAAAGAGGTGAAACTATCGCTCCTGCATGCATTGAGCTGCATTTCCAGCAGCTCCCTGTGTGCAGCAGCAATGCCGACTCTCACATGTGGCAGAGACTGCAAGGGCTTTGAGCCTCCCACGTGGTTCCCATTGTGCACATTGAGTGCCCTTGCTGGGAGCGGGTAAGTGGGTCGGTGAGTGGGTGTGTGAGTGGCCAGGCCACATTTCAATGGGTGTGGGGACCTCTTACCCTCTAAATAATATATATATATATCTCAATAATGGGCCCTGAGGGATGGGGCCCCAGGACAGAAATCAGCCTGAGGAAAGGGGCTGCACAGCCCCTTTCCCCCATTCAAATGTGGCCAGTCCCTGGGGAATGGGGTCTCTGGGGCCACAGTCAACCTGGTGGGTGCTGTGTTGCCCCCCTCCCCATTGAATTATAACAGGCCCTTGAGGATGGGGTCTTTAGGGCCAAAATTGGCCTGGAGAAGGGGCTGCATGGCCCCCCCACACCCATTCAAATGTGGCCTCACACACCCACTCACAAACCTACACAGACACTCACACATCCACTCACAGACCCAATTAAACACTCACAGACCCATTCAGGCACTCACATACCCACTCACAGATCAACTCAGACACTCACGCACCCATTCACAGACCCACTCAGAGACTCACACACCCACTCACAGACCCACTTAGACACTCAAGCATCCACTCACACACTCACTCACAGACCCACTCAGACTCATGCACCCACTCACAGACCCACTCAGAGACTCATGCACCCACCCACTCACAGACTGACTCACATACTCATGGAAGCACTCACAAACCCACTCAGATACTCCCACACCTACTCACAGACCCATTGAGACACTCACTCAGACACTCATGCACCCACTCAGAGACTCAGACACCCACTCACAGACGCATTCTGACACTCATGCACTCACTCACAGACTGTCACACACACAGAGGCACTTGCATACCCACTCACAGACCCACTCAGACACTCATTCAGATTCTCATGTACCCACTCAGACATCCACTCATGTATTCATGCAATCATTCACAGATCTACTCAGACACTCACACAGCCACTCACACGGCCAGTGAGACACTTATGTAGCCCCTCCCAGGCCCACTAAGACACTCACACACCCCCTTGTAGACCCATTGAGACACTCACATACTCACTAACAAACCCACTGAAAGACTTATACACTCACTCACACACTCACTCTCAAAGGTTATATGTTACAGTTAGGAAATACAATTTAAAAACTTTTGAAATTCACTGAAAAAAACAAAGGTTACAGGCATGTTATAGTTAGGAAATAGAAATAAAAAAAACTTAAATATCCACTGAAAAAAGAAAGGTTACAGTGAAGGTACAGTTAGGCTCATATTTCACTCATACAAAACCAGTGAAATTCAACAGTTATAGTTACCTGAGCTAACTATAACTTAAGTCCCCGCAATGCACTGCTTATGACATCACATATTACATCACTCATGACATGGTCAGTGACATCACTGATGCCATCACTCATGACATCTCAAATGATATCACTGATGACTTGCGCCCCCACCATGCACAGATTTCTCATCAATAATGTCATTGCAAATGTTGCAGTGATATTATCAATGATGTCATAGAAGATGTCATGAGTGATGTAATATGTTGGGTAATTAGCAGTGCTAAAGACCCTGTGGCCAGCCCCCCACATGCAGTCAACCTTATGCTGTGCACAGCCTTTGGCTGTGCGCATTGGGGGGATGTCCACATGGCCTGTCCTGTGGGCAGGCCCTGTGTCCAACCTCCACTAAAGGCAGCCAACCCCACTCTGAGCAGGGCCTTCGGTCGTGCGGTGCAGGTGCTTGGCCACAGGGGCCATCATGTGGCCAATGCCTGCATGCAGCCAACCCCCAAAAAGCAGCCAACCCCACGCTGCACGGCAGGTGGTTGGCAGGGCCTGGAAATGGGGACCCTATCCCCCAAGGTCTTTTTAGGATGAGTCTAGCGGCAGCGCGCATGCACTGCTCGTGCTGCAAGACTGCTGTAGTAGAGTATGGGAGAGAAGCCGCGCCCACTCTCCTCCCATATTTTTCATGATCTAATTCCATTGTCTTTCCATAAATGCTGCCTTGGGATTCATTAATAGGCTTGTTAGTGCCTCCTTAGCACAACCTTATCTTCATTTGTACCCTCCAATTGCAACTGGCCCTTTTACTGCAATTGTTATAAAGGACCTGTTATTTAGTCTGTAAGCACTTTTTACTTTATTGAGTTTCTCCTACTGCAGGTCGGGCATTCACTAATTCAGCTGAAACCGCTTGTGTTTTTTAAGCAGCACAGCTGCCCCATAACACAGGCGCCTGCTTTCAATCAGTTTAACACAGTATTATCTTGTGTCTGCTTCAAGCCCCCAAGTAAATTGCATCTAGAAATGATTAGCAAATTAAGTTATGTGAATTCTGGGTAGGACATAATCCTGTGCTAATGGGCTAAAGCTGAGCAACAGCACATCTGTGTTACATGTCATCTGTACTAAAGCCACCTGACTAGTTAAGATTAATATGACTAATAGGTAACTGTTTACCATTGAGCGCACAGCTAAGTAAAAGGTGATTATACAAAGTAACAACGGTGCTCCAAAATGATAACTAATCGGTTACCACGACTAGATCAATAAGCTCAAAAGGGCTCAACAAGGATACTATAATCATCGAGCACTCAAAAAGGTCCAGTATTAGTGTTCCATTTATTGGTTTCTTGATTCTTGTCACAATTAAATCTTCATTGAAACAGTCCTCGTATTATTTTCAACAAAACAGCAGCCCATAAGGGTTAAATAACTAATTATTATAGTTGTGTCTAAAAAGAGTTATTTATATAGAATTGTTTACTCACCACCAAGTTTATAAGCTGAAAGCACCACGTGTGTATAATTTTAAACAAATAAATGGAGGGTTCTTAGTTTATTAGTTCCAAATGAAGAGTAAAAGAGAAAGAACATTGAGATTGTAGTAACAATTCCAGTTTGGCGTCATGGCTAGACCGCGAGGCTACATACCTATGCCTTCCCTCATCGGTAGCATCAATTTATCCACTTCTTAAGTATAGTGCAGTCATTAATATTAACGTATCTGAAAAAATCAGTGCATACGTATTCAGTCTCATATAATTCAGTACTTATTACCAGCGTGTACTCAACTCATAATGATCAGGACTTTCTTACCTTATCCTATAAAAGTAACGTCCAAGATTATAAAACGATATATTATGTGGCTCAGGTTTCCATATATAAGCTTCGTTATATGTTTTTACATTTCAATTTCCATATTCAGTAACAATATCTGTAAAATAATTATTTACAGACCGTTATTTAGTATTTCTGTTAGGCATTACCTTAAATAATGCACTACGGTTGCCTACAATATTATAATGGAGACAACCATACCTCTGAATATCTAGAGGTGATCCTCAAATTCTCGCCGGAAAGTAGCTCAGTACCAGTATCACGAGTATCTGTAAACGGATAAATAAATATATAGCGAGTTGTCTAGTATAAGCTCAGTAAAAGTTCTAACTGATAGTCATATTCTAAGATTACAGGCATCTGTGTGCTAGTAGTACACTCACCGATTACAGAGTCACTGGGCACCTCGGATCGCGTCTCATCGTGTCAGCGTCCTACTCAGGCGCCATCTTGATTAGTCTACTTTATAGCAAAAAAGTGGTTTTTTAGGCGCCATTTTAGTAAAGTTTTAGTGCGTCTTATACTGAGCTTCAAAACGCCAAGTTTACCTATTTATAACGATATCGTATACTGCATATATCTTAATTCTCACGTATTAGAAATATTACCCTCACTTTGAAGTATTTACGTGAATTTTTACGAAAGAGATTTTCGGCGAGAAAATAGCAACTCATGCATAAATATTTGGCATATTAACTTATTTTTCCAATTGTTACAGAGCGTGTAATATATTGCCTCACAAATGTTGTTACAAATGACAGATCTTGTATTGAAAAATAACGTGTTTTTGTTTGATGGTGTGTGGTACCGCCAAGAACTTGGGACAGCGATGGGAGCCAAATTTGCTCCGTCATTTGCCAACCTTTTCATGAGAAAGTCCTGATCATTATGAGTTGAGTACACGCTGGTAATAAGTACTGAATTATATGAGACTGAATACGTATGCACTGATTTTTTCAGATACGTTAATATTAACCACTTGGCTGCTAAGGGGTATGCATGTAGGGCCATTGACTTTCCATTGAAATCAATGGGCCCTACATGACGAGCTGGGCTCGTCATGAGCGTCGAAGGGGTTAATGACTGCACTATACTTAAGAAGTGGATAAATTGATGCTACCGATGAGGGAAGGCATAGGTATGTAGCCTCGCGGTCTAGCCATGACGCCAAACTGGAATTGTTACTACAATCTCAATGTTCTTTCTCTTTTACTCTTCATTTGGAACTAATAAACTAAGAACCCTCCATTTATTTGTTTAAAATTATACACACGTGGTGCTTTCAGCTTATAAACTTGGTGGTGAGTAAACAATTCTATATAAATAACTCTTTTTAGACACAACTATAATAATTAGTTATTTAACCCTTATGGGCTGCTGTTTTGTTGAAAATAATACGAGGACTGTTTCAATGAAGATTTAATTGTGACAAGAATCAAGAAACCAATAAATGGAACACTAATACTGGACCTTTTTGAGTGCTCGATGATTATAGTATCCACCTGACTAGTTGTTTTCAAAAGCCTGTTTTATTAATAACAACACCACCAATACCACCACCAATACCACCACCACCACCACCATCAATACCACGACATATATCACCACCAATACCACCACCACCACCACTAATACCACCACCAATACCACCATCACCAATACCACCATCACCAATACCACCACCAACAGCCCCACCAATACCACCACCACCAATACCACCACCACCAATTCCACCACCACCAATACCACCAATACCACTACCACCACCAGTACCACCACCAACAATACCCCCACCACCAATACCACCAGCAACACCACCAATACCACCACCACCACCAATATCACCACCACCAATCCAATAGGACCACCACCAATAACAATACCACCACCAATACCAATACCACCTCCAATACCACCACCACCAGTATCAATACCAATACCACCAATACCACCACCTCCAATATCACAAACACTAATACCACCAATAATACCACCACCACTAATACCACCACCACCAATGCCACCATCAATAACACCACCACCAATACAACCACCAATACCACCACCACCAATACCACAACCACCAATACCAATACCACCAATACCACCACCAATACCAATATCACCACCACCAATACCACCACCACCAAGACCTCCACTACCAATTCCACCACAACCAATACCAATACTGCCACCAATAACACCAATACCACAACCACCAATACCACCACCACTACTAATACCACCAATTCCACCACCAATACCAATAGCGCCACCAATACGTTCAATACCACCACTACCACCACAAATACCACCACCAATACCACCAGTACCACCACCAATTCCACCCCCACCAATACCACCACCAACAATACCACCACAACTACTACTACCAATACCACCAACACTAATACCACCACCACCAATAACACCACCTCCAATACCACCACCAACATTACCACCAATACCACGAACATTACCACCACCAATACCACCCCCAATGCCACCACCAATACCACTACCACCAATATCACCACCACCACCAATATCACCACCACCACTAATACCACCACCACCACTAATACCACCACCACCACCACCACCAATGCACAGCACCACCAATACCACCACCACCACCAAAAATACCACCACCAATACCACCACCACTACCACCATCAATACCACCAATACCACCACCACCACAAAAACCACCACTATCACCACTATCAATACCATTACCAATACCACCACCAATAACACCACCACCACCACCAGGACTATCACTACCACCAATATCACAACCACCAATGCCACCAGCACCACCAATACCACCATTCCCAATAGCACCACCACCAATACCACCACCTCAGCACCTCTCGCTCACTAGTAATCCCAGTGGCACTGTACGAGGCCGGAGCTGCAGCTGAGACCATCCATCCCTCCCTCCATGCCTGCCATAAAGCACAATCGGCCCTGCACCAGGAGGTGAAGCCAGGGCCCTACTACAGCTGGGGTGTTTTATGCCAAAGATAGCAATGACATTACGCAATACCACACTGCAGGAAATAGCCCCCCGTCGCTCTTCCTCCTGAGCCGCGACAGTGTAATCACAGAGCAAATGGTGTTGGTGCGCTTTGTTAGTGTTTATAGCTGGGATCATATATAACTCTCACTTCACACTTTGGACCTATCAGGATGGCACCCTTGCGGAGCTGGGACCGGCCGCCAGTGGTGCGCTAGTCCCACACCGGCAATTAGGATGCCACCACCACGGTGGCGGTGGCATCCCCCATTCACATCATTGTGGTGGGCGGTGCACACAGCACCGCCTGCCACAATGCTGTGGCTGCACACTGTGCATTTGCACGCACAACGTGGCAGGCACCACATGGTGCCTGCCACGTTGTGCATGCAAAGGAAGGGGGTACCATAGGTACCCCCCATGTGCCCCCCCAAACACCCCAACATCCTGGGGGCCCGCAATGGGCTCCCAACTGCGAAATCCGCATGCCTTTCCGTGGTAGCAACGCCGCCACGGAAAGGCTAATCCCTGCATGCATAGTAATATGGATGGCGGCGTCTAACAGACACTGCCACCATATTCAAACCTTTTCCACCCGGTCGACTCATCGACTGCCGCGCTACCCCCGCCAACATAATCAGGCGGCGGTAAATTGCATGTGGGAAGTGGATAATGGTGGGCAATCGCCACCGCCATACGGGCGGTGGTGATCTGCCCCCCATTATAATAGACCGCTTTGTGTCTGTCTAATTTACAACACTACACATTTTCTACACTGCACTATTTATCACTACTTTGAAGAAGTTGCAGGCCGGTCTCTTCCTCTGATATTTACGGTCTAACAAGCGGTAAAGAAGGACCTTTATTGCAATGCAATAGGTCGTGCATTTGCGAGAGTGTAAGTTATTAGTATTGTAAATTACCCTGTCTTTTATCTATGTTTTAAAACCCAAAACACAAGTAAAAGGCAATGCCATTTACAATGCCAATAGCACAAGCTTGTGTGAATGTGAGACCTATTGCATTGCAAATGCTTGTTTAAAGGGGAGGGTACCCCCCTCCCCGAGCATCAGTAGACCTGGGAGACCTCAACCGCAGGGCTGTAGATGTATATATATATATATATATATATATATGGTCTAGACTCCTGGCAGTTTAGGTGATATTTAAGCTTCAGCGTGTGTGAGCCTGCACCACTCCCGGTCAGTTTATATGTTTTATAAAATAGCAGAGAAGGTTCTGCATTTTCTTGCAGCTTGAAAATGAAAGGCGCTGCACATAATCAAGAATCACGTCATGTGTTTTTTAAATGGACTATTATTCACTAGAAAAGAGCGTGCTTTTTTAGTGCTGCTTATTTTCACAGTGACATTGTTCACATTGGTGGTAACTAACTGAAATGCAAGAGCGTTAAAAGAAATTTTGTACTTTAGCACTATGAAAAATGTAGCAGTTACCAGTGTTTGACACAGTGTAGAAGTGTAGCTCGAGAGTTTTGTGATTGACAATGGCACACTGTGCATGAAAAAACGTTGTCGCACATATCAAGACTTCAATAATAGCTGCAGTGAACAATGATTTTAACTAGTTTGGCAAGGACTAAATTAAATGGAACAAATTTACGTGGTAGGTTGTGTCCAGCAGCTATGCCGGGCACGGTCGAAAGACCATTATGGTCTCAATAGAGCACACAATGTAACCTTCAGTCCAGTGAGGTTGTACAACAGTACATATATGAATGCTTAAAATGTCCGATGTTTCCGCTTTTTATTAGTCCTGCATTTACACACATGTTCATACTGCTTAATCTTTAACTTCTATGTCTATGATCATGTGAGCATTTAATACTACTGCCTATGAGTATGCATAGTATATTTTCTATGTCTATAACATAAAGAGTATAAAGTTGTATTTAAAATGGTGCCCCATAGATTGAAAAAGGCTATAGTACAGAAGAAACACATCTTTCTGTGTCACGGGGTGATGAAGGATCTGCCTTATTACATTGATCTACTTCTCCAGCTTATGTGTGCATGTTCTCTTCTTAAATGGAGATGGGAGAAAGTTTGTGTGTGTGTGTGTGTTTTTTATATATATATATAAGACATTTCTTGCGTAACAGACTAATTTGCATGTTTGAACACAATATTATGCTCAGTGAAATGATAGAGATTTGCCTCACTAGTAATTTCTTTTTATTTCAAAATCAAGTGTTCCAGCAGTTAAGGGGAGTCGCGATGGGGGTCTGCTTCTCCCCCAGCTACGCGTGCTTGCACATGGGGCTGTGGGAGGAGCAGGTCCTAGGAATCACCTGTGCGGAAATAATGACCAACAACATAGTATCATGGCATAGGTTCATTGACGACCTTTTTATAGTGTGGACGGGATCGGTCAGTGAGGCAGAGAAATTCATTTCTGATGTGAATATAAATGATTTAAATTTAAGTTTCACTTGGCAAATCAGCAGCAAGTCAGTCAATTTTCTAGATGTCGAAGTGTACATCGAGGGAGGCAAGTTACAAACTAGTTTACACCGCAAGGAGACTGCAGGCAACACAGTCCTGCATGCATCCAGTCACCACCCAATGCACCTGATCCGAAGCATCCCTTTGGGGAGATGCTGAGGATCAGGAGAATTTGCAGCACAGAGGAATCCTGTGCGCAAGCACAAACAGACAGCATAGAGAGATTCTTGGAGAGAGGCTACTCAGTAACGGTGATAGAAAGAGCCATGATAAGGGCCAACAAGCAGAGTAACAATCAAGATTCAGAGGACAAATCAGGGAAAAGCCAAGAAATGGGAAAAATCGAAATGAGCCAACCTTGGCTAATAACAGCTTATAGCAGACAACATATGCAGTTACAGAAAACAATACGCAGAAATTGGTCCATAGTAAAGGGAGACTCTGTAATCGGTAGATCACTTGCAGACAAACCGGCAATAACATACAGCCGTGCAAGATCAATGAGTGACATGCTGGTGAAAAGCAGCCCAGAAGTAGTGGTTAATACGTGGCTGCAGACCAGCAAAGGATTCATAAAATGCGCAAGTTGTAAGGCATGCAAAATGGGGAAAAATAAAACTTCATACGTGACCCCATTCAGTGAGATCCCAATACCGATTACCAAGAAAATCACATGTAAGTCTGAATTTGTCGTGTATGTGCTGGAGTGTGCGTGTGGCCTGCAATAAGTGGGCAGTACCAAGTTGCAGGTCCACAAACGCATACTCCAGCACATGCGGGCGGTCAATAATTGTGATGATGCTTACCCGGTGGCGAGGCATATAAACTCTTGCCACAATGGAGATCTGGGATTTCTAAGCTATTTCTCCATAGATATGGTCCCACCGTTACACAGAGGTGGCAACAGAGAGGCGCGCTTGAGAGTCCTGTAAACTAAATATATCATAGAACTCAATTCTAAGACACCACATGGGTTAAACGCCACCGAAGACCTTTACAATTGCCTGTAAAAGACCTAACTAAACTGAGTAAATATAATAGATTCAAGAAATAAGAGATATTAATGGGAAGAAGGGAGTCATTGCAACAAAAGATTGTCGCTTGGAAAAACATGAAACACATTTATATATTGTTTTTTATATATCTATTTTTCACAGGGTGATGGTGAGGCACAGAATTTTTGCGGGGAATTTTTTCGCCCGATCGTTGGTGTCTCATTCCTATAAAAGTGTAACAAGGGCTGACCATAACATGAAGGACAGTGTAGACGCAGTTGTCTTAGCACCACAGGTCAAGCCCACTGGGGCACCATTACAAATACCACCCACAACAAACCCCCATTCTCTTTGAAGAAAACGTCAGCACTTATTTAATTGCGAATTTTGCACATAACGAGCAGATTTGCACCAATAATGAGGATATTTTATTAAACCATGAGTTTTACATTTTAAGTACAATGAATTGGTTTTAGCAATATTTATATGCATATATGTATTTATTTGCGAATATTGGCACTTTGACTGTTCATCTCAAATGAGAAATTCGGCAAAAAAACGTATAAACTTGTTTTTCAAATGCCCGGGGGGGAATAATGGGTTGGGCTGGAAGAATTCATAAAATTGATGAAAACTTACATGTGTAAACTATTACTGTGTTATATATTAACGACACTGGTATTGAGACAAGGCAGCAGTATGTTTTTTATGTCTATAGGCCCGGTGGTCAGCTGACCTGTTGTTACACTAAATAAATTGTGGTAATAGGCTAACCATGTCATGTGATCAAGGGCTCAAGGGCCCGAAACGCGTCATGGCGGAGAGAAAAGCGCACGAATAAAAACTTGCAAATCCACCTTATTGGGTCCGGTTCGTTCCTTATCCTGGCTGTAATGGTTGGATGATACAACGCAGTTCTTGAAATATATATATATATATATATATATATAACGTAATCCCCCTTCTGAACTGTTTTCAGCCCCTGGGACCCCAAGGCCCGCATTAATTAAAGGTAGGTGCCCTAGTGCCTACCCAGGTCACCCACCATACCTTTGTTGCCGCCCCAGAGGGAGCCCCAGGGCCCTGTGGCCTCAGGCAGTTCCCCACATGCTGTGGGAGCCAGCACTGCTCCCACCCGCAGGATGATGGAAAAATGAATGAGAAAAATGTGTTTTGGGGTCCCACACCTTTATCAAACCCCACTTGATGGATCACCCCGGAACTTTCAATGTGCAAGCGAGTCCAAAATAGCACTTTTGGGAAAGTTTCGTGGAGATTTGTCAAACAGAGTCAAAGTTATTAGCAACACATAAAATGTTTTTTTTTATTTAAACAGGATCATAACTATAACTACCCAGTGATGACCACCACTGGGTAATAAGTTAAACAAATTGTGTATTTGGATAGCTGTAGGCAACATATTTTTGATCAATAGCCAAATGTATAAAGTCAAATGTTTCCACTGCCCTCATAAATGCAAGAAGTAAATATCAAATTCCTTAGATGAGTATATATTATGCGTCAATCACTGATCAAGCCTAGAAATCCATGACATCTTCTATCATGTCATATAATCAATTACAGGTAGTTTAGCAAAAAAATCTTCACACAATGAAAATCTGGTGTAAATGAACGCTTTTGAGAGGGCTGGGAGTAATAATCAACGAGAAGGTACCAACGAGTATTAAAAGGAGGGAGCTGTTGAAGTAATAAAGCGAGGCGTTAGCGACTACATTAGACTGTACACAGTTTGGAGTAATATGTAAACACGTCCTCCGCCCAGAATATGGTAACGGCTGTAAAGGGTCACCACAGGTTTCCATTGTTTTCTGGAGGGGGAGGGGTCATACCACTTTCATCCCCAACTCAGTAGGGCATAATTCTATTCGACAATACTTCATTTATCTCGAAGACTGTTATCCAGGACTGCAACACACAATTCGAACTAATGCAACAACGCAGTGAATGGGGACCGCCTCCCGAAGGGGAGTGTGAAGGAGTGGAATAAAATTGCTATCAGCGAGAAGTCTGCTTCTTGGAACTCTTAATATTTTCAGGCAACAGAACTAGAAGGTAACAGAATTAAGACGCAGTCAAATCATCCGATTGGCCCAGGGTCACACAGTTTGGGCAAGTTGAGAAACCAGAACTGACTGTATGCCTCTTGCTCATATAATAAAGCCCAGGTACTAGAAGAACCCATTCCAAGCCTCCTCGTGCGCACTTACCGTCCCCAAAGTTCTGCTCGTAAATCTTGCTGGGGTTGGCGAACTCATATTCCGCACTCATGGGGTACGCGTGAGGAACAGCCCTGTCCTCCATGACTTCGAACGCGGCAGAGATTGGTTCTTGATTAAAGAAGAACAAACGATTTCCGAGTGAGAAGTCCAGGCAGTATAATGTGTTTTCACCGGGCAAATTCCAAACGTAGGGGAGGGGATGGAAATTGACGACCGAAATAGACGGAATCAGACACTGCGAGCTAGCCGGCTTACAGAGGGATGAAAGCAAGGCCTCTGCCGCATACCGGTCAAAAATATTTTTTGCTGCTGCAAACGCAACAGCAACACAATGAAAAGGACTCGCTTTTACTTTCCCTCGAAATGGAATGTTTCGATTCTAGATGTCTGTTTATTTCATGCAAAGCAAGAAAGGAGGCCTCAAGATACAGAAGAAAGACTATCAGGAGCAGATAGGTGTAGTACAGGTACTAAGTGGGAGCGCAGGTGAAAGTTCATCGGGGGAGGGGTGGGTAGTTGTAAAGATGGCACAAGGCTTCTATTGGGCTTTGGTTGGTCCATTTGTGCTTAAAATTAACTCAATGAATCGTTCAGGGTAATACACAGTATAACTTATCTCTAGCTGTACAGCAGCAATACGTCACTGAAGAGGTTAAAGTCACTGGGGCAGATTTACAAGAAAGTGAGGCATCTGTATAGATGCATCACTTTCCCTGCGCCACCCTGAGAAACCCTTGCGCCACAATGGATGCGCTGTATTTACAATACGGTGCACCATGGCGCAAGGACTGACAGATGTGTCAGTAATTCTGACGCATCTGTTGGGGTAAAAGTCACGTATTGCTGGAGTCGTGTCGCAAGCACTACGCAATTCGAGCAATGCATTCTGAGGCCTATTTCCACTACACTGCGTCACTCTTTTTGATGCAGTGGCGTCCTAGAAGTGATGCCGTGAAATCTTGTAGATTTCACTTCGTCACTTTTACAAGGCTTTCCTGTGTGGGAACTGGCCCACCCTGCATACATTATACCTGACGGCGGTATAATGTGACGCAGGGCTTTACAACGTGACGAATCTCCCTAGATGCATCACATTGTAAATTGGCCACATTTTTTATGCCGCAGCTGTGTCACAAAAGTAATGCAATGGCGACGCAAAAGTGCCACAAGGGGCTTGTAACTCTGCCCCACAGAGCTCAGGGTAAGCACTTTATAAAGACACAGTTCATCAGGGTAATTTATAAATACATTATCACTGTTGAGTGTGGTGAGGGGCCATGGCTCACAAGTGAGCCATGGCTCTTCCACTTCCCCATTAACGGTATGCTGTTTTGTTCATGTGCAAATGAATTTATGCCATAGCAGTGAAATAAATGTGGACCAATAATGCATTACTTAGAGCAACAGTACTAAGCAACACACATTCATACAATTATGACAACAGTTCAGGCGTCAAGTTGAAGTTTATTACAAAGTACAGCAAAATTGACATGGAAAACACTTTTACGGTCTTACAGATTGTGTTTAACAACTACACACAGAGGGAAGCAACTCTCCTAATAGTGTCAATATCTCCACTGTTATTTTGTTTATATGACACAATGGCGAGAATTTTCAAAATGATAAAATATCGCCCAAAAATATCCACAACCTTACTGTCATGACCCTACATTTAAAAAGAAAAATACAAATGTTGACAACAAAAATATTGTTGAAAAAATATATAAAATACAACAATAATAAAAACAATGAAACACAATATATGGTCACTACAGAAAACTAATAAAGCTTCACAATAACTACGAAAAAATATATTTAACCCAAAAGTATCTACATAATTAATTTTTTTTTTTACTTAAACATTATATTTCAAAATATTAAAATATATAAATAAAATATACATATAGAATGAAAGATAAAACACGTATTAATGTTTACCATAAGTAGTTAAAAAAAACTAAGTAAAACAACTTTCCAAACAACCAATTAAATTAAACTTAAAGGTAGTTAACAGAAAGAAAGACTTTCCCAATTTGAAAAAAAGCATAAAAAGGTAGCCTACGGTCGGTTTTTAAGAAGATTATGAATAAAGAAAACTGATACAAGACCTGCTGAATGGATCTGAAATGTTGTTATACTAGACCTGCTTTGATATTGAGGGGAGTGCTGGATCATTTTGTTCTTGTACATGAAAATCTTGTCTTTAAGTTTTTTGCAATATCTACAGAACATAATAAAGTGCATAATATCTTGGTGAGAGGAGCCGTCACATCCACAAGGTCAGGGTTGACTATTAGACTCAGTTGAGTTAACAATCCATAAAAAGCAGTGAAGCATATTAAAACTAATAGGTCTTAATAGAAAGTGAAGGTATGCATTTAAATCAAACTCGAGACACAGTTCTATGGAAGTGTTTGGCAGCAAAATAACATGGGCCCATACTGAGGGCTCTGTAAGCTCCATCTGATGTCTCACAGGGCCTGGCCACCTAAATTAGTTGGTTCAAAGTCGCATTAAGTCAGACTTCATGGTCTTATCTGGGTTGTCAAAAAGCTCCCATCTTCCTGATTCAGAGAGGCAGGTACTCATGTACCCTAACCATGGAATAGAGTGGCATTTATCTTTGGGAAAGACAATCTTTCAGAGGCAGCCAATTTAACGTATATTCTGGTCTGGTTCAGCTAGTGATCTGCCTGATAAGGGGTGCAGACCAATGATGTCATTTAGTAGGGGAGACCAAACTCTTGATGGGCTATATAAGAAGGTGTACACTGTGGGACACCCAGCAATCTTCTACAGAATTTATATTCGTTTGCGAGTAGAGCGGCAACTCCCACGTAGCCTTATACATCTCCTTGCATGGCAACTGAAACACATTTGGCCTAATATTATTTAGGCATTACCCCTGTGGGCTTCTAGCCCAATCTAGTGTCAAAGTAAAACATGGCCCCAATTGTCCTCATCAAGGTGATTCTCTTATTCATCAAGAGGGGAGACCATGTGCAGACACAATCAAAATGAACTTCAAGCCATGAGAAGAATGGAACCCTCTCCAAGACACAGCCATTTGCTGAGAACTGCCTGTATTTCACGGATTTAGGACCCATTGTCAACCCAATGAACTTACTAGAACTAGTGAATAAATCTAAGTCTTCCATGAAAGCGACACATGAATCTATTAACTGCTGTAATCCCAGCGCTATCCTTGACAACAGTCTGTGTTATCTACATATAATAAGGTGGGTATGGGGCATGATCTCACCCACAATCAACATTCACCAATAGGGAACTTTCCAGCTCATTGATAGATATAAAAAGAAATGAGGCCAAAATGCAAACCTGGAGCACTCCCTCCTAACCTTAAATGGCTTTGTGCAAGAACCATCATTATTATTTTGCACCGTAGAAGACATATCAAGATGGAGGTCACTTCAAGAATACACAATAGATAATATGAGTTCCCTGAGCTTGGCCCTATTCACTCTGTCAAAAGCAGAGGTGAGGTCCATGACCTTGTATTAATGTATTTGCTTGTTGCAAGTTCAGCCATTGATCATTGATGCTGAGACCAAATCTAAAGCTGAACTGCAGATCGTAGAGAATGTCATTATCCTCTGCACCGGTTGAGAGCCTTTTGAGAATCACCCTCCCACAACCTTCACAACTGTCTCTACCAATTAAATGGAAAGATATAAATGGGGGCCAGCCCTTTTTAAAAATGGGAACTATACCCCAGGATGATCAAGACTTAGGTGGACCCTCCACCTACCCGGCATTAATGCTATGCACACATATAGGGATCCAGATTTCAGGGTCACTCAAAAAATGATCAACCGGGATCCCAGCTGGGCCTAGGGCCTTGTTGCTAGAGAGAGCCAAATGACATTTATTACATCCTCTAGACCCACAGACAAGGTGGAAACACCAACTGTGGTTAGAGTCTTATCAAGCAGGGCCTTGTAAACTATGTCAGATATCCCTTCAAAATGATTTATCAATGACTCTAGGGGAATATGAGAGGCAACTGTGCCATAACCTGTGTTGTTAAAGAAAGGATGATTAGCAAACTCTCAAAACATGGTGCTGCTTTTTAGTATGGAAGCTGAACGTAATTCCTGCAAAAGCTCTTCCTTAATTTATTTTTTCCTCCCAAAAATCTGCCCTTTATAGTTCCTTCTACAGCCAGTGATCATATTGTTATCCCTTGCAAAGGGTTCTCTGCACCCTGGAGCAACTTTTATCAAACCATCTCTGTATAATCTTGGACTAGCAGGAACAGGGAGCATGAGCAAGGAGTGGACCACCTTCGCAAGTTATAAAAAAGGCTCCTACAACCACCATTGGGTTTGTTGAGTACCCCCGCAGTGATCTAGTTCCGAGGAACAAATCTCCCACAAATGAACAAGGAAAGCTTCTGTGGCCACTTTAGACCACCCTAATCTTCTCTCTTGATCACCCCATAATATGTCTAAGGTATTGGACTTACAGACATCTTTTCAAGTGACAGAAGCCAACTCAACAACAAGGAAATAAGATTGGGGTCACCAAAACCCATTGTATGCCCCATAATATCCTCTAAATTACTAAACAGCTTACATGAAACCAAGATAGAACCTACCACAGTTGAACAACCTGTAGCCGTAAAAGCTGGGGGAAGAGAGTCTGGTCCCTGTGAATCAAGAGCTTCATAGGAACAAGGCAAATTAAATTCACAGATAAAAGCATTTAGGAGGCCGCCTAAACTTGAATCTTCTAAATAAAACTTGTGAGCATGAGCAGACAAGAGCTTAGGGCCAAAGAGTTGACAATGGCCCAAGAATGGATGTACATTAAAGTCCCCCATCAATATTGTCCAAAAATAAGACAAATTCTTAACTCGTTAATTCCCTAAAAACTTGCACAGGATGCCCACATGTTCTCAAGAAGAGGTGCCGGAGACGGCATTATAGAAGTTAATTACCAGCAGTTCTCACTTGTCTGGGAACTGATAGCAACTGCCTGAAAATTGGATGCTAAAATTATCAATGACAACAATTCACCTTTGGGTCTCCTGCAGATGAGTGAGTTGCAGGAATAAAAAAGGATTGAATACCACCCAAAGCGAAAGAATCACAAGTGTCTCATGTTTCTCGGATGGCAATTTTGTCATACCTAGAGATAATATTTAGCCGCTCTGGGTCTGCTTTTCAAGGGTGATGGCTGCCTGTACTCTGGATGCTTCCTCCAATTATTTTAACTCTCACTCCAATTTAAATAATCTTGGCTCACATTCTTATGCTGAAACATTGCGGGTTGCAGTTAAAAAAAAAAAGCAGACCCAGACTGGTTAAATATTATCTCTAGCTACGACAAAATTGCCATTTTGTCAAGCCGGGAGTGACAAGAAATTTTCCTCGCCAGGTACCACCTGACCTTGCTATGCCACTGGCAGTGCGTATTGCACGGCACTGACAGGTGAGTCCTGCCTGCCAGAATCGGATATTTACCCTGATCTCGGCGGCCATATTGGGACATGGAGGAGCTGAGCTGCAGGGAACGCATGGGCGCTCGGCACCCCCCTGGACCTCCAGTGAGTGCTACGAGGCATACGAGACCAGTGCTGCATCCATTTTAATGCATGCGCTGGGATTGCCACAAACAGCTTTAAATGCATGTCCTTTTGGGTCACTTCCTTTTTGGCTGCCTCACTGGAACAAGCTGAAATTTGAGAGTGGACATTGCTCTGTAGGTGCCTGGGGTGCTGCTGTGTTCCTGGTACTCCTGAACCCACTGCCTATCCTTATTTTGGCAACCATTGGAGTCAGACTCCCATACTGATTTGTCTTGCTGTGCAGGGTTTGTCCTTGACAGTAAGCCAGCTTTCGTGGAGTAGAGAGCTGGTTTGTTGGGCCTGCCCGCAGGTGACCTCCTTAGTTCATTATGGGGAGGGGTGACCCAAAGCAGGAAAAACTTCCCTTTGAGAGGGTCAAGCAGTCAGACAGGCTTGAGCCCGTTTCTGACACAGAGGAAAGGGGATCAGATCCTACCCCCAACATACATCTTACGCCGGGCTGGCAGGCAGAACTGCGTGCCGGATTCCGTGCCATTGGCCAGAGATTTGGTACCTTAACATCACGCCTAAATAGCCTGGTAGAACGGCTTGAGTGACATGGTAATGGTCTAGATGGTTTGAATTACCCCAGGAAGGGTAAACAAGTTTTCGCATACCTTAACAGACATGGAGCTAAGATAGTTTTCCTATAGGAAACACACTTCCCACCACTGAACTCCCCCATTTTTGCCAAATCCTGGGGGACGCATAGAAACTTTTCTGGTTATAGCACTTATTCACAAGGTCTGTGCACCCTTATTCATAAAAGCGTAACCTTTCGTCCTAGTGCTAGTCATATTGATAACGAGGTCGATACATTGTACTGTTTTTTTGCCTGGCTGACAACGACGTGTTCCTTGTAAATGTATATGCCCCTAATGTAGACAACCCATCTTTTTTCCTTGACCTCTCCTTGACTAGGGGCAAATTTGATACTGACACTGTACTATTGTGGGTGATTTTAATTTGCCTCAAGATCCACTCCTAGATTCCACTGGTACACATGTTAATAGTAAACCACAGGCCACATTCATATCGATTGACATTAAAGATACCTATTACCTGAGTGATGCTTGGCAACATATACACTCCACTAACCGGCATACACTTGCTACTCAGCACCAAATGCTGTATGGACAAGTATTGAATGTTGGCTGTTATCAGATAATACCCTCTCCTGGCTGAGTGATGTCCGACACCTCCTGCGCACATTGTCAGGCCCTCAATGTCCCATTTGATGGAGGAATCAAGAGGCGATGGTGCTTCCCAGATACTGCCCTCATGGACGCAGTGCACCGTCTGAACTCCATGAATCCATCTTGGAGTACTTCAGCTTAAATAGTGGCTTGGTGTCACGTCAGGTAACTATGTGGGATGCCTTCAAGGCATATATAAGAAGTGTATGTATTTCAAAACATGCTGGGGTCCTTAAGGATATAAGAAACAACATAGCATGCATAGAAGCCAAATTGGCGAGATTGGTTTACCTTAATACGCAACACAATGACAACTCTCTCTTACTATAACGCACACAACTTCATGACGAATTCCAATCCTTGAGAAGTTTCCTATCCTGGCATCTATGCTTGGGCCTGGCGTTACGGGGAGGGTGAGCCCCCAAGATTTACACTGGCGCGTCTACTTCACCCCAATCAAGGTCCGGACTACATAGCGGCGCTTTTGCTAGATGACGGCAGATGGATTACGACCAACATCACTATTGCTGATACTTTACTTTGCTACTATGAACAACTATACTCCAATAATAATGCAAGTGATGAGTATGGGAGAAGGGCCTACGTTGAAGAAATCGTAAGTGTGTGGCTGACAGACGCACACTGTTGGTTCTTAGATGGACTGTTGGACTTGGCCCTTTTTTTTAGGGTCATCCCTAAACGTTTTGCCTTTCTACTATCCTATTGTCTGACATGGTGTTGGTGGTTCTAGGACTCTGGGCCCTTTAGCACTGCTGTCCAGTGTAAAGTGCGTGTGCTCTCTGTGATAAATCGGGTAAGATTAGTCTGCACCTGTTTTGCCTATTTAATTTACCTATCAGTCCCTTGTAGTGGTATCTCATATACCCAGGGCTGGTAAATTAAATTCTACTGGTGGGCTTGCAGCGCTGATTTCACCACCCACGAAAGTAGCCTTTCAACCTATCCCATGCCTCTGCCATTGCAGGGCCTGTGTGTGCAGTGTAACTGCCGCTGTGACGTGGCACCTAAAGTGTGTGCCATGTGCAAGACCCCCCTTTCACTGCATGTCAGTCACTCCTAAGGTAGTCCGTAACTATCCCTATGGGCAGGGTGCATTGTAGGTAAAAGGTAGGACATGTACCTTAAGTGTATGACATGTCCTGGTAGTGACAAACAGCAATTTTGGTTTCTCACTACTGTGAGGCTGCCCTCCAATAGGAATGCATTGGGGGTTCCCTGATAAGTGTTTCAGTGGTAATTACTGATATGAGAGGAGCAGCGTGGTCAAGTTTGGTATATTTGGAATAGTGATAATAAATGCTATGTAATGGTGTGCGCAGATTTATTATAACTATTTTAGAAATGCCACTTTTAGAAGTTGGTATTTCTGTGTGCTATGTGTCTTCCTACCTGATGTGAATAGCATGTCTGGCTTTTGAGTGACAGGGGCTGGTTAGGTGTGTGTGGCTCCAGGAGGGGCAGGCAGAGTCAGAAATAGGCTGAATGGGACATCTGCATTTGGAGTAGTGGGAGGAGAAGTCCATGGTTCCTGAATAGGTCTGTGCCTAGCCTGTACAATGCTGGCTCTGCCCCGTGGTGTGTCTGATCACCGAACACCCACCTGACAATGGGGAAGAGGAACCCTGTAAAAAGAGTGCTCCAAACCCCCCAGAACCAGTTGGGACTGGTTCCCCCAAGCCCTGTGCCAGGGCAGACAAAGCAAATATGGGATATAAATATAGAGGCTGTGACCCCATGAAAGTGTTGTGCTTTTGTGCTTCCAGAGGACTGATGCTGCTGGGCCCCAGTTGGAACCGCCACGAGGGACTGCCTCCCTGCTGGAGGGCCTTGTGTGCTGGCCTGCCTGGGCCCAGCCTTTGACCCGTGGAGCTTTTGGACCAGAGCACCCTGTGAGCGCTGAAATAACTCTCCCAGGACAGGGAGGGTGTTGGGGCTTCGCAGCACGGAGCTGCAACCCATTTAGAGTGAATACTGACGTGGGGATTCCCCTGCATTTTTGCTGATCTGGCGGGAGCCCACCCCACATTTATGATTATTTGATAGCGGGAGCTCATCTTGTGTTTGTGCTCCTTCAGTGGGAGCCCACCCTGTATTTCTGCATCTTTTAAAAGCCGGGTGCCCACCCCGCACTTGAGCTTTACTTTAAAGCGGGTACCCACCCTGCATTGCACCACCGAGGAGAAAGTGAGCCGCCGCCACTGCGAGCAGCAAAACCGGTAGTCAGGAGCGCCAGGCCTGACTGTGGGCGGAGTCGCAGCAGAGAGGAAGTGCCGGCAGGAGGACGGGAGCCTAGCCTGCCTCCATGAGCCAACGCAGCAGGAAGTCAGGTGAGCTGATGTGTGCATGAAGGCAGGGCTCCCTTGGCCAGAGAAGAGCCCCGAGTGCCGCCTAAAGACCAGAGGATAAGCCAGGAGGAGTCCAGGAGAACCCCGTTTAGTGGTAGCACGGAGTGAGCAGCTGGGGGCGGTTTAAGGCACATTGTCAGTGCGTGCCCCCTCCATTGCACATTGTCAGAGCTCCCTGAGGCACAGTGAGTGCCAGTCATATTTTCCTTCACAGTTGTACCGCCGTTGCGGGCAGCTGCACCAAGGGGGCACTTTTGTTTTTAAGAGTCCCTGGGTGGGGCTCAGGCGGCACAGGGGTGCCAGGCCTTTTCCACAGCTGCACCGCACCAGCGCGGTCAGCTGCAACGTTTGGCCGCATTTGGTTTTCAGGGTCCCAGTGGGGCCCTCGGGGCACAGTGAGCGCCAGTGCCTGCATTTATTTTCACAGCTGCACCACCAGTTAGCGGCAGCTGCAACGTGGGGGCATATCTTTTAGAAAGTCCCAGTGGGGACCCATGAGGCACAGTAGTGTCAGCACCATTCTTTTCTGTGAGGGAATTTTTATTTATAATAAGAAGAAAGGGGTGAGTTCCACTCCTGCCCTGCGCCAGCGCTTTGGCACTTGGCTTCGCTGCATTTGTAACTGGGACCTGACATTTTGGACATAGGGCATTTGAGCCCCAGTGACAGGCCATTTGGCCTGGGGTCAGTTTCAGTTTGTTATAACCCGTGATTACTGCATAATGAGTCTATGCTTGTGACATCTATTGCATAATGTGATTTATTGTATACTGTGTTTGTGCTGCTGATTATGTCTGATCTCATGGGATTTATGCGTCATGTGTTTATGTTACTAAGGTGATATAGTGCTGCGCACAGTATTCTACCAGTAGTAGCTGGTTGTGTTTTCTGAGGTATATTCTATCTAAATAGAACAAAACACAAATAAACAATGACATCATTTAAAAAACAATGCTAAGTTAAAGTTTCCAACCTAAAAAAATAGAAATTAAAATTAAATGTACAATTTTTTAGCTGAAGTCCTTGTAAAAAATATAACAAATAAAAAAATGAAAAAATTATCCTTTAAAAATGATCTTTAAAAAAATGAAATTAAATAACACTTAGGGGCCGATTCCGATCTGGGTCGGAAAGCTCTCCGACCGAGCCGGATCCGTAGTGTTTCCGACCGAGCCAGACTCCTGCAGTCCGACCGAACGAGTACGATGCGGCCGCATGCTGCCGGACTCAGTTCGGTTGGACTCCCATAGAAGTCAATGGGAGCCGGTTTGTACAACGCGTACATGGGCTCCCATTGACTGAATTGGTACGTCTCGCACAAGGACGCCCCCTACAGTGGGTACGCGTCGGTGCCATCCGCACTGTACATGCCTGTGTTGGGGAGACCCTTGGGTCTCCCCCTGTGTCCGAGTAGTAAGGCTGCGGGTGACGCGGACTTCGGCTCAATACGGCTGTCCGACGCGTGCATCGTACTGGCTCGGTCGGCATTCGCCTCCATTGCACGGCACGGTTTGCTTACAGATGAGACTTACGGAGTGGTTCAGACCCGGAAACGATTCAGTCGGTGATTTTGCGTTTCTCACGTCGTACTTGCTCGCTCATACAGCTGTATGAGTCGGTTGGAAAACATGCGTACGGCTCATACTTTTTCCAGCCAGATCGCGCTCGGAGCCTTTCCGAGCGAGATCGGAATCAGCCCCTAAATAGAGTATCCAATATGACAAAGAAATTCCTGGAAATCGATCAAAAATCAGATTTTTTTTAAATTAATAAATCCTCCAGGTAAATTGAATAAAAACAAGGAAAAATCCAAAATAACTTTGTTTAAAAAAACTAACCATCTATTTTTAATTACAAAAAAAATGCTTCTATGGTGAATAATAATCTCTGGAATCCAAGTTAACTATCTGTAAACCCACCCAAATACTATTTTCAACCGACTCAATGAACACAGTAGAAACACAAATCAATGAAAAGAATGTGCATGTGCATCAAAAACACATACAAAGCATATACACCTACAATAGAGAATACCACACTCTCCTAACATAACTAATACAAATTCCAATAAAATAATATAGAAAAAATAAAAAGGAACAAGCTACCTAACTCTTAAAACATTCCCCCAAACACAAAACCCTTGGAAAATAATTCAAAATTGCGATTGCACTGAGCCTTGAACATTCCAAAATGACAATGACATTTAAAAAATTAAGCAAGCAGTGAAAAGAAATATTATAAATTAGGCATGAAAAAAACTAACATAGAATAGAAAATAATAGAACAAATAAATTCGTGTTTTTAGTATTTTTTGTAGAATAATATAAAGCATGCAAAAAAAGTTATAGAGCGTTTTGGTCTTAAAAAAATACATGAAATATAGTAAAATATAGAAAAATAAAAGATAATAATTTATTTACAGTACTTTTTTTTATAAATAAATCATTAAAAAAGAGAAATGATAAATATGTTTATGTAAAATGTTTAGTAAAACAAGTTAAAATAAACAGTATAATAATAAACAAAAATATATCTTCACCAATTTTTATAATATCAAATGTTGACTTTATAATTTTATGAACAAAATATGAACTTGTGTGAATACAAATGGTGGAAAAAGGTTGGTCTTATATATTCTTAACTAACTAATGTATTTTCCAAATGTGCAATAAAGAAATGAAAAATAGAAATGTAAATGAAAAATTTGTAATATTAGTAAAAAATACACTTGTATTAAAAAAGTATGATATCTTTTCCTACTCCAATCTCAGAAATATTGGGAAATTCTAACATTTTTGGATATCTCAGGATTAATATGTCCATTTTCAGCCTATCCACATTGATGAAAGTGGGGGACTTTGGGGAGTTCATATGTACTATTCCAACTCCAGACCTATTCTCACTTGGAAACTGTTTGAATTTAAGGGGGTCAGATTTCCTATTCTGACTACAATCTTAGTCACATTTGGGAAAATGGTGGACTTTGGAGAACTCAAATGTACTTTTACTGCTCCAAACCTAGCCACATCGAGCAACCTGTGAGACTTTGGGGACCTCAGATACTATTCCAACTCCAAACTTAAGCACATTTGGGAAAACATTGGATTTTGGGGAGAACAGGTTTACTATTCTCAAGCCACTAAGCCACATTGGGGAAAGTGTCAGACTTTGGTGAGATCAGATTTTCTATTTTCACTCCATATTTAGCCACATTGAGGAAAGTGTTGGACTTTGGGGAGGTCAGGTTTACTATACCCACTCCAAACCTAGCTACAGTCAGTCAGAAATACTTTTATTTGATCTCGTCAAAAATCATAAAAGAGCTGTGCAAAGTGTTGGACTATTAGTACTCAGGTTTAGCAATCTCATTTCAGACTTAGCCACATTGGGGAAAGTGTTGGACTTTGGGGAGGTCAGATTTGCTACTTCCTCTCCATAACCTAGTCACATATGTAGTGCCTCGTTTGTACAATATTAAGTGCCAGGGTCTGACCACGAGGCCACTGCAGCTTGCACCACCCATCGCCCTTGTCATCACTGCCAAAACAACTACAGTGCAGCAGTCTACCTGGTTGCTAAAGTACTTTGGCATCTCTTCAGGGTGTGAAGAAATATATAAATGCAACTACAATACAAGGAAATATAACACATGCAAAAAGCGATCATCTCACTGATAATGCTGCTCATTAATGTTATTGGAACACATAAAATGCATCTGAGGTTTAGATTGCATCACCGGTCACCGTGACTTTCTCTTCTTTTAATCTTTTTATGGTTCCTGATTAAAATACAAACATAAGCAAACACAAGATATGCATCTGGGCCTTCTAAAGTTGCTCTTCAGGCAATACCACAAATTTAAAGTATGCTATTCAACCACTCTTGATAAAGTCACACTTAAAAAGCAACTTCAACGGTGTGTTTTACCAAATGAACTTGTTTGCCTGGTAGTTTGGTAGGACAGATCTGCAATGTTATTGAATTAGTGTGGTGGAAAAACATTTAGGTATCTAGGGCCATATTTTGGCTGGTTGTTTTCTTGAAGGAAGAGCTTCCTTGTTGATGACTGGTTGTCTTGTCATGTGCTGTTGGGTGATCTTCTTTCTACCTCTGTGGGGTAGTGAGTTTTCCCTATACGGACAGTTATGAAGACTGTCTACTGGTGTCTAGTGGTCATCCATCTCTCAGCGGGTGATGATGCCTTACAATGTTTGTGTTTTGGTCAGGCCACATGAAGGGCTCGCTCCCTCCCCGCAGGACAGGGCCCGGGCCACCGTCAGCACCATTGCCCGGCCCAGCCGCCATCTTGGACACGGCACCACGCGGCCGCGCGGCCTCAGCCCGACCCCAACCCTGGGCCTGGCCAGGCCCCGACATCCCGGCACCACCCTCCACCTAGGAGGTGAACGGACCACTTGGCAGGTCAGTGGGAGTAAGAGGTGTCGATGGCTCTCCCCTGCCAGGTGCCGAGCACCCCCAGCCTCCTCGGGCGCTGGCTCCACCCCCCTGCTGGGTGTCTGGACTCCCTCATCCCAGGCCTCCCGACCTCCAAGAGCGAGGGTCCGGACATCAAGGGGCGCCAGACCTATAACTGAGGCCGCCCCAGGACAGGAAGGCAGTTGTATCCTGGAGTCGAGAGACACCGAGAAGAACTCATCCTTGACGGACTGCTGGCGCTGCCACAGCCCTGCCTTGTGAACTATTGTCCTGCCTGCTGGCGCTGCCGCGGCCCTCTGCAACCTTCATCCTCGTGGGACCTGCTGGCGCTGCCGCGGCCCTCTGCAACCTTCATCCTCGTGGGACCTGCTGGCGCTGCCGCGGCCCTCTGCAACCTTCGTCCTCGTTGGGACCTGCTGGCGCTGCCGCGGCCCGTAGTAACCTCCATCCTCGTGGGACCTGCTGGCGCTGCCGCGGCCCGTTGCAACCTGCATTCTCGTGGGACCTGCTGGCGCTGCCGCGGCCCGTTGTAACCTTCATCCTCGTTGGGACCTGCTGGCGCTGCCGCGGCCCGTTGCCACCTACGACCTCTTCGGGACCTGCCGGCGCTGCCGCGGTCTGACCCATCCGAACACCGAGCTCGAGGATTGTGAGCTATCACCGTTACACCTCCGTACCCGTGGGTACCAAGACTGTCCCGCTACCCCCTTCCCTTACTAGAGACTAGAATTGAGAGGATCATCGTGTCCTGATCGCCTTGTACCGTACCACTCTACTACCAGAAGTGCCTATAAAAGGTGTTACCCTGATCTTTGTGTGGTGTCCATCTGTGGGGGGAAGTTACCTGTCTGTGCGATCACTGTGCTCGGCCGACCCTCCGGGTCCCCGTCTAACATTGGTGGCTAGCGGCGCGATCCGAACCAACGCGTACCGTACAGACAGTAACTCACCCTACGACTGAAACCACAATGACGACCAAAGACAGCGGATCGGCGGAGAAGTTCCAGATGGAAAAGCTGGAGGAATACAACCACCGAGAGCTCAAACAATTTTGCATGGACTTAGGCATTGCTACCACCGGGCTAAGCACAAAAGAAGACTTCAAAAACGCCCTAGAGGCCTGGACAGAGACAAATACCGCAGCCCCCCGGGACCCCGCAGCCCCGGAAGTCAACACCACCCGGACGGAGGAACGGAGAACAGGCCCGTCCCGTGAAGAGATCCAAGAGCGGGAAAAAAATAGATTACACGAGTTAGACTTGGCACGACTCAGATTAGACGGAGAATTAAAACTGGCGGAACAAAAAATAAACTTAGAACACTTACGGCTCAGAGAAGAGCGAGAGGAAAAACAGAGACAGAGAGACCTCGAAGAAAAAAGACTGGCATACGAGCACGAGTGCAAACTAGCGGAGATAGAAATACGCAAACTGAACAAAAACCTAGGGGTGCCCGAGCAACCGCACTCCCCGGGTCCTACCGAGCAGAAGGTCCACATCCCCAAGGATGTGGTCCGAGAATATCACCGGAACGACGACATACAGCAGTGGTTCAAGGCCTATGAGATTGCCATGACCGCCCACCGGGTCGCTCGAAGTGACTGGGGAGCCGGCCTATGGGGGAGATTCGTCAACGAGGGTCGTGATGCCCTGCTGCAGCTTCCGGACCATCAAATGACGTCCTATGACCACATGAAGGCCGCCCTCCTCAGTCGATATGGACTTACACCCGAAATGTACCGCCAGAGGTTCCGCAACTGCACCCGGATCCCAGGTACGACGTGGTTGGAATACGTGAACTATTTCAGCCGAGCCTTCGAGGGGTGGATCAAGGGTAACAACGTAACCACTTACGAACAACTCTTCAATCTCATTGTGTGGGAGCACCTCTCCAACAACTGCTTCGTCGAGCTCCGGCAGCACCTCCTCGACAGTAAATTGACTGAACCCCGGCAGCTCGCCACCGAGGCTGACCGGTGGGAGAGCACCCGAGTGGCCCGGAGTGGGCTGAATGAGCAGAACAGAACCAACCAAGGTCATCATTGTCCCCGAGGAGGAGGAGGAGGCCCGGGCCGGGGCAGAGACGCCGTCCCGGCCGCACCCACTAACGCCACCCCGGCCCCGGTAGGCCGGGGAAACCCCCCGATGCGCCCGGGGTTCCGAGCTAACGTGACGTGTCATCGATGCCAGCGAGTCGGCCACTATGCCAGTGACCCGACCTGCCCGAAGAACCAGGTCCCCGGGCCCCGCCAGATGGCGGCCGCCGCCCTGGGAGAAGAACAAGTCTCCGAAGACACGGAGACCTATGAGTCGGAGCAGTTCGAGTGGGAACCCGCCGCCATGACCCTGGCATGCCTAGGAGGAAGAGACATGGTCCCGCGGACTCCCCTGCCTGCCAACACTCGGAAGTACAGCCAATGGGTGAGCATCAATGGGCGCAAGGCCGAGGCCCTGCGTGACACCGGGGCCAGTGTGACGGCCGTCCGCTGTCACCTGGTGACCCCAGAACAAATCCTACCAAACGTACTTTGCCCCGTCCGATCGGCAGATAACTCGGAGAGCCTGTGTCGGATGGCCTGCGTCCCCTTCGAATGGGGAGGAGTGTCCGGCATGCTGAAAGTAACTGTCCGTGACGATGCCCCCGTAGACTGCCTCCTGGGGAACGATCTCGAGAGCTCCCCGTGGGCCGCTGTGGAAAGAAGAGAGCATCTGGGGATGTTGGGTCTCCCGGACTGGGCGTGCGTAACCACCCGGTCCATGGCCACCCGCACCATCCCTAGACCAGAAGAACCAGAATGGGCAGCACCTCCGCCCTCGATCACTCCAGAAGACGACTTCCTCCAGACCGACCACCCGGACCCCGCCCCAGAGGGGTCCCCACAGCCCCCCGAGCTTCCCGACCTGGCTCAGTGGCGTCAAGAAGGGGGGCCCACCCAGGAACAATTCCGGCAGGCGCAAAAGACCTGCCCCTCCCTCGAGGGATTGCGACAGCAAGCGCTCACCCAGAGCCAAGGAGACACCACCGGGGCCCACTGGGTTTATTGGGACAATGATCTCTTGTACAGCGAACAGAAAATCGCAGAACTGGGGGCCGGGCGAGTGCTGGTGGTGCCCCTCCACTCCAGAGACTTCCTGTTGAACCTAGCCCATGATGTCCCCCTGGCCGGGCACCTGGGCCAAGACAAGACCTACCACCGCCTGGTGACTCACTTTTTTTGGCCCAAAATGAGAAATGACGTCTCCAACCATTGCCGGTCCTGCCCGACCTGCCAGGCCAGCGGGAAGAGCGGCCGCAAACTCAAGGCACCCCTACAACCATTCCCCGTGGTGACCACCCCGTTCGAAAGGGTGGGAATAGACATTGTGGGGCCCCTGGACCCCCGAACAGCACAGGGGCATCGCTTCATCCTGGTCCTGGTGGACCACGCTACCCGATATCCTGAGGCGGTCCCCCTTCGTACGATAACAGCCCCAGTAGTGGGTCGAGCCTTGATGGGGATCTTCTCTCGAGTGGGCTTCCCCCGGGAAGTCGTCAGCGACAGGGGTACGAACTTTATTTCAAAGTATATGAAATCCCTCTGGCAGCAGTGCGGAGTCACTTACCGCTTCACCACCCCCTATCACCCCCAGGGGAACGGACTAGTCGAGCGGTTCAACCGCACCCTCAAGGGGATGATCATGGGGCTGGAAGAACCCCTACGCCGCCAGTGGGACGTGCTACTACCGTGCCTCCTCTTCGCCTACCGAGAAGTCCCCCAGAAGTCCCTCGGCTTCAGCCCCTTCGAACTCCTGTACGGACACCCCGTTCGCGGGCCTCTCAGCCTAGTGAAGGAGGAATGGGAAATGGCCCCCCTAAAGACCCCTCCGGACGTCTACAAATACCTCCTGACCCTCCGCAATCAGACCCGGAAATTCAGGGAGATCGCTAAAGCCAATCTGGAGGCCAGTCAAGAGGACATGAAGAAGTGGTACGACCAACATGCCTCCTCCATCGAGTTTGAACCGGGTCAGCAGGTATGGGTGATGTCCCCCATCGAACCGTGTGCCTTGCAAGACAGATGGACGGGGCCCTTCAAGGTGATCGAGCGCAGGAGTCCCGTCACCTATCTCATCGACCTGGAGTCCCCCCGGAACCCCCTCCGGGTCCTCCACGCCAACAGGCTCAAACCCCACTTCATGCGCTCAGAACTCAGCCTGCTGATGGCGACCGACAGTGGCACAGAAGGAGACTCCGAGCCCCTCCCTGACCTACTGAGGACTCGGGAAAGAGATGGCTCGGTGGACGGGGTCCGACTCTCCGAGGCCCTGACCCCAGAGCAGCGTCAAGATTGCCGGGCCCTCCTGCTGCCGTTCGCAAACCTGTTCTCCCTCGCACCCGGAGTCACCTCCTGGTGCCTGCACGACGTGGACACGGGGGACAGTCCTCCTGTCCGACACCGGGCGTACCGGGTACCGGATCGGGTACGTACATGCATCCAAGAAGAAGTCTCCAAGATGCTCGCCCTCGGGGTCATCGAGCCTTCGGACAGTCCCTGGGCCAGCCCGGTCGTCCTGGTCCCCAAGGCCGCGGCACCGGGCACCACGCCGGAGCTCCGATTCTGCATCGACTATCGGGGGCTGAACGCGGTCACCCGAACCGACGCTCACCCTATCCCCCGAGCAGATGAACTAGTCGACCGCATGGGGGCAGCCCGCTACCTAAGCATCTTTGACCTGACAGCGGGCTACTGGCAGATCGGCCTCACCCCCAGGGCCCAAGAACGTTCCGCTTTCTCCACCCCGGACGGACACTACCATTTCAGAGTGATGCCCTTCGGCATGAAGAACGCTCCAGCCACCTTTCAAAGACTGGTGAACCAGGTATTGGCGGGCCTCGAAGAATTCAGCGCCGCCTACCTGGACGACATCGCGGTATACAGCCGCCACTGGGCCGACCACCTCCACCACCTCAGAGCGGTCCTGCAGGCCCTCCAACAGGCCGGCCTCACCATAAAGGCCAGCAAGTGCCAAATTGGCCAGGGGTCCGTGACCTACCTCGGACACCAAGTGGGGAGCGGTCTGGTGGCCCCCCTCCAACTCAAGGTAGCTGCCATCCAGTCCTGGCAACCCCCCGAAACACAAACAGAGGTCCGAGCCTTCCTGGGGCTCACCGGATACTACCGGCGGTTTGTGAGGGACTATGGCAGCATTGTGGGGCCCCTCACGGAACTCACGTCTAAGAACAACCCAAAACGAGTCAACTGGACTCCCGACTGTCACGCGGCCTTCGAGACGCTGAAGGCCGCCATGTGCACCGCTCCGGTGCTCCAGGCCCCCGACTACAGCCGCGAGTTCATTGTGCAGACCGATGCCTCCGACCATGGTATTGGGGCCGTCCTCTCCCAACTGAACCCCGAAGGAGTGGACCAACCCGTGGCCTTCATCAGCAGACGCCTACTGCCCCGAGAACAGCGCTGGAGCACCATTGAGCGAGAGGCCTTCGCAGTGGTATGGGCCCTCAAGAAGCTCCGGCCGTACCTCTTCGGAACCCATTTCCGGGTACAGACAGATCATCGGCCCCTGCAATGGCTCATGCAGATGCGGGGGGAGAACCCCAAACTATTGCGATGGTCCATCTCCCTGCAGGGGATGGACTTCACTGTGGAGCATCGTCCTGGCCAAGACCACGCCAACGCGGATGGCCTGTCCCGCTTTTTCCGCCTCGACGAGGAAAGTCCCCAAGAAGATGGGTGACTCTCCCCGCCTTCAGCTGGGGGGGACGCATGTTGGACAGGCCACATGAAGGGCTCGCTCCCTCCCCGCAGGACAGGGCCCGGGCCACCGTCAGCACCATTGCCCGGCCCAGCCGCCATCTTGGACACGGCACCACGCGGCCGCGCGGCCTCAGCCCGACCCCAACCCTGGGCCTGGCCAGGCCCCGACATCCCGGCACCACCCTCCACCCAGGAGGTGAACGGACCACTTGGCAGGTCAGTGGGAGTAAGAGGTGTCGATGGCTCTCCCCCGCCAGGTGCCGAGCACCCCCAGCCTCCTCGGGCGCTGGCTCCACCCCCCTGCTGGGTGTCTGGACTCCCTCATCCCAGGCCTCCCGACCTCCAAGAGCGAGGGTCCGGACATCAAAGGGCGCCAGACCTATAACTGAGGCCGCCCCAGGACAGGAAGGCAGTTGTATCCTGGAGTCGAGAGACACCGAGAAGAACTCATCCTTGACGGACTGCTGGCGCTGCCACAGCCCTGCCTTGTGAACTATTGTCCTGCCTGCTGGCGCTGCCGCGGCCCTCTGCAACCTTCATCCTCGTGGGACCTGCTGGCGCTGCCGCGGCCCTCTGCAACCTTCATCCTCGTGGGACCTGCTGGCGCTGCCGCGGCCCTCTGCAACCTTCGTCCTCGTTGGGACCTGCTGGCGCTGCCGCGGCCCGTAGTAACCTTCATCCTCGTTGGGACCTGCTGGCGCTGCCGCGGCCCGTTGCCACCTACGACCTCTTCGGGACCTGCCGGCGCTGCCGCGGTCTGACCCATCCGAACACCGAGCTCGAGGATTGTGAGCTATCACCGTTACACCTCCGTACCCGTGGGTACCAAGACTGTCCCGCTACCCCCTTCCCTTACTAGAGACTAGAATTGAGAGGATCATCGTGTCCTGATCGCCTTGTACCGTACCACTCTACTACCAGAAGTGCCTATAAAAGGTGTTACCCTGATCTTTGTGTGGTGTCCATCTGTGGGGGGGAAGTTACCTGTCTGTGCGATCACTGTGCTCGGCCGACCCTCCGGGTCCCCGTCTAACAGTTTGTGTTTTGGGAGTCATCCTGGATTGGTCTATGTTAGGAACCCACCTCTGAATGAAGTTTTTTGATTCTCCTCTAGCAAATATATAGTGGTTGTTCCTTCTGAGTGGTGATAAATGTCTTATATTTCCTGTATTTTTTGAGGTTCCTTCTCACTTGCTGGTCTTATATGCTGCTTTATCTCTGATTTAGTGTCTTGCAATGAGAATAATTTGCAGATTCTACTATTAGTGTCTGGTGATCATCCATCTCAGAGTGATGATTCACTTTTTATGATGAAAAGGGGTTTGAGGTTCCACATGGTAACATGTAATGATCCCCAGTCTCTGGCTTCTGCTGGTTCTCAGGGGAAGAGATTTAGTGTTACACCAAGTGGGATGTGCATTTGCTGAGTTGCTGAATACCAGGTTTATTAGACGAGAAGGGTTTTGGCATTCCTTAGTGCTGCTACATTTATTGGAGTAAGATGTTTTTGGAGGTTCCGCTGCTGTGGTTGTATGATGGAATCACGCATGCAATTACCATGCATTCCTTTAGTACGCAGTTGTTACAATGCAGTTTCATTACCATGCGTTATCATTTCCACGCATGTCTTTACCACACATATGCATTTACCGTGCATGCCTTTCCATTGAATTTTGTTGTAAAGGCATGATTGGTAAAGTAATATGGATGATAAAGGTTACATGTGTTCACAGGACCTGCTTTGTAACCACTGGCACATGCCACAGCCCTTCCCACACCCTTGAGCCCCATGCAACACTCCTCCCCTTTCACTTGCGCCCCCAGCCCTGAAACCAAAGACCAGCCTTCCAGACCTAAAAACAACCTAGCCCCCCATCTAGAGCCCTGAAACCTGGCCGCCAGGCCTGAGAACTACCACAACTCCAGGCCTGAGCGTTAAAGCTGACCTCCCAGCCCTAAATCACCCCAGCCGACTGCCCTGAGCCCTAAATCCCGGCCCCCAGCCCTGAAAACTACCTGTCAGAAGGCTCAATCTCTTCGCAGAGGCAGCATGGACGATAGTCCCAATTGCCTTCTCTCCAGTGTCTTCGCCACCAAGAGCAAATCCACCAGTGAAAGGGAAAAGGGGAAGTGGAAGAGAGAAGAGACACCTTGAGGACTGCTGTCACCCTCTACGGCTGCGGAGCTCTGTTCTGTGCTTCTGCTGTCCGTTTCAGTAGGGTGCCTAATACACAGAGGGGAAGATAATAAACAACAACCCACCTTCTCTAACAAATCTTGCTATTTAATAAACAAAGTTTATCCTACCAGTTGACCTCAAAATATTGCTACTCTTCATTGATGGATGATACTCTTTGGAAGTTGGTAAGCTTTTACCTGGGAAAAAGGCACAACCAACGTTACTGAGATGTTCTCACAGGTTTTCTAACCCCCCTTCCTCCCTGTGTTCCAACTATAGTACCTGAACACTTCCAAAGGATGCCTTAAAGGGATTCTGTAGCAGGTTCTGACGGTTATTCTTGAGTTTGTGGAGTTTTCATACAGTGACGTCCTTCAGCGCGCAAAAAGGTACAAGGAAGGCAAGAAGGGGAAGGGAAAGCAAGGTAAAGCGCAAGAAGGAAAAGCACAGTCTTTAGTTCGCAGGCAAGGGGAAAAGAGCCGCTTATCTTACTGTCTCTCTTCGTGACTGCAGAAGAGTCTTCTGTTAAGACAGTTCAAGAAAGGCTGGCAGGGAGAACCTCTCTCCTTCATGTGTTGCCGCGTTGAAGTCTGTACTGAAGATACTCCTTCGTGGTCACTCGAACTCCAGAAGGACGAATAGTTTCTTGTGTGGAACGTTAATTATTTCCACAAAGTCAGGAAAGTATTCACTCAAACTTAACTAAGGCTCTTTTTAAATATACTCTGGAAAGAACCGGACTCTGGATTTGCTTTGGCAAATGTCACCGAAGCTCCTGTCAGGAACATAGACACGGAGCCTCGTACTCAAGCTGCTACCTCAGGAACCTAATCAGTTGAAGTGCGCAGTTACTAAACAGCGCGTGCCGCTCGTTACCTCACACGTAAACTAGACCGTCTGCTCACTCGAGGTTTTCCCTCAATGGACTCAACGGCCGCCATCTTGAGAAGGGCTCTACGTTTTCTACAGAGGGGGAAACTATACACACAGTAATTAAGGAGAACTGATTTAAGGACATGGATACCACACATTTACCAGACGGGGTTTTGCAATTGTCTTAACCCTATTTCCTAGCTTTGGAGCATAAATAGAGGCTACTTGCAAAACCCTGACACTACCCCACCCCCAGCCCTGAGCCCTAAAACTAGCCTCCCTGCCCTAACAACACTACAGCCCCCACCCTGAGTCCTACAACTACTCACAAAGCCATGGCCCTGCACAGGAAGGCAGCAGGCAAAAGAGCTTCAAAGCCTCCCTGCAGCCACTGCACAGGCAGGATGCAGGAAGCAGAAAGTCCCTCCAAGTGTCTCCAACACTTCCCACCCCGTACATTCGAGTCTAGAGCACTGACTGCCTTTACCATGCAAATACCTTTGCCGCCTTTACAACGATTTTCGTTGTAAAGGCATTCGTGGTAAGGCATACTCCTTGTCAAACCATGAGTGGTAAAGGCTATGCATGGTAAAGGTAGACGCGTTGTAAGGCGCGCTTTGTTAAGTTAATGCACAGAAACAGCTGTGTGGTAATGGCTGTTTCCCTGCTGGTGTTGTTTGGCTGTTTTCTGAGTCAGAGATGTGCTAGGTTGCTTAGAAGCATAAGGTTTTGAAGTTTCCTCTGGTGGCGTTTGCTGGTACTTGCCAATACAGGCGATTTTTGGTCATCAATTACCCCCCGTGGTGCTGTTTTTTCATGATGGGATAGGATAAAGGATCTTGATCGGGCGGAAAAGCGGCGGATGGTTTTTCCGTCCGCCGCGGTCCCCCCCATGGGTGATGTCATTTGAGATGTCATCAGTGATGTCATCAGTGATGTCACTGACTATGTCATGAATGATGTAATATGTGACATCATCAGCATTGGATTGCGGGAGCTCGAGTTATAGTTAGTACAACTAACTATAACTGAGGAATTTCAATGGTTTTGTACGAGTTAAATGTCCAGCTAACTATAACACCCCTAAAACTATGTTTTTTTCTGTGAATTTCTAAGGTTTTTTAAATGCTAATTCCTAACTATAACATGTCTTAAACCTATGGTTTTTTCAGTGAATTTCAAAGGTTTTTTTAAATGATAATTTTTAAATATATTTATTCTCGTATTTTTTTAATATTTTTTAACTACATTTTTTTAATCTTTTTATTTTTAGATGTTATTTTTTAAATTACATTACACATATAAAAAAATTTTTTTAAATAAAAATATTTACTTTTTATAATTTGATATTGTTTAAAATATACTCAAATTATTTTTCTTATTATTTTTTTTCCTTTTTTTGGAGTTGCGCACCCAACGCGCAACACGGAACGTGTCCGTCATTTTAGGACTGGTGTGTAGGATCTGCGTATGGTATGCGATGAGTACGACTTTTCCAACGCGGACGCTATGCGACTTGTACGCGTCTCCGGCACATACGCGAGATGTACGTATTACACGATGTGAAGAACGCGCGGTAGAGCGTAATGTCATATGCATGTCGGACACGGTGGGTGCGCATCTCCCGCGAAATTTTTTAATGTTCAAAAACATATATATATATATATTTATTATAAATATTAAGAAAAGACATTATCTGAGGAAATCATAAAAATAATATTCTTTAACTTTCGAAAAAGTACATTACTTTTAAATGCAATTTCGCGAAGTCGCGCTGGGTGCGAACTGGGTGTGTGCTGGGTGCGCGCACCCTACGCGTACCCATGTGACCACAAAAAAAGAGATTTGATCGGTTCATTAGACTTCCTATTCAAAGTATTGAAGGACCCCAACCATTTGAATCACTTTTCTAAGACATTTCTTAGGGAAAGACCTGCTTAGAAGAACTGTTCTTTTTTGCTCATTGCAGACCTGATTGACATCATAATTTTTAAAATGGCTACAAATCCACCTTCTTCTTCAGATTCTGAAGAGTCTTCCACTGAGGAATTTGTTCCAGAACCTCCCCCTCCAGAGAGGTGTTCATCTATTGTGTGGATGTTTTCCACATTCCCACCTGGACTAAAAAGGTGAATGCGACGAAGTTAACATGCAAAATCTTCAAGGCGGTCCTCTCTAGAGGAGACCCCAACAAAAAATACTTCTGTGGGACAGCGAGTATGAGGAAGCATTTGCAGACACGCCATCCTGTCAACTATGTACGAGAGGAGATGAGAAGGCTACATCAAAATGCTCTTGCACCACCAGCTGTTCCATTTACATCTGGGACAGCACTGTCAACTTCAAGTTCACCACCAGATATACGTCCCCAATTTGCACGAGTCAGGATGAATTGCATAAAATGCGGACGTCTCATTTCTTATGGAGAACAATCAGTGGACCTTATTTGTCTGGCTATCGACAACCACCATTGTTATTTTTTTTTCTCCTCATAGTTTTTGGTTCTGTTTGTCCTGTTTCCCTGTTTAAAAAAAATAATAATAATAATAATAATAATTGTTTAAAACCCCCTCAAAAAATGCATAAGTGCAGAACTATAAGGAAATGCTGCAGCATGACACTGTAAACTATTTAGCTACAGCATGCTGTGGTACTTCCCTAGCACAGGGATACAACATTTGTACATAAATATGTTGCAAGTCTGTGCTTCCCTGTGCACAGCTGTTTAAACTGACGCCATGTGGTGACACATGCACCCTTGCACCATGGTGCAAGGATGTCTGTGTCATGCGTGGATTGTTTTTGTGCAGCAAGGGACACCTTTCTGCACAAAAACAATCAGAAAAGGCATTTTTCACCTCCAATATATGTTGTGCATTGTAGCGTATATTGAAAGTGAAAAAATGAGGAGAAGTAAAAACGCGGAGGGCGGCGACTGGGCTGACTTCGCGAAATGGCGGCCGACCCTCTGAAACATGAATCGCCTTGTGGCGGCGGGCTTGGGTTGCCTAATTGCGCGGGGGTCCGGTCTAGTGAGCGTGAGCTTACGGTCAGAGATATCCTGGAAGCTCTGAGAGCCCTGCGCGCATCCCTGACCCCCGATGTCCCTGTGAGTCCGCCACGATCTGCCGCCATTTTGAGCATCCGTTTCTTCTTGCCGCCCTCTTGTTTCAGTGACTCCATTGCCTCGCCCCCCTCTGTGGCCGCAAGTGTTGCTGCCGCTGATCGAAGATCATTTTGTGTACCGGTGACTTTGGAGCTCCCTGTTTTTCGAGGTTCTGACCCGGGGACTTGGACATTGTGCCGCGGCCCTGTTCGGCTCGGATGCCTAGGAATATTGGTGGACTGCCGCCTGCACCTGCTCCGATGGCTTCGCCTTTGTTTACTACGGAGACCCCCTCGCCTTCCCAAGCGGCGGAACTGAACTCCTGTTTTCATCACCCGTGCTGCGATTGCTGATGCATTTAAACTCTCTGCTCTGACTTTTGCTCACTTGCGGACTGATTTACCCCCCATGTCTACATGGTAGTCAACATTTTTTTCGATTGTGTGCTGGTTTTGTATTGAATATCTCATTCTACACTGTCATGTGGTGGGTGGGATTTGTGGTTCGGAAGGGATGGGGGTGATATGCATGACTCCTGGTTGATTATTGGTATACGACTTAGTGGCGCAGTTGTTGGTACCCATAGAGCGGTGGGTAGTCCCCTCCTCTGTAAGTTTTATGGCGCTTGATGGGGTGTCGTCCTGGTCTGTTTTTGTTGCGATTGTCTGGTTGGGCGGAGGGTGGCGGCCGACCATATTGATTTCTGTTCTTATGCTCCTCCCTCCTGTTTTCTTTATTTTTGTTTCTGTTTCTTTTTGTCTCGTTCTTCTCTCTCTTCTTTCTTGCTATATTTCGGGTTCTGGTTTAGGGCGACAGGCACGCTGTCTGAAGGGTAGGCCATAGCCTTCTACAGGGGTGCAGGGTGGGATGGGTGGGTTGGGTTCTATTTGTTGTTTGTTTTATGGTTCTATGGCCCTTTTGTATCTCTTTATAGTAATGTCGCGTCTGTCCCTGCCTCCCGTGGTGTGTTCGGGGTGAGGTGTGTGGCGTCGTTAACCCTCCTTTTATGGTTCGGTTGCATTTCTTCTCGATTGCTGTACCCTCACTGGTGCTGATACTCCTGTTTTCTCCTGTACTCCCGCCACGGGACGCCTGTGTCGGCGTGTCTTCTTTCTTTCGTTTTTGTATTTCATTTCTTTTTTTTCATTGTTCCGTCTTGTTCTCCTCCCCTCCCCCTCTTTCCCCCCCCCTTTCCCCCTCCTTTCCTCGCCCCCGTCCCCCTCCCTCCATTTTCCTAGAGGTCACTATGACGGGTTAGTTTGATGTAATGTTTCTCCGGTCCCTCTGTTCTGGCTTAGCTGTGGTTTGGGTGGTGGGCATGTAACGATGATACTGTTCAAGTGTCGATTATGTCTAAATTATCCCGATCTTCCTGTGTGAATGGTGTTGCCTCTCCTGTATTGTGGCCCCATACCCCCTTATTGTCGCTGAGGCTGGTTCTGGGACTTCGGACGTCTCTACATTGAAAGTGAGCCTGTCATATGCCTTATCCCCATATTATAAAATTAACCTTTTTTGCTCCTGTGTCTTGGCCCTCTGGTTCCTAGGTATATTCTCCCTTTTTACGATTGTATTGCCTCTGCTTCTTGCTGCTTGACTCTGTAATGTTTGCCTTGGAACTTCTGATTGTTTTACGTATTGAGGCCGGCCGATTTGGTTGTAGGCCTAGACTTGTATATCCTTTTGACGCTAATAAAGGTTTTAAAAAAAAAACAAAAAAAAACTTGTACATATGTCTTGTTCTATGACTGTTCTGTGCAAACACGCACAGCAAAACCTATAGAACGCCTTTTCAACAGAAAGTGCTGTGTATGATGAGAATATATTTACATGGAAAACAAAAGGTATATAGAATGCCTTTTTTTCACCTTATAAATAAGAAACAGAGTTAATGACTAGGCCAATTCTTATTATAGGTGTAAAATTTCTGTACTGCTAACAGAGAACAAGATACATTTATAAGTACTTGTGTTTTACGAAATTTATAGCACATATTTATATATGACTGAAGAGAAGGGATGGGGCCTACTGTCACATGTGGAAAAGCACTTTGTGATGTGCTTTAAGTTAAATAGTTTTATTTCTTATAATTCTAAAATTACCAGGACCTACAATACCACCTTATGTCTCTATTGAGTACTATACCATGTATCTTGCAGACAGGTGTTCTGAAGCTGTCTCCTATTTGATACCTGTCTGCAATGGAATTTTCTGGCACAAATCTAGTCCATCAATCTTCCATTTTTTCAACTGTGTGCAAAGACATTCCATTGTGCATTTTAAGACTTACTTAAACTTACCTCAGCAGTAATACAACTATAAAGCGCTACACATTTTATTCAGTTGTTTTTTATAATGTAAAATATAGTAAATTCCATATTTTAGAATTAGGGTCTGTAAAAGAAAAGAAAAAATTGTTATAACATGTAATAATACATTTTTAACAGCACAGCATAATTTTAACATTTTACAAAGTAATTTCTTGCCCATTTTTTCTGTTCTCAGAATATATTGAATTTCACTAGAAACAGTGATTTCCATCGTACCCATCACATGACAGCGGGCAAAAAAAAAACAATCAATTAGATTGTTAAAAAAAAAAAAATCATCCATCCCCAGTAAAATAGCGGATAATGCAAATCACACATATATGAAATGTTTACTGCTAGGAAAATTTTATAACTTACATTTATAAATTTATGATTTAGACTTTAGGGTAGTGGAGTCATGTTCGGATACTGTAAGAGGTCGTGCTGGAGTAGATTTAAGGTTTAGAGTACTGCAATGGTGTTTGGGTAGTGTAGGGTGTCATGCTGGGGTAGAGTTTTAGGGTTTAGGGTAGTGCAGTGGTGTTTGGGTAGTGTAAGGGGTCTTGCGGTGGTAGGTTTAAGGTTTAGGGTAGTGCATTGGTGTTTGGGTAGTATAGGGAGTCGTGCTGGGGTACTATTTTAGGGTAGTACAGTGGTGTTTGGATAGTATAAGGGGTCGTGCTAGGGTAGGTTTAAGGTTTAGGCTAGTGCAATGGTATTTGGGTAGTGTAGGGTGTCGTGCTGGGGTAGTGTTTTAGGGTTTAGGGTAGTGCAGTGGTGTTTTTGTAGTGTAGGGGGTCGTGCTGGGATAGTGTTTTAGGGTAGTGAAGTAGTGTTTGGGTAGTGTAGGGGGTCATGCTGCGGAAGATTTAAAGTTTAGGGTAGTGCAATGGTTTTTGGGTAGCGTAGTGGGTCATGCTGGGGTAGTGTTTTAGGGTTTAGGGTAGTGCAGTGGTGTTTATGTAGTGTAGGGGGTTGTGCTGGGGTAGATTTAGATCTTAGGGTAGTGCACTGGTGTTTGTGTAGTGTAGGGGGTCATGCTGGGGTACTATTTTAGGGTAGTACAGTGGTGTTTGGATAGTATAAGGGGTTGTGCTAGGGTAGGTTTAAGGTTTAGGCTAGTGCAATGGTATTTGGGTAGTGTAGGGTGTCGTGCTGGGGTAGTGTTTTAGGGTTTAGGGTAGTGCAGTGGTGTTTGAGTAGTGTAGGGGGTCATGCTGGAGGTAGCATCACTGCAAGAGTACATGCACTTATATAACTGCAAACACATCAACCAACCAAATCATTCTCTCTCAATTTTCCCAAATAGACACTGACTCACAGTGTGATTCTAGACAAATAACAATATTTCTTATAAATTGAGTGTATAAATACTGACTGGGGAAATGTAGGCCTGAAACACAAATGTGAAGGTGATTACACTACTTCTTGCATAGTGTATAGGAGTTTTAAGCACTGCATGCCCTAAAGCCTGGCTCACTGCAACAGTACATGTACTTATGTGTCTGCAAACACATCAAGCATCCATTCCACATAGTTAATTACTGCATTTTACTATTAAAGCTAAACTCATTTTGCAAATACATAACCAATGACTATTTTCTAATTCTACCAAAATGTCAGAACACAATACGTTTTAATCAATTACATGTCAGCAAGCACATGACGTACTAAAATGCTTCTCTCCGACTGATTGCTAAAAGCACACAGACTCACTCTGTGATTCTAGACAAGCAACACTATCCCTTGCATTTTACCAAAACGCATTTACTAGTCTACAATTCATAGGGTGACTGAACACATTGCACAAAATGTTCTACTACACATTAGTATAGAGTGCTTCTGTCAGAATGATTCCTAAATGCACACAAGACTCACTGTGTGATTCTAGACAAACAACACTATCCCTTGTATTTTACCAAAACACATTTCATAGTCTACAAGGAGTACTACATTTTAATGTAGAAACTTGACTCATTTTTCAAATACATACAAAATGACTAGTTTCTAATTCTACCAAAACATGAGAACGGCACAGTTATCTGTCTGCAAACACATGAAATACACAAATGATTATCTACGAATGGTTTCTAAATGCACACACACTCACAATAAGATGCTAGAAAAAAAGTAGCTCCTGCACTTTAGCAGGAGAAACACATTAGCTTGATTAAAATCAAAATACACCACGTACATCCCCTCACAAATTAATAACTCACCTTTCAAATTGTTTTGTAGATTAAGAAGTATGTCAGTCACACACCAGATTTTCTTATACAGAATCTCTGTTCTGTACACCTGTCAGCAAAACCAAAGAATGGCAAAGTTTCCCTCTCATTTTCCACACATAAACATGTAATCATCAAATCACATTCCTTCCCACATTAATTCAAAAGCAAACACACATTTCTATTGGTTACACATTTCAACCCTTTCCAAATGACATGAATATGAACCCTACCCCTAATCTACCTTCTGCCTGTTACCATATAAATAGTTCATGGAACACTTAACTGAGCACACAGGTCAAAAGTTCATCACACAATGTTGCTAATCAAAACAGCAAGTGTGCTTGACTTTTCAACATATCAGCTTATCCTATGTAATGTTCCTTTCAATCAGATTTTGTTCACCAATAAGAATCATACTTTCAAAAAACAGAAACATGCACCCTAGTTTTCAGTGTAGAATGTTCTCAAACAACCAATCATTTCTTTTCTTTTGTTAAAACTGCATCTTATCCACCATTTTAGTAAAAATCTTACTTTTCAAACTGCCATTGCATTTACAGACACCATCTTAGTGCATCCAGACCTCCCTTCTTGATGCTTAGAGTGTGGATTGTGGGACACAGCTATATTTTCTGGAGCCAACGGTATGCAGAAAACAAAGGAATTCACAAAGACCTAGGTTTACCAAATGTAGACATTAAATAGATTGGACAGAGAGGGTTAAAGTGGCACCAATTGATGCCATTGGTTAAATTCTTTTTGCATCTCCAGCACCCTGACCTCATAATTGTGCACTGTGGTGGCAATGACCTTCGCACTTTGACTTGGGTAGGTCTGGAAATGCTTATGAAGGACACCTTTAGAGAATTGATGCCACTTTTCCCCAAAACTACCTTTGTCTATTCTAACATATGCCAAAGGCAGAAATGGAACAGGTCCAATCAATTTTGTCCACAGATTGAGAAAGCTAGGAAACATGTGAATAAATCTATTTCTGCTTTTCTCCGAGACTATACAATGGGGTCCATTTACCACAACAATCTGTGTTTCAATATGGATGGCCTTTCTAGGAGAGATGGTGTACATTTTATAAATGAGGGAAACAGAGTATTTCTCATAAACTTTAGACTCTGCATCGGTACTTACTTGTAAGTACTAAAATCTCTCAATAAACACAAGGGCTCTTTTTAGAGCCGCCTAAGAACTAAAAACATAAGCTTGATGTATATCTGAAAAATATTATTTGTTCTTTGGCGCACACAACGCACCAAAGTAGTGCAGCCAACGCGTACAAGTTGTGCACCACACGTGCTGGAGATGCACACCCTACGGGTTAGAAGCCGTGCATCTAACGCATGCACACCAGGGGGCTGCACTGAGCGTCGCGCTGGGTGTGCGACTCCTAATTTTACCGTAAAAAAAAAATAGCCCCTAGCACTAATTTTTATTATCCCCGGGGACCCCATCCCCCGGGGCTTATCAAAAAAGTTGGGGGCCGTGGGGGGAGCCCCAATGCCCCCATGGTCCCAGGCGGCTTCCCGCGTCCTTCGGGAGCCGGCATTGCTTTTTCACATGCGGAGCTGCTAACATGCAGCTCCCTGTGTAGAAAAGCAATCTGGTTTGGATTTTGAAAGAGAGAGCAGGTTTCCCAGCTCTCTCTTTCAAAATCCAAAGCACGTTTGCTATGGGAGGGCGGGAGACTCCCGCCCTCTCATAGCAAACAGCGGTGCCCCTGGGTGGGCACCCCAGGATACTGCAGGAGCCGGCCCTGGGGGGTGGCGGTCCCCAGGGCCCTTGAGAGCTCCAGGTGGGGGGCACACAGCCCCCTCCCACAATCCATAAAACCCTGGGGGGGTGGTACCAGGGGTTTGGGGGGGCCATTGAGCCCCACCCACAAATTATACTGGGAGGGGCCCTTGAGCCCCTCCCAACAATTTGTTTTATAGCCCTGGGGTGGCGGTCCCCGGAGCTAGTGGGCCCCTCTGGGGCCCATTTAAATTTATTAATTTTGTTCCCGGGATTGACAACATTTAAGCAAAAGGCACGAGTCTGAACTGAGGACTACCTCTTTGCCAAATTTGGAGTAATTCCGTTCAGCAGTTCGGGCTGTAGCTGCGGCTAAAGGTCCTATGGGAAATTGCATGGGGAAAATGCATTTTGGGAACCCCCTTTTTTCTCAGCCCCCGCTTGACGAATGATCCTGAGACTTTCAAGATAGGATCAGACCGGATCTGGCCAAAAGTTTTGCAAATTTCGCGAAGATTCATCAATCGGCGCGAAAGTTATTGGCAATAGAATGTAGCAGATTTCCAATGGATAATAGGTCCTAACTATAAATACCTTAGGTTTTAGGGACGTTACAGTTAGTTGAACATTTCACTCATTCAAAATGATAGAAATTCTGCTGTTATAGTTAGTTGAGCTAAATATAACTTGCGCCCCCGCAATGCACTGCTAATGACGTCACAAAAACTGCAAATCTCACCACTCTTCCATCGATACCTTCCGCCAACAAAATCACCACAAACCAGAGCCACAACTAACGCTAATGATATGCAAACTAGGCGTTCCCGAGCAAAAAAAAATGCGAAAACACCACTTCCCCATATTTTTAACAACCAGCCAAATCTGCAATGCTATCTAAAAACAGGCGATAGGCCGACTTACCAGTAACAAATTAACATCAACCTTTAACTGATGTAAGGACTTCAACCATCGACTGCGTAAATTACACCCAACTCACACCCACATTTAAAGAACAACACGTGATAGAGGTACTAATCATGCAGCTCCGACACCCAACAAGGCCACAACACCCAGCGCCACCACCACCAGAACCTTCCCCCCGGGACCACCCCCCTTCGCTAATACCACCAAGGCAGCGCACAACAGGACAACCGACCTTCCCAAAATACCATATCCCCTCAACCGCACAATAGCTGAATGTTTGGAGATGTGGCAACCAAGTATGTGTGAAGGAGGCAAGTCGCCCATCAATAATAATTCACACAATGCCAAGTGTACCGGTGATGTGCTGCACAGACCTCACTACGCAAAGCACAAACCTCTCCATGTGGAGATATACTATTGATACTTGTAGTATAGTGCACAGTGGACGCAACCATATTACCGCAGGCAGTGGGGAAGATCTCGGTCATGTTGCTGTGTTGTCCCCCCCCTTGAAACAGAAGCAGAGTGGGCTTGTCCAACATACGCCACTCCGGCGTAGGAGTATTGATGGATAGGCCAGAACCTGGGCGTGGTTCACTTGTGGGAAGACCAACGAGTCTGCCTGAGCGGCAGCCCTCACCCTGGTACGTGGCTGCCACCATGACCGTGGGCCTCCTCCACACAAGTCCCATGCGAACCCAGCGCCACAGCACCACAGACTTATGTCTGTACTGACTACTACTTTCGATTTACACTGCGGACAGCAGGGTTCACAACTTGAATTCAGCCTTGATTTATTAATTGCACAAAGAACTGTACTCTATGTACTCAGATTTTGTGAAGAAGTGACAAAAAGCATTCCTCGATGTCTATGCTAACTACTGCCTTTGATATTTACTGCAGACACAGGGTTCACAACTTGAATTCAGCCTTGATTTATTAATTACACAGAGAACTGTACTCTATGTCCTCAGGTTTTGTCAAGAAGAAGTGACAAAAAGCATTCCTCAATGTCTATGCTAACTACTGCCTTCGATCTACTCTGCGAACAGCAAGGTTCACAACTTGAATTCAGCCTTGATTTATTAATTGCACAGAGAACTGTACTCTACGTCCTCGGATTTTGTCAAGAAGAAGTGACAAAAAGCATTCCTCGATGTCTATACTAACTACTGTCTTCAATCTACACTGTGGACAGCAGGGCTCACAATTCAGATGCAGTGGCGATTGCAGAGGACACAGTCCAGTTTGCAAGACACGTTGCTCCCACTGTGGCCCGCCGAGACCATGACTCATCGCAGGATGAGCACATGCTGTGTGCTTCAGGTGCTACTAACTCACTGCACCATAAATCATCCCCACGTGGCCTTATGAACCACGTATCATCGCAGTGTGCGCACACGCCAAATACTCCAGGTGACAGGAACTGTGCAGCTCAACTCAACGCCACGTGGCTGTGCGCCCATGCTGACCGCTGCCTGTCCCCTACACTGGGCTTACACAGTTCACAATTCAACATTAGTAGCAAAGCAAATTGTGTAAGAGACTATAATGGTTTAAGAAGACCAAATACTTACAATCTGTGCAGCTCAAGTCAGCGTCACCTCCCTGTAGGCCTTTGCTGACTTCTGCCTCCGGCCTACACTGTGGAAGACCGACGACACGTGATGCCAACTAACCCTGTTCAACACAAGTCGATCCCACATGTGTAACTGGTTCTTGATTCCTAAATGGCAGCGACCCCAACTTCGTGGCACCGGCCACACCACCAAACTACCTTCAATCAGTGAAGGATATTTGCGTATGGAAAGGCAGCAAAACGTGGTGCCACTGAACCTGTACTACGCAGGCCGGTGAAGCCACTAACGTATGCACGTGGCTGTGGGCCCTTCCTCACCGCTACCTCTAACTTATACTGTGAAGACCGTCGACACATAGAGCCACTAACCGTTCAACACAAGCGTACATGTCTAACTGTGTCCTGAGTCCTAAATAGCAGTGGCCCCAAGTCCGTGAGTCAACCACAGCACCAGACTCCCTTCGATCAGTGAGACATATTGCCATATGGAAGGCTGACGACACATGCTGCCACTAACTTTGTTCCACACAAGCCGATCCCACATGTGTAACTGTGTCCTGAGTCCTGAATGACAGCGACCCCAACATCTTTGCAGCGCCACAGCACTAGACTCCCTTCGATCACTGAAGCATTTTTCCATATGCAAGGCCGGTGAAATGAAGTCCCCCTAACTCTCTCTAACACCAGCCGATCCCATATGTGTAACAGAGTCCTGAATGGCAGCAACCCCAACTTCGTGGCAGGGACCACAGCACCTCACTCCCTTTGATTAGTGAGGAATATTTACAGATTGAAGTCTACCGACAAGTGGTGCCACTGAACCAGCACTACGCAGGCCGGTGACGTCACCAACGTATGCACGAAGGCTTTAGGTCCTTCCTCATCGCTACCTCTGACCTACACTACGGTCAGCAGTCTTCACAATTCAGATACAGTCCCGATTCCACATGATGCAGTCCAGTAGGCAAGACACATTGCTCCCAGTGCGACCCGTCCACATCAAGCATCATCACAGGCTCATACACTCTCAATGCTTCTAGTACCACTAACCATATTTAACACAAACAAATCCCACATGTGTAACTGTGTCCTGACACCTGAACAGCAGTGACCCCAAGTTCGTGGCACCGACCACAGCACTAGACTCCCTTCAGTCTTATTTGTTGTTCTTTTCTTTAAATCATTTTTTTTATATGTAAATCTATGCATGACTAAGATTCTTCTTTGTTCAACCGCACAGGGATAATTCTGGGCCCAAGATAGCTGTTGGGGGTATGTTGGTAATGTGGAAAAAGGGTATGTTACCTCCTAATGTGGGGAGAGGGAGCGTCCAAAGGTGTATCCCTCACAGAAAGAACTCCGATATTTTTTCACAAATGCCTCGGACAGATGCCAGCTGACGGACTGGGTCACAAAATGGTTTTTCAATACATATGTAGTGTGAGCTATGAACAGTTCGGTCCCAGGCTCGCAGAGCGACAGCTGTGGCCCGTCCGCTTGACTCACAGACGCAGTACTACGAGCCCTCAGCGTCATTGTGTCTATCCCTGCCCTGTTCCATCGTACGCCACGCCATTCCGATTACTTTCCAACGTTGGCCCCACATATCTACCTGTCACAGGCGTACTCGCTGTTGGTGTGCAGGTCAGTGGTCTAGTTCTCAACATCTCACGGCCACTCCCTGAGGGCAAGTTTGCACCTACACCACACTCATCCGGCAGATACGGCACAGGCCATCTGACCACGCAAATATAATAGATCGACAACGTCACATTCTTTATTGCCGGTGCTGACTAGCTGGCCAACGGTCCACAGGTCTCAACCATAAAGAATCCACTAAAAGTTGCACATAAGGTTACTCGCACCCTCAGCTATATGGCCATCAGCGGCCTACGATCCCCATGGCACAAACTTCATATGCATAGGGTTACTGCCACCCCAAACTCAAGTGACCATCAGGAGCCTACCACCACATGCCACAAACTTGAGTTCCACTGGCTTAGCGGCACCAAACCCTGAGGTGCTCTCCGCCATTGATGACTCATGACTTAGTGACATGTGTGAGATATGCCAGACCGCAGAGAAGCTCAAGTGGTCTCCACAATTCAGGACTCAGCGACATCTGTCAGATCCGCGAAGAAGCTGATGTGGTCTCCGCCACTCAGGACTCAGCAACATCTGTAAGATCTGCACACAATGTGATGTGGTGTCCGCCTTTCAGGTCTCAGGACTCTGCAACACATCTGAGATTGGTGGGGTTTTGACGGGCACGTGCAGTCCGCCCACTGCTGCACACTCCGATGGCACCAAGTAATTATTTGCTAAATGATGTGCAGAGGCGATAGTTTCTCTCTCTCTCTCTCTCTCGCTCTCTCACTTCCCTCTCTTCTCTCTCTCTCTCACTCTCTTCATTCCTTTCCTTCTATCTCTCTGTCCCTTCTCCCCTTCTCACTCCCTTTCTTTCCTTCCCTCTCTTTTTCTCTCTAGCTTGTTTTTCCTTCTCTGTTTCTCTCTCTCAGTCCTTTGATATGCACATTTCACACGTCCTTATTTTGTGCTTTATTTTCCAAGCTCTGTCGTCGACATCCATGGTCCCCAGAGGAATCTTCCACCTTGTTGTTTTCTATTATATTTGTTAAGTTTTATTTATGGTTTATTTTTTATATATATTAATAAAAAAATTGAAAATAGTTTATGGTTTATATAAGTTTATAAAAAAAGAAAGTTTGACAAAAAAAATTATAAACCTTTTCGATTGTTTTCTTAACTGCTGTGTGACTCTTTCTTGTTTTTATTACTTTTATTTGCTGGTATCCACCATGGTGTTAAATTTTAGAGCACTTATCGCGGGAATACTATTGATCTCTCCAGTTTACACCAACTTCTAAATACTGTATTAGATTTATCTCAAATTTAGTTGCATTAAAGTGCTAATAATGAAATGCAGAGTAGCCGTTCCCGTGCAAAAAGAATCGAGGTGCACCTTTGCGATTTATTCTAAATACTAAAATCCTGTATTGAATTGCGCTGACGTAGTGTCCGTGTACAGGAAGTGCAGTAAGTGTGTCTCTGTGTTCTGGTGTGACCTGCTACAAGAGCCACAGCAAACGATGTTGTGAAATGGCATACACCACCACCAAACAGCACTCTCATGGTGTAGTTCGAATTCCGCACGACATGCCGAAATACGCATTACAATGCTGTGCCGTACGAATGCATGGAATACAACAGCGCACCATACAAAAGTATGAGGGCTCGAGGGAGGGAGGAGCAGCTGTTTGGTAACGTAACACAAAGTGAACCCACCCATGTGCCACGTGCTGGGCATCTCATCCATGATGCAACACCCACGACCGGCCTTTGTACACATCCTACATGAATGCAGCGTGGTTTTCACTTCTATGCTCATTCAGTGGTGTGATGTTGCCGGGTTGTTTGACTTATGCTACTTATTGGTGTGTTTCATTTTGGCCATTGTTTGTCTATACTTGTGCTGTACTTGACTGTACATGTGTGCCATTGTGCCAATCTCCCCCGTCCCCCACTCCGTGCTTCTTCCTCTTCCTGGTGCTCTTCTTTCTATAATTGTGCTCCTCCACACATAAATACATCTAAAAAACAAATTTGAATAGTTCCTTTGATTCTTTTATGTTTCAAAACTTCTCTCTATTACTGTCTTTCTAATTTTCCATATAAACAGTTTTTTAAATATTCAAGTACACATAAAAGTCAGAAATGCAACGTATTCTATCAACACACTTTCTACAACATTCTACAACACGTGGAGGTTAAAAATTCATCAATTTTTTTTAAACCTAGTGATATTTTTTTGCAACATTTTCTCGAACATTTAACGGCACCTGCAGGTTAAAAGTTCACGATTGTTTTAAGTTCGAACACTGCATTCCGAATGCAAGTAGCAGGTGTGGTTGCGTTGAGCAAATTTTATCCTATAATATGTACTCCACATTCAAACTGCTTTTTCTTAACCAATCACAAAGATGCTTTTCCACAAAATGAATGTGCACCCTACTTTTAAAACACAATGCTTTCATCTCCCAATCAGGTACCGTTTTGTATCTGAAAAAAAACTAGTTCCCTATCTTTAAACATATCTCTTATTAAACGAAGGAACTGCATGAGCTACAGACATCTTTCCATACCTTCCAGCCATACCTTCAAAATGCTAGTGTGGATCGTAGGACATAGCTATGTTTTCTGGTGCAAGAGGTATGCAGAACAGAAACGTATGGACTTAAACCTCGGTTTACAAAATGTGGACATTAAATGGTTTGGACAGAGAGGATTGAAGTGGCACCAATTGTTGCCTTTGGTTAAAACCTGTTTGCATCTCCAACACCCTGACCTCGTGATTGTGCAATGTGATGGAAACGACCTAGGCACATTGACTGGAGTAGGTTTGGAAATGCTTATGAAGGACACCTTTGGACAATTGATGTTACTTTTGCCTCAAACTGTCTTTGTATATTCCAATATATGCCAAAGTCAGAAGTGGAAATGGTCCAAATAATTTTGTCCTCAGATTGAAAAGTCTCGGAAGAAAGTCAATAAAGCTGTGTCTGCGTACCTCAGAGACCACAAAATAGGGTCCATCTATAACAGCAACATACGTTTTGAAATGGCGGTTATCTATAGAAGTGATGGAGTACAGCTCAGGGAAAACGAGTTTTCCTGAATAACTTGAAGCTGTGCATCCGCACTTATATGTAGCTCCAACTAATGAACACAAGGGCACTTTTTAGAGCCACCCTATAACTTACAACTTAGGCCCACTATTTTAGGGCCACATATTGGCAACTCCCAGGCCCTCGCCAAAATGTATTATCCACACAGCTGTGGCGCAGCGGCCACACCATCTCACTCTGTAGCACAAAGCTCTTGCTTTGATCCCCGGCTCTACTCACCTATAGGGGTGAGTAGTTTGCATTTACAAATACTGTGTTGATTTACATTCGCACTCTCTATACAACACCAACTAAGCACCATATACAAGATGGACAGGTGTTACACAGCGCCCAGACTTCACAGCATAGCACACACAGTTTAGGCTCATGGTGTCATCCCCGACTCCCTCAGCAGCTCAATTTAACAGCATGACACTCTAGGCAATACCTCACTTAATTTCCATACCTGCACTTTCAGATCGGTAGTGGTCAGTAGTTCAACGGCTTTACCCCGAGTCCATCAGCAGCTTAGCTTACGCCCCCAGCGCCATCAGACCCATAGGAGTGAGTAGTTAGCACTTCACAAATACTGAATTGATTTGATACGCGCAAATTTACCTTCGCACTCCCTCTATAACACCCCCAAAGCACCACACACAAGCTACAGTGCTCGAAACATAGTTCATCCAAGTAGCTATAACTACATGCTCACACTACTTGGACAGGTATGGCACAGCGCCTAGAGCACATGACTTCACTGCATATGACACACAGTTTGGGCTCACGCTTTCTTCCTCGAGTCTGGCAGCAGCTCAGCTTAGCAGCAAGAGAATCTAGACAGTACCTCACAAATATTCCGTACCGCAGGACTTTCAGAGCAGTACGAGTCAGTAGTTCATCCTACTAGATATAAACACATGCTGACACTACTTCCACAGGTGTACTGCAGCAGCCAGTGCACATGACTTCACAGCATAACACACACAATTTGGGCTCACGCTTTAATCCCCGAATCCTGCACCAGCTCACCTTAGCAGCATCAGACTCTAGGCAATACCTCACTTAATTTCCGTAGCCCAGTACTTTCAGACCGGTAGGTATGAGTAGTTCGCTTCGCACCCCCTATATAGCACACCCTAAACACCCCACAGAGGTTACAGTGCTCCTATCATCCTCTTTCCTATGTTTTTCACCCTTTTTTCCCTTTACTAGCTTCAATGGAATCACAAAACGGCGGCCAACACTTCCTAGTTCCATTAAACTGTAGACAGTACCTCACATATTTTCCGTACCACAGGCCTTTCACACCAGTAAGGGTCAGTAGTTCATCCTAGTAGGTATAAACACATTTTGACCATTCACCCGTTCAACCTGTAGTCTTGTCTAAAGTTTCTTATGGAAATTAACATGGAGAAAACATGTTTTGGGACCCCCCCCTTTTTTCTCGGCCACCCTTGACGAATCACCCCCAAACTTTAAACATTGGAGTTGATATCAAAAAAGAATTTGTTTTGATCCAGCAGTTTTTTTCCAAGAATCTGGCACCCCCTCTGGAGCGCCTACGAAGTGATACACCACACTGGGCTTCCCTACCCCTCACGCTGCTGGGTAAAGCGGCGTTATACAAGATGATGGCCCTACCTCGGTTTCTTTATGCACTAGATAATACAACGTTCCTAGTCCCACCCCGATATTTTAAACAGATAGCTGCACAGGTCTCTACGCTTCTATGGGGCCATCGTCCTGCACGCATAGCGACCTGTGGGAAAAGTGAACGGTAATACCTTTCACTCAGCTTCAGCTACAATACAACCTGGGCCCCACCGAAACGTACATATACACACAGATAAGACATGCACTACTGGCGGTGCTACCGCCAGAGACCGAGGTCCCGGAGGTTGCCACGTTGGAAGACATCACACTGGGCTTCCCTACCCCTCACGCTGCTGGGTAAAGCGGCGTTATACAAGATGATGGCCCTACCTCGGTTTCTTCATGCACTAGATAATACACCGTTCCTAGTCCCACCCCGATATTTTAAACAGATAGCTGCACAGGTCTCTACGCTTCTATGGGGCCATGGTCCTGCACGCATAGCACAAGCAAAACTGCATAAAAGTTGGTACGACGGCAGGATAGCACTCCCCGACATACAATCATATTATTGGGCAGCACACCTTAAGGTCATCAATCAGTGGCTTCACGCGCCTCAGGACGACCCAGCTTATAGGGCAGATAGAGCCCAACTGGGCACCACTAACATGCTGCGGTATTATATAACAGAGGGCAAACATTGAAACTAGAAGGCCCCACGAAACACACGGTGGCATTATGGCACACAGCACAGGTGCGGCTGGGATGGAGAGGGGTTATCACTAAACGTACTCCACTTTGGGACACCAAAAGACTGGGACAACTGCGCAACAGCAAAGGATTTGAACAATGGGACAATATAGGCATCTCCACGGTGGGCGACCTGTGGGAAAAGGGAACGGTAATACCTTTCACTCAGCTTCAGCTACAATACAACCTGGACCCCCACCGAAACTTACAGATACACACAGATAAGACATGCACCACTGGCGGTGCCAGAGACCGAGGTCCCGGAGGCTGCCACGTTGGAAGACAGACTGCTAACTGATCACATGCAAAAACGCGCCACATCTCTCAGATATAGAAAACTAACCAACAATCAACCAGACCCGACAGTCTCCTTACGGACCAAATGGGTGGCAGAGGTGGGAGAAATTGATGACAGGAGGCCCTGGCGTCACCCAAAGTTTTGCAACAAGTATACTACACTAAGACCACACTACATAAAATGCAAAGGGCGCAACATCCATATTGCCTGAGAGGATGTGGAGAGGAGGGGTCACTTATTCACACACTATGGGAAGGTGCAGTTATTGCAGATTATTGGTGGAAGATCCTGCGTACAATGTCACAGACGATGGGGATATCACTTTTTCTGGAGCCGAGTAGCTGCCTGCTCAATATCTGGGAGCCCAATGACCTCACACGCCATGGACAAACATGGGTCACGTTAGGGATCATGGTAGCAAAACGAAATATTGCACAGAAATGGGGTGCAGTGGAAGTACCTTCACTGGCGAGTTGGTGCAGAGATATGGATCTGATTATGGTGACGGAACGAACAGTGTATACCAATCGGAAGAGCCCCCGTAAATGGACTAAAATCTGGTCCGCCTGGAATACATATAGAGGGACATCTGTGATCCAATACCAGATTCGGTCAAAGATAGTTCAGATGAGGAGTGAGGAGAAGGGAGGGGGGACAAGGCAGGGACTGTGTTACCGATGGAGAGAGTGCAAAGACTACGAATTGCTGTTGAGGTCAAAATGGCAAAGAATTTGAATATTTGTAACCTACCCAAGCTATATGATTTACTCTATGCTGTCACTATGATTAATATGTTGAATAACTACAATAAAAATATATTTGAGGAAAAAAAATAAAGAAAATACATTTAAAAAAAGAATTTGTTTTGAAAATTTCACGAAGATTCGTCAATCGGTGCCAAAGTTATTGGGAATAGCATGTTGCGATTTTACGATGGTAACTAGGTCCTAACTATAACTTTAACTACCTACTGGCGACCGTCAGTAGGTAATATATATGTATATATATGTATATTACCTACTGGCGGTCGCCAGTAGGTAGTTATAGTTAGGACCTAGTTTCCATAGGAAATCCGCAACATTCTATTGGGAATAACTTTGGCGTCGGTGGACGAATGTTTGCGAATTTCTCAAATTAGGTGGCCAGCTCCGTTCCGCTCCTTCCCCGAAAGTTTGGGGGGGATTCGTCAAGCGGGGGCTGAGATAAAAGGGGGGTCCCAAAACGTGTTTTCTACATGTTAATTTCCATAGGGCGGTTGGACTCACTTTTAGTCCGAACGGCTGAATGGATTCCCACCAAACTTAGCAAAATTGTAGGGACTGGTAGCCCGATGTGCCTTTGCTATGTCTCAAGATATGTGCTCCAGAGGAGCGCACCCGGCACGTAACGCGAGTGCGCGAGCGGAAAGCTGATTGGCTCTCGGGTGTCTGTCAACATTCCAAACAGTCCGGAGCAGCCGCCATCTTGTGTCTCGGTAGGATCGAGACACAAGAGGTGGCAAAAACAAAGGGGGAAATGACCAAAAGTGGGCAGGGTAGACCCCCCTGACCCCCTAGGTTTGATGTGGGGGCCATAAAAGGGCCTCGGGCAACAAAAAACATTTTTTTTTTCGATTTTTGCACGGGGAGCGCCTGGTACGCGCACCGGGGAGCGTACCATGGGGAAAACCCAGTGAAACAGTAAAATAATAATTTAAGCCACTGCTCTTTTCTTACCCTTCCACACCCCCGTTCCTTTACTACATTTTCTTCGCATATCCCCATGTTCACTCTCCTTCTCCTCACTCTCCTCCCCCACACTCACCTTCTTTGAGTCCCCCTAGTTCACTTCCATTCTCCTCTCGTCCCTTTCTGTGCTTTTCTCACTCATTTTCTTCTAGTTTATCAATGCACTCCACTTCACTTACTCTTTTTCATTTTTTTAAGAACACAGCTCTTTGATGAGAATTGGAGGTAGTTCTGAAAAGAACCTTTTTTTGCTTCTTTTTTTCTTTTTTTAGAACAAAAACAAAAACAGTGAATGGGAAACTGCTCAATAGGAGCAAAAAAACAAAACAAAATTAGGGCTGGGAATGGCAGCGATGGTTATCCAATGCTCGAACCATGAGCAGAACACTTTGTTCCCCATAGCAAAGTAACTTATCGCAATATCTGCATTTAATAACGCCTTTATTAAAAGCAGGCTGGATGTTGGGAATCTGTTCTTGTGATTGCTCCCTCCCTGATGCAGTTTGTCCTCCGGTTGAAGTAGAGGCCCCATCACTGGGAGCCTCTCGTGCCAGAGCCCTGACACTCTCCCGGGCAAAGTTCTAGGGGTGCCTCCTCTCGACATGTCGAATCATCATCGAGTTTCCAAATGAATATTTCTTTTTGGGGTCACCCCGTGACAGGACAGTTTTACAAATCCTGCACTCCACCTTTGGAGCATTTACTTTTTTCTGCTCAGGTGGAATGGAAAAAAACTTCCATATGAAGTGTTCTTTTATTTTCGGATGAGGAACCTCTTCATCCAGAAATTCCTCTAACTCATCTTCACTGCTGGATACTCTGGCAGCCATGGTAATGCAAGATATTAATTTAGCAAAGAGCCGACAGCAAAAAGAGAGGTCTTGCAGTCACAAAAGTGAAAGAAGAAGTGAAGGAAATGGGTGGGGATTTCATTCTTTCTAAAAAAAAATGTTAGCAACCAATGAAAAGTGTTATTTTCAGGTCACATGACCCGACGCGCTTACGCTACGCGCCCCGGGGCGCGCCCGGAGGCGCTTAGCGTAAGCGCGTTAGGACGCACCTGGCGGCGCTTACGTTGCACGACGGTATGCGTTCGGGCGCTTCCGGGTGCGCTTACGCCGTGCGTCATAAGACGCATCACGCGGCTACACGATACGTCACGATAATGTTTTCGTTCGCGCCAATAGCGCTAACGGGACGCTCACCGGTATGCGCACCGGGGCGCGCCGTAACACTGCGCTTACCCGTGCGTTCACCGGTACGCGCACCGGGAGCGCACCAAGGCAAAAAAATTAAAAAATTGTATTACATAAATATACAATATAGGATTCATTATAAAAAATATTATATTTCATAGCTATAGAAATTAGCTATTAAAAAACCTATGAAATTCACTGAAAAAAACATAGGTTTGAGGCCCTATATATAGTTAGGAATTAGCATTTACAAAACCTATGAAATTCAATGAAAAAACCATAGGTTTCACACCAGTTATAGTTAGGAATTAGCATTTAAAAAACCTATGAAATTCATTGAAAAAACTATAGGTTTCACACCAGTTATAGTTAGGAATTAGAATTTAAAAAACCTATTAAATTCACTGAAAAAACCATAGGTTTGACACCAGTTATAGTTAGCTGGAAATTTTACTCGCATAAAACCATTAAAATTCCCACGTTATAGTTAGTTGGACTCACTATAACTTGGGCGTGCAATGCACTGCTGATGACGTCACATATTACATCACTCATGACATGGTCAGTGACATCACTCATGACGTCACTGATGACACCGTCCTTGTGACAGAGTGACAGACCTCCTTTCACTGTAATGTAATCCTTGAAACACATATTCAAAAATAGAAACTAAAATTTTCAAAAAAATGGAGATACCCATACCAGTTACAACAACCAATTCAATAATTCCACCATCTATATACACATCCACTCATTGACCAACAGTTCTATATAGTCACTCATACATATACTCACTCATCATATGTAGTGATACACCTATACATCCTGTTACACACCAACAGTCATCCAAAAGATACTCTCACACATACTCACACATGCAAATAAACTATTGAACCTCCATTTATTTGCATATACAGCTATACACACACTACCACCTTACTTCTAAGGAAACTTACACATACTTATTCTCTTAAACAATCACTTATAGAAACACATACTTATTTAAACAGGAACTCTTATAATCTCTTACTCTCACATATACTCACTAATATACATCAATATTCACATATATTAGATTAAAACATATGTAGTTACTGATAAAGACACTAGTGAGACAGTCATTCACTCACTAACACACACATATACACACTCATCCACCCACACAGTCCTGCACATATGCTGTCTTCAAAACACATACAAACAGAGAGTCAGTCACTCATGCATCTATGTTCTAAGTAATACCCCCACCAAACATATAGACACTCATACTGATATTAAAAAAAACATCTAATAACCCATATACATACACATATAGCTACTCACCAACCCATGCAGCCACTTATACACAAAGTGAAACACTAATCCATATATTTAAATATTTAAACATTACTCACTAATATATGTATTCACTAAGATACACTTAATAAGCCAGTTAACCAATCAATTTGTTTTAAAAAAAACATCCATGTAAACACGTATTTAAACATTTATTCTTCCATCAACTTTTACATATACATATATAACACACGTTTATTTTTTTTAATACACACATTCACTGGATGGTGTCATCAGTGATGTCATGAGTGATGTCACTGACCATGTCATGAGTGATGTAAAATGTGTCGTCATCAGCAGTGCATTGCACGCGCAAGTTATAGTGAGTCCAACTAACTATAACGTGGGAATTTCAATGGTTTTATGCAAGTAAAATTTCCAGCTAACTATAACTGGTGTCAAACCTATGGTTTTTTCAGTGAATTTAATAGGTTTTTTAAATTCTAATTCCTAACTGTAACTGGTGTGAAACCTATGTTTTTTTCAGTGAATATATAGATAGATAGATAGATAGATAGATAGATAGATAGATAGATCGATAGATAGATAGATAGATAGATAGATAGATAGATAGACAGATAAATAGATAGATAGATTTATTATCACAAATTCAAGTAATGGAGTTTTCAGCTACCTGCAGCCTGCTGACACAACAAAAATCAATAATAGACCAATCAAACATTAAAGGAGGCCACGTCCTTGCCTTATTCAATTATGTAATGTCAAGAGATGGAAACAGTTGAGATCAAACACTCTCTACGCTATAATTATAGCAGGCGGCTTCATCTGATACTGATCCTATGCTTGGCACACATATTATTATTGTTCAATTGGCTGACACATGAGACTCCTACGTCTGGAGCCAAATTACTGGTGGTGACGCAGCTCATTTGAGGGAACGTGGAGTTACTTATCAAGCCTGCGAAGCGGGCATACAAATGTCTCCTAGAAGGTAACTCTCGGGAGGGCAGGCTGATGCCATATTGGTATATATTATAGGTAGCTGCCTTATGGTATTACCATAAGTGGACACATGAGGTGCAAAATGCCAGACGCTACCTTAAATCTGCCTTGTTGCTAGGTAAATGTGAGTGTCCAAATAGGAGATTTTTATTTTGCTTGGGGCTGTGAAAATTCTTGCAGTTGGCCTAGCCCTGTGTTGTGGAGATTCCAGGCTCTGTTGGAGGGCCAGGAGATATTTGCTCAGGCCTAGCACCTTTGTGTCAGTCTGTACCACATTCTTGTATTTTTCCTAGCTTCTTATATGCTTCTGTACAAACTATTTAACATGGGTGTTGTAATAATTATCGGAGTGTGTTTTAAAAGACATTTTTCGTGAGGATTGCATTTTATGCTCAGTGATTAAGTATAGGTAAGGAGGACAATTAGCAATATCTGGGTTATTGATTGTTCCCAAACTTTCAACAAGTTAATACAGTATTTCTGGAGCTTCTACCCCCGTCTGTATCCCTTAGCTCTCTCCACTCCAGCTATTCCCCCTCTGCTCATTGCCAGCCCCTTTTATTGTAAGAGAGAGTACCACTAGTGCTGGTGGTGCCCCTGGCTAAATTGGGGCACCACCATGCAGCCAAATGAATGCAAATTAGCCCATGAAAGGCATTATGGGGCTCTCCTTGCCAGGAGCCGTGAATAATAAACAAGCAGCTTTGAACGCTCATTTATTCTTCTTCTTTTTCTATTTATTTTTTTTGCAGGTCCCCCGGTCCCACCCTGGAAACCCACAGTTTTTATTTTCGTAGTGGACCATGGGAGAGCCCTTGGTGCCCCACAATCCTGCCAGCTCCCTGCAAGCTGCCCCATAAAATGTCCTGGCAGCGAAAAACTCCTAAATTCATTTTTTACTACTGCAAGACTTGCCTCTCCCATAGCGTAACATTGGCATGACCTTATTACATTTAATGTAATTTCCAAATGGGAACAGGTAACAAGTTCACGTTTGGTGTTTTTCGAATTGTAATGAGAAATCCTCTTTTATGGTAAAGGTGGGTTTTAAATTACAAATTTGAAAATTCCACTTTTAGGAAGTTGGAAGTTTAGGAGTCCTAACTTCACTACTACTAAATGCCTTCTGTGAATACCAAAAGTAGCACGTTTAGGATTTTATCTCATATTAGTTCTGTGAATCGAATAACCCATTGTCACTAAAATGGGTTATCACCCTTCATATATGATCCTTAATATGTTTTCTAAAAGAGGCTCACTACATTGTATTTCAATGGGACTATGACCGCAGGGTCCTGTAAGGGTTGCCAAAAAATGTTGTCCAGGTTGGTGTCACCCAATCAAAGGGGTGTTCCCTTGTGACGCACCAAACGGTCTGGGGGGTCATGGTGTCCTCAATCTGCCCCATACATATTGTTATTTCATTTTCATGATTTAGGGACTATGTACCTGAGTCCACTAATGGCTGCCACAATATATTGTTTGTGTTGCGGCGAGCCAATCAGGATTAACTAGTCCTCTTTAAATTGGCAATTCGGAGCATATCTGGACACCAACCATCCACATATATCTAACTTTCTAACCTCTTCATGACCAACCCGTACCCTTATTTAAACACTATGGGGCTGATTACGATGCCGGTCGGAAAGCCTCCGACCACTAGTCGAAAGCTTTGCGACCATGGTCGGACACTTTCTGATCAACTCGGTGGGTTTGCAGTCCAACCGACCGATTACTATGTCAGCGGAGAGAACGTAAACCGGCGGGTGATTCTGACTCCGTTATGACCGAATCTCGGAGTATTCCTGTCAGTCCGAACCGCACCGTAATCACCTATGGACGGCGTTTCCGCCGTCGGGATTGCGATGTCGGTTTCCAACAGCCTTTCCGTGCCAGCCTTCCCGACATGGAAAGCCTGTCGGAGAGCAATTTTTGTGGCCCCCTTGCCTCCGCAGCCTACGGTTGGTGATCTAGGTGGTACCTATTGTACCTCCATGGAAAACACCATACTGTGTGGCAGGCACCATGGGGTGCCTGCCACAGGGTGCATGGATTTACACACACACCCATTTCTCCAGTTTACGGCCGTAACATAATCTTCCAAAGAGAAGAATAGGAATCTGACCAAACAGTGTTCAGTCGCATCATAACCAGGCGGTTAGAATCGCCGACCTCAGCTCAGTCGGTCCCGAGTCCAAGACGGTGTCGGTCGGAGGCAACTCCAACCGACATCGTAATAAGCCCCTAATTTCTTGAAACCCCCTGAACGGATTTACACCAAATTACAAAAAGCTAAATTTCTGTGTAAAATTTAATTTTTTTGCCAAATATGGTGTAATTCCGTTCAGATATTTGTTCTATGTCCAAGAGTAAAGTTTCCTAAGGGGATTAACAAGGGAAATCTGACTTTTGGAACCCACTTCCTTTGTCATGGGCCTGTCTTAACCGATCAGTGCAACATTTTCCTTGAAGAAGTCGAGATCAAAGAAGTGTTTTTTTGGAATGTTTTGTGCAGATTCGTCATACGTCACCAATGTTGTTAGCAAAACAAAAATGCTCTTCCTATGGAAACTCTGAGCTAACGATAGCTACACAGTAGTGACTGCCACTGCGTCTTAGTTATTTAAGTGAGGATGCACACTGTGGCCCAATACTTTTCTTTAGCGCCCACACCAGAATTGCCAAGTGAAGGGGTTGCCAAATACAAAGTCTGGGTAGTTTTAAATACACCTCATGCTTCTTTCTTCAACCACACTAGCCTACTTGTCCCTTCATCTCACTCTGGCAGGCTCTTTTTCTTACCTTCTCTCACTCTCTCTCTCTCTTTGTCACTATTTTCCTATTTATTCCTTCGTTCTCACTTTTCTTCCTTTCTCTCCTTTCCTCTGGGTCAAAGTCTCTTGATGAAAAAATTCCCCCAAAATAAGTGCCATTTCTCTTCACCTGCACCAGCGGGACAAATTAGGCAAATAGTGTATTTGTATTTTATATTTTCCTTTAGTTTAGTTCCTTGTCATTCAAACAACACAAAATCAACTCCAGGAAGTAGCTCCTTTTTTAGTCATTGCGGTTTCTTATCTTACCTAAACAGAAACTGCTACCAGGTAACACTGGATTGTTTTCATTCACTGTGGTTTCATTACACTAACAAATTCAAATGTAACTGCATTTTTATCATAGTAGGCCCAATTCACAAGCTCTTTTGAAACCCTAAATGCCACTTCGGAAGACAGAAACGACATTTGAAAGGCAAGCAGACGTCATCAAACACCCACAAACTGGTACATTTGAACCAGGAAATTTTCCACTCAATGAAGACAGGTAAATATACTCTTAAAGTCCACATACGAGCTTTACTCAACTATTCCAGGGCGCTGTGAAGTGACATGAAAATTAATATGCTAGCGCTTTACAAAGCTAATGAAATAAATATAATATAGCATAATGACGTCTAAAATGCCACAACTAACAAAAGTTGTCAAAAGGCACTTACAGAGGCCAAGGGTTCATGTCATATTAAGATCACTTTAGGCAGCTACCTTGTGTTATCAAAACATACGACCATACGATGGTGCCAGATAGAAGCACGTGGCCTAAAACGCCTTAATCCCGTGAGAGAGGGAGCACCCAAATGGGAAAATTTAATTTTACCTGCCGCTCGGCAAATCATTGCATCAGAGCTGCTGAGGCCCAACTAGTTTAGTTGTCGATAAGGACGCAGCACAGAAGCAGCCTCTCTCAATAGGTGCTGGGAGTGGCTGTTTACAGTTATTTCCTTATTTCTATGCACCCGTTGATACAGTGAGCAAGAGGCTCTCACTGATATCTTGAGGGACTGGAGGGATTTTTCTGGAAGATTCTTGGGCTGGTTTTCTTTCTTCTTGACAGGAATGTCCACTGTAGATCCGGGGTGGGGGGGTGGAGGGGGCTGGGGAGCCCCAGGGGAAATTGAGTTGGCCTTCACAAACCCTATACACAAAGAAACTAGATTGAACTCTTCCTAGTCGCTGGTTGTCCTGAAAATCTGATGTGAGTACAACCCTCTGGTCCTTGACCCTTGACAACAACTTTGGAAAAACCCAAATGAGACTGTCTAATTACTCATTGTGTGTTTTCCTCTCTGGTACTCGTGAAGTGTCAGATGAGGAAAAATAAGGGCAAGTCCCCGAAAATAAGTGCCGGTCTCCACGAGGCAACCCCCGGCTCAAATTAAACACCGGGTGTTGCAGAAAGTGGTGGACCATTGCACATCTCCCTTATGAGTTTGCAAATGACGACCAATGGTATCGCCTATTGGAAGCTTTTCAAGACATCTGGAATATGTGCCCCTTAGACTCGAGAGAGCAGGTGGTGCAAGGGAAAGTACTACTCAGTCCGACAAAGACAGAATTGTTGATAAGCCACAGGGAAACTTCATTAGGAGACCACAGCCCGGGTGGTGCAGTCTAAGAACTTAGGGCCTAACTAAGACTTTTGTGGTGTGGGAGCGGGCCGCCACACCAGAGCCCCGCACCCACACTGCCACCGCCCGCCAGATTACGAGTTTCCTCGTATCTGGTTGGCGGTGCTTAGGCGGTTCCACGGTGGTGCCCATTAAAAAGGCACCATAATGGGAGCGCCAAAAGCCATTCCTGTATGAACTGTGCAGTCCATGCCGTGCAGGAAAGGGGGTGAATGCACCCTGGGGGGCACAACATGTACCCTTTTGCAGGCACCCACGGACTTGCTGAAACAGGGGGCCTTTTAGATCCCCTTGGTTTCCTCACTGCCACAGTTTTCATGTCGACCTCACCACCATGAAAACTGTGGCGGTGAGTAAACTACTAATATGCTCGGAGATGCCACAGCGGTACCGCCAACATATTAGAGCCTCTCACTGATGCGCCACCGCCACAGGATCCATGATCTCCAGCGGTTGCGGTGGACCTAAGGTGGTCGCACTGCCATAATAGTAATACAATAAAGATGGCAACAAGGGAATTTTTTTACAAGATTAAATCACAGGTGATTGATTGCATAGACTTTCATACTTCTGATCATCTAAATTAAATTAATACCTGCTATTGTTGTAATTTGTCCCACTAATTTGGACACAGTAATCAAAATACTCAAGAAGAAGAAAAGCTACACGGGTATTATGTTTGTTAAACAATATCTCTTTATATATATTTGTTTTGGAAGGGTACTGTTACGAATTACGATAAATAAGAAAATTCATCAAAAACAAATGGATTAGAAATAAATGAATTGTTCTTCACATCCACTTGTGTTGTACTCCACTCTTAATCAATAAATAACAATGAAACTTGCACAACCTAAAACAATGATTCGATTGTCTGAATTGTTTTAACTTGAAAGATATGGACAAATAATTAGTCTATGCGATCAATCACCTGTGATTTAATCTTGTAAAAAAAATTCCCTTGTTGGCATCTTTATTGTATCAAACTTCAGCCCAAGCTCGCAAGGGTTTATTTGGTCACCCACCCCTTATAAAATTATAATAGTAATACAGCTGGTGGACCGCCAGTCTGGCGGTCCAGGGACTGCCGCCATGGGTTCGTCAGTCCACTGGACCGCCAAACTCATAATCAACCCCTAAAAGTCTTTAACCGGGACCCTGGAATGAAGTTAGAAGCATTATTAATCTTTTATTAATCAAATATCGCAGAGATGGGAGAAAGTAACCAACATTCTAAGTCATTCCTGTCCTAAATATTAATAATTTGTGTTTTATACAATGCTTGATGTCGCATTTCTGCTATTTCCAAGAGCAGTAAAGAACCTGTACAAAATGTTATGGTGTTCAGTTTAGAACCCTGGGAAAGACTGAATATTGAGTTGGCCTTCTCAGAATCTGAACTCGTAACTTGCAGAAAACAGCTAATTTAGCAGTGAGTTTAACTCGCTGAGCCTTCCTGGCGGCCTCAAAGGGCAAGAATGTTATATCAAGCACCCCCATGCATATGTGTACATTTTACGTTTTTGTGTGTTGAGCAGAGGAGCAGATGAGTGATGAGTGGTTAGGCGGGAGAAAGACGCATGCCACCATTCGAGCATAAGGAACTAACATGTAAATGATTCCCATTGGAATTAATTGTTCCTGATCCATGCAACTTTTTAAAGTCAGTATATCTGGAGAATTCAAGAGTCATACCGACCTTAAGAGTTAGACACAGCTACTCAGAAAAAAAAACATCCTGAATATATAAAGAATAAGGCAAGGCTACATTTGCATTTCGGTGAATTCATATTCTTTACTGTACATTGATTTCCTATTCTCCCAGTCGTTAGAAATGATTGCTCTATTTTTTCTTACTTCATGGATTTTATGTAGCTGACATTTCGCTGTGTATATTTGGGTTAGAAGGTCAAACTCGTAGGGTGCCCGTTTTGCCTACAAACCATTAATGCAATGCTAACACCCACCAACAGCCTTGTCTTCTAAAAAAAAACATTCACAGATACAGATGGGCAATTTAAGAATCTTAGTATGAAAATGTATCTTGCGTGGGTATATGACAAATCCGGCATGGGTAGGCCCTTCTGGGCCTAGTTTGGTCACCCTTGGTGTGAGGGCTGTGATTTTGCTGTGTGTGGGCATGCACACAGACACCCCGTCTACTTTGCACGCAATTTGTACAAAACTACTGACTAGCCTGGTAGCCCAAGAGAGGCGTGTGGTATCCGAGCCAAGAAGGACAGCGGCCAAGTTATGTTATGCTGGGGATTGTTTTTATAATAACACCGCGGTTGCTGGTCAGCACTGCCCCCGCTTTTTTTGTCAATCGTGAAGTAGCCGCGTACAGTTGTGTCCCCAGACGCCCAGCCCCGTGACACCCCCCGCCCAGAATCAATCTTTGCCGGTTGAATGAAACGAGACAGTGCCCGAGATAATGAAAACCCTGACCCCACAGTTCCAGAAGGTTCGGGCGGCGGGCGCGCGCCTATAAAAAGGCCCCGCCGTGTTTGCTCCGGCCACTTGTCATCTTTTCCTCTCTGGGCTGGTGGCACCTTTGAGTGACGGGCCATGGACATCTCCATCCAGCACCCTTGGGCCCGGCGCCCCTTCTACTCCTTCTATAGGCCCAGCCGGATCTTTGACCAGAGCTTCGGCGACCACCTGCCCGAGATGGACCTCCTGCCCTCCGCAGCGGTGGGCAGCCCCCTTTACTTCAAGTTCCCGGTCTTCAAGGCGCCGAGCTGGGTGGAAGGCGGACTCTCCGAGGTAACGGTCCTCAGTGTTTGTTTAGCTCAGCTGCTAGGAAGGCATGTACTGGAGTTTATTAAAGATCCGGCCTGGAACGGAAGCACAGTATAACCTGAGGGCCTTGTGAATATTCGAGAAAAAAAGGGGGCACTTTATAGTTCAGACCTTGGGCCGGGGAAGCCCTTATGTGCCTTATCAATGGTGCGACAGGTGAATTCAATTAAGTGATGAGCAACCAAGGCGCATAAAGTTATATGACATATATTATATACATATATTACATATGTATATTACATATATTATATTACATATATACAAATAAATATTTATATATACACACACACACACACATATATATTACATATATTACATATTGTTACTGGCACAATAGAGATTATAATACGCAGCTCAAGACTGCAAGGAAAGGCAGCCTAACCAGACCAGTGCTAGCAGTGTGTGGTTGTGTATGCTTCTTCAAAACGTGTCATGACATAGTGTACCATAGCATAACTAGGAGGCAATATTATGTTATCATTGTTCTGTCTAGTGCCCACTTCAAATTGAAATGCTTCCAAGCACTTGTGGGTATGTTATGGAACACACCGAACACCTGTGAAAGGTGCAGTATTGAGAGCAATAGAGAAGACGACCAGGCCAGTCAGAAGCTGTTTTGGGGTCCAGAATAAAAACTAGTTGTAGGGTCCTTGCCCAGAGAAGCAGGTTTCTGTCTCAGCTGGGCCATTACTTTCTTCACAGCGCCTCCTTTCCCACGATCACCTTATTTGAGAGCACCTTGAAGTATCTCAGTTCAGGATGCGCACTGTACACAAATCTCTCTCATATGTGGTTTAAAAGACCGTAATGTTTCACCATCTATAATAATAAATGCTCTATATAGGAGACATAGAAAACGGACTTGCCGCTTGGATCACTAAAAAAAATTGTCTCCAGGGTAGGTGGGAAAGATTACGAGACCCATCTTTCGCGTGATTTTGACAATGTTTACTTAGAAAACATGGTTCAAGCCGGACCCTCAGCAGGGGCATAGGGAACACCCCACCCCAACCCCCCGTTTAGCAGCTTAAGAATGGGCTTCCACTGGGCCTGATCAGTTGGGGAGCTGAGTTCTCATACACATTATTTAATTGTTTATGGGCCTCTTATGTCTGCAGACAAAATGCCATTAAATAGCACCGCAAATACAACGAGAGAGGGCTGTGAGCTATCAGATGGCATGCACATAAAGAAAAAAAGTTGAATAGTAGAAAATGCAGAGATGAACATATTGAAAAGCAATGAGCATGACAGAGAAAGATATGAAAGGAAAAGTGAGGATTAGAGAAAAAAGATTGGTAGATACAAAGGGAAAAAAGAACAGAAGGCGAAAGGAAGGGTGACAGGAAGGAAGCAAACGTGAAGGGAAATATGGAGGAAAGGTGAAAGGAAGGATGAAAGGGTAAATGAATGACTGGATAGAGTGAGAGGATTAACAGGCGAAAGTGTGCACGGATGAGAATGCACAGATGAAGAGTGAATGAATGGATGGTTAAAAGATAGGTGGATACATGAACATATTGATGAGTGGATGGGTGAAAAGCTGGATGGGCCAATGGGTGTGAATATGTAAAGGTGAAAGTATGGACAGATGATTGCATGAATAGATAGAAAGGTAAATGGATGGATAGATGGAAGGCGAGTAAAAGGAACTCTTCTTAGGAAGCTTGCATTGGCTCGCTTCGCACGCGACGTCTGATTTGAGATATGTTTCAAATGGGTTGGTACTTAAATTTTCTGGCTACTTCCTTGCTTTCCAGCTTCATTAAACTGTGTAATTCTAGACAATTCCTTTTCTTCACTGTTATTCCTTTGTCATTGTCATCACGTTTGAGAGCACCATTGAAGCATTTCTATTAGTGATGCACACTGTACAAGAATTCCTCTTGTATATGGTTATAAGGCCATAATGTTGCTCCAGCTATAAAAAAAATATAGGCCTGTGCAGGGTGCACAATGCAACTGACTTGCCTCTTGAGGTATTAATAAAATCGCCAGGGCAGAGGAGTGTGATTCACTAATTCTAATAAACGCCCATGAGTCCTGTAATATAATCTAATGCGCTAAAGTGAAACAATCCAAAATACATTTTTATTATCTTAAAAGTTCTCACCCAGCTGTAAGTATAGTGATAATCAGCAACACTTGTAGCAGGGTGGGATGCTATGACTGAGCTAACAGCTGTTCTCAGCCTACTGGCGCTTCTCTGACAGACAGGCTGGCTGCAACTCAGATGGAGCAGTGGAGAACTATGGGACCCGGCTGTCACCACTTCAGTAGCCCTGCCCCATTGGCACTAGTAGCCAGGCGGGAGACTTTTGGGTGCAGGGCGCACAGCATGTGCTCTCAAGACCTAGATGTGCCCGTCACTCACATCTAGTCAGCTGCAAGAGTGGCTTGTCAGTGTGGGTATGGCCTGTTTCATAGCATGGCCTAGGATTAAAAGAAATGCACTGTGAAACATGTAGTGCTTAATTTGTGCTGGTGTTTTCTGGTGCTCAGCACCAGCGCTTAATTGCCAACACCTGCACTTACGTCCGCTGCCAAATGGTGGCACGGTTTGTATAATTTACAGATAAACAGAACATCAGTTAGTTTATTAATTCAATATACATTAAAAACAACTAATACCTGTGTCCCAAGCCATTCTTATAACTTTGGGAGCCTCAAACAGTCTGAATTGTCACACTTGTCGCAGTGTGATGATTAACCCTGGGTGCCCGATTCGGCTACGCCCACGGAGTAGGCGTAGTGTTGCCTTCTACGCATTTTGCGTAGACAGCGTAGCCGGCAACACTACGCCCACTCCGTGTGCGTAGCCGAGTCGGCCGCCACTCGCCTCCCTCCCGCCCTCCCCTAGATACATTATTTGAGCAATTAGCCTTATTAAAACAATATTAAAGCACTTACCTTGTCCGGGGCTCGTCCGGGGCTCCCTCTTGAATAGCGTCCTTTTCCTGTATACCAATGCGCATGCGCGGCCGCCCGCGCATGCGCATTGGTATCCAGGAAAAGGACGCTATTCAAGAGGGAGCCCCGGACGAGCCCCGGACAAGGTAGGTGCTTTAATATTGTTTTAATAAGGCTAATTGCTTAAATAATGTATGCGGGGGAAAGCGGGAGGGAGGTGCGTAGTGGGGCTACGCGGAGTGCGGGAGTGGGCGTAGCTTCTCGCCCTCTCCGCGTAGCTCCGCGGAGCCCCACTACGCCCACTACGCCCACCCTTAGTGATGATTAGAAGCTATGTGAGTATTGTTATGGCTGTGCTGATAGGGGCAATAGGTGGTGCAAGCTTCGGTGGCTTCCTGACGAGGGGCATGGCACTTATTGTTTTACAAATTAAGTACTGGCCAAACATGCTGTGCATGCCTACAGCCTTGCCCATAGTGTGTAGCGAGGCATGAGGAAAATTGCCCCTCCTTCGAACGGTGTGAAGCAGGTGAGTACAGCACCACAATTACTCTACAGGATGTAGCCTTACAGCTAGAGTGGTCGACATCGAAGCTGGGGAACTGGGTTTGAGTCTCGGCAACGACGCTCAACATCCTGTGATTCTGGGCAAATCACTTAATCTCCCTGTGCCTAACAAAAATGAATGTGTCCTCACGTAACAAAACTGGTGCTATGTAAAGCGCTCTGATACCCGACATCTTCGGGTCTAGTTCGCGCTATATAAAACTCTAGACAAAGTTAAAAAAGTACAAAAATAGTTTAACCCAAGTGGCTTTATTGTGAGACTGTATAAATGGTGTAAACGGATGCAAAGTGACAGGCACACATAGAGATGTGAACACCTGGTTGCATGATTGGATAAGATTAACAAAGTAATAGGTGATGATAAACATATATCATTATCTATGTGCTACTTTGAACTAGTGATAGACAATGAACCAGTCTTCCAATCTCTTGCACCATTCAAACAACTTTGATTTCCTTATCTCTGCTATGTATACGTTTGATTTGAATTCGCTTGGATTTCAGCACATATACCATATAATAGAGCCATAATGCCATTGCTCCAGGACAGCCTATAACTACTAATATTTTTTAGACAGCAACTTACATAGATCCAGAGCAACATTTACCTTATGTCTCTACACTCTCAGTTTTAGCAGTTACTGGTATTATGCAATCGTGAATAAAGCGGTTCTTCCATCTTCACAGGCCTTTCAAATGCAGCAGGCCTTTTCCTTCTCGGCACCCAGAATCGGAACAACATCCATGTATCCATCAGGGCCCCCAGTGCTGCTCCAGTTTAGGAAAGAGTTGAAGATGCACCTCTTTAAAGAGCACTACACCATGATGCAGTAACAGTCCAATAACCAGCTACCACTCCTATTTCTCTTTGACTGTATGCTTGCCTTTGACCCGGTATAGTGCTTTGCTGCAGTAGGTTAAGTTTACCCTTTACCAGTTCCACATTCATACATCGTAGGAAAGTGTCCCTTTTTGTATGGTCACCGCCCACTTTTTTCTCCAAATGCTGATGGCTATGACTCTGATAAAGCACTGGTATCTGCTGCCCAGACCCCATTGCCTGTGCTCTCTCCCAAAACTGTTATGTTTGACTTGGAAAATTGGCAAAGACTTTACCCCGTTATAAATCCCTAGCGTATGGTACCAGAGGTACCCAGGGCCTAGATGGTAAAGGGGTCCCCAGGGCTGAAGCACTGTTTTGTGCCACCCTGGGTGACCCAAGCATGCTGCTGACAGCAGGCCTGCCATTTCTGATTGCAGGAGCAGTGCAAACTGCTCAAACTCGACGGTGCCCTCACTGTACTCCGACCTGGAACTTCCTTTTCAGATGTTCTTAATGGAACTTATGCTGTTTACACTATATCGAAGTTATTTCCGATACAATGACACCTGGTATCAACAGTTCGTGGGAACAGCCATGGGCAATTCTGCGGCACTGGCATATGCGAACATCTTTATGCAAGAGTACGAAGAGACCAATATCTTTGGTAAACCGGAATAGCAAGACAACCTAAAACTACTAATAAGATACATTGATGACATATTCATCATTTGGAAAAATTCCAAAGAAAATTTACATACCACACTCACCAGCTTTAACAATGTAGATGAACAAATACAACTGACCTGGGACATTTCAGAAATATCAGTTACGTTTTTAGATGTTAAAGTATCTATCACAGACAATGGATTTGAAACAGATCTATACACAAAAAGTACCGACAGAAACAATATGTTGCACTTTTCAAGTTTTCATGAACCCAGCCTGAAAAGACATCTCCCCACCTCACAGATGATTAGGGTGAAAAGAATAACTTCTATAAAAAATCAAATGACATTAAGAATGGAAGAGATGGCCACTAAGTTAAAAAAAGAGGTTACCCTGATCACATTATCAATGAAGCGAAGAACAAAGTCAATTCCATGGAAAGAAGTGAACTATTAAAAACCTCGAATAAGAAGGAACAAACCAGAATGGTAGTAGTTTCTAAGTTCTCTACATCAAGTGCAAAGTTTAGGAAAATCATCACAAAACATTGGACAATACTGAATCTGGAACCAGACCAGACTTTAATAAATCATTTGAGAATCTACCCCTGTTTGCCTACACAAGAGCACACAACATAGGAGAGATATTGAAACACAAACCACCCAAGACGGAGACATTCAAAGGTACCAGAGCCTGCTTGAACTGTGGCAATTGCAACAGCATAATCAAAGGAAACACAATCGATCATCCAATGAGAGGACATACAATTAAACTAAGGGTGAATGCCACATGTGATACAGCCAACGTAATATATGCATTGAAATGTCCCTGCGGGAAACTCTACATTGGTAAAACTGAAAGACGTATGAAAATAAGACTTACTGAACACAAATCAAACATACGGTTGAATAACATGAAATCATCAGTTTCCGTCCACTTCATGGAGAAGAAACATAACATATCACAGCTTAAATTCACGATACTCGAGACTGTTGATAAAGTGGAAGGGAGGGATAATACCAAATACCTCCTACAAAGAGAGAACGTTTGGATTCAAAAACTATCAACACAGAAGCCTCATGGTCTTAATGACCGAATTGAACTGTCATGTTACCTTTGAAGAATTATGATTGTTTCTTGACTGACATTTGTAGGACCTGAGGGTATTACCATTGTGATGTTCCATTTGCTAATATGATTTTATGATTTTATAATGTTATTATTTTCGATATATATTCACTTGGCACACCAGATATCACACTCATGTGTTAGTCACAGGGACCAGTACAGACTGACATTACATTTTTTCGTCATTTCATAAGTTCTAATCCAGGCTTTTACTTTATTTGAACCCACAAAAAAATATTTTTTGACGAACACAATCCATTTGCTTTCATTTCCCAATAGAGATTTTTTATACGAAATTGTTACCACGTTGAAACGAAGTAATGGATGGATACATAGTCTTTTTTCCAACTTCATTATACCACGTGATCGGAACTTTGTTTGAACTAAATGGCGGATATGAGAGCAAGGGTAGAGACGCGGTTTAGCCGTACTGAAGATCGGATATATGCCGAGGATCAGATTTAATAAGGTTAGTTCTGGAGCAACGGGTACAGACTAGCGTATAATTGTGGTATAGTTGGAGGTTTTGAACAGTTGGGATAGTAACGCGTGGTTACTTGTATTCTCATCCATAGCTTGCTGCATCGACCATAGATCGAGAATTGGTTTAACAGGCATGTAAGTGAGACGCCAACAACAATATGTTTTCTCCGTCACGGGGCATAAGGTTGAAAGAGGTGTCTCCTAACCCTCCACGTTTCTTGATCCGTTACTCCACCTTTGTCGTATATGTGGTATACACACTATCCCTGTCATCACGATCATTAGAAACAGTCAACACCTTGTATATAGCGATTCAAAACAACATAATGGAACCCACACATATATTCTCTTATTGTTTTTTCTATTATCGTTTTTAGTGTTATTCCCTGATGGGGGGCAGAAATTAAATGCCCGAAATGCATTGGATTCGACTATAATAATGCCTCATGTACAAAAATCATGAAAAAACTGATGAACTTACAATGAATAATAATTGTGGAAATTTCATGAAATAAAGATTCAAAGAACCAAGATCAGAAAACTGTGTGGAAACCCTCATTTTGCGCTGAGGGGAAATTGAGTGTCCACGGCGATGGGTCTAGTGACTCACAAGGAACACATTCATCGTCTCACCATGTGTGGCACAGTCAAATGCATTACAGTTACTATAGTTCAGCCCCCCTAAGGTAGATTGCCCCAACCCAGGAGGCAGGGTGCAGAATAATAAAAGTGAGGGCATATAAGTGCAAGCCTATATGTCCCTATGGTGGTGTTCCCCATTGGAATCTACTATAAGTGTCAGCGGTCCATAGGATAACATGGACTGCCAACCGGGCGCTCTTGAGATTGGCAGCTCTATTATGTTTCCACTAAAACATGCCATGTTTGGTATCAAACAGCGTCCCTTCTCACCCCTGACATGATTTGCATGCCCTGGGTGATGGGGCATGCACCCAGGTGGCACATTAGAGGCCGCCCACCTCGTTGTCCCAGCTTCTCTGTACACTGGCTGACCAGCCTGATCTTTCCCACATCTGATGCTGTCAAGACAGGATTGTGACCTCCTGTCAGGTAGTGTGATCACTTCCAGGAGCTGGGAACAAAGGCTTGGGCAAGAAGGAGACCATACCTCCCTCCTCCCAAGCAGGCTAGTGATGTAGCACATCAATGCGGTGACCATCAAAGGCTGCACACTTCTAATATGCATCAGGGCTGACTCCCAGTGCAGACTCCCAGTGCAGAAAAGATCCCTCTCCCGACCCCAAGTACATTTGCACCCGAGCGGGTGGGAAATTAACTATACAGGTAGGTGTATACCCCCAGAAGGCAAGCCATATCTCCAGGGTGGGCAACCTGGTATTTACACTACAATTTGATTGATGCCATCTTTATAAATGACAGACTAGACAGTTCTGGGTAGAAAAGGTGACCTACACCCTCAGATGTAGTCACCTCAGGGGCAGACTAGCTGCAGGGACTAGCTGCCCATTGGCTACTAGCTTCCAACCCCCTGCCTCCCCTAAGTCCAGGATTTAAGGCCTCCCCATGACACCAGAACCTCAGATCTGAACAACTTGCATCAAGGAAGGACCAAGAGGAGACCCATGTTGCCAACAACAGGGCTAGGCCCGCAGTACCAAAGCAAAAGAAGGATACTTTGTCTGTGTTACAACAGACCTGGAACTGAGAGAAGGACCCTCATCCTTGGCTAAAACTTGGCACTCCCAAAAAGATGAAACCTTGTGGAAGCCAGAATCACCCTCAACTCTCCTGGGCTATTGGCACTAGCTCCCTGCAAACTGAAGGTAAAACACTTGCCTGATCCAAAGAATCGCTGGGCATCAGGCGCTCAGTAGGATCTACCAAATACAGGTGGTCCAGGGCCTCATGGAAGTTGTAGTCTTGCCTGTCGTAAAGTTTCCGGCTGCTACCTCACTCACCTGGACCCAGTGAAGTTCCAGTACTTTTTCACTGTGCTTATGGCTGCCAAGGCTTGTTGGCCACCAATCTAGTAACCAACACTGCATCTACAGAGAACACAGTGCAACCATCATCCAATGTCAGCAGCTGTGTATCTGTTGTGTTTTTGCATTCTGTTTCTTGTAGTGCTGTGTAAGCGGTAAAATCAGCACCACTGCAGCTTCCATACAGCACCAAGCCAGGACAACTCTGCACCCGGACTCCACAGGTTAGGTGAAAATGATCTAACAGTTGTAGCCTGGTACTAGGGCCCGCATAGCCATATCCCTGTAAAGGTTCCACATAAATCAACCTGCAAGTGATCGATTGTCACTAGTGGTTTCTCCCATGGACCGCAATGTCATCTTTTCTATGTATTTTCCCAGCACTTATTTAATATTGCTTTAAAAATCTATAACTCCAGTTATATGTATGCTATTAAGTTTGTTTTGGTGTCTAAATCAAGATAAAAATACACTCCATTTTCATAAATTGGTGACAGATTTCTCTCAAGTCGTGCCAATCACTTATCATCCATGTTGTTACTCTGAAATGCTTAACACATGTTCTTCTAGTAAAGCCTGACTGCTCTTTGCCACTCTGCCAGGACTGAGCTAAGGATTTCTTTTTTTTATTTCAAATTTTTATTTGATTTGATGTATTTTTCCTCCCACCCTTCTTCCCCGCCCCCTACCCTAAAGTTGGATCCATAAAAAAAGAGAATACAATAAAAAAAGAAATACATTACATTACATATGTAGAGACAGGAAGAGATAGTGTATCCCGAGAAGCTGGCACAGGTCCAGTTGTTAGAGCATCCGATGTATCTGCAGTTACTATAACCTTACTCTGCCTGAGCTAAGGATTTCTTAGTGTTAATCCAAGGACCATCTATGGGGTATTGCGATAATATTACAGAGTAAGGCTACCCAGCCATACCACATAATGTTCCACTTTCCTACATCATGCATATATCCATCATACAATACCTCTAAATCTGTGAGGTTGAAATTAACATTCACATCTCCTGATTCCAAATTGACAACTTAAAACTTAGACCGCGCTCTTGTCCTCTACTTCCGTTCTGTATGAAACTAGTATAATCAAATGTGTGAGTGCGTCACTGACAACATTTTACAGTCATATCCCTCTTACCATCACTGACACATGGTGTTACTAAGAGCATGGAATTCTGCTGCGGCACAACTCAGTCTATTTGTCGGGAATTTGAAATTAAAAAGAAAAAAGTAAGAACTCTCACCAAATGCCAAAAATTGAGACTATGAGGAGCTTGGCTTGGAGTTCCAAGACATTCTTAAAGAAACAGCTCTTAGAACCAGTAATTATAGATTCTGAAAATCTCTTTTTGGTTTTGTTCCATATTAGTGGTTTGCAGGCAGTGGTAGCTCCTTCGCATTGGTGGAGGAGCATCGCCCCACTGCCTGGCACAGAACGAGCATACAAAAATAATTTTGTTTTCCGGCTCTGAGCCAATTTGGAGGAGAAGTGCTTGTGCACTCCATAAGTACGCATATATGTCAGGCCGGCTGTCTAAGGCCAACCAAAAAACGCATGGGCACTTTAGTTTCTCCAGCTCGGCTGCATTGAACAGCCAGGCAGGAGAAACCCCACAGACTCAAAGACCTGATCAGAGCGTCTTTCGTGCCCCTTCAGCCTATCCCCGCGCTGCTCTGCAGCACGGGGATTGGATGGAAGTCTGTGTCCCAGGGGCTGCTGGGACCAGGTAGAGGCCAGCAGGAGCGACGCGACGTGAGAGGCAGCCAGCGGCGTCAGGTACATTTAAAAAAAAATGTATTAGTAAGGCGCCCCCACACCCTGCACTACCCTCACTCGCCTCGCCAACCTTTATTATTGGCACATGCCACTTTTTGCAGGTGTGAGCTATTTGCTTAGTGCAACAATTTACCAATTCTTTTATGACAAGTGAGTTTGATTTGTAGGTCCACTTCGGCTATAAATTCTTATTTCTCATTCGAGAATGTTCTATATCTGAAAATAATTTTTGTGAAGATGCCTGATTTTGTTCATGTTCATAAGGCAAATTTTAATACTTGTGAAAAGGTGGCAGGTCTAAAGCTCTGAAAATTATAGTCTTCAGATTTATGAATAGCTTCTGCACAGGACAGGCAAGAAAAGTTCATTTAACACAATGGTACAACAATATTCAAGCCTGCAAACAGTAGATATCTCCAGGGCCGGCTTTAGGGCAGTGCGACCGGTGCGCCAGCACTGGGCGCTGACCTGTGGAGGAGGCGCTGACCTCGGGGAGGGGGGCTGTTTTTAGCAATAACTTATGGCTAGAGAGATGAGGAGCACTTTCGCCTGGTGGAAGTGAGAGAACCTGAGAAGGCGGTCACAGGGTGTGGGGACACCAAAAATTATTGTCATACCGGGTGCCACCAGCGCTAAAGCCGTCCAGGATATCTCAGTGGTTTGTGCGCAGTTGATTAATTTTATTGCACCCTTCCACCTCCAGTTTTGCCCGCCATTGTAGGAGTGACTGCTTAACATTCCCAGTCTTAGCAGCCCCATCTGTCTTAAAAATGGCTTACTTTAATTTGCTGTAAGATCCATATCAAAGTGTTTGGACCTCGTTGCACAAGTTCAGACACAACTCTGACATGCTTTTGTACACTTTCCAAATGAGAGAGAGGGTTGCATAGGTCTCTCGGTCCAGTCATTCTCTCATATCCAGTGTTTTTTTGTGAATGTATTCTTCTTCTGTACCCCAGGAACCCAACCGAGGTGCTCAGATGCACCCAAAGAGAATGACAGAGTGAGGAAACATTGAAACCTATAGCTTTAGCTATAGACTTCCATCTTCAACCTCCTGGATTCTGGAAGATCTACTCAAATCTGTTAATTTGACCAGCAGGCAATAAGACTATCTGCCATCTGTTTCGGCATCCTCAGAGTCATCAGAAAGATCCTCCCTCTACTCCCCTTCGAAGCAAGAAAGACCGTAGTTCTGGGCCTGATCCAATCACGGTTGGATTTCGGGAATGCTTTATACCTGGGAGCCCCTGACTACACTCTGCGCAAATTGCAGTTGATACAAAATTGCGCCGCACAGAATCTTTTACAAATCCCCCGCAGATCATCAGTAAAGTCTGGCCTAAGGAGACTGCACTGGCTCCCCGTTAGGGAAAGAGTCAACTTTAAATCCCTCTGTATTGCACATCAGGCCTTTTGGTCTTTAGGCCCAGTAATCAATCTACCTCTCATTACACCCTATCATCCTGCCAGACAGCTGCGCTCGACCGATGCCAACTCGGCCATTGTTCCTAAAATAAAGAAATCAAGATCGGGAGGCCGCTCTTTTTCCTATAATGTGGCTAAGTTGTGGAATGCTCTTCCCCAGCATCTAAGGTCCAACCCCGATCTCATCTCATTCCGCAAACAGCTGAAAACGCTCCTGTTCATCAATCAGTAGTTGGGTAGATATCCTTCTCTCAAGCAACCTACGCCTCAGTGGTAATCTTAGCGCCCTGGCGCCTCAGGGCAGCTATGTGCGCTCTGTAAAACTCATTTCATTCATTCATTCAATTCAGGTGGTGGGCACCAACATTCATTTTTGGCGACCAAGACTTATTTTCAGCTTGAGACTTTAACCCATCAGGAGAGAGCAAGGCAGAAAACGAAGGAAGGTGGAGTAAGACAAAGATACAAAAACAGTGGAAAAGGGAGATAGTGGAGATGACAAAGAAAGTGCATGGTGACAGGGGAGCCCTATCACATAAAGTGAGCATTAGAATTGCTAATATAAGGCATGGTCTCTAACATTGTTTTGGGTGAATGATGTCTTAAGAAGCTGAAGAGTTGGATCAGCAATATATTACCACATTGGAGAGTGGTAAATGCTGTGTCTCGGTAAAAATGGAAATTAATGTGTTTTTGCTTCAAATATAGAAGCATTTGTTGAAATAGCCAAATTAACATCAGATCATAGTGCAATGACATAGCACAGAGCAAAATACCACAACAAAAACAACACAACACAGCACAAAAAGCAACTAAAACAGAATGCAACCACAGTGCAATACAACAACACAATGGAATAATAAAACATAAAAACTCAACAGTAGGAAAAAATATATCACCACCTAATAAAATAGAGCACCAACAAAAACACACCACCACATAACGTTTAACAAATCACAACATGAACCAAAAATGCAACACAAAAGAACAAACATAATAAATGGTAATTATGCCACAGGACACGATTACAAGACCACAACAATATTCCACAAAGTAACACAACAAAACGAAACAAAACTACAATATTAACACAGCACCATAACACAATAACACCACACCACACTTACATAACACAAAAAGCGCAAAACGACCTATCCCAACACAATTGAAAATATGTGCTAGTGTGTTGTTGTGTATTGGTGTGTCATTGTGTTAGTGTTGTACAGTATGCTGCGTTGGATTAGTGTGTTGTCTTGTTACATTATGTTGTCATGTTATTATGTATTCTTGTTTTATTGCCTTTTTCTGGTTTTTGCAGTTTGGTGCTGTATTGTATATTGGTTGTTGGGTTATTGTTGCATTTTTTTGTTGTTTCTTTTTTAGTGTGTTGTTGCATTGCTTATTGGTGTGTATAATTATAATACATTGTTGTGGTGTTACTGCACATCAACTGTAGTCTGTCTTGAATATACATACATATTATTGTCACACATCACCACCTACATAACTACTCTTTCAAGGGCAGGCAGCAGCATCAGTCAAAATGGTTTGTGAACCAGTCCAGGAAGTGTAGGGTGGAGAGAGAGAAAGAATTGTGAAGTGGGATAAAAAATAGGCATACTTGGCATTTGGTAACGTCATCATTTGGCAGTACATTCTCCTAAGACATAACTTTGGGCCACTGCAATTCTTTTTTTTTAAGTTAGGCATTGTGGGCCAAGACCCAACAAAGGTGTGTAGAATCACCCCAAGAAAATTTAAGGCAAAGGACAAATTTAGACCTAAGTCTCTAAACTTGACTGCCTTCTTCAACCCCCTGGAACATGACAGGTCTAATCAAATACATATCTAAAGAAATGTTATTGATTTATTGGCTAAATCTGGCTTTTTTATTTTAAAAAGATTGCTTAATTTAATTTACTTCATTCTGGGCTTACATATGGTGCAGACTGATATGGAGTCCTTTACATTGGTCAGATATTTGCACACCGAGAGCTTGAGGTGACAGTTTGCAAGACAGAAGGATAATTACATAAGAAAGAACGCACATTTTACATAATTATGTTTAGAGTATCTACAATGGAGGGGACAGCTACAGGGGCCCAGCGGGTCAACCCTCGTATAGTCTAAGGGTCACTCAAGAGAGCATTCTAAGAGTATGATACTTGGAAGGCCTTATACGCTTGGAAATGAAATTGAACAAGTGCTACATGCTTGATAAGGATAAGCCTCTTAGAGACTCACAAACCACTCGCCAACCAACTCGATAAGGGACCTATGTGATATCTTAGTGTGATCAATTTTTCTTAATATTTTCATTCCATGCTCAACCCTAACCATTGGCCGTCAATGACACATTCATCTTGCCACGAAGCAAATTACTGTTTGGAAACCCTTGCTGTGAGGAGAGTGTAATCCTCGTTATTCTGTGCCTTAGACCGCACGCCTCCCGCCGCCAGACCCCAGCTCCATCACCGGGTCCGGCCGCCGAGCGGAGCGCGGCGCCGGTTGCTGCTTACAAACTACAACTCCCAGCATTCCCGGAGACGCTTCCCGCGTCAATCACGCGCCAGGCGGCGCTTAAAGCTGCTGTCACCCCGGTCGAGGGGGGGAATAGCCACGAAGCAAATTACTGTTTGGAAACCCTTGCTGTGAGGAGAGTGTAATCCTCGTTATTCTGTGCCTTAGACCGCCCGCCTCCCGCCGCCAGACCCCAGCTCCATCACCGGGTCCGGCCGCCGAGCGGAGCGCGGCGCCGGTTGCTGCTTACAAACTACAACTCCCAGCATTCCCGGAGACGCTTCCCGCGTCAATCACGCGCCAGGCGGCGCTTAAAGCTGCTGTCACCCCCGTCTCGCGGGACGCCGGGCGAAGCCCGGGCCAAGGGCGGGCCCGTTTCAGCCCGTTCCAGACCGAACCAGGCTGGGCTGGGCCACCCCCCTTGCCCCTTTTTCCGGGCTTTGCCTTAAAGGTACTGTTTTCCACCTATTGACTTTGGACATTTGATTATCCAACTGTGAGATCATAAACTGTTAAAATCATGACTAGGGGTTTAAGAAGTAAAACTGCTCTTAAAGCTGCCTCATTTACTGGTCCTATTGATTTATTTATCTCTAAAACAACTGAGGCCATTAATCAGAATATTGCTGTCTTAGAACGTAGGGTCACTCAGGACCTTGCGATTGCCCGGAGATCTTCTTTGGGCCCCATAGCAACTGCCTTAACCCCATTGCCATCAGTCACCCCAATTCCCATTCTAATACAATCTGGCACCACAGCACAAGTTCATTCCATCCCTAGTGCCGTGGATTTATCAGCCACTAATCTGTCACTGGAATTGGATTTAACGGAGAACCTTGAGACAACCCCTGACCTTGAGCATATTCAGATTTGACTGTCTGGAGATGGTCGACTGACACAGTGCCCCATTACCCTCTAGCCAGCCTGCCACCAAGCAGCTTGGGTCACCTTATGCTCGCAAGGTATCTGCCTATGATAGAGTTATGGCATCCCGTATGTCGGACTGTGTACCCACCGTTGATCTGGCGGGCAGACGATATGATACGGTAAAAGAGGGAAGCCCCACAGAACCTTCCCCATTTTATACTATTACCAGTATTAATCCAACTACCCATTCTTGTAAAGGTGCCCATTGTATCAGTTCTGATGTGAGTATATTCTTTGATGCCCCTAGACCAGGCTTAGTTGCGAGTACCCTGGAAGTCAGTTCAACCATATCTTGCGTTACCCAGCCGGTGACGGCCATTCTTGATACCATCAAGTCTGCCGGTCTTACCCTTATCTCCTGGAACATCGCTGGTATTGCAGGAAAATTAGACTCACCCTTTTGGTCCAGGTTTATTGGGGAAGGATTTGATTTAATCCTCCTCCAGGAAACCTGGTGCCAGGAACATATTAATATCGAAGGTTATTCATCGCATTGCCTTAAAGCTACCAAATCCAGTTCAGGTAGGGCTAAGGGGGGTCTTCTGTTGCTCCTGTCTAACAAGTTGAGTAACTGTGTAGTTAGAAGCAGTTCGACAGTGGGAACCCACAGCCAGGTAGTGAAAGTTGAGTGCAGAAAGGGAATCGATTTGGTTATAGTAAATTTCTATAACAATATCTTTGATGCCTCCAGAGGGAACATTTTATTCCCCCTTGAAAAAGAAATTGTAAGGGTTATGGGCATTTCGAACAGAAAGGCAGAGGTTATATGGGCAGGGGACTTTAACCTACAGCCATGCTATTTGTCCAATGGGAATCCCTGTGGTCTTGGAACAGTAATGTATAACCAATGGGGGGGACTGGGAGAGAGGGAGGATTTCCTCCACTTCCCACACTGTAATTATGGTTCAATACTTAACAAAATGTTAACTAAGCTAGATCTGTACCTGTTAAACTGTAACAAAAACATCCAGGCAGTTACGTGTCCTACCTTTACAGGAAGGGATGCTGGGTCATTTATAGATCATATCTTGCTGTCTAGTACCGGAGACTTCTCCAACCTATATATTAAAGAAGAAAGTCTCAGTGACCACAACAGTATTTGTATTACCCTCCTGGGTCATGGTACATCACCTGTCTCAGGAGAAAAGTGCTCTACTGACTTAGTACCCATCAGACCAAATGGTCTAAGGATCAGATGGTCTGGAACTAATTCCAAGGCCAAACAGAAGGAGGTTATAACTAGCTGTAAAACCCAAATCAGTTATTGTTTAAACAATGTAATTAACCCTGCTTCCCTACTGTCACATTTTATCACTATCAATACCACTATCGAAGGTATTTTTACTAGGGCTCTGACATCCAATAGAGGTATGAAGCAGGGTTGGTTTGACAAACCTTGCATGCTTGCCCTCCGGGAACTAAAGAAGGCATTAGGCACCAAACCACGTGACAGCGAGGGAATAAAACACCTTAGGGCCAACTATAAAATGGCAATCACCAACAGAAAAAAGCTTTTACAGAGCGAGGCATGGGATAAGCTAAAGGAAGCAGCAGAGACCAAAAACTGCAAACTATATTGGGAAACAATTAACAGCCCTTTTCTCAATAAAGACGGCATTCCGGAATTAACTTCTTATGTTGCATGTAATGATTGGATTACACACTTTACCAACATCTTCAACCCGGAAGGGATACCCCTTGAGGCATCGACTATTGAGGCTACATCTTGGATACCCCTACCCATGGGAGTAACACTGGAAGAAGGCTATGAAGGGCTTTCCAATAGTAAAGGAGGAAAAGCTCCAGGCCCGGATGGGGTTCCGCTTGACCTGCTAAAAGCCGAATCGCATTTGTGGGTCCCCATCTTGGTGAGGATCTTTAATTGCGCGGCAGAAGATAACTTCCCTCCTTCCTGGGGCCAATCAGTTATAATTCCCTTATACAAGAAAGGCGGTAAATCTGAGGCCACCAACTACCGCCCAATTTCTCTGCTGGATGCCTCAGTAAAGGTTATGAGTAGGATTCTGCTTAAAAGGTTAGAAACCTGGGCAACTGCTTCGAATATTTTAACTAAAGTCCAATATGGTTTACGGAAAGGTATGGGCACTCTGGAACAATGTGTAAATTTGGACCTTATAATTAACAAATATACTGTGGCCAAAAATGGCAACCTTTTTTTATGTTTTGCTGACTTGAGCAGCGCGTTTGATTTAGTTAATCATGTTATTCTTTGGGAGGTTTTGCTAGAGTCTGGGGCACCGAAGGAAATTGTCCACTTTTTAGCCAGGCTTTACGAAAAACTCTCCTGTAAGGTCCGTTATGGCACCCTAGACGAATGTACCCCATTTTTCAAAGTTTCACGGGGAATTCGCCAGGGATGTGTTTTGGCCCCTCTTTTATTTTCCCTTTTTATTAATGGCGTTGACCGTACCCTGGTTGATATTCCCGCGGATGCCCCTTTGATTGGAGGAAAACCTGTCCCACTTTTACTTTATGCGGACGACGCTGTTCTTTTATCCCGCACACAGATTGGCCTCCAGCGCCTAATTGATAGTTTCATGTTGTTCATCCAAAATAGGAGGCTCTGTGTGAACAAATCCAAGACGTATGTTATGTCATGCGGGCAGGCTGCAAACAAGATGAAGCATAGTTTCTTCCTGGACAAAGACAAAATGACACACGTTAAAACTTTTTGTTATTTGGGAATCACTTATAACAACAGTGGGTCTTGGACTTCTGAATTTGATAACATTAGACTGAAAATGCTGCGGACCACTAGCAGCATATTCCGATTTGCCACTAAACTTGGATCGAGAAGCATCCCAGATATGATCAACATATGTAATGTTCGCTGTGTCTCTTCTGCACTGTATGGGGCAGGTGTATGGGGCCATAGCGAAGGCCCATCCCTCCAAACTGACGAAAATAAGTTTTTAAAGAGACTGTTATGTGTTCCTTCTTCCGCCTCTGTTCAATTGATCCATGACGAGGTAGGGATCGAGTTTATATCTGACTTAGCAGCCGTTCGGCCACTCTTATTGTGGCGTTCTATTTGGGCTAAGCCAGAGACTCGATTCACTCAAGAAATAATTCTTGATTGTATAGGTTTGGACCACTCATCACGTATACAGTGGATGAGATACATTCATTTCTGGTATAACCTTTTATTTAATATCGATGTGTTTTTTGATCCAGAGCAGGCAGTCGCCATCCCCAAAAAAGAAATTAAGTCAACGTTCTTAAACTTTAAAAAGGCAGAGCGAGACAAAGTACACGGTAAGCTAGCCACCGTGAAGTTCTATAAGGACCTGAAATTAACTCCGGGGCTCCAATCTTACCTTGTGAACGTGACTCGTCCATCTCACCAATTTGTATTAACTCATGTCAGATTGGGTATCGTACACCACCTTGTTGCGTTCCCAAACCAGAAAGTCAGATCCGAGACACCCTGCCCGTGCGACAGTACTTCACGCCAGAGCTGTTGCCACTTTTTACTTTTTTGTAAATTTTTTCACTTCCTTAGGGTAAAATACCTTAAGCCCATTTTTATAAAGTATAACACCCGATCCACAAAGACCGCATTGATATTACTATCCTCATTGGAGAATGAGGATATTTGCTTTTTTGTGGCTACCTATATCCTGAAATGTACAGCTGCCAGGAAAAGTATAGTGCTGTAACCCCCTTATACTTACCTGTCTGTACCTGAGACGTACAGCTGCCAGGAAATGTATAGTGCTGCTATTATTTTATACATTCCTGTCTGTACATAAAAGTTTTATAACAGTTTTGTAAATATGGAATAATCATTCATGTTTGATGTCCACAGTATGTATTGTATGGTCCCTTTTTATACTCCAAATTTATCCTTTTATGCCCATTTGAGTGGTCCGGATTTTGTTTTGTTTCAACGTACAGCTGCCAGGAAACTCCACTTGTTGTGATAAATTTATTGATTTCTTGTCTGTACACATATGAACCTTTTGTATATACCTTCGTATTGCTTATATTTTATAAACTATTAACTGTTGCCCACTAGCTTTTGTACATGTCTCCTATTCCCCTTTTTCGTACTACTCTTGTGAATATTGTGTATTATTTTGTATATATAAGGCTTTGTATTTCAATGTGCTTGTATGATTTGTATTTTCAAATCGAATAAAAGCTTATGAATTGAATTGACACATTCATCTTCTGTTTCCAGTCTAGATCACAATAGTTTTGGATTTGGACAATTGATCACCATTTGAGCCTCCCGTACTCATCCAAAGAGAATGTTTCTAGAAATAGTGGGGAACCCAAGAATTTGGCATTTCACATTTTAATGCAGAATTTGCTGTTTCTTGTCTTTATTCAACAACTCACTTCGGGAAAATTAAGACAGGTCTCATGAGACCTTCTTGAATCCTCTCCTAGCACTGCATGTGTGTGACACCCATCCTTGAATGGTGCAGAAGTTCAGGGAGATACCTGACGTAAATACTGAATAATACCAGTGGCCAAAGCATTGGGACAAATGTGAGTTGTGAAAAATGTTTGAAACCTAGCTTGAAAAGAGTATTTGCATTTCTTGCTTGGTAAATTATCATAGGGTCTATGAACCAGAAATTTTTCATTTAGCCCCATATTCTGTTCAGAATTTTGTCTCCCTTTGGAGCTATCGTGATGTTAGCAGACATCATTACGGTGTACCTCAGAGCAGGATTCGCTTCCTTGAGAACCAGCAGTAAACATTAAGACAATTATAATTGCTGTCACCTAACATAACCCAATTCTGAGGTTTGTGATAAATATCAACAGGTCAAACCTGTCAATATTTATCTGGGGGAAAATTACTGTATTTTCCAGAATAGTAAGCATCAAAATCTTCAAGTTATTCCCCAAAAACTCGAATTGGGTAGTATTTATCACACCGGAAAAAAACAATCAAACTCAATAGAGTAGGATTTTGTCAGGTGCAATAAACACCATACCATTGCCGGACCATTCGTAATCAGTGCCTACAGTCTTCAGCAAGATTTGTGCTGCCCTGGATGTTAAGTCAGGGCTGTAATTATTATTGACTTAGATTTATTCCTCAATAGTTTGTGGGTTTTTTTACTATAAAACGAAGGCTACAGGGTTTGCATGTACTACATACCAAATATATCTCATATTTCTCACTTATAGTCATCAATGATAGTCTTGCTCATGATCATTTGGTATTTTTTTATGATCATTGAGTAGGCAGCTGCTACGAAATTATTCCACACTGGTGGTTACTGCTAGCTAAACTGGTTTCAAACAAAAGAACCAACTTTGAAAAAATGCAAAAAGCAAAAAGACTGTGAAAAAGTAAATGAAAACATGGGGGCAGAAGTAGGATCTAGTGAAGGTTAAAGCCACATCCTTTCTCTCCAAGATTTGCAAAATTCCATGGGAAAGTTATGAGTTGCATTTAAATTATATGATTGTTCTTTTACCAGGTGAAAGTTTTTGAAACCCTACTTATAGCAATATCCGGTCCTGGTGTTTGTGGTGTCTTAGAGAATGCAGGAGCAAATCAAACGAGTTGTGGTAATATTGCAAGCAGCTGGAAGAAAGGCACCAACCTTTCATAGGAGTCCACCTACAATTTCCATGTAAACATTCCAAAACATTGTGGGCATTGGTGGGAATTAGTAGGGTCTGGGGGGGTGAAAACTAAATAGGGGCTATTTAGCACAGCCAGCCACCCACCTCCCTTTTATACCTTTCAGAATAGACTCAAGACTCATGAAAGTTTGAAGGCAATTTCACTTTCCACATAATTATGAGTTTATTCCACTTACCAAACAATTCACCATCAGCTGCACAATTTGAAAGTTTAACTTAAAAAAAATGATGGTTGCTCAAATGGATCAAACATTACAAAAAAGAAGCACCACACTTAGGCCCTCATTTACAAGAGGCCTGCGCCACCGGAGCATCACTTTTTTGACATCAATGAGGTGTTCCATGGGCATTGCAGTGGAATTTGACACTGTCCCAAATTGACACCATCATGTAAACCTGATGTAAGTATAACGAGAAGAAATGTTTACATTTCTCATAGTTTTTTCCTCTTTCCACATGTGCTGCATTCTGAAGCACACATAGAACGAGGAAAATGCCCCAAGGATTGTTTTTGTGCAGGAAGGTGTTCCTTCCTGAACAAAAACAATCATGCCAACAACACGGACACCCTTGGACCATGAAGCAAGAGTACTAGCTTGGGTGCTCTGCTGCAAATTGTGTGCCAACTGAAAGGACAGGAATGACAGGAATGTTGTAAATACGGTGCATTCCTTACCTTTTTCAATTGGCGTAGGGCAACGCAGCAGAATAGCTTGCGGCGCTGCCCTTCACCAATAATTTGTAAATACGGCCCTTAGTGTAAAATAATTGCAGACCCATTGCGAAATATAACTAGTATTCGCTTTCAGTTGCTGATTGACGTTTGTGTGTCTTAAACTAGTACTTATGGGTTGAGACTTTTGCCTAAACATTATTCATTTGAATTAAAATGTCAAAATAGGAAAATAATGCACATGTGCGGGGTTCTGCCTCATAATTTACCTTTTATTGCTGTATAATTTAGTCAACCCTGCCGCATAATTTGGTTGTGATGTCCAAAGCCAATTTATGATTCCAAACCCTCCAGGTTTCAAAATTACAGGGTTTGCAGCTATGAAACAGCTTTTTATGTAGAAAAGACTTATGAGTTAGAAAATTTTGAAAGGCTTTTGCAATTATGTCCGAATTGCAGTTTGGCTAATTGAAGGAGGTTCAGCAGTGGGAATTAATCTGTGCATTTTTTTTATCTAAGTGAAGTTAATAAAACATGCCCCACCCCCTTTCTTTTCCTAAAACTTCGCTGAAGCAGTGTTTTGTGGAAAGGCAATACGCAAATGCGGGGCACTTTTTTTGGGGTGTTCCCAGGGCCGATTTTTTTTTTTTATTCAAATCTTTTTTATTGAAAAAAGAACAGAAGAAAAAGAAGAAAGAAAGAAAGAAAACGTAATAAAAGACATCAAATCTCCAATACATTAAGTAAATTGCATACAAAATCATGACAAAATCATAGCAAAATAAGGCAGGGTTATACACAGTTACATGACGTTACATAAAAGCTCATACCATGAGGTCCGAATGTAGAGTCCAACTTTAGACAAATGTCACAGAGACAATGCTGCATATACAATGTGCCACACCAATTTACATACAAACATATAATACGCAAATACCACTTTACTGCTAAATAATACACGTTACTGCTAAATATTACACGTTGCCATAACACATCACGGAGGATCAAATGAAAACGATGATTCATTAAGAGATTTCCAAAGCTTCCTATTGGATGCGCGCCATGGGGAAGAGTGCAGTGCTGGGTTACCGGCTCCTCTGAGAGAGGATAGCCATTCCAGCCATGTCTTGAAGGACACCTCCGAGGCGCTCTTCCATTTACATAAGACTACTTTACAGGCCAGAATGAGCAGTAAATCAAGCAGTTGGCGGTCACGTGAATTTACTAGGTTCGGGTCTAGAACACCCAGTAGGACATAAACGAATTCCGTTGCAGGTTTGAACCTGAAAATATGCAGTCAAAGATTTTCTACCAGTATGTTTCCAGGGATGGACAGTTAAAAAGCATATGGGCCAGATCTCCCACAGCCGAATCACAATTCCAGCACTTCTAGGTAGAGGAAGAAGAAGTTTATATGTTTTCGAGACAAAATGACCTGCCGCCATGATGCTTGTTATATGGGTCTTAAGCCATGGATCATAGGGTTTAAGAGAGCGTGTGGATAAGAGGGCTTTTAGTTTCAAAAAGTCATAAAAATCTATTGGTGCAAGGTTATGTATGGACTGGAGTGAGGAAAATGGTAAAGGTTGTATTCCATCATATAGGTCACTCACCAAATTGACTTCATCAATCTTGAGTGAAGGGTTCCGCCACAAGGCTATCAGAGTAGTTTTTTTTTAATTTTAAAGCCGTTTTTGTGAGTTTGATCAAGCCTCAAAAGAGCCCGTCTTATGTTTAATAAAATGTATTTAGAGTGTGGAAGGTGGGAGAGATCCATAGTGAGTAGGGCAGGAAGGGGAACATTATCAATGAGGGATTTCTCAACATCTACCCACAGCGTGGTATAGGCTGAGTCTTCAGTCAGCCATTGTGCGCCCTGTTTGCATAGGAATGCAGTTTGATAATTTCTGAAGCTGGGGAGACCCAGGCCGCCTTTTTCCTTAGATAGCTGCAGCTTTTTCATTGATATCCTGGGTTTCTTCCCCTGCCACAGGAAGATACGAAAGAGCTTGTCAACCCTGGTTAAAAAGTCATCTGAAAAAGTCATGGGCAACATACTTGCCAGATAATTTACCAGTGGAGTCACCATCATTATCAGGGTTTCGGCCTTACCCCACCATGATAGGTACTTAGGAGACCACCCATCTAGGAGTTTGGATATTTTCTTGAGGGTCAGGGTTTCGTTAATGCGTAAAGTAGAGATTAAGTCCTTATCAAAATCCAACCCCAAATACTTGAAGCAGCCTGGCTGCCAGGTTAGACCAGTCCCCCAGTATTTCTTTATTTCCCAGATTATTTAACAATTTAACCTCTGTTTTGTCTTTGTTTAATTTATATCCCGATACCTTCGAGAACTCGTTAATAGTAGACATGAGGGCCGGTATAGCCTCCTCCGCTTTTTGTGAGACAACCAGAACATCATCTGCATAGGCAGTTAGTTTTATTATACACTCTTTGAAGGGGATACCCGAGATTCTCTCACTATTCCGTATGTGGTGAAGGAAAGGTTTGATTGCCAATAAAAATAATGAAGGGGAGAGGGGACATCCCTGTCTGGTTCCTTGCTGTAATTGAAATGATGTGGAGAACGAGCCCCCCGCTCTAACTCTGACCGAGGGGCAGGAGTAAAGGGACATCACCATCCTTATGAAGGACGTTCCTAGATTAAATTTATTTAGCACTGCCTACAAATATTCCCAGACCACTTTGTCGAAAGCCATTTCGGCATCAAGCGTGATTGCTACAGTGGGGGTGGTAAGGAGCTTTGCCTTTTTGAGTACATGTGCTAATGTCCTGGTATTATCACTAGATAACCTATATTTCAAGAAACCTGCCTGAGCGGGGTGGATAAGTTTAGGAAGAACTTTCTGGAGGCGGTTGGCCAAGATCATGGCTAAGAGCTTACAGTCGAGGTTGATAAGAGAGATAGGTCTATAGTTTTTAGGAAGTGTTGGGTCCTTCCTATCTTTTGGTAAGACGGCAATGATAGCTTCAGACAGTGTACCTTTCACTTCCCCTGTAGTGTTGAGTTCCTGAAACAGGTGTAGGAGTGGATGTGATAAGAGAGGAGAAAAACACTTATAGAATCTAGCACTGAACCCATCTGGTCCGGGGGCCTTCCCGCATTTTAATGATTTGATGGCTTTTTCAATCTCCAGGATCGAGATTGGATTATTAAGGTCGATTTGGTCAGTAAGGGAGAGAGTTGGTAGGTCGCATTCCTTCAAATATTCCTGTATGTTGGTTTCCTCCACCTCCTTATTCTATGTATAAAGACGTTCATAAAAGTCTTTAAATATATCTGCGATCTTGACAGGGTATGAGTGGACCACTCCAGCTTGATCTTGGATGGAGTTGATCCTGTTTTTCTGTACCTTAAATTTGAGATAAGCAGCCAGGCTCTTCCCCGCCTTGTTTGATTCACACAGTTTAAATTGTTTTCTCCTATTCAACCAGACTCCTGCTCTTTCGCTTACTATTTTATTGTATTCATATTTCTTATTGGCCATCTTATTCAGTGTGTTCTCACTCCTTTCAAGTAGATGTCTATTCTCAAGGCAGATATGTCTCTTTCTAATTTTTCTAGGGCTTTGTTATGATCTTTATTCATGGCTGATCTAATTTTAATAATAACCCCTCTGACAGTGCTTTTTAGGGCTTCCCAACGGGTCAGGTCAGTGGTTTCCCCCCTTTTGTTATGCTCCAGGTATTCACTAATAGCCGATTCAATGGCAGACCGATGCTGTTCCTTTTCGAGTATCTTCTCATTGAGTCGCCACATAGATTGGCGGGTAGACGGTTTCACATTAGAGATGGAGAGTGATATACACGAATGATCAGATAGCACCCTTGGTTCTATTGTTGTCGCTTCTATTCTGGGAACACCATTTTTTGTGATAAATAGGTAATCAATTCGGGAAAACGAATCCAACCCTGTCCAAGAGACTCCCTCTCCTCACTTTTGTTTTCCCAAACACGTTTTTTTTGTTAGAAAAAAGCTTAACTGTCCCCTTTAATTGGCACGCACTGCTTTTAAAAAACAAGTTTTCTGTTTGAGCATACAAATGCAGCCAGTGTCGGCTGTCCCTTGAAGGCCTCCATCCCTACATTTGGAGCCAAACACAGGGGTCGCATAATGCGACTTGTTTAATCAATATTCATTAAGCTCATGGTGTTGTGACCCCCTGCAAATCTATAATTTGAGATTCGGCCTATTAGTTTCTAGGGCCCATCGCAAACTGCATTACCATTCGCAATACAGTTGGTGTGCAAATTGCACATCTCGGGTTTGCAAATGGAAATTGCACAGTAGGCCCGATTACGGACCCTGCATATAGGTGCAAACCCTATAAATATCCCAAGGGTTCCAGGAAGATATAACACTGTCCCCTCTCCTGCCAGCATATTGTGCTGCCAGGCCATCCACCACAAAGACAGATGAAGTGATGCCTTTACCTTGATTCCAGACACCCCAAAAATGGGTTGCATTAACCTCAGTCAATCTGGGGTGTGCACTGTCTCAATCAAGGGATCTGGATTCCCCTTTACATGTGGAAGTCTGCCTCTGAAATTTCCCACTTCATCCCATTTAATCGATAGCATCCTATTTTAGCTTGACCGCAAATACCGCTATATGTATCAAGCTATTTAGCATTCGCAAAGGCCGAAATTCTGCGAATTTCGGCCTTTGCGAATGCTAAATAGACAAATGGAATGTATCAAACAAGTTTGATGCAAAATAAGGATTAGCAAAATTTGCTAATCCTTATTTTGCGATTGCACTTAAGGAATTGCAAATTTAGCGATTCCTTAAATGCAATGTATCAAACAAATAAAATGCAAAAAATGCCATTAAGGAGTAGCAAATTACCACCAACTTCTAGTTGGTGGTAATTTGCGAATTCTTATCAAAAATCTTTTTTGATAAAAACCAAAGGTGCCATATGACGCCCATACATATGTGCGCCATATGCCCCCAAATGTCTTTTTCAGGGGTGCAGCAGGGTGTTCTTGAGACACCCCTGCACCCTTGGAAACATCCCTAATTTGCGATCAGCAAAGTGCTAATTGCAAATTGCACTTTCATTCCTATGGGCCTCCTGGCCCATGGAAATGAAGGGGTAATTTGCGATTGACAATTTGCTAATCTCAAATTAAGGAATGCTAAGGAATCGCTATTGGAAAGCGATTTTGTACATACATACCGTTTTGCATTTCCTAAATAGCGATTCCTTAAAATTCGCTATTTAGGAAATGCAAAATGGTTTGTTGATACATATAGCGGATAGTCCTTAAGGGGGTAAGATTGCGAATTGGAATAATGAATCTAACTCAGAGATCAGAGTGTACTTAAAAAACAAAGAACCTTTTAAGCCCATCATCATTTTAAGGTTGAATAAATGAGCACCCACCATGGGTTCGGCTAATTTGACCATTCAATCCATTAAGTGCACTAAAGTTTAAGTTACAATGTCGGAGGTTCCTCGCACGAAACTTGCTTGTCCAACAGTGCCATCTAGTGAGTAATTTTATAAATGCGAATGCATATCCTGCATCAGAATACTCTGTCACTTCTAAGTCTTGTGATGCTATAGGTGTGGGTCCAGACTCCAGATCGCATAAGGCCGCATAAAGCCATGTTTGACTGAAAAGAAAGACTGTAACAAGTGTGGTCTGGTCGGACAATTTGCACAGATGTGTAAGCCAGCAGAAAACATCCCAGGGAATGTTGTTTCGGATTAAAGTGATTTGAGAGTATGAGGGGTGTTGTGAAAATGACTAGGACGAATGAAATTCCGGAACATAAGGACCCTGACACCAGTTCTGAGGCGGATGGTGTGAGAATTCCTCTGTTGATATATTCCAGTTACATAATATCCATTATTGCTGGGGATACCCTTGAACAAAAGGTAAATTCATGAATAGAACAAAAGGTAAATTCATGAATATATTACCTCTGGATGTTATCCCCTGGTGTGTAGGGGGGAACTAAATAGAACTTTAGACTTCTGTGAAGGGCAGATTAACTTTAAAGAATGCCGTATTGAGGAAAGATCGAAGTTTTCAGGCTGGGCCCATACTTTCCAGGTTGGCATCATAAAGGCAGGCGCGTCCCACACAGGTAAGAGTGGTGGGAGGAGGGGGGATGGGCGGTAGTCGACAGACGACGGGATAGGTAAAATTAACTAAAAATTTAATAAAAACCACTTTGGCGATGTGGTGAGCGCAAGGTAAGTGGTTTCATTTATTTATTTAATTTTACCTATTCCGTCGTCTATCTATACCCCTCTCTGCCCGCTTCACCGCTCTTAACTGTCTTGCCATCTTGCTGAGACCCGGTGGTAAACATTAGATTTTCCTATTGTCTGAATGTGGAAACTTGGATGAAATTGTACGCATGCAAGAAATCACTTTCACACATGGGGAGAGTTTTGAAGAGAAGTTGGGAAAGTTGAGCAAGTTTGAATTGAAGATCAAGTGAAGTCTAATGTTTTACTGTGGAAGGATAAAGTGCCCTTAAGTGTTTGGGCATAACTGGCCACAATGCTTAATAAGCTGTGTGAGCAAGTGATTATCGAACCCAGTGACAGTTTATTGTGGTTGTCACCAATTGTTGTAGTTTTGTAGAATGCTGTTCGATCTTGCATCGACCACTGCAGTTTTTCTGAGGTTGATGGAAGAAATCCTCAAAGGAATCGAAGGAGTTCAGGTCCTCGAGGACCTGCGTATCTATGGGAAAGGTGAACAGTAGTCTGCAGAGAGAAGAATGAAAGATGAAGGTTTGCGTTTCAGAAAGAAAATGTGCCCTAAAGGTGAAGGAGGAAGAATACATTGAGTGCATAATTATGAGTGAGGGAGCTGCTTCAAGGCTGGGTTTGCTGAAGGTTTTTGAGGAAGTCGCAGGTCCAGTCAACAGATAGCACTTAATGTCATGCAAGTGGCCGGCAGAACTTTATGGCAAGTTTTTGCAGAGCTTTGCAAACTATTTGACCCTTTACTAAAGCTTTTAAGAAAGGAAGACAATATGTGTAGGTTCTTCAGCAACAAGTGGTGTATGAAAATGAAAGTGCCTCATTATTAGCACCAGTGTTCAGTCTTTTTGTGCCTAGGCATGGAGTGATAATCACGGTATATGCAAGTGAATGTTGACTAAGTGCATTTTTTGACACAAAAAGTGATTAAGAAGGAATGCACTATAGTGTTTTCTTTTTGCACTCTGTGACTTTCACAATCCTTGTCCTGTCGCTTAAGGGATAGCAAAGCAGTCCTACTTAAAAGTGGTCACGATCACTGTATCAGGATCCAGTGGGGCAGGGAACACCTGTTAGAACTTAGGGGAAGAAGCGGTACAGTCTGAGAGAGAGAGAGCGAGTGAGGTGAGATGGTAATACCCTTGTTACCAGCATGAAACAGGTGCGAAATGGGATGATTATTTATGAGAGCCCTCGTCACTTTTGCAGCACGTAAAGTGGTACATGAATGACGCAGGGCTCTCATAAAGATTTATGAAGCCACCCCGCATGGCTATGAGTGGCCTCGTAAATTATGGTCAAGGCGACAGCACAAATCGCTGGGTCGCCTTACCCAGCATCCGGCATTTTATGGGCATTGCGGTGGGTTTTCCCACACGAAACCCATGGAATGTGACGCAGCACCACATTTACAAAGTGATGTAAACCTGGGGAAGTGCCAGATCTGTACGCCTCTGGAGGTGATGCGTAACGAGGAAAAATATGTTTATTTCTCCTTATTTTTTCCTCTTTCCATGTGTGCTACATTCTGCAGCACACGCAGAAAGAGGTAAACTCCTCTTTGGATGTTTTGTGCAGGAAGGTGTCCCTTCCTGCACAAAAACAATCCTGCCGGCAACGGATGCACCCTAGCACCATGGCACAAGGGTGTCTACATTGGCGCTGGGCTGCCGAAATGGCACAGGCAAAAAGGACAGTAATACGCTGTATTGCTTAAATACTGTGCATTCCTGCCCTTTCACTTTGGCGTAGGTCAGTGGAGCAAGGTGTCTTGCTGCGCTGCCCTACGCCAAGATGCCATAAATTAGGCTCTAAATCGTCAAGTGTAAAGGTTGAAACAACCAATGTTGCTAGAGAGAGCTGTTAGCATCCATTGATTATTCAGAGAGCTCCGCCCTCTCTGACCTGAAAGTCAAGCCATGGGCTCAGTAGACGCGGCAGCGTGTATCGAACCCGACCTTGGAAGTTGTATTCCACGATTGCCGTCGCCACTGCAACATTCTCCATCTCCTCCTTGTGGGACATTTCCTGACCAACTGATGTGGCATCTCATGAAGTCTGACAGGGACCCATAGAAATGCCCTACTTGGTCATTAACAAGGAAATGGTTGCTTGCACCTTTGCCATGAATACGTTTCGGATGTATGTACAGAGAAAAGAGTTTCAGATTCAGACCAATCACAAGCCTGTGGTGCCAATAATTAACGGCCCAAGCATCAGTTCAATGAATTCTAAGGCCAGGTTGTTTAGACTAAAATCAAAGTTGTTGGAGTATCATTTTGAAGTGGAACACGGTCTAGGTGCCAAGAACAGATAATCGAATTGCTTGTCAAGGCTGCTAGTATGTGAGGATGAAGTACTGGACAAGGAAGACGTTGACGATTGTGATTGTCTTCTGGCGAGTGTAGTTTTGCCAGGGGGTAGCTGGGCTTTAAAGAAGAGTGAAGAGAAGCTATGGGGAAATGGGGAAGGATCCAGAACATTAGGAAGTGGTGTTATGTGTCAAAAAGAGTCAGTGAAGAGAGACTTGCTTCCCAGGCACATTATAGTCTTTCAGCATGGTGGAATGGGAACTTTCCATAAAAGCAGGGTTGCAGTTCTTTAAAAAAAATTGTTATGGTTGCTATTTAGGCAGGTCAAGTTAAGGCCTGTTGGAGAGGTTAAAAGCAGGCTACCAGATTTGATCACAAAGGGCACCTAGGCGTGGTACAAAACAAGAAATTCTTGAAGGGAGATATTTGCGATGATGGAGGATGGGTGTTGAGTTGTGTAGGAGTTCCCTAAAAGTGTACTTTCCCATACAAAATTCCATCTGGAGAATGCAAGCCAAAATATCTCCCCCCCCAAAAAAAAACACACATTTTGAGAATCCCCCCTCTCTGAAATATTTTACTATAAGATTCCCTAGCAAAGATTTTTTTTTTTACAAAAAATATTTTCCACAAGTGGTGTTGGGCAAAGTTATGGATGAGGCAAGAATGAATTATGCCAATCTCACCCAAATTCAAGGGTAAAGTTTGAACTGTGTTCCATCATAATTACCTATATGTTATCCATATATAAGTGCAAGTTAATGGAGGGTGAACTGAACGACATTGCTATGGGAGGGTAAGCATGAATATTACTCGTGAATTGAGGCATCAATGTATATGAGACTTGTATCACCGCAACGAGGAAGATATTGATATGATTCCCTGGTGCAATTGGTTTAGACCTCATTAAGGTGCCCCTCAACTGCTTGTTATGATATAAACATCAAATAAAAGTGGAGAAAAAAAGTAATAAAGACACTGAGCTAATTAGAGAAAAGGGTAATGTGTTCCTATATGTGAATGGCCCTATCATGCTTGCTGTTTTAGTCATTCATGACGCATACATAGTCTTACTGTCACCATCCCATGTTCTTTGTAATGCGCAAGCGTTGCATTACATGCATTTCAGTGTGCACGTCTCTTTTTTAGATGCGGTTTGACAAGGACAAGTTCTCCATTAACCTGGATGTGAAGCATTTCTCCCCCGAAGAGCTACAGGTGAAAGTGTTTGGCGACTTCATTGAGATTCATGGGAACCACGAAGAACGCCAGGTATGTAGGAACCTCTGTCGGTCACTAATTCGGTATTAGATAACAGACGGTGACAGCATCCACTTCACATTCCTCAGAGGTGGGAGCAAATCGCAGAACAGAGCCACAATTCTACGCGTCCAGGCCCTTACATATGACCTTCCTCAGGAGAACGGGAACATAGGGCCTGATTACAATGTTGGTTGAACAGCCACTGACAGGCCGTCTGTGGTTGCCCGACCAACCGACAGCCCTTCGGTCTGACCGCAATTATGGTGCAGTCGGACCCTATACAGTAGAAGTCCACACTGCCGCCACTACCAGTATCTCAGATCCCGACAGGGCGGCGGTTGGAGTCACAGCCCTTAATGGTGGTGGTGCCCAGCCAGGCACTGCAGTTGGGATTTGGATATCCCTTTCATGGTGGGAACACCACCGTGTACAGGCTGGTGGAAAGGGATATTGGGGGCCCCAAACAAGGCCCCTGTCCCTCGTGGGCCACTGAAAAGGGGCCCTGAGTGCACATGGATTGCCCCCACTCACCTCCATGCACCATGTGCCATGCACCATGTGGTGCATGGCACATGGTCCATGGATTTGCAAGAAGTGCTCCTTTTCACGGTGGCTTGTGCTGTGGCCCTTTTCCTGCTTATCAGGTGGTCTCCTGACCTCCTGACATCTGATCACCCGACATTGTACGGTATTATCAATCCAAACTATTAAACAATTGAAAGTCTATGATTTAAAAACAGGATGTTGTATAAAGCAAGACCATACATCAATGTGTCATCCAATATCCGACATCTTCGGTTATTTTGAATAGGTAATTGAATTCTCTGACATGTTTAATAACTTTATATTTTGGTTTTCTGTAATTCAGCTCATGGATATATGTCACTATCCTGAATATTCCGCAAACAAGTGAAAGGATTTTGAAACTTGGATGAAGTGACATATTTGTGTATATAGAATCATAGACAGGCAAAATGTACTTGTATTGAATAAATCATGTAATTAAATAACTACATTGCAGTAATTGAATATACTAGAAATTAAGAGACACATTTCTGCATATTGCTGTCTTCACCTCTTTCCTATTTTTTAGGTTAACTTACACACGAAGTGAGCTAACTTCTAATTTGTGAAACTGAGAAGCTATAACCTTCCTAAATTATATACTTAATCTAAAGCTATTTGGGGCTTTCGGCCTGAACTTAGAAAACTATCTGCGAAAATCTCTATAAAATGCCAAAATACTTTAACAAGACCAAAACAAGACAATAGACTTAATTCCACGCTATATTGCTCCAACAATCAGCCCACTGCTGCAGAAAGTATAGAATGCAATGACTTGCCTTCTCCACGACCTAACTAAAATAGATCACAGGTCAATTGCCAACAGATCCCTTCATAAGACTCAGGGCCAGATGTACAACCGTTTTTTGCAGCCGCAAAAGGGTATTCAACCCTTTTGCAACCGCAAAAAAACGGTGGTGGTATGTACCAATACTATTTTGTGAGTCACAGACTCACAAAATAGCGTTTGCGACTCGCTTTTAGGAAGGGGCGTGCCAAGGACGTCCCTTCCTAATAGCTAGTCCACATGGTAAGTGCCATTGTTTTGCAACCGCATTTGCGGTCGCAAAACACTTTCAGTTTACCACCTACTACAAGTAGGTGGTAAACCATTCGCAAATGGGAAGGGGTCCCCAGGTGAAGGAAGTGGCGCGATTCGGGTCACCTGGGTCACTAATGACCGCCTCTCAGCCTTCCATATCAAATGAAGAGTCGGTCAGACAGTAGAGAATACAAACCAATATCTGTTTATTCAGGTACACTCAGAGTGAAGCCAGTTTGCCCAGTCTCTAGGGGTGCTGCAAAGGGACTGAAATCGACAAGCATAAAGATACATTATTTACAGTTCGTAACTGGGCTAGGACACGCCCATAATGGAATTTTCCAGGCAGGTGCTGCAAAGCAATGGAATACGAGAGAAAAACAATCTCAGTGCTCATATCTTACAAAGTTACAAAGTCCAAGGTTACTCCAGTGTCCAGTCGGTCCCGTCACCAGACAAGTGGGAGGAGGCCTGTATCTAGTGAGAAAGGTATGCGCTAATAAGAACAGTCTATTCATTAGTGAAGCAAAACCCAACCTTGGAGAAAAGAAACCTAGCAGAAACCTTTTCTCAGAAATAGCAAAGAAATACTTTCGATCAGGATTCAAAATGGCATCTTAACAGAAAATGGTGCAGCGAATGCTAACCTACATAAGGTAATGCACAAGGAGAAACCTTTCTATTTTAACACAGGGGACCCCTTCCCCTTTGAAATGGGTGTGAACATATTTTCTAAGAGAAGACAGTGCTCCCAGGGACCGGTTCCTGCCCTTAAAACTTTAAACTGAAAAGTTTCATTTTTCTGTTTTAAATGCATCCCTTTTCCTTTATGGAAAATGGGCTACATCACAAAAAGAAAACTGCTTTATTGAAAAGCAGTAACAGACATGGTGGTCTACTGACTCCAGCAGGTGTCCTTCCCTGTGAGTGCTACCCATTACCAATGGGGTCACAAATTGCATTGATGAGACATGCAATCTGCGACCCCATTGGGAATCGCAAACAGTGTCTTAGACACCGTTGTACATTGCATTTTGCGAGTCACAAAGCAGCACAATTTGCGAGGCACAAAATGCACGCGTCGTACCTCTGGCCCTCGGTGAACAGAAGTGATACATTTCTATGGCCGATGCATTAGCCCACCACCTGAAATTTCCAACATATTTTGCGAATTAGTTACTCTGTACTCCAGGCAAGGCTCTTTTAGTTCCCTTCATGTAATTTTAATCTCGCACTCGTAGAGCGATGTCATAGGTATTCACTATCTGGTGCAGGATGTCCCAGGAATTAAGGTTGGACAAATATTCTTACAAGAAACTAAAATTGGGAATCTGCTGAAGTCCTCTGCATGTGGCATGGAATAAAATCCACAGAATAACAATCCTGGCAACCAGGTGCAGGAATTCCATACTAAGCCACCCTGCATGGAACATCATACGCAGGAAAGTTGGTCTAAGATGGCTGTGGGCCTTTCTGACCATTTTACTGCCTACACCTTCCCAGCCAGACAGAACCCCATTAGATAAAATGAAACAGTGTACGGTAGATAAGCTGCCCATCAATTCTGCTTCTTAGAAAAGTAGTTGGTCACTTTCTTAAAATAACCATTACTTAATTTGAGCCGGTGGTTGCCGGTGGAGGCCATTGATTTTTATGCATCAGACATTAACCGAAACATTCAAATCGGAAAACCAGAGGAACTGGAACAAAGGGAGAAAAGCTATTAGAGTGAGTTAAATGGGCTGGCAGTGTCTGGCAGAGGATAAAGGAGGCATGAGGTGGACTTAAGACTACCAGCCTTGGGATTCGACACACCGACGTTTAATTGCACTCCTCGCATGCTTCTGAGGAGAACTGTGGGCACCAGCCCTCACTCTTTTACAAATAAAGCACTGCAACTCCTTCAAACTCAAGAATAATGCATATCCTGGTCCTTCATGCAGATCTTTAAGATTTCCACTCTTTGGTGAAGACTCCTTCTTGGTTTCCCACTGGTGGAACCAGCACCATTTCATATGCTATCACTCAACGACTCATAAGTTTGCTTTTTCACTAAATATATACACATTATCAGTGGCGTAGCTAGGCCTTATGCCGCTAGTGGCGGTCCCAGCCTTTACCGCGGTGGTCATAAGAGCAGGGGGTTGCTGGCAAACAAATCCTGCATTTGTTGTCCCATGCGGCCGCCTGGGGCGGACATCCCCCCTTGCCATGCTACTGCACATTATGGAAATAGGGAAGAATTTGCTAAAGTGATCTGTTAATAATATTTTGCACCATGAAGCAAGAACAGTGTCTAAAAGGCGCAGCTTCAAAGTAACACCTATGTGACACAAAAACAGTATATGTTTTATGTATACACAAAGTGTCAATAGTCAAATACATGGCTCAAGGACCAAAACAAATCTCATTTCTTTGTAGACATCACAAGAGCCATGAGCCAACAAGATCTATGTAGTTTATGTCCTACTGCCTAGCAACTGGTTTGCTGGAGAAAGGCTAGGTTTGAAAGAGAGAGGCAGAGAAAGAGTGAGAGTGAGAGTGAGAGAAAGCAAAGGAGAGAAACAGAGGGAAAGAGAGAGAGAGAGAGAGACAAGGTGAGAGAGACACAGAAAAAGAAAGAGAGTGAGTGATAGGATTAGACCGAGTGAGAGAGAAAAAAAATGGGAGAGGGAAAATGAGAGTCAATCAATCAATCAATCAGGGGTTTGTTAAAGCGCGACTACTCACCCGTAAGGGTCTCAAGGCGCTAGGGGTCGGGGGGTGCAGGTTCCATTCCATCAAGGAGGGGGTCTGTCGAAGAGCCAGGTTTTGAGGTTTCTTGCGAAGATGGGGAGCGATGTTGTCTGTCTGAGGTGGAGCGGAAGGGCGTTCCATGCTTTGGCTGCGAGGAAGGAGAAGGAGCGGCCTCCCGATCTGGTCTTTCTGGTGTGGGGGCCCACGGCGTAGGAGAGCTGGGCTGATCATAGGGTTCTTTGGGGTGCGTGGAATTTGAGTCGGCTGTTCAGGTATGCTGGTCCGGTGCCGTGGAGGGCCTTGTGTGCGTGGGTGAGCATCTTAAAGGTGATTCTCACCTCGACAGGGAGCCAGTGGAGTGTGCGCAGGTGCTGGGAGATGTGGCAGTGTTTTGGCAGGTTGAGGACCAGTCTTGCAGCAGCGTTCTGGATGTTCTGTAGCTTGCGGATGAGGTTTTTGTTTATTCCGGCGTAGAGTGCGTTGCCGTAGTCGAGTCTGCTGGTGACCAGGGCGTGAGTGACTGTCTTTCGGTGTTCAAGGGGGATCCATTTGAAGGTCTTACGTAGGAGGCGGAGGGTGTGGAAGCAGGAAGATGAGACAGAGTTGATCTGGCGGTCCATTTTGAGCTCAGAGTCCAGGATGATTCCCAGGTTGCGTGCGTGATCTGTGGGGGTTGGCGGGTTTCCGAGGGCGGTGGGCCACCAGGTGTCGCTCCAGGCGTCGGGGTTTGGGCCCATGATGAGTACTTCTGTTTTGTTGGTTTTTAGTTGTAGGCAGCTGTTTTTCATCCATTTGGCAACGGCTTCCATGCCTTCTCGAAAGTTGCGTCTGGTGGTGTTGGGCTCATTGGATAGGGAGAGGATGAGCTGGGTGTCGTCTTCGTATGACACAATGTTGAGTCCGTAGGTTCTGACGATGGGGGTGAGTGGAGCCATGTAGACGTTGAAGAGCGTCGGGCTGAGGGAAGAGCCCTGGGGGACTCTGCAGGTGGTAGGTGTGGGGTCCGAGAGGAAAGGGGGGAGTCTGACCCGCTGCGTCCTGCCAGAGAGGAAGGAGCAGATCCAGTCGAGGGCCTTGTCCTGGGTTCCTACGTCGTAGAGTCTGCGTATTAGGGTGCGTGGGAGACTGTGCCGAACGCCGCTGATAGGTCGAGGAGGATCAGGGCTACTGTTTCTCCTTTGTCCAGTAGGGTGCGGATGTCGTCTGTTGCGGCGAGGAGGGCGGTTTCCGTACTGTGTTTTTTTCTGAAGCCGGATTGGGAGGAGTCGAGGATGTTGTGTTCTTCAATGAATGTGGCGAGTTGGCTGTTGATGGCTTTCTCGATGACTTTCGCTGGGAACGGGAGCAGGGAGATGGGTCTGTAGTTTTTGAGGTCGGTGGGGTCCGCTGAGGGTTTCTTTAGGAGGGGGTTCACCTCGGCGTGTTTCCAGTCGTCGGGGAACGAGGCGGTCGCCAGGGAGCGGTTGATGGTGTGGCGGAGCATGATCGCGATGGTGTCGGCGGCTCTGTTGAAGATGTGGTGGGGGCAGGGGTCCGTGGGGGGCCCTGAGTGGATTGACTTCATTGTCTTCAGTGCCTCTTCGGTGGTGAGGGCTGTCCAGTCATCAATCGCTGGTTTCCGGATGTCGGGAGTGGTTGGTGAGGGTTCAGTGTGTTGGTTATCTTCTTCGAAGTTGTCGTAGATGCTCTTGATTTTGTGGTGGAAAAAGGTGCTGAGTTTGTCGCAGAGGTCTTGTGAGGGAGGGATGTCGGTAGACTCGCTGGTGGGTTGGGCGAACTCCTTGATGATGCTGAAGAGTTCCTTGCTGTTGTGTGCGTGGGTGGAGATTCTGTCTTCAATCGCTTTTTTCCTCGTTTCACTGATGAGTTGATGGTGGGCGTTGGTGGCGGCTCTGAAGTTGTTGTGGGCTTCTGTGGATTTGGTGTTTCTCCAGGCCTTTTCGAGGCGGCGGCATGTGCGCCTGGATTCTCGAAGTTCGGTGGTAAACCATCTGGCTTTCTTGGCACGGGTATTGTTGTTTTTCTTGAGGGGGGGCATGGTGTTGGTGCTGTCCGAGATCCATCTATGCAGGGTTCGGGCTGCGGTGTTGGGGTCGTCGTTTTCCGCGATGGTTGGGGTGGAGTTGTTGAGTGAGGAGGTAAGCTGGTCGTCGGTGATTTTGGTCCAGTTTCTTTGTGGAAGCAGGTGCTGGTGTCTGTGGATGGTGGGTGTTCTGAAGATGAAGTGGACGCAACGATGGTCGGTGGTGTGGCTGAAGGTGATGGAGTTTCCTGTAGTGAAGAGGGGGTCGAGCGTGTGTCCTGCTGAGTGCGTGGGCTCGGTCACGATCTGGCGGAGTCCAATGTTGTGGAGGTTGTCCAGGAGGCATGTGGTGTTGGGGTCCAGTTGATTGTCGAGGTGGAATTTGAGGTCTCCCAGCAGGGTGTAGTTGGTGGATGCGATGGCCTGCGGGGAGATAATGTCCGTGATGGAGTTGGCGAAGGGTCCGCGGGGTCCAGGGGGTCGGTAGATGAGGGTTCCTCGGAGGGCAGCGGTGGGGCTGGCCAGTATCTTGAAGTGAAGGTGTTCCATCAGTTCTGTGGACTCGTCAGGGAGTGTGCTCAGGCGGAGGCTGGATTTGTGGACGATGGCGATTCCTCCTCCTGGGTGGGTGGGGCGGTCTTTCCTGGAGATCTTGTATCCTTGGGGGATGGCGATGGCGATGTCCCGTCCCGAGGTGGTGTTGGTCCAGGTTTCGGTGAAGAATGCTACGTCCGGGGTGGTGCTGTCGAGGAGGTCCCAGATTTCTGTGGCGTGTTTGTGGAGGGATCAGACGTTGAGGAGGATGCATTGCAGGGTCTTCGGTTCGGTTGTGTTCTAGTGGGCGGGTTGTGCTGGATCCGTGTTATTGGCGGTGCTGCAGGTGTGCAAGCAGCGGTGACAGCTGAAGGGTCCATGGGTGTTGGCTGGTGATGCTAGCTTGCAGTTGTTGCAGCCTGGGTTGAGTGCGTGGAGTGCTGTTGGGTCGTAGCGTTGGTGGGGCGGAGGTCCAGGGTTCCTGGTGCTGGTCGCGGACGGGTCGCAGACGGGCGCAGACTTTGACGCGCCTTCGGTGCACCAGCGGCGCGGCCGTGCAGTGGACAGCTGGGAGGCGGGAGCGGGGAGGGGAGCTGGATTGGGCCGGTCGCGCTGGGGGGGAGGGGCCGCGGGGTCAGCAGCGGCGGGGAAAGGTAAAGGGAGGAAAGAAGGGATAAAGAAAAAAGGGAAAATAAGCAGAAATAAGGCACAAAAGGGCAGAGATGCAGAAAAGAGCAGAAAGGTGAAAGATAGAAAGGGTAGAAAAACGAGTGAAAACGAGTGAAGGAGCAGAGGGAGAGAAAGGGAAAATGGGCAGAAATAAGGCACATAAGAGCAGAGGTGCAGAAAGGTGAAAGATAGAAAGCGTAGAAAAACGAATGAAAACGAGTGAAGGAGCAGAGGGAGAGAAAGGGAAAATGGGCAGAAATAAGGCACAAAAGAGCAGAGATGCAGAACGGTGCAGAAAGGTGAAAGATAGAAAGGGTAGAAAAACGAGTGAAGGAGCAGAGTAAGAGAAAGGAGACAGAGGTCCACTGGACCACCAGGGATGAGGCGCAGGGAAACCTGCGGGTGGAGGAGGGCCTCGATCACCAACACTCAAGAGTGCTGGGGCAGGGGCACCTCACTTAATGGTGGAGCTGCGAGGGTGGGAGAACAATTTCACTGACAATGAGTCAGTGGTCTTGCTCGCCTGTCCCCGCAGTGGCCGCCATTAAGTAGGGGTCGGGGAGGGCTGGACAGCTGGGAGGCGGGAGCGGGGAGGGGAGCTGGATTGGGCCGGTCGCGCTGGGGGGGAGGGGCCGCGGGGGCAGCAGCGGCGGGGAAAGGTAAAGGGAGGAAAGAAGGGATAAAGAAAAAAGGGAAAATAAGCAGAAATAAGGCACAAAAGAGCAGAGATGCAGAAAAGAGCAGAAAGGTGAAAGATAGAAAGGGTAGAAAAACGAGTGAAAACGAGTGAAGGAGCAGAGGGAGAGAAAGGGAAAATGGGCAGAAATAAGGCACATAAGAGCAGAGGTGCAGAAAGGTGAAAGATAGAAAGGGTAGAAAAACGAATGAAAACGAGTGAAGAAGCAGAGGGAGAGAAAGGGAAAATGGGCAGAAATAAGGCACAAAAGAGCAGAGATGCAGAAAGGTGCAGAAAGGTGAAAGATAGAAAGGGTAGAAAAACGAGTGAAGGAGCAGAGTGAGAGAAAGGAGACAGAGGTCCACTGGACCACCAGGGATGAGGCGCAGGGAAACCTGCGGGTGGAGGAGGGCCTCGATCACCAACACTCATGAGTGCTGGGGCAGGGGCACCTCACTTAATGGTGGAGCTGCGAGGGTGGGAGAACAATTTCACTGACAATGAGTCAGTGGTCTTGCTCGCCTGTCCACGCAGTGGCCGCCATTAAGTAGGGGTCGGGGAGGGCTGGACAGCTGGGAGGCGGGAGCGGGGAGGGGAGCTGGATTGGGCCGGTCGCGCTGGTGGGGGAGGGGCCGCAGGGGCAGCAGCGGCGGGGAAAGGTAAAGGGAGGAAAGAAGGGATAAAGAAAAAAGGGAAAATAAGCAGAAATAAGGCACAAAAGAGCAGAGATGCAGAAAAGAGCAGAAAGGTGAAAGATAGAAAGGGTAGAAAAACGAGTGAAAAAACGAGTGAAGGAGCAGAGGGAGAGAAAGGGAAAATGGGCAGAAATAAGGCACAAAAGAGCAGAGGTGCAGAAAGGTGAAAGATAGAAAGGGTAGAAAAACGAGTGAAAACGAGTGAAGGAACAGAGGGAGAGAAAGGGAAAATGGGCAGAAATAAGGCACAAAAGAGCAGAGATGCAGAAAGGTGCAGAAAGGTGAAAGATAGAAAGGGTAGAAAAACGAGTGAAGGAGCAGAGTGAGAGAAAGGAGACAGATGTCCACTGGACCACCAGGGATGAGGCGCAGGGAAACCTGCGGGTGGAGGAGGGCCTCGATCACCAACACTCAAGAGTGCTGGGGCAGGGGCACCTCACTTAATGGTGGAGCTGCGAGGGTGGGAGATCAGTTTCACTGACAATGAGCAAATAGAAAGTAAGAGACATAGGGCCTGATTTAGAGTTTGGCAGATGGGTTACTCCATCACAAATGTGACAGATACCCCATCTGACCTATTACAAACACATTACATATAATAGTAGTTCCAAGAAGGTGTCTTTATAGTCTTTATCTGGGCCTGCCCACTTTTTTGACTCAGAGGCTGCAGATTGTGCAGCATTCTGCAACAATATTGATTCTGAGAATACCGCCTAGTTAATCAATCTTGACTCACTTGAAACGCCACCATTGGCTGTCAACAGCCAATCGTATCAAACTCAAGGCGCTTACTTTTGTATTCAGAGCCTTGACTGGTCAGGGCTCCCTGAACATAAGGGCAAGGCTCCGGCCTTACCAGCAGCTTAGACCCCTATGAACGAATAATTTCATACATTTGCAAGTCCCCAGGATCCTTAATATTTCTTACTGGCATACTCTGTAATTCACTTTCCATCAACTTACACGTGAATCCTTCTGAGCCCATCTTTGAAAGAGGTTAAGAAACTCTACTTTTTGAGGAGGCCTAAGATCATCCTGCTCTTAACCTTCGCAGTTCATCTTCGCTGCTAGCGCCGGTGCGCTTACTCTGAAGCAGCTATGCACTGTAGAAATGCAATTGAATGATTGAAGCAGGTGGACAGGATATCCGTCACATTTGTGATGGAGTACTTTTCCCCCAAACTGTAAATCAGGCCCAGAGTGAGGACAGCAAGAGAAACTGCGATGGATCACTATCCGTCACATTTGTGATGGAGTACTTGTCCCCCAAACTGTAAATTAGGCCCAGAGTGAGGACAGAAAGAGAAACTGCGATGGATCAAATATTGGGGGAGATTGAAAGAAATAGGAAGCAAGAAAGACAGGGAGAAGAAAGAAAGAGGGATTGAAATAAGATAGAAAAAGACAGTCAGATAGACTGCCAAGTTTCCAGTATGCTTGTGTGTGACACTTGCATGTTGCAGTGGGATTATGTGTGACACTTTGAGTGACACTTAGAAACAAATGTAAGCATTGACCCAAGCAGAAACATTTCATCCACCAGTAGCAAAAATGTCCCCAAGAGGTAAAGTCAGTCCCCTGTAACATGGGTCTTTCCCTAACAGAATCAGGAATTATCTATCACAGCACACAAAATAACTGCACTGCTGCCTCTCATAGCATCAGGAGCAATCACTGCCAGAAATATATCCCTGAAGGCCACCAGCCACCATCATCTGACTTGTAAAACGGAAGGCACAGCTTTCCAAAGGCTCCTAGACCTCGAATTGCTCTACGGTCATTAGCGACCTCCTTAGGGGTCCTTCCTACACAGAAAGGGAATATGTGATGTTACATCGCAAGCGCTACAACGCATGCGATTACAATGACTGTGTTGTTACAACGCAAGCCATTACATTGCAAGTTGATTCTGCGAATTGCTGTAGGGGGCTCACTGGACTTAGGAATAGTATAATTTACTATTCCAACTCCAGTGTGTGCAACAATAGGGAAGGTGTTGGAATAATAAATTATACTATTCCTTAGTTTAACGCGCCCCCTACAGCAAGTCGTAGAAATGACTTGCTATGTAATGGCTTGCGTTGTAACAACGCTGTTGTTGTAATGACCGCGTTGTAATCGCATGCGTTGTAGCGCATGCAATGTAAACTCCGTTCCCCTATGAGGCCATACAAAGCCATGCATAGTGGCTTTATGTGGCCGCATAGATATGACTTTGTGATTAGTGCCACTGGAGTGTCACAAAAAGTAACTCTCTAGCGGCCCAAGGGGCTCGTAAATATGGCCCCCAATGTGCAAAGTGATGTTGACTAGAAGCCATGTTTGGTGCTGGCTGAATGTGCAAAACATGCTCAACCTCACTCACTTGATACTATTGAGAAGTTTGCTGACCTCCTTACCATCACCTGCTGTTAAGGTGCTTCTACACTGCGCAGTCACCCATGGCCTTCCTGTTCGATCAGCTGAGTTTCACATCTCAGGACTCTGGCTATCTTTCCATTATAGAGTGCTGGCTTGGTGAGAGAGGGGGTCAGACAGAGGCATCTTCAAGCAGCAAAGTAGGCATTCTGCAGTTTTGCCTGAGCACAGAGTAGGTCTATGTCATGGAAAAGCTATCAGAAAGGGACTTTGGGGCCCGAGCAGGGCCCCTGTCCCCTGAGAGCCTCCACTATGTGGTATGGGGAGCACCCCCCAAACATCCATGCACCGTGTGCCATTCATCACATGGTGCCAAGCCCACGGTGCATTGATGTTTGCAAACTTGCCTTTTACTACTGCAACTTGTGCTGTGGCCCTTTTCCAGGCCACAGTACAAGCTGCAATAGTAAAAGGCATGTTTCCAACCGCATACACATTGGTCTAATCATGATATGGAACCACCGACTACTTGTCGGCCAGTCTCCATCCTGCTACAATGACGGTCGGACTCGCGTCCTACCGCCATTGTAATGAAGCCCTTTATGTGACACTTGGATTTTCACAATCCCAATGACTTTGGTGATGGTAGCAGCATTCCCACTCTGAAAATTGTTCAACTGCATTGTGCAGTTGAGGCTCTAAGGCACCAAACACAACTAGTGGAGTAACAAAACTTGATGGGTCCCCCTGCAAAGTACACGGAGGGGGCCCCCCATGCTCCAGACCCTGTCAGGAGCTCTGAGACAAAGGACCTGCCATCCATGCACAGTGCTGGAGGGGGGCCCTGGAGCTAGGGACAACATTTGCACAGCAGGGGCTAACGTTACGCGACTGCACACAACCCAGTGTGAGCAGTCGCTCTACTATTGCACAGAGGAGGCTCATTAAAAGATCAACCCGCAAATCAGTGCCAGGAGGAATTCGGAAGCTAAGGAGAAAAGACATGTGCCAAGAAACAGAAAGTGGCTAGAATTTTGTTTACAGCAGCAGAGGGTGGGGACATTATTCCAAGTGAAAGAGAGATTAAAAAGAACAGCTGTGATGTGGGTTCAAAATTTACATCCAGTCCTTTTCACTCTGGCAGCGGGGCAGTAGAGTAGCAGCCCTTCTTGCAGAGCTGCACAGCTGCCCTTTTGAGTCTCCCACAGGTCCAGAGGTGTACTGAAGAGTTGGGTCTGAGGGTCCATTATTTAAACGTTGTGCCCACGTTGAAGTAGGAGAAGGTTCTGGCGGTTTACACCCTAGAGGTGCCTGGAAATTCATGCCTCACTGCCCTAGCCCCATCTTTTCTGGAGTCACAAAAGACTAGCGCCAAACCCTTTGTGAGTGTGCCCAGGCAGTTCCTTTGTGATGTGCAAGTGTGGTAGGTGGCAGCTCCTTCACCTCTTCAAGTCAGATATGGCCCATCTTGCCAACACCTATTTTCCTTTGGTTCGCTGTTAAGGAGCAACACACGAAGACCAACTGCCAGCTACATCTAGTCATGTGACTCAGAATACAGGCTGTAGGCACCAAATGGTTAGGTCAAAAAAATGCCAACTTTCTAAAAGTAGATAAACAGGGGGGGATAGGCCCAATAGACCGGAACCAGGTAGGGCCTTCTTAAACAGTATCAACAGTAATAACCTGGTATCCTTGTCACTTATATTTCAATTATTTGAGAAAAAACCACGCTATATTCTGTTCGTGATTGGGTTATTTAATCACCCAGTTTTTTAAAAAAATGAATTTTTTTTAAAGATAAAAGGAATCTGATCTCCCCAGAACTACACATACAGTTTACACACATTTATCACATACATTAATACTTTGCAATACTCACATTCATATATGCAAACAACTGAATTCATATCAATTAATGAGATTTTAACAATACTATACACAGTACATTTTAACAATACTATGCACAGTACAACCACATTAAGGAACAAAAACCAATGTGGAGCAAAGATTATGCTCTTTATAATTCAATCCAATTGAGCAACAAGTTCATTTTAAATTTTTCAGTGTTACGTCTTTCTAAAGTGTCATTCATATATTATTTATATAGGCGCTTTAGTTTGACTCAGCGGAACTCTCGCTGTACCGACGCGTTTCAAGCCGCACTGTTGCCTTTGTGGGCTCTCATCAGGGCATCTTAATTTCCAACATTGTGCTTATCTGCCAATGCGGTAAAGCTTTTTTTAGGATATTAGGGCTCCTTGACAGCTTTCTCAACTTGTTTGAAGGTGGACCTGCACTTCCGATTGTTGTGCGACTTATTGGCTTCCTCTCGTTGTTACCAGGACATTCTTTCGGCGTGTTGCTAGATCACCGCCTACTTGCGTGTACCGGCCGGTCTTAACTGTCACGTTTCCTTACAGTGTTTCCTGGCCCCCTTCACTGTTTGCTCGCTCGACACGTTTCCTCAATGTGCAAGTAGGCGGTGATCTAGCAACACGCCGAAAGAATGTCCTGGTAACAACGAGAGGAAGCCAATGAGTCGCACAACAATCGGAAGTGCAGGTCCACCTTCAAACAAGTTGAGAAAGCTGTCATGGAGCCCTAATATCCAAAAAAAAGCTTTACCGCATTGGCATATAAGCACAATGTTGGAAAGAAGGGAAATAGGCCGGAGGTTGTCCAGCCTGTCCCAACTGAGGTTAGGTTTTTTTTTGAGCGGGAGCACAATCGCTTGCTTCCACTTTTTGGGTACGGTACCGGTCCTGAAAGAAAGATCCAGAACATCTCTGATGAAAGGCTCAAGAATTTCCATACTCCCTCCAAGAAGTTTCGGTGAGGCCGGATCACGGGGGGACCCTGACTTGATAGAGCGGCAGATCTGCTGAAGCTCATTAGAGGGTGGAGTGATAAAGTTGCCTAACCTATTTGCGCCCTCATCAAATGGTGAGTTTTCACTAAACTCTGTTGCCTTCTCCTTTCCCCCTGTGAAGGCGGAATAGATAGTGGCCACTTTGTCAGAGAAGTAGGTGGCAATGCGGTTACAGGACTCCACTGAAGCCAAGGAAGGATCAACAGATGAGCTGCATAGAGAAATTTCTTTATAGATTTTAAATAGCTCCTTAGTGGAGTTATGAGCTTCTCCAATCCTATCGGATAAATAGTTAGTTTTGGCGCGCCTGATTAGATTATGATATTCCCTGCGTTTGCCCATATATCTCAATTTAGCTTGATCAAGATAGACCACCCTCCATTGCCTTTCTAATTGCTTACATTCAGTTTTAGCTAGGCGAAGTTCTGCACTAAACCAAGGGGCAGATTTGTGAGGTCTGCTCCAAGGTTTCTTATGGCAGAGAGGGGTTATGTTGTCCAAGGCATTAGTAATGCGATCATCAAGTCTATCGGATGCTGTGACAGCATCCTCCCCTCCTGGTCTGCCACCGTTGGTGAGGGCAGAGTCGAACTTAGCTTTGGAGAACGCAGTCCATTTGCTACTCAGGTATTTAGTGTTGGAAGACTTTTGGGCAGTATTGGCAGGGATAGCTATTATAAAAGGTACTAAAAAGTGGTCTGACCAGGGGACAGGAACTGGAGACTGAACTTCTACACCTGCCCAGTTGGAAAAAATGGGATCCAACAAGTGGCCCTTAAGCTGGGTAGGGGCTTTTGATCCAATGGATAATTGGAAGGATTGAAGTTGCTGGTAGAAGTCAGTAATTCCTTCGTCTGCTAGATTGTCCAAATGGATGTTAAGATCACCCAAAAGCAGAAACTTATCCCTACGCAGGGCCGTCTCCGTAATGCCTTCAGTCAAGCTGGTGATGAACTGGGTAGAGGGGCCAGGTGGGCAATATATCAATAGGCCATTCACCGTATTCCCCCTATTAACCTTAATGGAGAAAGCTCCTATCTCGCTGTCAGCGATAGCTAGAGGTTCGAGTTGGCAGCTCAATGGCTGTTTAGATATTATCCCTATCCCCCCACCTCTACCTACAGATCTGTTCAGATGAACCAGAGTGTAGTCAGCAGGAAGAGAGGCAACTATGTCCGGCTCTGAATTGGAATCAAGCCAGGTCTCCGTGAGAAACAGTGGATCGAGTTTCATGTCTGAAAGCAGGTCATAAATATCAAGACTATGTTTCCTCATGGATCTGGTATTGAGTAGCCCACACGTAAGCCTAGTATGCTCAGCCCTGGCAGGAGGTCTAATCTTCCAGTTGTACTGACACACCTTACAGCTGATGGTGTCTTCCACGTTCAAACTGTGGAGACAGGCTTTGGCATAATCGGGACATAGGTCATGGAGTTGTTGAGCACTCCAGCATATCATAGTCCCATTTTGGCCAGGGGTCGTAGCCCCTGTCCCCGGCCGGCCGCGGACGGGCGCAGACGGACTTCCCTTTGGCGCGCCCGCTGCGCCCGTCCGCTGCGCCCCTGGTGTAAAAGCTCCATTTTGTACTGGCGAGGGCGTGAGGTGGGGAGGGCTTAGAACTAATCTGCTATCCCTCACCTTGCTCCTCACCCAAGATGGCGGGACCCTATCCAGCGCTTACTCGGCTGCAAGGGGGAGGTCCTGGCAAGACTCACGAGCAAAGTGGGCGGACCTGAGTCTGCAGCAAGGGAGGAGACACGCTGTGTCTAGCGATAGGCAACAAGTGAGTTTAAAAGGTTTAAAAGCAATTTCGGCGCTACCTAAAGATACAATTTTCGTAAGGTTTAAAAAAAAAATACACAGTTCCAACAAAAGGTCTCGCACAGCAAGTCCCGGCTTTTCGCCTCAGGACGTGAACAATCACATACCTCTCACAATAGTACTCATTGGGGGGGCATGGGCTGTGGGGCTTTTGTACTGGCAGGGCGTGAGGTGGGGAGGGGCTTAGCACTAATCTGCTATCCCTCACCTTGCTCCTCACCCAAGATGGCGGGACCCTATCCAGCGCTTACTCGGCTGCAAGGGGGAGGTCCTGGCAAGACTCACGAGCAAAGTGGGCCGACCTGAGTCTGCAGCAAGGGAGGAGACACGCTGTGTCTAGCGATAGGCAACAAGTGAGTTTAATAGGTTTAAATACAATTTCGGCGCTACATAAAGATACAATTTTCGTAAGGTTTAAATCAAAAATACACAGTTCCAACAAAAGGTCTCGCACAGCAAGTCCCGGCTTTTCGCCTCAGGACGTGAACAATCACAATAGTACTCATTGGGGGGGCATGGGCTGTGGGGCTTTTGTACTGGCCAGGGCGTGAGGTGGGGAGGGGCTTAGCACTAATCTGCTATCCCTCACCTTGCTCCTCACCCAAGATGGCGGGACCCTATCCAGCGCTTACTCGGCTGCAAGGGGGAGGTCCTGGCAAGACTCACGAGCAAAGTTGGCGGACCTGAGTCTGCAGCAAGGGAGGAGACACGCTGTGTCTAGCGATAGGCAACAAGTCAGTTTAAAAGGCTTAAAAGCAATTTCGGCGCTACATAAAGATACAATTTTCGTAAGGTTTAAATCAAAATACACAGTTCCAACCAAAGGTCTCGCACAGCAAGTCCTGGCTTTTCGCCTCAGGACGTGAACAATCACATACCTCTCACAATAGTACTCTAAAACTACGTGTACTTCCTGAAAGGAGGAGAGAAGAAACAAAGAGAACAAACTCTACAATATAATTGTTGGACTCTTTTATGTGTTTTTTCTGTTTTAATCTTTTTTGACAAGTGTTGCATTGAGTGTGCATTATTTTTAGTAGAGCCTTTTAAATGCTCTGTGTTGTATTTCTCATGAGAGTTTTACTGTCTGTAAATAATGTAGTACCGAGTAAACTCTCTCCACAGAGTAAACACTGTTTACAATACCCACTTTCCTTCTTATATCAACTTCATTTCTAAATTTCTCAGTGACTGTGAGAGGGGTTTGATACAGATAAAAGCTGTCCATAGTATGGCATTCATTATGGAACAGACATTGAGTATCTTCAGGAACTTGGCTTTCTCAGAACAATTTTATTCAGATTTAACACCATGTGCAATACAGGAATTCCATATATGTATGGTTGATTGTTACTGTGAACTAGGCTACCTATGAAGTGTATGGCATAGTGTCAATGTTGCACGTAACACATGCTTTCTACACGCAAGGGAGTTGTATCTGTGATGGCATTAATGATGCTTCATATTTTTCTGAGCTATTTTGTACTTTCTTTCAGCCCTCTAATGCCATACAAGTTTATAAAGCAATATGTGCAAAAGAAGCTTGGAGGATATCATCAAGGATGTCATTTGAGATGTCATGAGTGATATCACAAATTATGTCATAGAACATGTCATAAGTGATGTAATATGTGATGTCATAAGCAGTGCATGGCGAGAGTGCTAGTTATAGATAGCTCTGCTAACTATAACTTATGAATTTGTGTTGGTTTTTTTCATTCAAGATTTTAATGTCGCCCCATATTGAAAGCAGCACTGGGAGTGGGTTCCCCAGGGTCTATAATGGCTTAGGGAGGGGGGCTTCTCACTCTCTCCCCTTAAATAAACAATACTGTCCGGGGGGAGCTCTGAGGATTAAGGCCCTGGTTGCTTTTTTCTTTTGTGTGCCAGCAGGAATCCTGCTGGATTTCTGCAAAAATTACAGATTTGTTTTAACTTTGGCCCCAGGGGGTGTCTCTATGCCCTCCCCCCACAGGGCCTATGCGGGGCAGCATATCCTTACCCTGGCCCTTTTTATAATTTTTTTATTTACATTAGGATTGGGGACTAAGACCCTGAGTCCTGTCGGCAGCATTTTTCTCATGTTGCTGGCAGCCAATCACAGCGCTCGCACCCGCAGCAGCAAGATGGCACAAGGGGAAAAAGGCTCCCTGGGTCAATCAGAGTGCTCTATTTTTTAAATGGTTCTCCGGCAAAACTTCTTTGAGCCACTTGCGAACCCAACCATCCAGAAACCTATTTATTTTTTTAACCATAATTTCTCAAAAATTACTTTACGGATTTACACAAAATCACAAAAAGCACAATCTGAGTACCAAGATCTAGCTTCCAGCTAAATTTGGTGTAATTCCGTTCAGCAGTTTTTGCTGTAGCCCTGTCTAAAGAAGTCTTTGGAAAATGTATGGGGGGTTTGTGTTTTAGAACTCCCCTTTTTTCTGGCCCCACTTGACGAATGTCCCCAAAACTTACCATGTACAAACAAGTCAGAAAGTAACATCTTTTTGGAAAGTATCATGGGGATTTGTCTAACAGTGCCAAAGTTATTAGCAACACAAATAAGGCTTTTCCTATGGAAGAGCTGACCAAACTATACATAATAGACAGATAGACAGATAGATAGACAGACAGACAGACAGACAGACAGACAGACAGACAGACAGACAGACAGACAGACCGACAGACAGACAGACAGACAGATAGATAGATAGATAGATAGATAGATAGATAGATAGATAGATAGATAGATAGATAGATAGATAGATAGATAGATAGATAGATAGATAGATAGATAGATAGATAGATAGATAGATAGATAGATAGATAGATAGATAGATAGATAGATAGATAGATAGATAGATAGATAGATAGATAGATAGATAGATAGATAGATGGCAGGTTTGATATAGAAGTAAGGCTAAAGGTTTTAGTCATGCCTTTATGTCTGACCTGTTCCGATTTTTGCTTCTCAAAATCTGGTCATCCTACTATCAGGACAATTTAAAGTTTAAAGTACATGTCCAAAATTTGAATACACTGCACCCTGCCCTGTGGGCTGTTAAGGGCCTACCCTTGGGGTGTCTTATATGTATTAAAAAGGAAGGTTTAGCCATGGCAAAAGCTTATTTTGCCAGATCAAAATGGCCGCTTAAAAATGCACACAAAGGCTGCACTGGCAGGCCAGAGACATGTTTAAAAAGGCTACTTAAGTGGGTGACACAATAAGTGCTGCAGGCTCACAAGTAGCATTTAATTTGTCAGGCCCTGGGAACATGTAGTATCACTTTACTAGGGACTTTAAAGTAAAGTAAATATGCCAATTGGCAGAAGCAGTTTCACCATAGTTAAAAGAGAGAGCACAAGCACTTTAGAACTGACTGGCTGTGGTAAAGAGCACTGAGTCCTAAAGCCAGCAAACACGAATTCGGATAAAACAAGGGGGTGGAAGACAAAAACTGGGGGGAACCACACCAAGGATGTCAGGTCCAACATTTCCTTTTGATAAAATGAACGCTACATGACTTCCAGGTGATGCTGGTTAATATGCTCTAAATTTTGACTCACTAGAGTTCTTTGATGAAAGATACACTCTGTGCTGTAAATACAAACCCACTATTTTAGTTAATTTAGTATGGGTTGATGATGTTAATCTTTCTCTGAATACTAAACTTGATAGATCTCAATTGCCTGATACACAGTCCTGTGGAGTGACGCACACCTTAATGCAAATGACAGATATGTTGGATCTTGTGGACATGTGGAGGATCCATATTGAAACGCAGAGGACCTATGTATTCTATTTAGCAGCACATGATCTTTACTCCTGTATCAACTATTGGCTTTTCAGTGGCCCAGTAGCATTCCTGACTACTAGTGTTGATTATTTTTAGAGAACCCTTTCTCATCACTTCCCTATGTCTTTGAACCTCGACATCCCAACTCGAAGTTCTCCTCCAGGACTATCCCTGATGCAGTGTTTAGGGAAGATCTACATTTCAAATTGAACAATACTTCAAAATAAACAGTGATTTGGTCCCAAGTCTACTCACGGTCTGTAAGGCCTTTAAATCCTACATAAGAGGTATGACCATATCTAATCACTCAGGGGTCCTCATATCCTTCAGAACTACACTGCAACAGCTAGATGCTAAGATATCATCCCTAGCGGGCATGCATGTTGACACAATTAACACCAGTACATTGGCTGAAATCAACAAACTATTAATGGCTCATGAATATTTGCAGACAAGAGCAAATACACACTAGCCAAGTGCTATGGTGAGGGAGAAAGACCTGATTGGTCAAGTCATCCCCCTCAAGAAAGAGCTATATACATCCCCACTACCTGCTCACCCTTAGACACTAAATCACACAAATATGGGGAAATCCTAGCAACCTTTGTAATGATCTATTCTGAATGATATGTCTCTAAATTATCCATACCATTAAACTCATTGAATATTACTTAGATGAGGTGGCCCTGGCCTGGGTTGATGAGGACATTAGACTCCTTATAGTAGAGGGATTGACAATAAATCAACGATGGACATTATTTTCTGTGGTAAAGCCTCGGGGGCTGCAGGCCCAACAGCCGAGTTTTACAAGGCTTAGAAAAGGCAATTTTGCTCTACAACTGCTAGATATGTGCCCCAAAGCTCTTGAGGGAGGATTCTCCCCCACTGATGTTATGCTAAAGCCTCAGAAAGATGAGGAACAATGTTAACCTTAACATCCACTCTCTCTTCTTAATTTGGATGATAAAATACCAGCTAAAATAACAGTAAACAGGTTGATGGGACTGATGAATAAACTAGTCTTGTCGGACCAGTCTGGATTGGCACACAGCATGTCTATACCCAAAATCTTAATGTTTTCTTCTCACTGATCATCTAGAAACACCCAGATGTCCACGCCACTTCTGTGTCTCTTGCTGCCAAAAAGGCCAGTGATTCACTCAAATGGCCTTTCCTGTTAATGATACTAGCAGTCAGTGTATCAGAAGATGCCTAACTTCCATTATCAAACTTTTTTTATGTCAATTTGACTTGTCGGATCTAAGTTAATGGATACCTTTCTCGTCCTGTCCCGATCTACTGGTGAACCAGACAGGGATGAGCTCTTTCACTTATACTTATCGCTTTACGGGAGAAACATTGCGATAGCATTCGCCATATTGGGCATGTATGTGGCCATATGTGCACACATGCACATTTCATGGGTGCAACAGGGTGTCCTTTTGACACCCTCGCACCCTTGAAATTGCATTCTCAATTTGCAATTCTCTAATTGAGAATCGCAAATTGAGAAAAGTCTTCCCATTCATTCCTATGGGCCGCTAGGCCCATAGGAATGAATGGGGAGGTATTCCTTAATTGCAATTCGCAATTTGCAATTCGCAATTAAGGAATATGTAGGATTTGCAAAATTATTTGCAAATCCTACATACATAGAGTTTTGCGATTCTCAAATAACGATTCACAAAAAAATGCAATTTGAGAATCGCAAAATAAGAGTTTGATACATATGGCCAAATTTACTTCTTGTGCCTAACAAAAAAAATGATCGTGTCCATCTGTAACAAAACTGGTGCTCACTATTGTGGTGATTCCTAAATCTCAGCCCCCCTCTGCTCACTGCTCTGATTACCGCCCTATTCCCTTATCAACCTGGGGCTCAAAATATTTGCTTTAGTTTTAGCACAGCGCATACGCCCTCACCTGAGTACATTGGTCCAGATGGATCAATGCAGCTTTACTCCCGCCAGGCTCTACCTTGCTCTAGCACACCGACAACGACTGACTCCCTATCTCTCTTTGCTCCTTGTGGATTTCGAGAAAGCATTTGATTCCGTGGACTGGCGGAATCTGGAGTCAATGTTGTCAGAGATGGGCTTTAGGGCCCCCTTTCGTAATCTGGTCAAGGCTCTTGACTGTAAGCCGCGGGCCCAGGTGATGGTTAATTGAGCCCTCTCACGCCCCTTCCCCATTGGGAGAGGCATGAGGCAAGGTTGCCCCCTCTCGCCCCTCCTTTTCGCGTTAGCGATGGAGCCCTTTGCCTCTCTCATTCGCGCGGACCCGCTACTCACGGGGTGGCAATGGCCTGGTATGGCGGAAGACAAGATTGCTCTCTACGCCGATGATGTCCTGATTTTTCTATCGGACCCAGCCCGCTAGTGGCCTCGATGTCTCTGAGCCCTACAACTCTTTGAGCGTGTTTCTGGTCTCAGATTGAACGCGGCCAAGTTTGTCCTGGTCCCCCTTCATCTGTCAAGAGAGGGTTTTGACTGGCAGTCCTCGATCCCTCGTCGGCAGCAGTCATTCAAGTACTTGGGGATCTGGGTGACGCTCCTTCCTGATCTCGCCTGGTCTCTCAACGTCAGCCCTTTGGTGAAACGTGTTCGCGCTGATCTCCTTTGACGGCAAACATTGCCACTGAATCTTATGGGCAGGATCGCTCTTTTTGAGTAGATGGTCCTGCCCCGTTTCCTCTATATGCTCCAAAACACGCCCTTGCCTTCTCACGGTCCTAGTTCCGAGAAATAGATGGCTTGGCCACCAAATTCCTGTGGGGGGGTCGGAGGCCGAGACTGGCCCTCAATCAGTGCAGGATTCTGCCCTTTGAAGGGGGGCTGGGAATAACAAACCTACATCTCTATTATCTGGCGACCAGGCTTCTTACGGTTCATGATTGGTTCAATGGTGGCTGGGCGGATCCGGCCTACCATCTGGAGTTGCACGCCCTGGGTTTCTCCGGTATTCAAGGAATGCTCTACGGGACTGCTATCTCCTGCACTCTGCCGGAAGGGGTGTTTTTGGCCTGGTGTGACGCCCTGCGCCACACCTACTAGTCAGGCAGATTAACCCAATAGACCCCCCTGTGGTGCAGAACACAGCTCAAAGACGTTGCCACTTTCTCTGGCTTTAGAGCCTGGGACCTCATTGGAATTTCTCAGCAGGTGGATGTCTGGAGCGGGAGTCACATTCGCGAATTCTCAGACCTGCAGACCCAGTTCTCCCTCCACGCCTCTCAGTTCTACCGCTTTCTTCAGCTGCGCCATGGACTCCACATGCACATCTCAGAGCGGACCTCCGTGCCCAAATATAGCCCACCCGAAGCACAGGTTATGACTGGCAATTTGGGGAAAGGGGGGATTTCCCGCATTTATCGTTCCCTCACAAATAACACCCCCAATTCCCTCTCCTCTGTCCAGGATAAGTGGGAGGGTTGGATTGGTCCTTTAGATGACGCTGATTGGAGGGATGCGCTGATGGCCCCTAAAATAGTTACAGCTTCAGCGCGGCTCCGATTAGTTCAAATATACTATTTACACGCGGCCTACCTCACGCCATTGCGGCTTCATCGCTCTGGGCTCTGACCTGATGCTTCTTTTCCCCGCTGTCACTGCCCCCAAGCAGATTTTTATCACATGGTATGGCTCTGTCCCGCTATTACGCATTACTGGGAGCTAGTGACTGCGGAACTTACTGAGGTCCTGGGCTGGGACGTCCCGCTGAACCCGATGACCATACTGTTGGGTGTTACTGATGGTTTGGACGGGAACAGGGCAGAGAAGTTTTGTCTCACCATGGCTCTGATGGTATCTAAACGAGGTATCGCAGCCCTTTGGTTGGATCCGTTGGCCCCTGCCATAACAAGGTGGCGCAGAGGGGTGGACCGGTGCGCAGTGCAGGAGCACCCAATGTATGCTGTCTGCGGCTGCCCTAAAATTTTTAGATTGTGGGGTAAATGGGTTGGGGTGTTAGAAGACTGAACATCCGTAGCTTCCCTATGGACATGGTATGGACATTGTCGCTTGATATTACTAGTCGGACACATGTCTGTGGGGGCATTACTCCCCCCGGTTTTATCTGTCACTGTTTTGTACTGCTCACTGTGCGAAAAGCTGGCTGTGTGTTATTGCTGCATATGTGTTCATTTAAAATCAATAAAAATTGATTATCAAAAAAACAAAACTGGTGCTCATGTAAAGCACCCTGATATCTTCGGGTCTAGTTCGCATTATATAAAACTCTATTTATATATTTTTTTAAAGTGAAATACAGAGCAGTTTTGAAGCAGCAACTCTGTATTTCACTGTGCGAGCATCAACCTGCCTGCAATTTTAAGAGGGGTGAGAGATCCTCTTGCGGGCAGGTGCAGTGAGTGACTTCCCCTGCTTGCAATGAGATATCTAGGCGATCCAAAGGACCCCCTTCATCTCCTCCATAGGGCTGCCATCAGGGGGCGCGCTCAAAGTGCACCACCTTTTAGGTGGCGCACTGTCAGCGTGGGTCATGACAGCTTCTTTACGTTTGCACCGTCTTTAAGACAACATACAGGCGCAGACGCAAAGAGACTCCCTCTTTTGCGTGAGCCACGCCCCCATGCAAATGAGAGAATGCCCTCTGATGATAGCTCTGGCGATATATATGCGCCAGCGCTATTTGTATTACAGAAGGGGCTGCACAAGCGTCTGCCTCCCCTTCTGTAATACCAATGTGCTCCAGGGGCGCACAATACAGGCCAACGCCCATTGCGCTCCCGGGGCAATTTGTATTATGCAGCCCCTGGTATGGACCTGGTATTCCTGGCACTATACTAGGCCCATCTGACATTAACAAATAGAAGACAATACAAATATCAAAAGTTGACATTTACTGAACAAGGGATCTATTGGCATTTGAAGACACAGTGGCTTCTTGTCAGATATGTATCCACTATTTGGGGCAATGCAACATTCCAAGAGATTTGATTAGACAATTTTTCCCTATGTTATCAATTGTGTACTAATAAGTTTACTGTTCTTTATTATTACAGTGCTTATAAGAAATAATAAGCTATACATGTGCACAAATGTACCTACAGTAATGCTAATAATCATGTTTTTCTGTTCAAGGACGAACATGGCTATGTTTCCAGACACTTTCACCGGAAGTACAAGGTTCCATTGGACGTGGATTCGCTGTTGATCACCTCTGCGCTGTCGTCAGATGGCGTGCTGACCGTGACGGGACCAAGGAAACTAGCCGATGTGCCTGAGCGCGTCATCCCAGTAACCCGCGAAGAGAAGCCGGCAGTGACTGGCTTCCCAAAGAAGTAGGGCAACGTTTCCATTCCGAGTCTTTTCAAGCTGGGGAGCACCTATCTGTGGAAAGGAGTGCTTGCACCACTAATGCCAGGCTGCATGTGTTCATGCACCATGTGCCCCTGCACAGGTTTTGAGTCCTGTTTACTAAACTCAATAAAGTATCAAATAAAACATTATCGTTTCTGACTGTGATTGTCTTACATTTGATGATGTACAGGCACTTGTAAAGCCCTCAATAAAACGACAACAGTCCAGAAAAGGAAATCATTTTTTTAAAAACAAATCATTTCAAAAGCGATTAAAAACCCGTGAGGAAATGCCACAATAGAGATATGTGTCCTAAAAAACCTGTGGAAATACTGGGGCATATTATCAAGGGGGTTTATCTCCGCTTTTTTGGCTTTAAAAGCCAAGAAAGCGGAGATAAAATTATCTCCCTATTACCTAGCTGTCGCTAACACCAGTTAGCGACAGCTAGTAGGAGATAGCGACCATCTTGGGCCCCGCTTTGCATGTCAGTGAAATTTATCAATGATTACATGCAAAGTGGGCGTGCCAAGATGCTAGCGACTGGAAACAGTCGCTAACATCGCTATCTCCTATTACCAACTTTTGGAGATATTCGCGCTAAATATCTCCAAAAGCTAACACCTGCCCCTGAGCAGTTCTTAGCCATGTTATCCAATGGTAGGTGGATAACATGGCTAAGAGCATTAGCTCAGTTATGCATGAATATCGCTGACTTTTCAGCGATATTAATGCATTTCGGCCGATTTTTATCGCTTAGGAGATAAACCTTGATAATAGCAAGGTTCCTAAGCAATAAAAATCGCCGCAGCTCGTCGATAAAAATATTGCCGCTAAGTCAACATAGCGATAATTATTGCTAGTTGTTGGTAATATGCCCCACTGTCTTTATGTGACTGAGGCAGATAGGTAAAACAGTGCCTTTGAAAAGACAGCAGACTTTTATATAAGGTGGGCTTCAAATTATCATATTGTAGTGTGTAATGGGCAAACATTTTCCATAGAGTATGGGGCTTATTTATGAGTGCCCTGCGTCACTTTTGCGCCACGTTACGCGGTGTATGCGTGACCCAGGGCTCTTATAAAGAATTATGAAGCCTCGCAAAGTGACCCTACTTGGTTTGAATGGCCTCATAAATCATGAGTAGGGCGACACAGTGCAAATTGCTACATCATCTTACTCTGCGCCCAAGAGGCGTTCCATGGGTGTCCCCACACATCACCCATGGAATTTGTAACCGCCCCAGATTTACAAAGTGATGTTAACTTGGGGAAGCGCCAAATCCCTATGCCCGAGGTGAGGTGTAACGAGAACAAATCATTGCATTTCTCCTCGTTTTAACATCTTTCCATGAGTGCTTTCATTCTGCTGCCCACACAGAAAGAGGTAAGCTCCTCTTTGGATTGTTTTTGTCCAGGAAGGCGCCCCTTTCTGCACAAAATCAATCCTGCCTGCAATCGAGGCATCCTTGCACTATTGTGTAAGGGTGCCTACATTGGCTCTTGGCTGCCGAAACAGCGCCAGTGCAGGCGGAAAGGACAGGAATGCACTGTATTGCTTAAATACGGTGCATTCCTGCCCTTTCACTATGGAGTTGGGCAGTGCAATAAGGTGCCTTGTTTAGCTGCCCTACGCCAAAATGCCATAAATGAGGCCTTAAATGTCTAATTTGGTGTTTTTTGGTGTTAGCTGGATGCAGCAGTTCAATAGCATGTTGTATATGTTTTGAAGGTTGTAAAGCACACAATCCATTTATCAATATGCCTTGAGTGGGCAAGCTCCATATTATTAAAAGACGTGGGGCATATTATCAAGACAGGCGATAATGGGCTTGATAATATGCTCTATGGAATTCCAATTGAAGCCCATGTTAGATATCCTTCACATTTAACATGGGCTTCAATTGGAATTCCATAGAGAATATATTCAAGGCCATTATCGCCGCTTTAGCAGCAGTTTTCTGCCGCTAAAGCGGCGATAATTGTATCGCCTGTCTTGATAATATGCCCCATGCTTTCTATGTTGATTGATTAGTCTAGTTTAAAATTACACACAAGACATATTATTTGAGGGAGAGCATGGCAGCCATTTTATGATTTTTTTGCTGCGAGGGCATTCCTTCTGTTAATCACCCTTTCCTGACTGGTGTAAAGTACGTCTAGGAAAAAAACATTCCAGGCACTGGTTTTCAGGTGTAGTGTTGAACCTGTCATGTGACTTTTGAAGGCTTCTTATTCTACCTGGGTGGAATTTTACTCAGTGCACAGTTCCTCTCTGTGGGAAGGGCAGTTGAATAGGCAAAAGTAAATGTTTTCTTTTTTGCTCTGCATTGAAAACATTTTACATTTTTATCTGGAAAAAACCTTGCATCTACACTCACTCTGAATCTGGGCGTGCTCTGTACCCTCCTCCAGCCCAAAGCTGGAGTAAATATCCAACAATTGTGAACATTCACTATCTTACATGTCTAACCACATTTTGGGGCTTATTTATAAGCTCCTTACGCCGCTGGTGCGTCACTTTTTGTGATGCTCCAGTGGCGCAGGAGCCTGCTTCATATTTTTTTGGCTTAGTGCTGCCTGGTAAATATTATTCCCTTTCACACAGTTTTTTGCATTAAAGGGGCATGAAATGGGTGTTGCGGCAAAATCCTTGGCTTTTTAACACTGCTGCAAATTTACAAGAAGTTGTAACTGTGAGGCAGCGCCAACAACTCACAACTCCCCAGGGGAGGCACAACGAAGATACATTATCCCCGCAACGCAGACAACCTTGCACCATGGTGCAAAGGTGCCTGTGTTGGTGCACAGCAGCCCATGTGCGGCAGAGCAGGGGAAAAGGGCAGGAATGAGCCGTATCTGATAGAAACGGCTCATTCCTGCCCTTTTGTTTTGCTGTACGGCTGAGCAGCAGGAAGGGCAGCTCCCACAAATCAAGATAAGGATACCAACTCAGGGTCTTATTTACAAGCCTGTTGCACCGGCGGTGAGTCACTTTTAACAGGGGAAAAGTGACTTACCGGCAGCGCAAGGGGCTTGTAAATAAGCCTCTCAGTTTTGGCCTCCCACTGCAAATTTCTAACATTTGCAGAGCAGTTAAAAGTTTCAATGTAGCATTTTTGCTTTTTTCTATGCATACTTTATTAATTTGCTAATGTTTATTCATTTTGTAAACGGATTTTTTTTTAGAATTTTAAAAGTAGGTTCTTGAACAGTAACTGACACTACTGTAAAAGAAGGAGGCAGTTTTCTTCTACCATCAACACTTAAAATAATTCTCAATAGAAGAAGAAAAGACAATCATAAACATATTTTATTCGTTATTGAAAAGGCAACCTGGGATCACAAGAAAAATGTAAGCAAAATATTTGAAAGTTTCTATCCCAAACATAGAGCAACCAGGACAGTATCTGAAACCATTTCGAAATTTATTTCACGATTTTTGTCACATTCGGCACTAAGCACAGGTAAAATACAGTCGAACCATGTTCCTGATCCAAAATGGAAGAGGGGCACTACTGTATTTTTTGTTTTATACAAATACAACAGAAATTTACTGATGCAACATGTATTGTTTGAAATCAACGCATAATGTAACATAAACCAGAAGGCCTTCAACAGAAACGCCTCCTGGTGCTGGACACCACCTCAGACTTCTCAATTCAATTAATTCACCAGCATACTCCTTACGTCACGTCTCTCCCTCAGACATCTTATCAAATGTGCAAATGTCATAGGAATCGTGTTCACTCGCTTATTTTTTTGTAAGCACGGTCCGGAAAGTTTTTAAACAGACAGAACTTAAAATATTTTGAGGTGTAGCAGGCACTGTCTCAGCCAACCCAGCTTGATAGTTTAAGTGCTCCTCGAGATTTGTTCTTTAAAATATATATAAAATGGGTACGCCTCCCCCTTCATCCATTAGTTTATTTGGGTCCGGCCATTTCAGCCATTGCTTTCAGACTTTGCCAATCACATCGTAGCTCAGCCCAGAGGAGTATTTCTCTCTGTCATGCTATTGGCCATAGTGTATCCCTGCGTCCCCTGGGGTCTGCTACCAATGGAATGTAAGGGATGCATTGTTTAAGGTAGCGGGGGCTATTTGCTTCGATGTGGAAGTTATCTTCAAAAGTAAGCTCCTCAAATAAAATCAATACATTCTTAAAGAAAGGCGAATTATATGTGGTAGGTATCATCAAGAAAATCATATTTTTCAGCATTAAAGAAAACGAAATAAAATATATGAAACATGATCATATTAAACAGGAAGACCTGACAATTAAAGGTGCATTTCTATCAGTAGCACCTGAAATCTTTGAACCAGCAGCTGCAACCACTTCCTGCTGAAGAAGGCTACTCGTTTTTACAGTGGCGGAAGACTGTTCCTTAAATATTAATCGCTTAACCGCGGCGGCAATTCCGTCGCAGTGCGGCGGTTCAGCGGAGTGGGCGGGCCGCGTTGGCCAACGAACGTGCGCAGCACTACGAAGGTAGGGCGCCCGACGATCGTTGTCCGACAGAAGCACGCAAGGGGTTAATAGTCTATGATATTTATTTGCATCATTCTCGTTTACAAGCTTAAGCCAATCTTGAAAGTTGGTGAATAAGCTTTGTTTTAGTGAATGTGTTGCGAAAGTGAGAGGAACAGATATGCAGTGGTCGCTCTTGTGTACCGCCTTAGTGGTGAATTGTATTTAAGAAGGCCATGCTTAAGCTGTGTTTAGATTGACTTGAAGTCTTATAATGAGTTAAATTCCACAACCATATTCTGCTGATCCTTCAAACTTGACATGGTGCATTAGAGGACTAGGTACTGATAATTCCCTGCCGTAGCACATAATTCAGAGATTGCCATTGACTTCCCATAGGTACCTACTGCACTTCCCTCATGACCGCTGGTTCAGAGGCTGCAGGGCAGTGCAACGTACAGAAAGCAAATAATGCTTTTTAAGAGTGACATTTACTTATAGCACTGCTTCTCATTGTCTCTCCTCTAGCCTGTCATGGCAAATAGCAAAATGTCCACAGCTGGCTGGGAACTCACACTCTTTTCCCCTGGCTTGGCCCCTCAGGAGTCTCCTATTTGCTGTTGACGGTCTGCTGAAAAAGGGTTCAGGCAGATCAGGTCGTTTACCCCTTTTCTAGGTTTGCCCGGCGTTAGCCGCTTCTCACCCAACTCACGATTACCCAAATAAAGAGGCAGGCGCTGGAGACTGGAAGGCAGGAAACAGGAGTTTATTTCCGACGGAACAGAACACGTCAAATCAGACAACAGGGTATCTTCTCGAGGTGCTCTAACAAGTCTCTCTACGGCTCCGTCTTTTATACACAGGTTTATGATGCACAAACATTCCTCATTGCAATAAAGACACTTTGAAGTACAAAAAGGGCATGTTTGGGACCCCAGCTCCAGGCCCATTCCCATACTGACTGCTCTGATGTTGTTTTCCCCTCCCAAATGTGACATGTGATTGTAATCTGCAGCCAGACATTCCAACAGGGCACGAGGGCAGGAGGGGGTGGTCAGATCTAAGGTTGGGCAGGCGATGAGATCATGTTTCGCTATGCGGGGCCGGAGGGGTACATCCACGAGACCTAGTTTTATGATGTGGGACTGGGTCGAGAGGCCAGGTGTAGCCGGGCGGGGGGGGCATCAGAAGAGAGGAAGGGCGTTCCTGGGAGGGATGCGGGGGTGTCGGTCAGGTCTAGGGGTGTGAAGGCCTTGATTAATCACCGCTCCTCTGATGTGAGGCGAGGTCCTACTGTAGGAAGCAATAAACTGCATCTGTTGGGCTAGGTGATGGCCTGGGATCAGGCCGGGCAATCGGGCAGGGAGGAAGAGGTTACCAAAAGGGCCCGTTCTATGAGTAGAATGAAAGAGCGAGGGGGCGGGGGTCCAGAGTGGTGACAAGGTCGTGTTTAGCGGTGCGTTTATGGCCCGAACAGGAGAGACCGGGGGCTGTCGGGGCGCGGGGTGCTTGCGGGGCTGGAGAGAGAGATGATGGCTATCGGCAATGGGCAGGGAGGTCATGACACAAAGATGGCTACTATCTATGTTCGTGATGGGGCCTAAAAGGGAACAAGATGGCGGGGCCACCGTTTCGTGACTTTCTTTACCTTCAACAGTGGCGAGGGTGAACACAAATGAACGCCGCTTCTGTACATATACATTTGTCATTTTCCACAGTCGCCGCTTTTTACATAAGATAGATCATTTCCGTGTTTATCATACATATAGTCGTGTGTAGTCAATGAAATAGCGTTTGTCAATATTGGTAGATTTACATATAACCGTGTGTAGTTGATGCGACATACGAGGTGGAATACATATAAATTCACATTTGTCGTACTTAAAAGTGACCGATGAAACATTTTACAGGCAAAAAGTGATTGAGGGAGGAATTTAGTCCAATATAAGCAATTAGTCAAGGGGTGTAGAAAGTTCCGAAAAAGGGTGGGGGGGTCTTCACCACAGTGTCTTTATTAGTAGCGAGTCATCACTGGTAGGTTCTGGTAGTTCGTTTTCTTCCGTTGGCGCTGTTGAGCACCGGCGGTGGAGCTATAGGTCCAGCTCGGGTCCTTCTTTACACGTCGCAGGGTGTGATCTGTCCTTTGCCGTTAGGCCACAGTCCTGTTTCCTAGCTAATCTCTCTTAAGGGTGCCTTATGTTGGGCACCTGCATTTCTGTCTCGGAGTCAAAATCCACGTGGAAAGGATAGAAGGGGTTTTGTCGGATAATCGGGGGAGGAGAGGGCGGAGTGGGACTGGATCTTTGAGACGGACCAGGGGAGCAAAAGGGTGATGCGCAGGCAGGTCCATCAATCGGGCTCAAAGGGGCGGGGACTTCTGGCACGCGTGGGTCAACAAGTAGAGGGCTTCAAGGCAGCCCTCCATTCCTTCGTTTTCTGCGTTTGAGAGTGGTGCATCGTCCCGCGTCCCGTTGCTCTGCGGCTCCATCTTAGGTCGAGGTCACACGCGCCTCACGATCTGTGACCAGGCTGTGCGTCACGTCCAGCCCCTCTCCTCCGGTGGCTGTGTATCCTTGAATGGGTACAAAACAGGTTTTAGCGAACTGGCAAGAGAAGGTATTTATACATTTCAATTCCGTCCCAGATCTAGGTAGCTGGGGGTACGTTTCATCGGTCACGGTCAGAAGTTATCACTGTGGAGTATGTATACAGGCGTGTCTACTGAGTTTGAACTAGGTCTATTTGGCGTTCATTCATGTCGCATGTGGCTTTCTGACCCTAGCCCTGGCAGTCTTTTATCATCATGAGAGAGGGGTAGAGGCTAACACTCTTTTCTCGGGGAGCAACAGTTAAACAGGGTCATCAATTATACCTCGAGTTTACGGAGCTGGGGTCAAGCGGGAGGAACGGGGACGTTTTGGACATCCGCACTTGGGTGCGGAGGGGTGGGGCAGTCTGGGCCTAGGAGATTGTGTTTCTAACGAGCTGAGAGCAGAAGGCCACTGACGTATAGTCCTCCTATAAAAAGGGCCAGATTAGGGGGACATCAGTCGTCTTACCTGTCCTTTCCTTATAGCCAATTCGAGTTCTGTCATTTTTGCAGAAAAGGAGAGGTAGTAACATGGCAAATTACAATTGGTTTAGTTTCTGGCAATTTTGTCGATCACCTTTGTGTTCGAAAAACCAATTAGGCTCGTGCCGGCGGGGCACAACATTACCGCACAGAGGAAGAGGGGGCAGGGGTCGTTCGCATTTTAAATGAACTATTCGGTACACGTACAACATGAAGGGAAAGGACGAGAGAGAGAAACGTGTACAATAATAGGCCATTTTGATGCGCACAAAACACAAAACAGTAGGGCTCATATTATACAGGAACACAGACTGAGGGACAACGTAAATCCATATACCACGTACACATGAATTCAGGCGAGGGGGGGAGGGTATATGCATTTACATACAGAATTCAAGACAAAACATAGAACAGTACTTGGCCAAAGACATTTCCTCCTGCATGCTGCGCATCCTTAGTTTCCTATTTAATTCGCCTGGCTGTCCTTTGCTGTTCGTTTCTGTTGCAAATACTTATACTTTCGTCAACTGTTCGGGGAACTATCCTGGTCGGGCTAGTACTTACGGTGGGATCTTTGAATAATTTTTTTTTTTCTTAGTGGACGGGTATCCAGGCCAAGGCAACGGAGGGTGTTAGTTGGGGGGGGACAATGGGCAACTTCGAGTTTCATGGCGTAAGAATCTACTCGTAGGTGCACGTCATTCTTGGTCGCATTAGTAGAGAGATGGTCGTTTCTAAGTAAGGGTGCGTTATATCTATGTCCGTTCATCGTGTATAGGTGCTAGGTTCACACCCCCTTTTTCCCCATTCCATCGGCCGTCCAATCATCACTCAAGTCGTACAAAAACATCTCTCTTATCAGGTCAACGCGTGCAACGTATATCCAGTCGAGTTACACACATTCGGTCATACACACATGCATTCATATCACCCAAATCCGCGTTGCTTAGGTCTTCTCCACGCTTTAGTCAATGTTCTGATGCGACCTGCAGAAAGAAGGGGAAGAAGAAGGGGTGGGGGCGGCGTTTAAAGACACATTCGCGCGCATAAACCCAAAAGGCTTTTTACTTACTACGTATTTCGACCTATCTCCGCGGGGTGCAGTCCCTTCCATCTCGGCGTTTTAAGCCCCGAGGGACTGGTGGTGCGGGAGGCATAATCATTTATGGACTGCACATTGCATAGATCGCCCACGTGTGGTATTGCGGATCTTGTGTGGGGGGGGTCGAAACAAAAGGGCAATCAGGGTAAAGTGGGTGAACTCGTGTTCTTCTTCGAGGAGTCGGGGTGGTCTGCAGTGGTACCGGGTCTGGTTTAGGGGCATCTGAAACAATTTTCCCTGTGATATGTGGCATACAAAGTAAAACAGAACATCGGGACCTTTATCGATTGCCTTAGGTTGCACAAAAGTAAAAAAAAACACACGCAACAACTTGGATCGTTCACATTTTCACTATTTCTAGGTACTTTGCTTTTTAACCTTTCAGTAATCGACTTGCTTTATTTTGCCTATATTTTACGTAGATCGGAAACAAGGGCTATGTATTCGAACTTACCAATCCAAAAACTACGACTATTTGTCACAAAATCTTTATTTTAAAAAATGTTGACGTACAAATGCAGGCCTACAATCACGTGGGCCAGCCACGGAGCAGACTGGAACTGTACATGAGGGCATATTTATCTGCGGAAAACATAACTGAGTCGGTGGTTGTTTTATTTCATAAAGGTACGATAAGTGCAATAAAATCATATCGAAAATTCATTGTGGGTAAGTACCTTCAGTGTCAAAAAGATTCGAACTTTCAATAAAACTGTAATCAATGATGCGTCAGAACTTAATATCAAATTCATTGTTTGAATGTTCGAGCAATACTCATCCCCTCCCGCCATGTGCTTCAAAACTGCATACATATCTCACGATGTCAAGTCGGAGCATCCGGAACAAAACGGGGATTTATGAGTTTCGTTTTGTACCGGCGCCATTTTGGGTGGGGTCAGGGGGGTCCAAGTATAGTCAAACTGTCTCTACCAACTCGTGGTTGGGCCAGAACTTCTTTTCGGCAGTCCAGAAGTTTCGTTAAGGGCAACAGAAGGGACCGGTGACATGAACCATCAATCAAAGAAAAGGGAGGGGCAACAATCTTTCCTACCGGGTCGTACTGATGTTCCACCGGAACTGATCAAATCGGTAGTCTGCAGTATCTTGGGTCATTCAAAACTGGGGCTGGCGCCAGCATGAGGGCGCCGACGTCTCGTGGCTACGTCTTGGTCGTTCTGCGGGTGATCATGGCAGTCATTTCCCATCGGTGGCAGTTGGGGGCCCGCGGAGGTCGAGGGCCCTCCGCAACTCTCGTAGAATCTTCAAAGCTGAGGAGAACGTTTCTGAACGAAGGACTCGTTTTTCTAGCTGGCCAGCGACCAGGCCATCCTTGCACGTCAGGTTCGTTCCTGCAAGGTCGACCGCCATTTTTAGGAGTTCTGCAGCTACCGGCAGTCACTGGGTCAAATGAGCAGACGGACTCCAGCCTGTTGGGTGAGGCGTTGTAGCACCGCCACAGTGGACGAGACCCTGCTGGGTGTGTGGAGCGTCCCTATACTGCAAAAGTGGAGGAACCCTTTGCCGGGTGCGTGGAGCGTCCCTGCACCGCAAGAGTGGACGAACCCTTTGCCGGGTGCGTGGAGCGTTGGGGGCGCAGCTGAGGGGCCTCCACCTGGGGAGGCGGGAGAGGCTCGTCCGCGCCGCCTCTCCCTCCCAGTGCACCCCACGGCGTCTCGCTGACATTTGTTATGGCCGGGCCAGGCGATGAAGAAGAGGGGGGTGGTCGGAGGCATATGCAAGACATTCCCCCCCCCCCGTGGCCTGCAAGGCGCCGGGAGAAGAAGGGAATGGGAGGACCAGTTCATTCCGGGTTGGGCCGTTCTTTGCCACGGCCCCAGGAACGGGTCCCTTGGTTCATCCCGGGGACAGGCCTTGGCGCGTGGTGTCGCCTCCGGACTATTCGCGTAATGGTTCTCCACCCCAGGCCGCCGCCGACGGCTTTTGTAGACTTTCTGACGCCCAAAAACCTACTAGAAAGTAGCCCAAAGTAGCCCAACCTTGCTGCTTTGGGGAAGGAGGGACAGGAACGGCGTCAAGCACACGGCGAAATGCATTGTGCGTTTGTTGTTGCAGCCGTTTGCCGTGTAAATAGTTGTTTAATATATTTTTGTTCAAAATAAAAATGTTTTAACCTGTTACTTTGCTATAGTGTTGTATATTTCTAATATTTGCCTAGGGTTTGTCGTTAATTGGGCGGGGTGGTCGGTGGAGCCGAGCTGTCTCGCAGTCATCATGGCGTTGAGTTCGGCTTTCCTCACTAGTTTCATACTTCCTGAGGGGTTGTTCCTAATGTTTCCATTTCAGTAAAAAGAGATCTGATCAGTGGCCTACTGACTTTACACGATTCCTTTTGTTTTTCCTAATGATTCTTATGTTCTTTTATTTGCTAGCACGATACCGCGGCTAATCCGCATTTTCTTTATATATGTCCTTTTTATTAGGGGTGTCCTCCGGTGGAGCCAGATGGTCTACCTTTAATAAATGGTCCGGGCTGAACCAACTACTGAGCAATGGGGGGGAGATAGGCATGACGGGTTACAACGGGGACAAAAGTCAGCACTACCTATCCTTCACTACTTTGCGGAGACTAGGTAGAATATTTCCATTCTACAGTATTCGCAATACTCAAAGAGAGAACCAATTCCAAACAGTCAAGTTCGGACAAACAATCAATCAATCAAATGAGGAATAAAATAGGCACGACGGATTACAACGGGGGCAAAGGCCTGCGTTACCTATCCTTCACTATCTGCAAAGACTAAACAGAGTATGGCGGCCCTGTGCTTGTTTGCAAATAGAGAATGATCCAAAAAGAACCAATTCCAAAACAATAAATGCTTGGATAACAATCAATCAAATGGAGAGGGAAGTAGGCGCGACGGGTTACAACGGGGGCAAAAGCCTGCGCTACCCACCCTTCACTATCTGCAAAGGGAGAATACTCCTATCCTTCCCCGTTTGTAGACAGAGAATCTCTCAGGACAAAACAATCAAAATGCGTAATACTAGTATTTTCCAATGACAATCAAACAATCTATTCGCAATTTGTCGTGTTTCCACGACCTTACCCGGACCGTATGGACGGTTTCTCGTCTTCCGTTTCCAGCGCCCGATCGTCCTCTATTCTCCGTAATTGCTGTGGCACTCCTGATGGTTCCCAGTCAGGACCGTAGATCACTCGAGAGAGGTCTGTTCGGAACCGGTGAAGTTCGGATGATCGGCTGCCAGACAAGGGTCTATCGGGCAGGAGCCCTTCCCGATCGTTGCAGTCGTTCACTCCGTCGTCGGGACCTCTCCCACTGGAGCCACGTGTCGCTGATGGGCCCCACGTTTGGGACGCCAATTGCTGAAAAAGGGTTCAGGCAGATCAGGTCGTTTACCCCTTTTCTAGGTTTGCCCGGCGTTAGCCGCTTCTCACCCAACTCACGATTACCCAAATAAAGAGGCAGGCGCTGGAGACTGGAAGGCAGGAAACAGGAGTTTATTTCCGACGGAACAGAACACGTCAAATCAGACAACAGGGTATCTTCTCGAGGTGCTCTAACAAGTCTCTCTACGGCTCCGTCTTTTATACACAGGTTTATGATGCACAAACATTCCTTATTGCAATAAAGACACTTTGAAGTACAAAAAGGGCATGTTTGGGACCCCAGCTCCAGGCCCATTCCCATACTGACTGCTCTGATGTTGTTTTCCCCTCCAAAAATGTGACATGTGATTGTAATCTGCAGCCGGACATTCCAACAGGGCACGAGGGCAGGAGGGGGTGGTCAGATCTAAGGTTGGGCAGGCGATGAGATCATGTTTCGCTATGCGGGGCCGGAGGGGTACATCCACGAGACCTAGTTTTATGATGTGGGACTGGGTCGAGAGGCCAGGTGTAGCCGGGCGGGGGGGGGCATCAGAAGAGAGGAAGGGCGTTCCTGGGAGGGATGCGGGGGTGTCGGTCAGGTCTAGGGGTGTGAAGGCCTTGATTAATCACCGCTCCTCTGATGTGAGGCGAGGTCCTACGGTAGGAAGCAATAAACTGCATCTGTTGGGCTAGGTGATGGCCTGGGATCAGGCCGGGCAATCGGGCAGGGAGGAAGAGGTTACCAAAAGGGCCCGTTCTATGAGTAGAATGAAAGAGCAAGGGGGCGGGGGTCCAGAGTGGTGACAAGGTCGTGTTTAGCGGTGCGTTTATGGCCCGAACAGGAGAGACCGGGGGCTGTCGGGGCGCGGGGTGCTTGCGGGGCTGGAGAGAGAGATGATGGCTATCGGCAATGGGCAGGGAGGTCATGACACAAAGATGGCTACTATCTATGTTCGTGATGGGGCCTAAAAGGGAACAAGATGGCGGGGCCACCGTTTCGTGACTTTCTTTACCTTCAACAGTGGCGAGGGTGAACAGAAATGAACGCCGCTTATGTACATATACATTTGTCATTTTCCACAGGTCTAGGAGGGGGAGAGGTAAAGTAAACATTTTAGGTTTCACCTACACAGTGCGTGCACTGTGCTTGTGAAATATATTGTATTTAATATACCTTAAAAGGGACTTACATCCTGCCTTCCTTTCTTATTGGTGTGTTTGCTTGTCACTTTACTTTTCCTCCTTTTCATTGGTTGTAGGCGTTCTATTTCCTGATGTTCCATGTGTCATTCTCTTATCAGTCTCTTGTGGCCCAAGTACTCATTCTCATCCGCCGGTAACTTTGATGGGTAAAACTATTTTAATTTGCTTGCTGCACACACAGCATTTATTGTTTACCTTTCATTTTCTTACCCTGGCTGCACTCATTTAAAGCATTCTTTCAAACAGCATTTTCTTTGCTTTGTCGGACGACTGCACGCATTCAAAGTGTGCTTTGTTACAGCATTTTAGTGCTTTTCTATGACGACTACACGTATTTAAAGTATACTGTTTCTTGGCTTTCACAGACATCTTTTCAAAAATAAATAATTGTTCTCTTTCAGCAGCCCTCTTTAAACTAATGTTTGCTTGCTTTCTTTTGAAGATGACTCCTTTTAATTAATATTCGCATGGAGGCACACATTCAGGGCCGGCTTTAGGGTGGTGCAACTAGTGCCGCCGCACCGGGTGCTGACCTGGAAAGGGGGCACTGACCTCAAGGAGGCGGCGCTGTGTTTAGTAGTAATGTAGGATTTAAAAGCACCTGCTGCAGAGTTCCTTGTGCAGCCAGCTTTTAAGCAGCAATAAAAACGTCATGATTAATGTTCCTGCTAGAGAGAGAGATTGGAGTTTTGTCTAGTGGCAGTTTTGACTCACCATAAAGTAGCGCAGAGGGTTAATATGCCTGCTGCATAGAACAGATCTGTATTTTATGTGGATAGCTTTAGTGGGTTAGTAAAGCCAGCCTATTCCAGCGCTTTAAAACAATGAAATGTATTTGAGAGAGAGAGAGACTATGGAGACGTGAGGGGCACTTTTGCAGGGTGGTAGTGAGAGAATACAAAAAGGAGGTCATATGGGGGTGCCAAAAACGATTGTCACACTGGGCGCCACCAGCGCAAAAGCCATCCCTGAACCCATTTAAAGAATGCTATATTACACCTCCAATATAATAAAGTGCCAACAAGGGGATTTGTTTGATAGTACCTCAGCAACAGGCGATTGATCAATCTATATTTTTGTAACTTGATTGATCAATCGCCTGTTACTGAGGTACTATCAAACAAATGCCCTTGTTGGCACTTTATTATATTGAAGTCAAGCCCAAGCTCGCAAGGGTATATTGGGTCACCCACCTTAAAATAACTATATTACACCTCCAACTGTTATCAGTTAGGACACCACTTGGATAGAAAAGGAATTAGACATGAACTTATTTCCTCACCTCATGCATGCCTTCCTTCTAGTTCTGGTGCGTGTGGCTGCTGCACCCATTACATATAAAGAACAGTCTTCTTTAAAATATTTTTCTTGAGCTTTGTGACCGATCTCTAACCATGTTGCCGAACTTCTGATTTGGAGGAAAGCCTGATTAACCCAACTCTATTTCACTGTTCTTGAATACTGAGGAGCGGGCGGTGGGAACGTGTAAGTGCCAAACCTTTGCTCCATCCTTCCCTACCCTCAGTTGTCCCACGTAAGGCAGCATTGAGCATTCATAGATTAAAGAAACTAATCTCCTTCAGATAAATGTTTTGTGCAGCGGCAGGCCAACACATTCTGAAGACGGGCAACCTTTTATCAACAGGGCTGCTTGTCTGCGTGGGTTTTAGACCAGTCTATCGCCCTTGAGTTCCTTGCCCTGTGATGTCACCAGCCCTCATGCTGAGAGGAGTTCCATCCCTGCGTTCACGACTGCCCATCTCTTATTATATAGTTGTCTGCAGCTGGCCAACAAATAAAGAACGCTGGTTCCCATCTCCTCTAGAGAACTAACGTAAAGGTTTACTTTTCCCTTCATCTGCTCGAGGCTTCCCAAGCGTGCAGGGCAAAGAACGTGGGGGCATATTATCAAGAAACTGCGTTAACATTATCGATGCTTTAGCGGCAGAAAACTGCCACCAAAGTGGCGATAATGGGCTTGATAATACGCCCTTGTGAATTCCCATAGAGGCCCATGTTCTGGTGTGAACATGGGCTTCAATGGGCATTCTCTACGGCGTATTATGAAGCCCCTTATCGCCGCTTTAGTGGCATTTTTCTGCTGCTAAAGTGGCGATAATGTTAACGCCATGCTTGATAATATGCCCCGTCCTTTCTCCCCTGATTGCAGTAATTTTCCTGTGTCTAAACAGTCTGTACCAAAACTCGAACCTCTTGTTGGCACAAGCAACATGTTTCCAAAAAAGAAACAGTTTTTCTTTGAAAAAGGAAGGTCCGCTTTCCATAGCAAGCCATATGTACGTAGGCGCACGGCTTTAGATTAGCCATTGTACAGCATAAGTAGCACAATGCCAGTGTCCATACACCTGCTAATGTTAGAACTGGGATTTTCTGGTTGGCTAAGGCTGACACCAAAGCCAGGCAGAAACCACCTTTCTAGTCAGGGCAAGTCACACGCCAAGATAACCCCTGCTCACCCCCTTGGTAGCTTGGCACGAGCAGACAGGCTTATCCCAGAGGCAATGTGTAAAGCATTTGCACATGCACACAACAGCAACAACATCCTAGGCACACCACAAAAGGAACCGACAACGTGCCCCGACACCCCACCCCCCTAAACATCAAAGTATGGGCCCCCCTGGGCCCAAGGGAACACTTGGTCCAAACGTTGTAGCAGCCCTCTGTGGAAGCGGGCTGCTCTGGGTAGAGGCACCGGTAGGGTGCCTCGACATCCCTCCCTCCCAGCCAGCTTCTACTCACCGGCTCGTGGGAGGCACTTCTCTGCTCTTCGCCCAGTCCCTCCCCTAGGACCGGGACTTCGCCGTGGAGGCTGGAGGGTCCAGCACTCCTCTTTCCTGCGCGGATGGCGGCGGCATCTGAGGAGCTCCCGCTCCTCATGGACTTGGCCTCTAGCGGGGCTCGACTTCTCTTGGGCACCAGCAGGGCTCTCTCCAGGGCTCTCTCCAGACACGGGAGCCCTGCTGACACCGGCACCGCCAGGCTCCTTCTCTCCCCCATGGGAGTTCCGCCCGCACAGCTCGGGAAGCGGAAATGACGAAACCGGCCCCGCCCACAACTAAACGGCGGATCGGACTCCAGCTTCCGGTGTTCCTCCCGGGCGGCGATTCCTTCGGCAATGAGGGGTGGGCTCCCTCGATATCAAAAGTAAATGAAGTAGCGGCCATACTCGGGGTGGGCACCCGAACTATAAATATAAAAATGAGCTGGGTAGCACCCGCGATAATTTAAATACAAATACGGGCATAAGGCAGGGTGGGCTTCTGCCTGGAAATCATCCACAATGGCGAGGTGGGCACTCGCGCTGCTGCTAGCAAATGCAGCAATGAAGGCCCCAAAAGGGCAGAAGCGCTTCCCCCCCAGGGAACACGACAGCGCTCTGCCCAAATCTGAAAAGTAAAGCGCCCACCAGGCACTGGGGCATGGTAATCACAAACCCCCAAAGAAGGAATCCTCTAGAAAGGAAAGGATCCCAGCAGTCCTGGACACCAAAAATATGGAGCAAGCAGCTCCCAAAGAAAAAGGAAAGTCCTCCAGTATCCAAGGCCATCCAGGGGCTGGGCAGGCAAGCCTTCCCCTGGGCCCCAGCAGCAGCACGCCCCTGGTAGATTCTAGTTGGGAAAAACAAGAACATTTTGTAAGGGGACGCAGCCCCTTTTTATACAGTGAATTCCTTTGTCTAAAAGTGCAGGGTGGGGGAAAAACCAGGCGCAGCTGGTTTGGGAGCCCCCTTGATGAGCTCAGCCACCCCTCCCATTCACTAGTCAGGCTAGGGTCATCAGTCGCACCACAGGGGGCGGAGCCAGCATTGTGTGGGGAAAGCCGAGCCCTATTCAGGACCCAGTTGCACCCCTCCCCTCACATCAGCATGCTAATCTCAACACTCACCACTGGGCAGACCCATCCAGACTCCTGGAGCCAGGCTCCAGCCAATCACGTGCCAGCACATTCACTACACACGCACACCAATGTCTAGAAGTGGCACTTCCACACTAGACACATTCATGTCACATACATCATTACGCAGCATTCAATCTCACGAGTTCGCACATACCAAACTCGACCCTGCACTCCCCACACATCAGGAACTACCATGGTCACACATATTCGCCATGCATTCCTATGGGAGGGCAGGTCACTCACCACTCATACACAGAGAGCTCACGCACTTTACACTGTACCACAGTGAAAAAGTGCGCAGAGGCCTAAAATCACCAACACCAGGTCACAGAAACAGGCTAGGAGAAAGGAAAAAGTTTCGGGGTGAACCTGCCAAAAGGGCCAGGTCCAACACCTGCTCAATATTTTCTAATGAGTTTATGATCATGTTTAAGTTATTTCACACAAAAGATTTGTTAATAATAATGTGTGCAGTACAAAATAATCTGTAATAAAAAAACTATATATATATATATATATTCACTGAAAAAACCATAGGTTTTACACACATTATAGTTAGGAAGTAGCATTTAAAAAACCTATGAAATTCACTGAAAAAACCATAGGTTTTACACCAGTTATAGTTAGCTCTAAATTTTACACGCATAAAACCATTGAAATTCCCACATTATAGTTAGTTGGACTCACTATAACTTGCGCGTGCAATGCACTGCTGATGACGTCATATATTACATCACTCTTGACATGGTCAGTGACATCACTCATGACATCACTGATGACACCATCCAGTGAATGTGTGTCTTTCTGAAAAATAAATATTAGTGAGTAATGTTTAAATATTTAAATATATGTATTAATGTAACACTTTGTGTATAAGTGGCTGCATGGGTTGGTGTGTAGCTACATGTGTAGGTATATGGGTTATTAGATGTTTTTCTTAGTATCAGTATAAGTGTTTGTATGGTTTGGTGGGGGTATTACTTAGCACATAGATGCATGAATGACTGACTTTCTGTTTGTATGTGTTTTGAATACTGCACATGTGCAGGACTGTATGGGTGGATGAGTGTGTATATGTGTGTGTTAGTGAGTGAATGACTGTCTCACTAGTGTCTTTATCAGTAACTACATATGATTTAATCTAGTATATGTGAATATTGATGTATATAAGTGAGTATATGTGAGAGTGAGGGATTCTAAGAGTTCCTATTTAAATTACTATGTGTTTCTATAAGTGATTGTTTAAGAGAGTATGTGTAAGTTTCCTTAGAAGTAAAGTGGTAGTGTGTATATAGCTATATATGCAAATGAATAGATGTTCAATAGTTTATTTGCATGTGTGAGTATGTGTGTGAGTAACTTTTGGATGCCTGTCAGTGTGTAACAGGATGTATAGGTGTATCACTACATATGATGAGTGAGTATATGTATGAGTGACTATATAGAACTGTTGGTGAATGAGTGGATGTATATATAGATGGTGGAATTATTGAATTGGTTGTTGTAACTGGTATGGGTATCTCCATTTTGTTTGAAAATTTTAGTTTCTATTTTTGAATATGTGTTTCAAGGGTTACATTACAGTGAAAGGAGGTCTGTCACTCTGCCACAATGATGCTGTCATCAGTGATGTCATGAGTGATGTCACTGACCATGTCATGAGTGATGTAATATATGACGTCATCAGCAGTGCATTGCACGCGCAAGTTATAGTGAGTCCAACTAACTATAACGTGGGAATTTCAATGGTTTTATGCGTGTAAAAGTTAGAGCTAACTATAACTGGTGTAAAACCTATGGTTTTTTCAGTGAATTTCATAGGTTTTTTAAATGCTACTTCCTAACTATAACGTGTGTAAAATCTATGGTTTTTTCAGTGAATTTCATAGGTTTTTTAATTGCTACTTCCTAACTATAACGTGTGTAAAACCTATGGTTTTTTCAGTGAATTTCATAGGTTTTTTAAAGGCTACTTCCTGAGTATAAGCTGTTTATAACTTATTTTTTTCATTATATTTCATTGGTTTTTTTAATTGCGAAATATAAAATATTTTTTTAATGTATTCTATAGTTTCATCATAGATTTTCTAGAATTTTTTTCATAGTATTACAAACTTTTCTTCACTGTCAGAATTGCTTGGGGACTCCTTGTAAGTCTCAAAAGGTTTACAAAATCTTTACCTTACCTTCATTTTACCGTTTTCAGACTTGTCACAAAATGTTGAAAAACTTACTGAGGTGCGCGACCGAGTGCGCGCACCCCGGTATTTTGAAAGAATAAAAAAGGTTTGAAACTTTATCGGCATTGTTCTTGTGACCCCATATGAAGGTATTTAACATTTGAGAATGTATACCTTTCCTCCTTTTCACATTTTAAAACTTCATTAAATTAGACCGATACTTCTAATTGACGTAGGTGTCCGGAATACGTCACCGCATATACGTCCTAATACGCGCATGTCAAATCATGTGACTTGTAAAGAACACTTCCTATTGGTTCATAGTAGTTTCTATTCTGCAATTTTCCAGAAACCACCAACTTCCCTCTCTATCTATTTGGCGCTGAAGAGAGAAACAACCTTTATCATCTTTCCTGAGACTTTGCTAAAATGGCTGCCGCACGCAATTCTTCTTCGGAATCTGAAGAAAATGTTCATCTTCCTTTAAAAAAAAAGAAGGAATCTTTCATTTGGCAATTCTTTACCTTTCCTCCAGACCAAAAAAAAGTAAATGCTCCGAAAGTAACTTGCTCAATTTGTAGCTCAGTACTTTCAAGAGGAAATCCTTCCAAAAAATATTCCTTTTCAATTCATACCATGAAGAGACATATGAGCCAAGTCCACCCTGTGCAATATGCACAGGCAGCGACAAGAGCTATGGCAACAGAACTACCACCAGCTGAGGCCAGTACTTCATCGACCAGACGACCTACATCTCCATCTACTGCAGACATGGAGTTGAAACCATTTTTGTCGAAAGTGCATATAAAATGCAACAAGTGTAAAGGATTGATTGTGTACGGGGAGCAGAGCCTCATTCTTGTTGAAAGAAGATATAATGACCATGTAAGATTCGAATGCAGCTAATTTTTCAACAACTTCCTATGTTCCTGTTTTACAGTTCAAAAATGTGGTTCCAGTTTTACAAATTATAAAGAATAAAAAACTTTTTGAAAAAAAACAAACAAAAAAAACCCAGTTCTTTTCCGAACTACCTCATTATACCAAAAAGAGCTCTATTCATAAGCTAAAGTATTGCCGCATTTTCAGAACAATAATTAAAGAATGCGGCAATACTTGGGGCATATTATGAAGAAGACGTGATAATTTATCGTCGCTTTTATCGGCAGAACGCAGTAACAAAAGCGCCGATAATCGCCTTCATAATATGAGCCATATTATCAAGGACGGACGATACAATATCGCCGCTTCTATTGGCAGGAAACTACCGATAAAACAGCGATAATGGACTTGATAATATGCTGTATGGAATTCCTATCGAAGCCCATATTAGAAGTTTTCACATCTCACATGGGCTTCGATAAGATTTCCATACGGCATATTATCAAACCCATTATCGCCGCTTTATCGGCAATTTCCTATCGATAAAAGCGGCGAAAATGTATCGACCGTCCTTAATAATATGCCCCTATGTTCTAAAAAATTCAAATTGAAACGTATGTTATAAGCCTTTATATCTAACATAACGTTCGACTGCAATTTATAAAGCATATTATGGACGCCGTTTTCGCTCCTATATCGGGAACTTCCTGCCGTTCAAAGCAGCAATAAAGTCTTCCGTATCCTTGTAAATGTTCCTGAACACCTTTGTTAGACCGTCATAACACTGCCTGCGGTAAAAGCACTTTGCATGTGTGCAGCACAGACAGTTAATGACATGCATAGTAGGCGTATGTTAAACTACAAGCAAAATCTCTTTGAAGGCGAAAATACTATCACGTACACGGCTATTGTTAGGAAAACAGTTTAAATAAACTTGTTTATCGTACGAGTTGCACGGGCTGCTTTGATAAAGCATTTGGCAGCGTTAACATGGAGGTGTGGAAAATAAAACTAAATCAACCCCCTCTCCTAATTACAAAGCACACATTAGTGCATAAAAACAACGCTTGTTTTCACGCGGTAATGTTAACATGCACTATCATCACTAGAAGTAAAATCATAGTCATAGTCTATTTTTATTTAATGTCCCGTTTTTTGCGTTTAGAAATCTACTTACCGTAAACAACTAGCAATAATTATCACTATGTTGGCTTACTTCCAATAATTTTTCGTCAACCAACGGCGATTTTTAACGCTTAGGAGTGTTAAAATTATCAAACTTTATTTCTAAAACTACTGATTCCCAAACTGTGCACCGCGGCTCCACAGTCCGCCGTAATGAGGTGCCAAGGGCACGGCGCACACTAGGGTGACCAACCGTCCGTAAATTCCACAGACGTCACTACCCTGTTATGTGTAACTGTATCCATCTCAGAGAGCTGCGCGCTCCTCCCCTGTGATAAGGCTCACAGCCCATGCTAGAACGGCCTTGGATTTTACTGCACCAGAAGCACCCCTCCCGCACATTGGAATTCTCAAATGAGCTTCCTGCCTCAACGAACAGAAGGCATTGCCTTAGATTAAAAAAATTAAAACCACCAGCATGCCATATTAGGAAACACTAAGGCATATTACCAAACAAAAGCGATAATTATCGCTATTGCGTGGTTAGAGACAAAATTTTACCGCAGAGCTGCGGCGATTTTTATCGCAGATAAACATTGGTATTACCAAGGTTTATCGCAAATGCGATAAAAAACGGCCGCAATGCATGAATATCGCTGGAAAGTCAGCGATATTCATGCATTACCGAGCTAATGCTCTTAGCCATGTTATCCACCTCCCATTGGATAACATGGCTAAGAACTGCTCAGGGCAGGTGTTAGCTTTTGGAGATATTCGCGCTTAGCGCGAATATCTCCAAAAGTTGGTAAAAGGAGATAGCGATGTTAGCGACTGTTTCCAGTCGCTAACATCTTGGCACGCCCACTTTGCATTTCATTAGTGATAAATATCACTGACATGCAAAGTGGGGCCCAAGATGGCCACTATCTCCTACTAGCTGTCGCTAACTGGTGTTAGCGACAGCTAGGTAATAGGGAGATAATTTTATCTCTGCTATCTAGGCTTTTAAATTCAAAATTGCAGAATAAAACCCCATTGATAATATGCTGTAACGTTCTTTAACACATATCATTTACCTGTAATGTTTTGACACATCTGCATTTGTGAACTAACTCACTGAAATGTTGCTGATTTCTTAAATTAATTTTTAAGAGGCTCCTTGTGACCGTGTAGCCAATCCTCCATGGAAGTGCTCACATAAAACACAACACTAGTATGACCAGGATACTCAAAGAAATGACACAGTGTTGAAAAAGTATTTTTATTATTTATACTTACCTAAGAAATAGTAATAAAGAAAAACTTAAAATCTTTAAAAAACATGGTATCTGTGGAAGGAAAGTACAAATATGGTTATAGTGTTATTTTATAAAACAAAACAAAGTAGAAGTGAATGAAACAGAAAGTGAAAGAAAAGAAGACTGGGGGACAAAAAAAGATTGAGACAGAATAATTTGAAAGAAATAATAGCACTCAAAGAATGACTGTCTAAAGCAAAGTAAAGTGAGAGACAAAATGAGAGTATGATCACTGATAATACACGAAACAAACAGTCTGTGAACTACACAGACTAAGAGTACCTAAATGTCTCCAAGACATAGATAAAATAAAGAAACAACAGTAACAGAAAAAGAGTGAAAAAGATTGAGTAACAGAAGATGAATGGAATACAAACAGACATAGAGTGTAAGAGAGACAGATAAAGAGAAAAGAAGTAGGGTGAGAGAACTAAACTATAGATTTTAGCTTGGAAATTGAGTATAATTAAAGAAAGCAGAGTAAGGAAACAAATTGTAAGGTACACTAAGACAAAGAAGTTTAGATTCAGGAAACAAAGGTGATAAAGGATCAATAAAGGTGACTCTCTTTAAAGCAACATAAGTAACAAACTGAAGAGTAAGAAAGACTAAATAGAATACTAATAGAAAAGATGTAAGAGAAAAAGCATGAGTTAAAGGGAATAACCAAATGTAAACACCACTAACAAAGGAAGAGGATGAAAAAAATAAGGATAAGAGAGAGGTACACGAAACTCTCAGATATGATTAGTTGTTCTTACCTTAAAAATGTAATATCTGTGGAAGACAATAAAGAAATCTGTTATAATACATATTTCTAAATCCTATGTAACAAAATAACTTAGACAACATATTTACTGGTTTATTTTTGCTGTCCTCAGATAAATTGATTTTCACTATAAACAGTGATTTCAATAGTAATCATCATGTGACAGCGGGGAAAAAAAAACACAATCAAAATGATTGTATTTAAAAAAAAAACGTACAAGATCTCTATACATACCATAAATACCTAGAAAAAAACATGTCTTAAATGTTTTTCTCTAAATCGCAATTTCTTGAGTAAGCACAGCACATACTCCACAATTACAAACTAATTAAAGTATACCAGTTACTTTTAAATACCTCTCCACAAATAACCGTGCAACTATGTTCTTAAAACATTTATCTCAAGTCAACATTTTGATATCTCATTTTTTTCCGCATGGCCAAATACTATGAGTAAAGTCGTTATTTTTTGAGTACCTCTCAACAACCTTCCAAGTAAGTATACTCTAAAAACATTTATCTCAAATCCAGATTTAGATATCACATTGTTTTCCGCGTGGCCAAATAGTGTAAGTTAATTCCAACATGTCCTGTACCATCAACATTAAGGAAACCTTACCTTATGCTATCTCTTTGGCACATAAAAGTTTCATTTCTATATTTGAACACCCTTAAATACATGATATTTCTAAACAACACATTTTCATATCTTTACAGTATTACTCTGACTAGACCAAGTAATTTCACTGAAATTTTGGTTGCAAAAATATCAGATAAGAATTTCTTAACTCAGAAGGCAAACGATTCTTAAAACTTAATTGACTATCATTGCAGAGCGTCCAACCAGTTGGACACTTCAAATAAGCTATGTAATATCCTGATGATATTGATGGCCCTTCATGAAAAATAATTGCTACAGTTACAAATGTTCTTCTAGAAATAGATATTTGAGAAGCCACATAGTTTTTAATTAAAGTTGACAATTTACTTCCATCAGCTCTGCATCGTTGAAGCATTAAAATTACATACTGTCCATATCTATGGATAAATAAGGTTGATAACATTTCTGAATTACATTGAGAACAAACCATGTTCTGATACGCATCTTTAACTAGTTTATTAAAGGACACTGTTTTACAATCAGGTAATGTTAATTATATAAATCTTTCTGTGTGTATGTCAGTACTACTTGTAAATGAGCAATTATCGCAAATATGTTCCCATTTATAAGAAAGGCCAAAAAGACTATCAATACCTATACCTTCTTCTTCCAAAACTGTAAGCATATACATAATAAATTCCTGACAATCTTGCTGAATATTCTGAGAAAATTGATTTAGTCCTGCACATATGTCTAAAACATTCCTTACTTCTGAAACACTTCCTACTTCACTATTACCACTGGTACATTTTTCAAACACAGAATTTAAAGAACAACAAAATGTTTGCTCCTGGTTTTCTCTAATCTGTTGCTGTAAACTTTTTAGGAAAAAAACCACATTAACCACTACATTTGCATAGCAGTTGACACCAGACCTATTTTCAAATTTAAATCCAACAATCTCTGTAGTACTAACCTTTTTCTTACTCCTACCAATGACAGTCTCATCTTTTTTTCTTCGTTTCTCTACTACTTCAGTACATTGTTCCTCATTTCTCCTTTTCTGACCAACTATACTCTTTTTAATTAAAGGATATTGAGGTAAACTTGGAGCATATTCTCTTCTTAATCTATTATACTCCTTCACACATTTTAAATCTGCACTGATCTTTGTCTCATCAAAATCAATTAGATAAAGGCCAGATAAAGTTCTAACTCGTGATAAAGCAACATATCCCATACCCTCTTTAAATACACTATTTCCAATATTGACCAAAGCACAATCTACACTTAAACCTTGCGATTTGTGAATAGTCACTGCATATGCCAAACAAATTGGAAATTGTTTCCGACGGACATACAAGTCTTTCACAAGTAAAACACGACTTGAGCAGCGACGGATTGGTTGAACTTCCTCAATTCCATCAAATTTTATTCGTACAAATTCAATCTCATCTCTATTTGGGTAATTTACAAAACCAACAACATTACCCATTGCTCCATTCACCAGACCTCTTTCTACAAGTAAATGTCTGCGTAAAATAATCCGACAATTTAAACATACATACAGATTCTCCTCTAAACCAGCAGTTTTAGATATAGATTTCTGTAGACTATCCAATTTTAACTTTAATTTATCAGACAAAACAATAGTACTTCCTTCATACTCTATTTTATCTTTTGCTTCCAGTTTCTTAATTTCTTCATTTTCCAACTTCAATATTTTCTCATTGAAAACTGAGCATTCTTTTAGAGTTGGCATCAAGCATATGACTGACTTATCTTTTACCTCTTTAGTATATATTTTCTCAGGTACATTATCTTCATTGGGAAACAACTTACAAAGTAATCGAGTTTGTAGAGTTTCTTTTGCATCTTCAGTTAGTCTTCCAATCCTTAAATCTTGAAGAATATTTCCATATTTAGTATCCTTTGCCTGTCGCATATTTTGTATCAGTTCAGTATATTTGAAATGTGACCATATATTAACATTTCCAATACTGCCAAGGCACTTTCTGGTGTCTTCATGTGTAACAGTTTCAAATACAGATTGTCCTTTCACAGGAGTTAGTTGCAGTAGATCTCCAAAAATTATGACGTTTCCCTCCAAATAAAACATCATAGTCAGTTTTAAGTATCTGCTGCATTCTTAAATGTACAAAAGCAAGCATTAAATTGGATACCATGCTTACTTCATCAATAATAAGAAGTTTCATTTCTTTAAGAACTCTAGAAACTTCATAACAAGCGTCTCCAGATAGCTTGTGATATTGTAATTTATTTTCATGTTCAACTGGCAGCATCAGTAAACGATGTAAAGTAATACCTTTAATATTGTGTGCTGCCAATCCAGTTGGTGCTGTTACAACACAAGACAATGGTGACTGAGTTCTTTGCTGTAGATATGTACTAATTCCTTTTATAAGAAAACTTTTCCCTGTTCCAGCTTCTCCACTTACATATAGTCGAATAGGTTCAAATGACATACATGCGCATTCTTTTTTGTCATGACGAAAACCATGCTCAATATGCTCTGTCACTTCGTCATATATCTGTCTTTGCTCAAGATTAAATTCCTTCCCCAATTCTTCTAAATTTATTATATCCTCTTGAGCTTGCTGCATTGCTCTTTCCACCTCATCCATGGCAGTGGCTGCTTCATTTCGGATAATTGGTTCTCCCAGTGGATCCTGACTCAACAATGCTGAACTTTGAGTGTCTTGTGAACTTTCTCTAGCAATCTCTGCTGCAATTGTTGCTTCTTGCTCTATTTCGTCGTTCAACATTTTAAGATAATTACTAAAAACACGACATTCTATACTACTTTTAGATGCGTTAAAGGAATCTTCATAACTAACAAAGTCTCCAAGTAGTTCCTCTTCAGTACGCCATGGTTTAAAGAGTTGCAAAAGAGCTAAATAGTAAAATTCTCTTTTGTCTGGATTTTTGCAACTCAGTTTTCGGGGATTAATCAAATGTCCTTTTGTTTGTTTCACCAGACATCCTTCCTGTCCAATTACAGCGTATATACCTTTTTCAACATTCTCTCTAATATTCCTTTTAAAAGTGTATTTTTCAAGTACTTCATACAGACAAATATTTTCAAGCAGAGTACTTCTATTTGGATAGTATGTATCCAACATATTTGTTTTCAGAATGTCTGTACTATCTGGTTCTTTCTGTGCTAAATATTCAATTTCTTGCACAGTTTTCAAAACACGGTTTCGTGTTCCTGCTAGACCTAAACTCACCCACAGGATACTTCGAGATTTCGCATAAAGACTTGCTGATGATAATCGATCACAACATTCATATGCTCCAATTTCTCGATGTAATAACATCTTCAAACTGTATGTATACAATTTCTTGCTTAGGCTCTTTTCATGAGAAATATCTTCCCACATCTCCTTCAGTTCCGTCTTTTCAGATTTCGTGATGTAAGACGTTACATATCGAGCCACAGCAATAGAGTTGTCCGCAACATATTGTATATCCATGTTAGCATTCCACATGGTCAAAATGACAGGGTTGTAGTCATTTATATATTTGGACTCTTCTCCTCTTCTTAAATTGTATGTATTTTTGGGTGATCTTCTTGTGATATTATGTCGCAAAGATGACATCAAATTGTTGACTCTTCCTATTGAAAGCACCGGTCGTGCAAATCCAAAACGACATTTTGAATAGAACTTATCCTTTGATTTGAATTTTCGCAGACAATATTTTCCACAACGATGTCTTTGAAACCGTAACACTTTTCCTCTTAAGTCTTTATCAGTTGTACTGTTAGGTATGTCACAAGTGGCATATTGTTCAATAAAAGACAGTACAGTGTCATCGGAGTCTTTTCCAAGTTTGGGAGCATCCTTGATCCATAATAACATATGAATATGAGGAGCACCTCTTGCTTGGTATTCTTTTCTCCAGAAGAAATCCAAAACTTCACCAAGCGGTGGATTCTTCTTGTTTGTAATAAACGACATCATTGCTTCAAATCTATAATTAAAATATCTGCAAACATTAACCGGATCCAACGAACACAATTCTCCTGGTGTCTTGTAGTTTATATTTTCAATATTTACATTCGCCTCTCGAAGATATTCAAGTAAATCTTCCCAGGCATACTCTGCACAGCTTAGAGTTAAAAACCATGTTGGTGCTCCCAAGTTTCTTAGCATGCATTTTAAATCTCCATGACGACGGTACCAATATTCATTAGTACCACGCTGACATGCCATTAAATTAATTAGGTGAGGATCCAAAACACTATCTTTCTGTTGCACTTTATCCATAAAATCCTTTGCTGAAACATTTTGCAGATGCACTCCACTTTTTAAGATATGGTTTACTGCATAAGAAAGACCAGATAAGTCACTCTCAAACAGAAGATGAAACAAATATGGAATACATTGACGAAATATGGGATCTTCTGCATATAATCTTGTAGTCCGGTACTCAGATGCAGGAATCTGCATAGGTCGATCATCATATCGCGCACCTTCACCTGTTGGGAATAACTGTGGGAAACAACGACCTTCCAAACTTTCTTCCCACACACTAATAGGACTTCCTTCTGCTTTTTTCATCTGAAATAATTCAATAGCATTCCCCATTGCTTCTTTGGAATGCAGTGGATGAACACTGTAATGTCTAAAGAAAGTATAGGTGGCCCCCTAAGGTACGATCTGGGACCAGGGGAATGACAAGAAAACGTGTTACAGTGTCCCCAAGTTAGAGAGTGACAGTGGAAAGGGGTTCCTACAGATTTAGGTACCCACTCAGCAAATTCGATTACTGGACACAACCACTAGAAATCACAATAAGTACTACAAATGGTTACGTTTACACAACATCATCCTATCATATCAATTATGTTCATACTAACATCAAAGGTGATACCGATATCATATGTGACAAGAAGCAAGCAATATCAAAATCTTTTAAAAAAAAATAAACATAAGTTTATTACACATTTTCATACATTTAAAAACAAATTTCTTATACAAAGCAATACTACAAATACATTGTGATATGCAAAAGGATTTTTTTTTTAAATGTTCATGAGAACACAGGTCGACGCGGCGTTTCGGTTTAAAAAACCTTCATCAGGACAGTTTCTTCAATTGTACGTTGTGATAAGTATCTCAGCTATTCAATTCACGATTTTTTGTAATGACAAAAGTAGATGTGTCCTGGTTTGGGTCCACATACACAGATACTGAGGTCCCAAGTATTCGGGATACGATAGAGAGTACCTTTATCTCAGATATCAGGTTCGTTCAGTTTTCACTGTATCGGAGGGGCCACCAGAAGATGTGTGCACTAGTGGATACATGTGCACAATGACATTCCTTGTGTAATCGCTGCAGCCGCGTGCTAAATATGCTTCATTGGCTAATTTTTGATAGTCGCGATTGCTATTGCATCTGAATAAAAGAAGCTGGCCTCCCTGCTCCTCCGTATACAGCGTCTGGGGGTTCTGTTAGTTCTTTCACTGGAACTAACAGAACCCCCAGACGCTGTATACGTAGGAGTAATCGAATTTGCTGAGTGGGTACCTAATTCTGTAGGAACCCCTTTCCACTGTCACTCTCTAACTTGGGGACACTGTAACACGTTTTCTTGAACACTGTAATGTTCATAAATTTCTTCAGTTCTGGACATGTCGACTTTTTCAATTTGTCCAATAGACAAATCATTATCCTCTTCATCACTTACATCTTCTTCTTCTACATACACATTTTTATAGTATTTATTATTTTTGACTAAATACAACGTTGCCTTTTTCACTTTCCTAACATCCACTAAATCTTGCCAGATTTTCTTACTCTTTGTAGGTACACCATTAACTAGAATAACAAGAGGTTCCTCTTCTACATTTTCAATACCAATTGTCTCCATATTTTTTTTTAAATCAAGTGGCAAATATACAACTCTACCCTTTAATCTTCTTTGTAAATCTGTAGGATAGCCTGAAAAGGATGTACACATTGAATCAAAATAGTCTCATAAGTATTTAAATCCTTCAGTTCCGATGGAATATTTATCAACTCAAGATTATTATGAACAGCTCTAGCAGGCATTTTATTTTCATTTAATTTATTATAACAATATTTACAAATACGTTGCTCAAAACCCAAATCAAAATACTTTTCTACCAGCAAATAAGTTGCAAACTCTCTCCACTGAGTATTATCTTCATCTTCACTTTTTAAATATTAATCAACTAACCTAGTTTGACTTTTGTAATGAATGCGTCGACAACACACACAAGTTAAATTTGGTTTTTCACCTGCAATCACCTTAAATTTTGTTATTTCCTGTTCAAATTCTTCAGTATTAAAATGTCCAACATTTTCTAACACATTTCCTTCTATAACTATATCAGTTTCTATATTCTCTTCATTTCGACCAAAATAACTTACCTCAATTTCTGCACAAATATTCTTCACATCTAATGCACATCCATGCAAAAGAGCACTATTTAACTCTTTAAGTTTAAGTGCTGGACTTTTTGCATAATACATATTTCTGACTAATTTTCTCATTTTGGTATGATGCACTGCTAACATCCTAAAGTGATGAAAAACACTCTGGCATATTTTTTTTGACAGACAAGCCAGAGAATGGCCTTGCAAACCAGTTTTTTCTCTCACTCTGCAACGATCTAATTCTTGCAACATTACAATTTTTTTTTTTAGACTTTCCTTACTGTACTTACGTAAGAAATTGCGAAAGAAGTCAATTGAATCCTGTCGTACACTGCAAATACTGCTACAATTCCAACTATAAACATGAGCATGAACACGTCCCTGTAAAACTTCTCCACCTATTTCCTCTTCTGTATTTCTGACCTCAATTTTCTCTTTCTCAATAGGACAGCCATCCTTCACTTCATACGCTCGACCACTGGTGTCAACTGCATGCAACAAATCGTTACTTTGAAAGTAACTCTCTTCATTAAAAAATGGCTCAGAATTTGAAGTATGCATCCATTTACCAGAATTTGTTTTACAAAAATTAGTTCTATTTATGTGTCTCTTCCATTTACTCTTAGCTTTTAAAACTCTGATTGCCTTATTTAGTGTATTTATTCTTTTAAGCACTAAAATAAACCATTTTTTTTTGTCTCGAATGCATCATCCACAACTTCCTCTATATATTTCTTTTTCTTATAAAAAGCAGATTTCCTTTTAGAAACTTTTTCCTTTTGTAATAAATTTATAACAACTCTCTTATGAAACATACGTTTCCTTATTTCCGCAAACTGATTCGTACGTCTTTTACTGTACATACTTTCCTCACCACTGTTTTCAGACACCGTTTTCTTTTTTCTTCCATTTCTCCTTGTAGATACTGAAAACTGGTTTTCCTTTTCAACATTATCCAATTGACTTTTCCTTTGACACAATTTTTTTTAAAAATCCTTGCTGCTCTTACCAGGAGCACTCTTGTTTTTCTCCGTCCTTTGTTGATTAGGTAAATCTTGTGCCTCTTTTCTCTTCAAATGGTATGTCTTTTTATACAGCTTTCTTTTTTCATTTCTCGTTGGCATAGTGATTGATGTTTGTGATATAAATGACAATCTGTTTGGAAAGAAGTAAAAAAATATTATAGACTCCTACTACCATATAACATACAAATTATAACCACTGCTTGATTTTATAACTTGAATAAAGACAAAGAAACAGTCTCTGGTCAGAGTAGAAGATCCTATAGTGAATATTGTTTCTAAATTTATGATACTCCATATCTGTGTTATCATTACACATGTATTAAATGAATGTAATTTTTCAGGCATATAAGTACTATTCTAACTTTCAAGCATTGTAGTTGTTCCTAATGCTTTTTATTTCTATAACTTTAATCTTTTATGCACCTCATCACAACTTTTACTGTCATTCTCAAAAAAGAGAATACCGATTAATAGTACAACAATAATGTCTTGAAGGTTTGTTTTTTTAAACAAAATTAATTTTATTGATTTAATAATTCATATTCCAGAAGCACATGTAGCATCATTTCATCAGATACTTCATTATTGTTTTCCTCTTCCAAATTCTCTTCTTCTTCCACCATTTCTAAATGTGCACTATCAAAAGTGCAGTCCAAAAACTCCTTATTTTCTGTTGTATTTTCCTCTTCAAATACTCCTTCTATTAATTCTTCAATCAGTTCAGTTGCCATTTCAAAATGGACATTCATATTTTCTGAGTAATCTTCCATTTTATTTTTTATTTTCTATCTTCTGTCTCCTTTTAAAAAATATAAAGACTAAATGATATCTTTTTTATGATTAGTTAACCAAAAATTACCTTAACTAATCTTTGAACTACATACATTTTCATACTTTTTAAGACATTAACTACATTGATTAATATAGGACCTACCTCTTTATTTTAGAAAGAAACTGATACTATGATCCTACACATTAACACTATCCCTTTTAATTTCTTTAATTGAAATTATGCTGTAAAAACACATTTCAAAGTGAAATTTGTTTTCTGCATTTATGTGCTGTAGAACTATGTATACACTTTCTAATTTAATTGTAGAGATCTATTTTCTAACTTCACCACTACAAACTGTGATTCAAACTATATGCAAACTGAAGAAGTGACTCACAATATACCAATTAAACATTCACTGAACAGATTGCTACTTCCCACAGAGGCAGTTGCTTTTACCTTTAACAGCATACTGAACATGTAAATTTCATCTAATGGAAAACATTTCATCATAACCATATGAAACCATATTCAGCCGCAACTTGTGGAAGGAATTATGGTGGGGCAGGCAGACGAGGAGGGGGAGGTCTACGGTGGAGGGACCTAAAAACCAGGATATAGATAATTTGTAGTAAGTACATAATTTAATTATTTAAATGAATTTTGCAGTGTGCACTGCATTCCAAAATGCGATGCTGTGTACACTAAAACATTTATTTTATTAATTGAATTGTATACTTTCCTGAATTTATCTATAGGCCACATTTTAGATCTCTCCACCCTACACCTCCCCCTCCCTCCCTCCCTGCCCCACCATAAGTCCCTCCATGGCGTCCGACTGACCTCATCATAATACACCTGGGCAAATGCATATAATAGAGTGCAAATAGATAGTACAGTCACAAAAATGCATCCGAAATGCCCATCACGCCAACAGCCATGTTATAATACACCTCTATAATTTCAGAAAAATGACTGTACACAAATGATACAGCATAAGTTAGAGACATAATGATGACTTAGCAAGAATAAATCCACGTAAATAGCAAACTCTTACAGTCAAAGAATAGATGAACCAAAACTGCATAGAAAATAACACATGGACCCCACCCATAAAAAGGTAGTAGCAATAAACAATGGAACCGTATTTCAAAATACATATCTACTACAAGCATGTACAGACATGTTTATAATAGAAATTAAAATCCTCCTGCAAAAGAGAAGCAGTGTAAATTTTCTTTAAAAACATGCATATTATGGTAATCTGCTCAAAAATTAAATTATCATTTAAAAATTATCAACTCACCTGTAAAAAAGGATTTTCTGTTTGTATACTCTCACGTTCACCTCAGGTTGTTGCTTTTCAGCACCAAACACTCTTTAAAAAAAATAAACAACTGAATTTTACTTAACATAATACAGACATATGTATTAGACAACATACACCCATTCTACCAAATATCATGCCTAACAGATACATTCCCTAATTTTCTATCCAATATATATCGTAAAGCCTAAGTTTCAGATTTCTTTGTGAACCACATTTATTTACCAAATTTTTCACCCACATTTTTTTAAAATCAATCATCATTTACAATATAATCTACCATACATTGCCAGGATACTACATGCAATATTTTTGATATGCACTGCTACACAATCTTACTTTCTATATTTATTTCCTAAATACATGGGGCCTTATTTATGAAGGACTTGCGCCACCGGTGCGTCACTTTTTCCCATGTTAGAAGTGACGCACCGGCGGCGCAAGTCCTTCATAAATCTGCCCCGTAGATTATGTGCTGGGTGTTTTTTAACAAAATGGCGGTCAACACTTTCTGAATTCCCCCGAATTGCTATATTTACTGACGTTAAACAGCAAATCACAATGCCATTCACGCACACCCGCATAACTGACTAAAAAGGAAGAAAAAGTGTCTATGCATTGAATGTGCAAAACCGAGAAACAATCCTGTGTAATGAAAAGGAAACGTGGTTTATAATTAAAATTTAATGGTGCAAAAGGAGAGGAGACATGAAGATAGTTTTAGGTCTTAAAGTTTTATAATTTTGCCTTTTTTTCCAAATTTGCAAAAATTTACAGTTAGCGAAATTATAATTTGCTGCTCAACGTCTGTCAACATTCGATTCGGAGGAAATGAGGAAGTGTTGTCCGCCATTTTGTTAGTGCGAGTGCATATATTCTACCGAACAAAAGGTGAGAACATGGAAAGAGAAAAAGGTACAGATTATTTAACCGAGTACGTTTTCTCAGGGGGTGCAGTATAGACCCTGAACGCGAAAACAACATTTCTTTTTCTGAAAAAGTTACGGGATGCGCGCACTCGGTCGAGCATCCCTATTTACAAGACTGTGATTCACGTGGTTTAAAAATAAAATTTAATGGTGCAAAGGCAGACGACACTTGAAGATAGTTTCAGAACTTTAAGTTTAGTTATTTTGCCTATTGTTTAAAATTGCAAAAATATACAGTTTACAGAATTCTGATTTGCTGTTTAAAGTCTGTCAACATTAGAATCGGAGGAAATCAGAAAGTGTTGCCCGCCATTTTGTAACTGCGAGTGAATGTATTCTACTGAACAAAGGGTTAGAACATTGAAAGGAGAGAAGGTACAGATTATCTAACCGAGTAGGTTTTCTCAGGGGGTCCAGTATAGACCCTGAACGCGAAAGAAACATGTTTTTTCGCCGTAAAAAGTTACGGGGTGCGCGCACTGGGTCACGCACCCCTATTTACAAGACTGTAGACTATTGCCTTTTCTCACAGATTATTAGCTGCACATGTTAAATAAACCTTAATTTACTTATCTCACTAATGTTTATCAAACTTCAACTTACAGTCCCGCTGACACTATAGCAATATTCTCATACCTAAGTTTGTTAAAAAATAAAAAGTATTCCATACTAAATGTAACTCTCTTTAAAGGTTTTCCGTTCCGTAACCACACTACATTCACCTAACATCATTTCACTGCGTCACTTCTCCACTACTCATAAGTACACAGTGTCAAAAATATCAATGCTGCACATAATCGTTCACATCCAGGCACTACCAATTGCATGACTTAATTAACAGGAAGCGCTGTAATGTTGCATGTGTTTTCAAAGGTACACCGGTATCTCCTATAATGCCGAATTTTACCTTAACACTCAGCAGTAATTATTTATTTTCAAACAATGTCAATTACAATGACTTTTTAAACGACAAGCTTTAGTCTGTAATAATCACTCTGCATATGCCTCTCTGTAAAAATAAACTTCATCCACCCACGCATGGGAACCTTGATGTTTCCATCTGGCCGCAAAATACGGCCTTGAACTCAAAGTTCCATCCCAAGACTTGAACAACAGCCTTATTGTCCCTAAATGAAGCTACCCAAGCATCTGTTCACAAACAAATCTCATTCACTTAGCTAACACTCGCAGAAAACTGCATACCTTATTAAATAGTGACCTTCCTTTACAATTTTCTGAGGTGACTCTCATAATCTTTAACGCTCCTCCACTTCCCAGCTGCACTATTTTTTTTGCAACTACTAACCAATGGTTTGGTGATTTTTTTGCACCAAATCATTTAAAGGCATTCTTCTACTCTCACTCCATACTCTCAGATCTATGTTTCTGAACTTCCTCATCTACTACCAGCAGCTGCAACTTTTGTATTTCTATTTTCGTTTATACAAAATGGATGTCCGTCCTGCCTTCGCAAACGAGCTGGAACACTTAGAACTATTTCGGCACAGGATGCTTGACCAGTATGGCATTCTGCCACTCGCGACTTTGAGTGCATCATATGGATTATCGTTTCGATTTTCCTATTTCACCTGTGTGCAGCCTGTATTTCATTGCCTGAGCTGTGATTTCATGTGGGCCCTGGACTTATGTCTCTGCAACTCCGTACCTCCTGAAGTGAATTACAATCATCTCATGAATCCGTTACTTGATCATGAACAGCTTTGTTCCGACAGAGGGATTATGGCCTTTGCAGCGATACATGGAATTCTGGGTCATTGGAATATTTTCGCAGCGGCGCAAGATTTCTTGGCACACAGCTACATTGAAAATTCACCGAGTTCTCCTCTGATGCTACTAGAGGCCCCGGTAATTAATGACCATGTATGTTCATTTCCTCTTTTCAATTGGATGGCTGACTTGTTTTCGGACAATCACTTTCTTTTAGAAGCGGTTGCCACTTACTTTGCCTATTCAATGGAAGGATAACTGTTATGCAAGCCATTGATATCTTGACTGTTTTTTCCCTTCCTAATTTTTCTTATTATTTTTTTATTTTTATATTTTATATAAACAGACCTATTGGCTTTACTGACATTGGACATTGCAATTTCCTGCTGGTGAGATTTCTTGATTTTTTGTGGAGTTAATTTTTTTTTCCACACCTACTCGATTTTCTTCAAAACATTTCATGATGCTCTAATGTCAACAAATCACTACCTTATGTTATCTTATCTGATTTGAAATATTCTCGAAGCAAGGCTGCGTAAAATATGGTTAAATGTGCCCAGATAAATGTGTATAGTTACAATGACTTTTTAGATCGTTTATCACCATTTTCCCTTTCTACTCCAATTTTCGCCTTACACACTTATGTGCTGTTTTTGTTTTATGCCTATTGAAAGATTTTTGATTCATAACTGAAAAGTATATGATTACACTGATGTTACCCATGCTTATCAACCTGTATGTTACATCGAGTACTGAAACCTTTCAAAAAATTATCTCAATACAGTAGTTGTTCTGAGTACTAATTTTCAAACGTACCGGCAGATAACATACATGCACCTCCAGCCAAGTTCTCGCTTTTGGCGCATTTTTCATTTCCTTTCACAATACCATACAACAAGCTTGTTACTGCTTCGTATGCAGAAAAAATTGTTAATGAGGTGATGTTTAACCACTAGCATTTTCATATATGATTACTGAACTTAAAATCAAAAGACACCTTCTTGCATGCAATATAATTTAATATATTTGATTGCGGGGCTGTACAATATGTTTTTTAAACGTTATTCATTTTGCTTCATACTACATTTCCATCATTTGTGTTGTATGGACTAGTAACTATGCCCACTACTTTCTTTATAATATGTGTACTTGTATTACATCAAAAACTTCGCCTCAAAGCACTGCATCAGTGAATAAAAATTTGAAATATATACGTTCCCTCTTTTATCCAATATTCACAACTGAAATAATGTATACTAAAACTGTATTCATGTGTTTGACGTAATCTCAGCTGTACTCAATTCATGTTTTCTTTTGTCAACCTGAATTATTCATAGTTCAACCCGCTGGCCTGCGATGGTCACTCAAGCCTTTCTTTGCGGGTTATGAACCATAGCATCAATCGTACCTCCGGCAAAAAAATAATTTATTACTGTAACCAAGCACCGCCGCAGTTGTGGTTCACTCAGACTGTTAATCACTGCTCCCCCGCTTCCACAGAGCACACGCTATCTCGTATTTCAGTACTTATCACCCTTTCATCTCCACTATAACAAACACTTCTTTGCCAGCCATCAGACAACAAAGTGAGAAACCAAACGGACTAAGAAGAGAAACACAACAAATCCTCAGCTCTGTGGAGCCCACCGAGCGGTAATTCTGAAACTCGACATACACTGACTAACGCTTCCAAAAGCCATCTCAATTATATAAATAATATTTTCAAAACCTGCAAAGTACTTTGATGTGACTATCTGCCTGCAGAACAAACTTCCTCAGCCCAGACTGAACGCACACACACACACATACACACACTAAGATAACACAAAGCAACTGATACGGAAAGCAGGAGTGAGATGAAAATACAGTCACACGGCGGAACACAGAAACCTCTATATATATTTGGTCTTCTACATCAATTTATGAAGGCATATACTCCACGAACCTGTGTACAACCTCATGGTCACAATTTTTCATTTGATTGTACTGGGACACCTCTCCTTCTCACCCCACCCCCACCACTGCATCCCTCAGCCGCAAACCACACTGTCATTTGTTCCTCAAACTTAAAGTTTAAAATACCTAAAGCATTCCCACTTTTTGTCGACGATATCACATATAATCTACTATTTTTCTCTCTACCTGCATTATCAGTGTCTCTGCTAATTTCTTTTTTTTGATCTGTAACCAACTTTACAAATTATGTGCAAACGCTCCCAAATCTCAATTTATTTCTGTCTATTTTATTACATTTTATATTCCGTTTATTTAGTATACCATAAATACATTCAAAACTATAATTCACACTTGAAAGAAAGTGAAAAAACGGCGCACAACCCCCATTAACTTCACAGAAATTCAGCCCCCTTCCCCCCCCTCACGTCTGCTGTGGAAGCCCAAGATAACATACATCCCAGATACACACAGAGCCGGACCTGAACGTTTCACATCTGTATAAAGAACCATTTCAATATTAATTAGGCCTTGCACTTGTTTTACCCATTCTAAGAGCCCCTCCAGCTTTACTCTACCTACTGATTACACGTTCATGTCCCCCGACAAAAAATCTTTTTTTTTCGCCCCCCCCCCCAAAATTCATTGCAGATCCGTCTCTAACTGACATTTAATTCATAGACCTAACAGTAGTTGATAGCATAAGAACATGACTGAAGTCCACTAACCTTAATCAAATGTATTAATCGTAATTTTAAACTAATAATTACAAAGATACAATGTTTAAAAACGGTGATGTAATAAAATGGAACAGTAGTTGAAAACATATAAAACCGTAACAAAGTCAAAAATGTGTTTGCTTAGACACTGTAAGTCAAATAATCTAATATAGTGATCAAACCACATTTAACGATACATCATAAAACAAACATTTATACACTCACCTTTACCAATGCTTTATCAGATGTAGAACAATGATAGTAGCAAAACGATAGCCGTTTGACGGAGCTCTCAATAATACTTCTATCACTGCAACCAAAGAATAATGGCATAGATTTCCTGTCAATACACACTCATATATGTCTCTCCAACCAATCATATTTGTTCCCACACAATTTCATAATCAAAGTAACATTTCATTTGGTTATCCTTTCAATATTTTCAAAGTCACATAACGGTCACCCTTCACCCTCTGCCTTTTCTGCCTGTTACCATGGTAACAGCTCATTCTGCACCTGGCTGAAGGCACAGGTCAAAAGTTCATATCTCAACGTTCTAAATCAAAGCAAAAAGGCGCAATTCCCTGCAAACACACCTGCCTATCCACTGTTTTTTTACATTTCTTTTTTTCCACAACCAATAGAACATTTCGTTTTAAAAAAACAGTAACATACAACGTAGTCTTCAATCTTGAGGTATAACAATCAACCGATCATTTTCAGTTTTTCATCAACACGACACCTCATATACTTTTTTATCGTGACTTTCACCATCTACTTGCCATTCCACTTCCAGAACCCATCGGATTACTACTGCATCTGCCTTGAAAATGAATGTTTGGCTTGTAGGACACAGTTATATTCACTGGAGTGAAAAATATGCTGCAAACAGACGAATTTCTAACCTTGACTTACCAAATGTGCAAATTACGTGAATTGGCCAAAGAGGATTAAGATGTCACCAATTGATACCATTGGTGAAAACTTTTATGCATCTCCCTGAACCTAACCTGATAATTGTGCACTGTGGTGGGAATGATCTAGGCACATTAACAGGGGTAGGTCTGGAAATGCTTCTAAAAGACACCTTTCGTCAATTGATTTCACTTTTTCCTCGAACTGTCTTGGTGTTTTCAAATATATGCCAAAGACAAAAATGGAATTGGTTCAATCAACGTTGTCCACAAATTGAGAAAGCAAGGAAACATGTAAATAAATCTGTTTCTGCTTTCCTCAGAGAATATAACATGGGTTCTATATACAACAACAACCTGCGTTTCAACATGGAAGGCATCTATCGGAGAGATGGTGTTCATTTCACGGATGAGGGAAATAGAATTGTCCACTGTAACATGAGACTCTGCATCGGAACTTACTTATAAGTGCAGAAAAAACTCAATTAACACAAGGGCTCTTTTAAGAGCCACCTTAGATCTAAACACTCAAACTTGTAATTTATCTCCATCTTTCTTTATGTTTTTTGATCGCCGTGCGCGACCGGGTGCGCACACCACGTAACTTATTTGCAAAAAAAAGCTACTTTTAGACTTTTGTCATCCTTAATAAACCCCTAAAGAAACCTACGAAATCAAACACTCTCCACCCTGCTCCCTTTCCATTCTCACCACTATAGTATTTCACAGTCTTGTAAATAGGGGTGCGCGACCGAGTGCGTGCACCCCGCAACTTTTTTCTCCCCAAAAAAAATGCTCTTTTCGCGTTCAGGGTCCATACTGCACCCCCTTAGAAAACCTACCCAGCCAGACAATCTCTACCTTCTCCCCTTTCCATATACTAACCCTTTGTTCTGTACAATATATTCACTCGCACTAACAAAATGGAGGACAACACTTCCTGATTTCCTCCGAATCGAATGTTGACAGAAGTTAAACAGCAAATCACAATGCCGCTCGCGCACACCCGTATAGGTGCGTGCACCCGTGCGCGCTTACAGATATATAACTGATTTCAACTTCAATTTTCTCAGCAACTACTGAACGGATTTACACTATTTAAACAAAAGCGTGATCTGCGACCCACACTCTACCTTTCTACCAAATTTCTTATAAATCCATTCAGCCGTTCGAGCTGTAGCCGTGTCTAAACGTCCTATGGAAAATAATATGGGAAAAACACATTTTGGGACCCCCCTTTTATCTCAGCCCCCACTTCACCAATCCCCCCAAAACTTTCACAGAATGAGCGCAGCGGACCGAGCCATCTTTTTTGAGAAATTCGCAAACATTCGTCCACCAGGGCCAAAGTTATTCCCAATAGAATGTTACAGATTTCCTATGGAAACTAGGTCCTAACTATAACTACCTACTGGCGACCGCCAGTAGGTAATATACATATATATATGTGTGTGTGTGTTGCCTTTCTCAAATAAAATAAAAAACACTTTCAGTGTGTTTCTTTCACTTATATTACACAACTGATCAAATGTTCAGTCAAACATTTATTAGTTACTCTTCATTGGTTTATCTTATCAATGGGCAAAAACCAACGAACACCTTTTCATACATCTTTCTTCCTACAGTTTTTTGGGATTCCGAAAAACAGCGCTTACACTGACCTTGTTTGGTTTTTCATCCACCTTTTAACTATTCTCCCCATTGCTGCACCAATCTCAAGACTACCTATCAAATACATGTTTTATTTTATCATAGCCTTTTTAGGTAACAAGTCATAACACTTGAACAGACTTTCAGTAACTTCTATTGCTGACCAAGGTAGTGCAGCTAATTTAAAGTGCAAAAAGAGGCAGCAGCCCCTACTTCCTTTCTACAGTTGGACTTAAAACACGGAATAGCGTAAAAACAGGCTGCACTGCTGATGTAAAATGCAAACACAAGTAGAACTTTTTGGAGAAGAGCAGGACTAATAGACCGGCAGAATCAGCCGCGCTGGTGAGTGTGGACTAAAGAGAGTTTTGGAGCCACACAAATATTACATAAATTGCATCTGGTGCCACAGAAGTGTCTTATCTGCACTCAAGGATGTGCTGCTATTGCTTCCTATTGCACCATGTTACCAGTGTTTAATTTGAGCCGGTGGTTGCCGGTGAGTGCAGGGGCATAGCTTAGTCAAAGTCGCTAGTGAAGTGTGAGTCTGAGATTTTCCAACTAGCAACATGGTGGACCGAACTGAAAAGAGCAGTGGCGGTCTGTGGTCACTGAACAGGAATAACAGACAACCTTAGGGGCATTAGTTTTAAGTTATTTAGTAAAGCAAGGACATTATTGGTAGCAATAATATAGTCTTAAGCCACAACGCAAGTTAGCATAGAACTCAAAGCGACGACTATGTATTTGCAAACTGCAGTACACTATAATTATTGTTTTTTAGCATGTGCTTAAAAGGCGCAATAGAACATTTGTAATTGGAAACAAACAGCTTTTAGCTGAAGAATGAATTTGAGGTGTTTTAAGTTTAATCCTGCACCTAGGTCACTGCGTCACAAAAGGTCAAACAATTTACATTTAAAAAAAAAAAAGATTTAAAAGGAGCGATTCTCTTTTTTTGTTATTGTCTCTTGTTTATGCAACTTATTCTGAAGTCAGTGTTGGTAGAACCTGATGGCACAATCTTTTTCAGTGCCCCCTTCCCCCCAGTGGCCTCCTTCTCCATGCATTTCCTCACTGAACCCATCCAACAGTGCCCTTCATCTCTCCACAGTCCCTCTTGCAAATGCATTTCATTTGTTTTATAGCGCTATTCATACCAGTGTAGGGTGTCAAAGCACTATACATCACACATAAATTATGCAGTGGCAATGAATTATACGTATGTAAATCAGTCTGTAGGAAATGTTACATAAGACAATGAGGATTGCAAGGTGTAGTAATCACATATTATCCATACTAGTAGGCAGTATATTTTTAGAGTGATTGGTCTTAAGAATCACAAACTTAGGATTTAAAACATACCGTTGGGGTTGGCTGTACTAACGGGACTGTATTTCTATTCAAGCCAACCCTTATTTAGCAATATTAGATAATGAAAGACTGGGGGAAAACATACTGTTCTAACCTATATCATGCAGATCTTTGATGACAGTTCGTAGGTCTCTGAGGTAAATCACTTCAGATTGGAATTTATGAACAGCAATAACAAAAGGATCACTGTGACGAAAACAGACACCCACTGAGCTATCCACATAAATACAGTTCTGTGATCTGCATGATGCACATTCTTTGCAGTAACCGTCTGTGCTATAGTCAAAACTGTCCAGGAGCACAACTTTTAATTGCCAGAGTTATCTTGACATTGTAACTGTTGCCTGAATCCTGCTGAAACACACAAGGAACTCTGCAGCAGATGCTTCTAAACCAATTTATTTTATAACACTGTGCCCCCAACTCAGTGAGCCCGAACTCAGCACCAGGTGCTCTCCACCCTAAAAGCTGGTCCTGTTGGATGCCCAGCTGTTGGTCTCCCAAAATGACATGCCCAAGTTTTAAACTTCTAATGTATGTTCCCAGAATCATGTAAGAATTCAGTTTTTATTGTCTGACTTTCTTAAGGTGCCTCACAACACTTTCCACTTTCCAAACAAGTCACGTACATCATGGCAGGTGCACATGCAGCCTGTGTGAGACAAAAATGTAAACAATTACACACCTAAAGAGCATCAGTCCCCGCAAACTGCCACAGCACTCCCAGAACACACTTGAGTAGATTTCCAATTGTAGATAGATGGTACCACACCCTGACAAAGGCTTGAAAGAAGAAGTAATAGTAAGGTCACAGAGGGGTCAACCCAGCACCAGCAGCAAAGAGGAGAGAGTGATAGGCAGAGAGTGGCCCATTGCTCTGGTGCGATTGTGCCAAATTCATTTGGATTGTGTGCTTTGAAATCAGGGCCATTCCTGTGATCTCACGTTCTCCCTCCTCCTGGGCCCAGTAAACTAAAATAAACACATGAATACAGGCAGCAGAACTGATAACACTGCCTCATAACCGGCAGATCAATTATTTGGGGGGGTTTCCACCCCACACAGCCCCCCCTTAAACTACGAACCTAGGTGAGGGCCACCAGCACTTATTATTCCTCATTATATATTTACCGATCTCAAGAGGGGGAAAAACACAGAGGGGAAGATTTACAGGCCCCTTGCACTGTCAGTACCGCACTTTTTGTGACGCACTTGCAGCGCATTTCCCTGCCCCATATTTACAAGGACAGGAAAAGCCACCCTGCGTAGCTTTTGCTGTCCTTGTAAATAAGGCCCCTTTACATGCAGCACTAAGCGTGAAAGGGGCGTTCCTTGGGTGTTGCTGTGGGTGTTCCTACAGAGCACCCATGGAACCAGACACATTTCCAGATTTACGAGAAATCGTAAAGCTGGAAATATGTTTGTTTGCTACGCCACCCTCGGGATGGCGTAGCCAGGCACAACGAGCAGACATTTTTACATTTCTCCTCGCTTTTTCCTCCTTCAATGTGTGCTGCATTCTACAGCACGCATTGAAAGAGGAAAATGTCTGTAGTGATTCGTTTTGTGCAGGAAGGTGCCCCTTCCTGCACAAAAACAATTTCCCCATGGTGCAGGCATCCTTGCTCCTTGATGCAAGGGTGTCTGCACCGGCGCATGGCAGCTGTTTGTGCGCCAGGGCAGGGGAGAGCACAGGAATGTGACATATCATTGTAGGTATGTGGCACTCCTGTGCATTGAAAGTGCTGCAGCGTAGTTCAGCCAAAGAGCTTCCGTTGCCGCGCTGCGGCACTTTCTTGTAGATCTGCCCCTCAGAACGGAAAGATGCGAGGAAGAGTAAGACGGCAACACCGTCACGAAGAGAAGAAAACAGAGCCTGCGAGAGTGAATTAAAAGGACAGGGAGTGTGTGATAGTGGAATTAGGTAGATTCAAGTCTACACAGCCTTGGTATTGGGTGCGCCGGCACTCATTCTGTTATAAATTAAGCCCTGCATTTTACTAATGTACTAATTTTTGCCTCTCACAGTTTGTAAATGCAACAGCCCCCTTCATCTTCTTTGAATGTACTCTTTCATTAAGCTTCAAGAACACTGTTGCCTGCATTTCTTCACATTCCTGCTAATATGGAAAGTGAAGCGGATCAGAAGAAATCACTGACAACACTGCAGCTGCTTCAGTTTTTCGATTCCTTTTTTTCTGCTCTATATTTTTTATTGGAAAGGAAAGTACTTCATCTATTGTTGAATCTCTCCAACAGATCGCAAAGAATACTACCCACAGAGAAGTTTCTGCAGTGGTTTTAAAAGCACATTTGGTCTGCAGCAAATGTCTTTGGTTCTATGCAATACAGTAATATCACACTTCCCCTTTGCCATCTTTAAAATTTTGTTGAAAATGGCACAGCAGATGAAGTCCAGTCATCAGTGTCGCAAGCATCCCCCATAAAAAGGTAAAGTACAAACATCCGCAGTGCAAGCTGATTTAACACACAGGCCAAGAACACACTGGCATCCACTGCAAGATTCCCTCATACTCAAAGCAAGAAGGTACAACCATTGATAAAGCAAGCTTCCCTAACACACAGAGCAGGGGCACTACAGGCATCCGTTGATCAATCTGCCCTCACAAATAGACAGAAGTACAAACATCAAGTCTCCATTCTTCACTAAGGGCCCGATTCACAGAACTGATTTACGACAAAATCCTAAACTTACTACTTTTGGTATTCACAGAAGGCATTTAGTAGTATTAAGTTAGGATTTATCTTAAACTAGGATTTTGTCTTAAATTACGATTTTGTCCTAAATTAGGATTTTGTCTTAAGTTATGATTTTGTCTTAAATTAAACTTAAGTTTAACTTAAGACAAAATTCTAATTTAGGATAAAATCCTAATTTAAGATAAAATCCTAATTTTGGACAAAATCCTAATTTAAGACAAAATCCTAACTTAAGGCTACTATTCGATTCAATTCAATTTCATCTTTATTTCAGCACAAATTGAGCCATAAAAGATACATGAATCAATAATACATTTTAAAATTGTTTACATAAATCATTTCCAAAGAGGAAAAGGAAAGAAAAAAGGAAATATTCACAGTATGAAATACAATACAAGGTAGGGGTAGGTAAATCACATCTTTAAAAAACCAATATTATATACATTAACTAAAATAAGGGCTATAGGATACTGGTCATTTGTACTTTGATAGAACCATTTTATAGCTTGCAACTATTTCTTTTACGGATAAAATTTATTGAAAAAAGAAATCTACTGATGCTGAATACTATAGTTCTTCTTGTGTCAGTTTTGACAATTCTGGGAGCTTCCTTACAAGTTCTTATGCCAAGAAGGTTGCACAAGGGTTTGACCCACTTCCTCCTTGGTGACGCATAAGCAGGACAGAAGAAGATAATATGCTGGTCGTCACCCCTACAGTTATCCTGACACATAGTACACACATCGCTTAGCATTGCATCATTATGCTCCACGTTACCCTCCCTGGCCCATCTAGTCAGAGTTGAATTGTGCATAAGGTTTCCATACCTAAATTTCATAAATAAGCTTTTGGCTAAAGGTGGTTCGATCTCATCAAGAAAGTTCTCAAAACAAGGACTATCCTTAAAGACCAAAAAAATATTGGTTAATGTTCCACCTTTATGCTCATTCACCGAAGTATATACAATATATCCCCAGAAAGTGGTCTTAACTAATTTTTGGGCATTTTGGGGTAAATTTCCCGGTGAGTCCCAAAGTTGAGGCAGACCAATTTTCTCAAACCAGAAACAAACATGCTTTAGCCAGGGATTTGCGTTTGATACGTCCAAACTCATTATTTCGATTATGCCATTCCTATATTCTATGAGTTCTGGTGTAGACCAGAGTCTCACCCAAACAATTAAGGGCCGTAAAATGGCAAAGTTATCTGTACGTTTCACATTCAAATCCATCATTAATGGAACTAAAGGGGTGCCATTTGGCATCTTCACAAGATTTCTCAAGAATTTGTTTTCATTAATCGCAAATGCATTCTTGGACATTGGCCCCCAAATTTCTGCCCCATACAAAGCTGCAGGCTATGCCTTGAATTTAAATATCTCCAGCGCTGGTGTTATGGCTTTGCTGGTGCTTTCGCCATGCTTTTTTATGATAGGAATGGTATTCTGAGCAAACATCAGTTTACTCTTCTCTACTTGTGTCTTCCATGTAAGTTTAGAATCGATGGAGACCCCCAAATAAATAAAACTCTGGACTGATTCTAATTTTTGACTGTTAATAACCAAGTTCGTCATTTGAGATTTGTGGGGATTTAGGGCCAAGTATTTAGTTTTTTTAACATTTATCTCCAGCCCCTTATTGTCACAGTACTGCTTGAATGAGTGTAGAAGTGCCTGGAGACCTCTTGGAGTTTGTGAGATCAGTATCGTGTTGTCCGCGAATAACAACGCTGGAACCTTCTCATCATTCAGTTTGGGGGAATCATTGGTACAACCTAACAAATGTGTGGGGATATCATTCACATACAGTAAAAAGAGCGTTGGGGCCAACACACAACCCTGGCGGACCCCGCGCTCAATTGGTATACTCTGTGATAGTTCCCCGTTTGGCCCCCATCGTACCTTCGCAAAATTCTTTGCATGCAGCTTTATTATCTGATCAAGCAGGGAAGATGGTAACCCTTGTGCATGCAGAGAATCCCAGAGGAGATCTTGTGGAACCAGGTCGAATGCTGCTCTAAGATCTATAAATGCAACATAGAGATGGCCCTTCCTTATGTGCACGTATTTCCAGTAGAGACAGCAAAGTCTAAAAACTTGGTCCACGGTGCTTACACAATTTCTAAACCCGTCTTGGAACTTGGTAAGTATCAAATTGTCACCCATCCACATATTCACTCTAGCTAATATATGCCTAGAGTAAATTTTTTGTAGAATGTCCATTAGACTAATTGGGCGATAATTGGATGGATCAGACCTATCGCCCTTTTTGAAGATTAAAACAATTTACGCACCCCTCCAGCTATCTGGAAAATCAGCCCCAGATACCAATGTATTACATAAATAATTTATATAGGGTGCCCAAACGCTTAGCTCGTGTTTGTACAAATCGCCTGGGACTTTATCAAGACCTGGTGCTTTACCATTTTTACGCCGTTAATAGCTGTTTCTGTCTCCTCTAAACTGAATTCGAGTTCGGGTACCGGAGGAGTAAGCCATGGGGCATACTTCCTAGCGACAGTAGCCAAATCGGGTTTTTAAACAGCTCGGTAAAATGTGTAACCCAGGTATGTTCATCTAGATATACATCTTTTGCTACTTTTCCTACACAATTCCCATTCGCCACCATTCTCCAGAAACCAACGTTATCTTTTGTCTTGGCAGCTGCTAAGAGATCAGCCCAGCTAGCTTCCTCCCAGGCTCTTCTTTCAGTCTCCTGGATCTGCTTATAATCTTTCCGAGCCAACCTAATTTTAGCAGGGGTATTTGATTTTACTGCCGTTAAAAGGCTGGCTTTTGCTTGTCTACAGGTTTTGCCATACCATGTCTTACTATGCGATAAGTTGTTTAGCTTTTGGTGCGCTTTCTTGGGCATTTTTGTAAGTAACCTTTTTAGTATTGCAAAAAACGAATTGTGAACATCGATAAAATTAACAATGTTTTCGACCTCTGAGGGTACATTCACATAAGCAGAAAGCATGTTAGCAAAGAGTAAATACATTTCCGCCAAGGTTTCACCATGCTCCAGTATGTGGGACCATTTTAGAGCACGCCTATTGTTACTAACTAAGATTTCGTCAAGCCTTATAATTTGGTTATCCATGGCATTATCGATGTCGATCCCATTAAACATGCTCGAGTCAAATAATAGGTCTAGTGGATAGTGATCACTTTCAGGCCTTTCTTTGACCTCCAGATCAACCATATATTGCCAAATATCCAAGGAGACAATTACAAAATCAAGATTACTTTTTGAATTGTTCCTTTGAAAGGTTGGTCTTTTTTCTAAATCTGCTGGGAGGCGACCATTGCATGCCCTTAGGCCGTGTTCCGCAGACAACGTCATTATTTGGACAGCTAGAACTGTGCAATGTACGGGGTCTGCATTATCTAATAAGGGGATATTATTTGCTCTATCCTCCTCTTCAAATATATCCTCCAGGCCTAAAATTGGCTCAGAGCTACAGTTCAAATCCCCGGCTAGTATTATAGATTGTTTGTCCACCATTCTGTTAAGGAAGGTATCCAGCTCCCCCAGAGTCGATGATTCTTTTGAAGATGCAGAGGGTCGATTGTAAACATTAATTAAATATGCGACCCTCCCGTCATATGTACTGGCTTTTAATGCCAGAATATCCATAGAATTCGTTTTCAATACTTCAACCCTAAATTTCAAGGTGACACTTACCCAAATTAAAAGGCCACCTGAGGGTCTACCTCTTACGGATGGTACCGCGTTAATTCCAAATGTCTTATATCCCACTCTATGGGGGTTGCTAAGTGACCAGGTTTCTTGGAGAAAGCAAATTACACTTGTCTCTATGTAGTTAGACCATTCGGGATCGCTCAAATTTTTCCTGAGTCCAGCTATATTCCAGGAAATCAATCTAATGGCTTGTGCTTGACTGTTATGATTGTTAAATTGACCCTGGGTTTTTATAGCATCCCTCCCAGGCACAGCTTCTGTGCCTATATTACCGGGTGGGCCTTTGTCCACCTGAAAGTTTTTGCAAACACCTACGCTGTTGTCATATTGCACCAATGCTAGGCGTGGATCTAAAACCTCCAGGGACATTCTCTTCTCCTGCACGTCGGCGATATTAGGCACGATGTCTTCCTGGGCACAGTCTACCCATAACCTATCCCCACCAAAGTCTGCATATATGGGGAAGGTTCTCCCAGTTGACTACAGGAGTTAATAATGATGCCTTGGCCATAGTAACCCACTTTAACCCTACCGATTTTAGTGTCATAACTGGTCTTAATGTTTTTGATGTTTTGCGGGCATGAGGCCCTTTGAATGCCAGTATCACCCTCCTCGGTCTGCTGTAGTCAGTCTACTGCTTCTAGGCAGCTGAACCTATTGGCTGCTGGTGCCCCTCCCCAACTATTGGTGTACCTGTGTCCCTCGTATTCCATCACACCTCTTGAATGATGAGTAACCCTACTCCAATTCCCACCACAGTCATATTGCTCCTCCGGTGTATAGAAGTATGAGAGTGGTCTAGTTACTATAGCACTCCCATTGCTATGCGAACCCCAAGAGCAGATATAGTTCACCGTTCGTGGATCTTCAAAGTTCACAACCACACAATCCCCATGAGTTGACTTCCTATTGTGCCCCATCCAAGACACCCTATGTACCATTAGGATCTTGCTTGTTAAGTGTGGTGGTAACGGGTGGTTGGCGTTGAGCCAATGGGATACCTTATTTTTCAATGTCCAAAAAGGTTCCCTAATTGATTTACCCAACTCCGGAACCCCCATTAAAACCACTACAAAGGGGCAGGCTTCCGGAGGTAGAATAATAGAAAGTCCACCCCTTTCTATCCTCTCTGTCAAATCCCCATTAGAATGTGGGGTGTGAGTGTTCTGGCCGTCAATTTTTTGACTAATGTGTTCATTGGGTACTGGAGGTTTTTCTATCGGTTTCTTTCCAATTACCTTTGTGGGGTTAGTGCTTAATTTTTTTACAGAAGGCAAACACTTGTTCGTTGCTTGATTTTGGGATGGACTGGCCAGTATGCTTTCTAAAGGTGCTTTTTCCACACTAACATTTGTCAGATTTCTCATACCCTTTTCCAGGTTAAGGAGCTGGTTTTCAATGCATATTAGCCTAGTTTTTCCTCAAAGTATTTACTAGAGGGCCAGTCATTTCATCCATTAATCCCGGATGATTAGCTGCAGTATCTTCTGAATCTCTTACTGCAGGGGTCTCAGTCGATATATCCAACTGCACTACATCCTGCCCAGTCGTTAAATCATGACCTTGGTCCACCCCTTTAATATTACCACCATCACTATTACACCCAGATTTCGCTACCTTGGCTTTCCTAAAACATGTGGCTTTAGTATTTACTCGCTTTCGTTTTGGAATCGCTCCCTCCCTTCTCTCCCGTAATTGTCTCTTATTTGTTTCATCTTGCAACTCTACTTGGAGAGCTCCTACTATAAAATCAGAGGAGCATAACATAAGGGGGTCAGTAGGGGGCAATGATTGGAATTCTGCTGGAGCACTGGGTGTTTCATGCACTACCGCTTGAATCTGTATAGGATTTAATCTATTTATATGGTCGGGAGTACGTGCAGATGCAATATGGCCCAATGACGATCTTTTAGCTAGGGCAAGGTCCTGCGACACCCTGCATTCCATTAGATTAATACTCTGGTCTATTACAGAGTTGGCCCGTATAATAAAGTTGTCTAAAGTACCTATTAACTGGGGCCCTCCCAATGCGGTTTTACTCCTACTCTCACATGTGGACATTTTCTTAGGAACTCAGAGCAATATCACCAATTACAAATATGTTGCAATAACCTTCGAATATACATAGATACAATTAAGGGTTGGTAGATGAAAGAGGGTGGGCCCGGTCCGGTCTTATTTGGTCTTTAACGGGCTACAACGGGCCCGCCCTTGGCCCGGGCTTCGCCCGGCGCCCACCCACGCGCGTCCCGCGTATGCGGAAGGGGGCGTACCTAAATAGGAAGGAGGGCGGGAAGAGAACACCGGTGCAGCAGGTCACTTAGCCGCAGGGCGCACTGGTCCTCGCAGTCCCGCAATACAGCAGTTGCCCAAAATCAGCATTTGTCCCAGCAACCAAAGACGAAATGTGTCCAGGGAAGTAACGCAACCAAAGTTACAATCCGGCAAAAAGTCCCGACTGTGAGCGGCTCCCGCGAAGCGGGGGTCGCGATTCGTTTTGAGGCACCAGGTGAAAGAGGGCGGGAAGAGAGCACAGGTGCGGCAGGTCACTTAGCCGCAGGGCGCACTGGTCCTCGCAGTCCCGCAATACAGCAGTTGCCCAAAATCAGCGTTTGTCCCAGCAACCAAAGACGAAATGTGTCCAGGGAAGTAAAGCAACCAAAGTTACAAACCGGCAAAAAGTCCCGACTGCGAGCGGCTACTAAATGCCTTCTGTGAATACCAAAACTTGTAAGTTTAGGATTTTGTCATAAGTTAGTTCTGTAGGACTCAGCCCCTAAGAGAGCAGGTGCTACGCAGGCATCCTCAGTGTCACCTTCCCTCACATACACATCAGGTACAGATGAGGCATTTGCAGTGGACATTTACCTAACACATATATCGCATACAGAACACACATGCTTGTCCCTAAGACATGTCCCTACTGCCACATAGAACAGATACAGTAGGGCATGTTTTCAGCCTTCAGACGTGGTTGGAATTGGCAATACCAGTGTAAGCTTTCATCACACACAGGCACACACCAAGCAGGCACAGTGTACACATCTGCAGTCCAAGCCTCCTTCTTTTTACACACAGAGCAGGTACAATACAGGCATCAGCAGTGCAAGCATTCTCATAAAAATGCAGGACAATTACCCATAGTGCAAGCTTCTCATGCTCCGCATGATCTACAAGTGGATCCCTACCGAAACAAGAAGAACGGTGACACAGGCCCTTGTCAGCAGCAGGCTCGACTATAGCAACGCACTCTATGCAGGAATCCTGGCCAAACACCACCGATGACTGCAACGCATCCACAACACCTCCTCCTGACTGATGCTCAAAGTCCCTCGCCGCAGCCACGTCACCCCCCACCTGAGATACCTACACTGGCTCCCCGTCAATAAGAGGATCACCTTCAAGCTCCTCACCCAAGCACACAAAACACTCCTCAACACCGGACCAGCCTACCTCAACAGCAGAGTCAGTTTCTACACCCCCACCCGCCAGCTCCGCTCCGCCAGCCTCGCCCTCGCCGCTGTCCCCCGCATCCAAAGAACGACCTCCAGTGGCAGATCCTTCTCCTTCCTCGCTGCCAAAACCTGGAACACCCTCCCTACCCACCTTTGACAGACCCAATGCCTGCTCACCTTCAGAAGACTCCTCAAGACCTGGCTCTTCGAGCACTAGCAGCACCCCCTCCCTCAGCACCTTGAGACCCTCACGGGTAGGTAGTGCGCTCTACAAGTACAATGATTGATTGATTGATTCCCAAAGCACAGATGAGGTATGACATTCACCTGCAATGCAAGATTCCTTTTTATAGAGTAGAAGCAGAGCAGGCACTCACAGATCAAGTTTAATTCACACACAGTACAGAGACAAGATAGGGATACTCAGATTTACATCGCATGGCAAGCTTCAAGATTCCCTCGCACTCAGAGAAGAAACAGCACCAACATACACCCAGCAAGCTTCCTGTGGGAACTGGGGTCTCCAATCCCGCAGGGGGTAGCTTGGAGTGAGCAGGTAGGCACCCGTAAGCTTAGGTGTAAAGTGACCATACAGCACACACATCCACTGAGACAGTAAACTCACGCAATGACTGACACCACACCAGTTAGGTTGATTAAAATCAATAAGCTTTATCTAGAATCAGAATCAGGGCAATCAATATTCAAGGTATCAAGAACTCAATAGTGCATTTCATCAGGGGAGCAGAGGAAACATTTCAATCATCAATGCAGCATGTTTCAATACCCATTTCATTGCAGGAGTAAAGGGTGTGATTCCCTAATCAATACAGCAAATCTCCATAAACATTTCATCAAAGATCAGGCAACATCTCAGTATGCAAGAGAACTAACATCCGATCAGGAAAAAACAACATTTCATTAGGCCAGAGTAAAACATTTCATTAGCAGAGTGGACAGTTCATTAACCAGGCCTCAAGGGCAATTACTAATCAAGATAGCAAGGGAAACATTCCATTGTGTACTAAAAGCATTCAGGGAACACTGCATTAGGCAGGAGCATAAAACACTTCACTATGCAGGAGTAACACAGTTCACTGAAGATCAGGCAATATCTCATTAGGTAAAGCAGTCATGTCATTATAAAACTGTAGGCATTTAGTTAACCTTTCCCTATGCAGGAATAAGCAGTGCATTACCCTTACTAATCAAGCATAACCAGACCCCCAACGGGGTGTTAAATCTCTGATCGGCTCAGGCCCCCACAGTCATCTCTCAGGGCTCTGGCCCAGTTCCAGTACCTTAATAGGCCAATAAGGGCCAACGGGGCCCAACAACAGTCTTCCCCAGGGAAGGGGTGAACTCGGGCCTCCTCCGGCCTTCCGCCCTCCTCCCCGGTAGTTACCTTGGTCTTCGGGCCGCTCCGGGCCCCTTGCGAAGGCGTCTTGTGGTGGGGAGGGCTCTCGGTCTTCCTCGAGCCCTCTGGTGATGTGGTGTCCTGTTCCTGGTGTGAGGCGCGGAAGTGGGCTCGGCCACAGCGGCCAATTGGCGGGCAGTGCTGGTGGGCGTGGCATCTACAGCCAATAGCTGTGTGACGTCGGTTGGGGGCGTGGCTGGAGACGCCGCGTCCCCAGTCACGTGTTGCGGGCGAAGGCTTCGGCGGCCTAGCAAGGCCTAGTACAGCCTACCTTGGATTACGGCGGCCCTCTCCTGCCACTGGGGGCCGCCGCTGGGGTACAAGCAGCATCCTGGCCCACTCAGGGGGAAGCGCCAAGATCTCTACGGCGATGGCGAGGCCCCGGACCCCTCAAAGGCCCCAGGGATGAGAGCGGCACTCCTCTCCAGTGGCGCCGGGCCGCGACGGTAAGTTCTAGGCAGGGGGGCCCCACGGGGACAGCAGCGCTTCTCAGGCATAGTGCGCAGCTCCACACGATGGGGCCAGCGCCCAGTACAGCACCTCGGGGATCACAGCGCTCGATGGGCCGCAGTGCTACAGCGGGCACAGGGTGCAGGAACCCAGCGCTTCTCCAGGAGCACAGAGGGGAGCGCTGGGGAGGGGGCACAAATCGCTTGGGCAGGACAAGCAGCCCAAGTCGTCAGGCAGTCCAGAAGGCTAGCTCTGGAGACAATGAGAGCGCTTAGCCAGCAGTTCAGGCAAGGCAAGACAGCAAAGGGGGATTAGGCAGGACAAGGGGCGCAGATATGATATCGCCCAGTACCTGGTTGATCCCCAGTGGTCCTGGTGGCACAAGAAACTGGTCTTCTCGGCGCTTGGTGGTTCTTGCGCCCTTGGTAGGCAGTTGCTTGAAGAGGGGGGAGGTGAGTTGGAGGCTGGAGGCAGGATAGTCTCAGCAGGTCACGGCATGTGGTCCCTGGGTTCCCCTCCCGCCGGGCCAGATCAGTGGGTTAGTCCAGTGTTCCTCACTCAGCTTGGTGGGCAACGCCTAAGCCCTGTCACCCCAGTGGTATAGGTCTCTGTCTAGGCCCTACGGCCTAAGTCTCCTGCGTAGGTTCCCCCAGGTCAGTGATGCCCCAACTGACTAAAACGTTTCCCTCCTTTCCTTATATTTGCCCAGGTCAGGTGACCACACTCTAAGGCGGCAAAAAGCAGACCCTCCCCTGTTCTGGAAGGTTCCAGGAGCTTCCCTAGGCTAGCTATGGGAGAAAGATGCGGGCTGGTGTTGCAACAATGTTTAGGGTCCCAGACAGCTCATGGCAACTAGGGTGCTACTAAAAAGACCACTCCGCGGTAGCAGGGGCCTGTGGCAGCCATGTTGGAAGAAGAGAGCACCTGCACCTTAGCATTGAGTGGCAATGGGAAGGTGCTCGGAGACCTAAGGCCAACGAAAAAGAAGGTGGAACAAATAAGGCAAGGGCGAAAAAACAGGGAAAGACCACCCTAGGGCTGACAGGTCTAACACTTCCCTACCAAACATAGCCACAAATCCCACCGCTGCGTCCAGTCCCCCAGTATCGAAGTGTTAGTAGAGGCCGCTGTGCATCGCAGTGGGGGGAAGAAGTGATCTAATTCTGTGTCCAGGACACTATTAAAGTCTCCACCTATCAACCGTGGTAGGTTGCACCACTTAGAGAGTATCTGTGATAATGGGCGCAAGAGGGAGCCCTGCTCAATATTGAGGCTATATATGTTTCCCAACAGAAGGTGACGACCATCAAGTCTTCCCCTGAGAAAGACGTACCTGCCCTCAGCATCCATCACCACATCTTCTATCAAGAAAGGGGTGCTCAGGCAGATCCAAATAAACACGCCACGAGCATACGAAGAATAATTTGTGGCAAGTACTTACCCCCTACATCTACATTGCAGCTTGGATTCTTCTAAATGTTTTGGGTGTGATTCTTGCAGTAAGGCTATTTAAGCATTGTGTCTTTTGAGGTATGAGTACACTGCGTATTGGCGGGAGGAGGTATGCAGGCCCCGAACATTCCAGGTGGTAATACATTGAGTTGTCATGTTATGCCTGTACGGTAGAATGTGAAGTACCAGAGACCAAAAGCGTACATGAGACTATGTTGGAAGACAACGGCTAGAGTCCGCAAGGAGCACATACACCAGAACCTTATCAACCTAATCTTAAAACTGAGTGCCCAAGAAAAAGTTTGTCTTCACAGTAGGTCCTGAGAAGGTCCCTCTGACGTCCGTCTTCTCATATTGGAAGTTTTAGTGGTTGATCTCCTGAAGTGGTGGCCTCTCATTCAGAAAAGAAAGGTGAGCTCATGAGGGTAAATGCTGCTCTTTTCAACTTTGCGCCCAATTGCGGCCATGTTGAAAGTTTATCAGGCCAAAAGTATAGCAACAGCGTGCTATGGCAGTGAAATTTGGGGGTACACTGGCACAGATGCAATACAGGTGGTTGAGAATATATTTTAAAGCGTTTGCTGGGTATGCCAAGTGGTTTATCGACCCTGGTGGAGAAGTGTGGCTCAATGGTTAGAGCGGCAGACCCTGATGCAGAGTTCTAGCCCGGGACCAGGGTTCAATTCCCCGCCTCGGTGCGTCTTGGGCTCAAAATTCCACGGACCTGATAATTCTCGCCTCAGTGCCTATTCCAATCATGGAGTCCCACTCTGCAACTCTGGGCAATAGCTTGCTTAATCTCCACAACGGCCCCCACAACGCTAAGGATGCCTGGCCTCCACATTGGGGGTGCCCAGGAGTGGGCACCTCACAGGGAAAAGCCAGGATGGGTTCCACAGCGGTTTTCGTACAAGCGCCTTGAGACCCTTGCGGGTGAGTAGTGCGCTATACAAGTATCAATTTACGAGGAATTGGGGGTACCTTTTTTAGGTGACACTTTGGCTTTGCGCCCCTAGTGTTCTGGCTCAGGTGTTGGCTGAATAAGGATTAGGGGACATATGTAGGTAATACATGTTTTGCGATTCTCAAATTGCGATTTTTAGGGAATCGCAACTAGAGAATCGCCAAATGCAATGTAGGTATGATTAGCAAAATATCTTGCGAATCCCACCTATTCCTTATTTGCGAATCGCAAATTGAGATTTGCAAATAAGGAATACCTTCCCATTCATTCCTATGGGCTAGAAGGCCAATAGGAATTAATGGGAAGACATTCTCAATTTGCGATTCTCAATTAGAGAATCGAAAATTGAGAATGCAATTTCAAGGTTGCAAGGGTGTCAATAGGAAACCCTTTTGCACCTCTGAAATAAACATGTGTGCACATGTGGCGCACATATATGCGCTAAGGACCTGTATGTGCGCCACATGGCACTTTGAAAAATGCAAAAAAGTGAATTTTTCACAGAAATCGCAAATTACCACCAACCTGAATTGTGATTCCTTAAGCATAAAATCGCACAACTTGAGTGTTACCTACATTGCATTTAAGGAATCGCAATTTGGGATTCCTTAAATGCATTTGCAAAATATGGAATCTCAAATTTTGGGATTCCTTATTTTGCCTGTGGGTGTTTCTGTGCTACATAGCACACTGCCCAAATTGCGATCGCAAACGCAGAGATTCTGCGAATTTCTGCATTTGCGATCGCAATTGGGCTACCTACATATGGCCCTTAGTCCTCAGCCAGCAGATCGTAACTGATTGTTTGAGCCCCAATCACATGTCCTGAATACCATGGCTGAATATATTAGAGGTTGCCTAGAAGAGTTGGGGCTTCCAGAACTTTTCTCAAAGCCTGATCAGATTGTACAAAATGATGTGGAGTTTGTTAAGAAAGCTTTTAGCAGCTTAAGGAAGTTAAAAAGAGATGAGCTAGAGGTGCGAAAACCTAGTGTTCGCAAATTCCTGATGCTAAAAATAAACCTGTCAACAGAGCTTTATCTCCTGGGGTCATTGTCTACATATGAGCGGTTTTTACTGGTCAGGTTTCGTTTGGATCTGTTCCATTTGCCTCTCGCTGTCCCAAAAGGGTGCATTAGAGGTCAGATGTTAGCACACTGCGCAGGTGAGTCTCCGCAGGATTTGCTATACTTTATGCTATTTTGAAAATTTTAAGAGGTACCCCGGAGATATTTTTTAATCCCCCTTTTAAAGAAGTTGAATTTTAAACAAGTTCTCCCAGTGCTTTTATATCTGCAACTGTTGAAGACACACTGTATCTTTTTCATTGTGGGTTATTTGAAATCTACTGTGATAACAAGGGCATGTCTGGAAACTTAGTACCCCCATTTGGCGGCAGACACCACCGGTCCCGGATGCTGTGTAACATTTATGGTTTTTATGAATGAAATCGAATAAAGCTGTCTTTGATTTGATTTGATTTTGAGTGCCAACATGGGAGTATAGTAATACCAAAAGAGTGGTCCTTACAAAAGTAAGGGCTGCCCAAACCAAGACTCAAACTTTGTCAAACAAGATCAACCCCTAAATTATGCAGTTAAGAGGGTTTGTAACTCTACAGCGCACTCAGAGGCAATATCCCCCAACAGTAGTGAGTAAATGTGATGCCCCTAGAGACACTCCAGACATGGATCAAAAGACCAGATCCCCACCATCCCCTCTGCTCAGGGGGCCGGAAAGTCACACAATCACTCCCCCCAGAACCAGCCCGGCCCAAACGTAAAAACAGTATACCAATTCCAGGATGCATGCAGATAGGAAATTTGAAATGTAGCAGAAAGCAGATAATAGTTGAAGACAAGTAACATGTCAGATAATATCATCGGACATCTGCGGTGTGATGTGTGGCAAAATCAGCGAGTTTGTGATTGATGGGAAAGTCACTGAAGTATCCTCATCTCCGGACGATTGAGCTGATTCTTTATCGGAGCCATTAGAGGGATCAGATATCTGTTCCACCTCCCGGACAGCCTGCTGCAGCTCTCTGGTGATTTGCTCCAAGTTCGGAACTGCGATTAGTTTAGGTGAACGTATTTTTCCCTGCCACTGACGTGATTCAAACGTCACACAGATATTCAGCCTCTTATGGGCCTCTAGCTGTCACCACCAATTAACGGTTTAAACGAGAAAGGCAATTTTCCTCACGTGTAAGGGCATGATTTAGATTTTGGCAGTATTGCATTCGCCCCGCTGTGGCGGTGGATCCAAGTACTCCACCAAGCTGACGGCCGTCCGCTCACCATATTTAGATGTTGCAGCAATAGATAGTGTAAAGGGGTCAGACTGATTTGCATATGGCCATGTCTGAACTGGGGTGGCGGAGTGAGCTAAAGAACGGTGATGGATTAAACCCAGATCAGTTGACTGGGGGTGAGTGTTTGTATTGTCAACGCTCCGTCCATCATCACCTTTGGTTTTTCTTTGTTTGCCCTAAGTTGGCAGGGTATGCTCAGACGTGAGTCCCTTGCTCACTTTGCCACTGGAGTCAAGCAAGCCCGGCTGAAGACGGCTGTAATGCCAGAAACCGTTCCTGGGAAGCTTGATTCCGGTCCAGGGAAGACATGGCTTGGCAGTTCGGGCTGGACTGTTCCCATGAGGCACAGGGTCAGACTGATTTGCATATGGCCATGTCTGAACTGGGGTGGCGGAGTGAGCTAAAGAACGGTGATGGATTAAACCCAGATCAGTTGACTGGGGTGAGTGTTTGTATTGTCAACGCTCCGTCCATCATCACCTTTGGTTTTTCTTTGTTCGCCCTAAGTTGGCAGGGTATGCTTAGACGCGAGTCCCTTGCTCACTTTGCCACTGGAGTCAAGCAAGCTCGGCTGAAGACGGCTGTAATGCCAGAAACCGGTCCTGGGAAGCTTGATTCCGGTCCAGGGAAGACATGGCTTGGCAGTTCGGGCTGGACCGTTCCTATGAGGCACAGGGTCAGACTGATTTGCATATGGCCATGTCTGAACTGGGGTGGCGGAGTAAGCTAAAGAACGGTGATGGATTAAACCCAGATCAGTTGACTGGGGGTGAATGTTTGTATTGTCAACGCTCCGTCCATCATCACCTTTGGTTTTTCTTAGCAATAGAAAGTGTCCCACTGCAGTTTTCTCTGCTCGCTAACAGTTCTCCAGTGCAGTCAGGACGGCGGACTTGCACTGAGCCGATTTAGATGGAGTTTTGATGTGGTGAGGCCATGGTGGTATGGAGACAGGTAAGTACTACTTATCATCACCTCACTACACATATATGTTGTGAATCTGTCAATATGCATATGTTGGTAATGGGTACTGCCCTTATTTTTACATATAGCATAGCACACCAACACCATACACACACTACTGAATGTACACCCATCACAAAAACCTACCTCAGATCATTGTGACAACATTGTGGCTGAGGGTCGTGGTCAAGTAGCAGCAGCACAGGATGGACCTGAACAATGGCATGCAAGATAGAATCTGTCATGGGACCCTTAAAAAAGGTCAGTTTTCACTTCTTTTTTTTCCATTCTGCCAACTCCAGCTTGGAGGTTTCCTCTCCACAGTTGCCTTGATGGGAAGGCACATCGTAATCTGGACAGAAAGAATATTGGCAGACCTCCTAGTGACAGCAGCTGCTGCCTCTGACGCCGTCGACACAGGAGAACGATTCTGGCAGAGGTGACGATCTTCCCTCCAATGACCAGCCAACATTTAAATTGAGCGGGCAGTCCGCCAAGGTGGCGGGTCGGAAGACCGCCAAAAAATCAATAAGGGGACCAATCCCACCAAGTTCCAAATCAGGCCCTAAGTGTTTCTGTAGAATGCTCAGACTTAAAGACAGTCCATCCTCAGCTCCACAATATATGTATATCTCTGGGGGGAAATTCTATCACATGATAAGGTTACATGTCCTCTACCACTTAGTTTGTGCTAGCTGAATTTTATCTCCGACACCCTCATTGCTGCACATGAAGAAAACAAAAAATGGACTTCTAAATGATTCCTATTATCTTTCATTCAGAGGCAGCGCCTTGATTTGAGCGGAGGAGCGAAGCCCCACAAGTCACAGAGCTGAAAAATAAAAGAGTCATAACGCTTATTTATTAGCAGTTTATTTTTCAGCAACCTGTCCTGAATTAAGGGTGGGGATGGGGCCAGCACTGCTGAGTGGCAGTAGCAGGGAGCTGTGTGCTTTAAAATGAGCATGTCTCTATGGCCGGCCAAATTGGGCCGCTAGCCAGACATGCGCATTTTAAAGTTCTCTAACCTAGCTGTCTTAGACAGCTGGATTAGAGAAGGCGCAGACCACCAGTGCTCTTATTGGCGCTGGGAGAGCCTGCTCTATCCAATCCTGGCACTGCTTTCATACTGTGAAAGCAGCGCCAGAATTGGGCAGTGCAGTTTCCTGCATCAGGAGCTTCCTGAAGGTACTCGAGGGAGGAGGTGCTAAGGCAAGTGAATTTTCTTTTTCAGCCTCACCACCCTGGGTATAAGCCAACCACCACTGCAAAGCCAACCATACTGACAGGTTTTAGGTGTACCTCTGTTGGTGTGTTATATATCTTGATGCAATTTCATCTAAGAGAGAAACCAAAATACTGGTCGGGTGGCTCACTATGATAATCAGAAATGTTTTTTACACGTTCTCTTTTAGAGATCCCCCAATATTTTCATCCCACTTAAAGACCTGTCTCCACATGTTTCTATATGAATGATTGCTGCTAGCAGCTGTGGGTGCTTCCACAAGCCTTTTTAGAGCATTTTCTTCCAAAGTTGATGCTGCATGCAGTGCAAGACACAGGGCAAGCACACACTTTAACGGGCCTGAATTTGCACATTACAGTAACTGTTGAACACATTAATGCAGTAAGAAATCCGGCAGTTTTTAATGTGTTTAATATTTTAAGACTATATGTTCCCACTGATTTATAAGCCATGCTTTATCACTAATTTAATTGGCTTTAAAATGCACAATTTGCCAATCTCTTTTCAATTTTTTCTCAGGAGGAAAACCCACTCTGGACCTCAAGTTTGACCATTATGCTTGCTCGCATCGCTTGCCACATAAAAGTCATACACAACTTTTACACCTCACCACTGCCACTGCATGTGGGCAATCACTTTAATTGCTGAATGCTTGTTATCTGTGCAGTTAATTTACCGTGTGATTGCCTTCTTCTACTTTATTGTTTGAGAGTTTGTTGGACATGGCCCATTTTCCCAATTTTGTCTCGCTTTTCACCCCCCTGTTTTAGGACGTCTCCCCCATGGTAGAAAACTGTATAGGCCATGTTTGGTGTGAGACGCCATGTTAAATGTAATGCAATGGTGTGCACTTGTTAACCACACATTGTAAAAATGTACCCTGGTAACATGTTGCGTTTAAAATGGATGCCATGGCTGTGTGTTGTGCCACCTGACTGCAGTGGGTTAGCAGTCTAGATGTTTGGTTCCCAGCCATCCCAGCTTTTGGAGGGAAAGCCTGGCACCCAGGGTGCTCTACTCCTTCCCCTGAGCCAGTTAGAACCAGTTTCCCCAGAGGCTTCTAGAAGCTTCTGGCACTGCCTGGTAGGTGGGGTGAGGGGCGTATAAGTACGGGGGCTGTGCCACCATGTGCTCAGTCAGAGCAGGGATATGAACGTGAGGGGACCTGCTCCCAGGGGGAACCGCCACTTGGGCCTGTGAGCTGGACCCTGCACCTAACTGAAACCCCTCTGCTGTCCACAGGGCTAGTGAAAGCCCCACTGCAGGAGTAAAGGCTGCTGTACAGGAGGAGTGCCACGCTACAGTAGAGGATGATTTGTCAAGCCTACCGCCCTGTCTTGATGAGTGCCCACTGACTGCTGACCTTGCCCAGTAGTGCCTGCTGCTCTGCTCCCTGGCCCCTGAAGAGAGAAGGAGCGCTACCCCTGGGCCCTGACTGCTGGCAAGGGCCTAGAAGAGAAGAGCGCGTTATCTGCCTGCTGACTAGCGCTTGGAGAGTGCAGCGCTATATTCCCATCCCCAGAGGTGAGGAGCTGATTTCCGCAGTGCTTTATGTTAATTTGGTCCAAGAAGAAGCGTGGACCCAACAGCGCTGTGTGTCCAGGACATATGGTGTGATTTAAAAGCGCAGCGGGTGTCCACCCCGCGTAATAGCGGCGATTTGCGTGCCCCAGAAGAAGCGGGTGCCTACCCGCATTGGTATGTTTATTTAAACCAGCGGGAGCCTACCCCGTGGTTTTTACACTGATTTGGAGGGAGCCTACGCCTCGTTGTGGGGCCGAGTAACTCCCCGCATTCACCGCCACAGCCCGGGAGAACTGCCTCTGCATGTGGGGAAACGCCACGGGAGCCTACCCCGCGTTGGCACCTTAATTAACTCAGCGGGTGCCCATCCCGCATAATTGGCACCTAGAATCACCGACACAACCCGGGATCAACTAAGGGCCGCCGCGCTGCCTGCGGTGACCCGGAAGACCTGCGATCTGCCTGGCATGGGCGGAGCCAAAGCAGGAAGCAAAAGCGTTGCCGAGCGGGACTCCTGTGAGCCTGGGGGAGCCCCGCGGCAGCGAGAGGAAGAGCCCCGAGCAGAGGGAAGCCCCATGTCAGAGGAGACCTCGCTCCGTAACATGGGGCAGGGGAGAGCCCCGTGTGCAGGCTATGAAGTCCTGGGCCCCTAGGAGAGGGACCCGGGTGAAGAGGAATACCACTGTACCTGCCGGGAGAGAGCCCCGGGTTAGCAGAGACGACGGGCGGGAGCATGGCCCGCATCGCCCACACCCCGATGACATCCGGAGCCTCACGGGCCCCCAGCAGTCACAGGAGGGGGAGCCCGGGTGAAACTGATGGCCGGAGTGAGCAGGGAGGTCGAGGCACATATCGGTGCCTGTCCCCTGCTGGAAGGTCCGCGAGAGATCCGCGGGAAGAGGCTGGAGACCGGCGAGCCCCAGAAGAAGCCCGGTGAGTGAGGGCTCTGCTTTTACCTGGTTGGGGGGGCTGGAGTCAGGGCACACTGCCGGTGCCCGCCCCCTGTGACTGACATGTAGGGGTGGGAAATGTACAGTGCTCCCATCACCGAGTCCCGGGAGGGGACTCCAACACTCGGGCCATTGTGTATTTAGAGAGCCCCAGAAGAGGGACTCCCTCATGCCACCCGCACAGGACTGACTTCACACCACTGCCCTGCTGGACAGTGGGCAGTGGCAATGGTTGGGGCTCATAGAGTTTATGCCTGCGGGGCCCCCTATGACCTGCAGCTTTGGGCCTATGTGAAGTGAGCCCTGGGGTGGGGCTCCAGTGTCCCTTTAACTTTTGTAAAGGGGGGCACTATTTTTCCCAGGCGCAGTGGCGCCAGAGGTCACTCTGCGAGTTTGGGTCAGTACTTCAGGTGGGACTGCGTGTGTACCCCTGGTTATGTTTTATGCCGCAGGCCCACAGGATTGAACCTAGTGCAGGAGGAGGCCTATGGTCATGTGAGTGCCTCATGTCAGGTTATGGTGTTCTAGGTGCCCCAGATTTGGCCCTGCTTATTTTGTGGTTATACCCTAATGAGCCTTCTACCAATATCACGCCTCATGATCCATGCCTAGTACAGGATATGCTGTTTGCCTCTACTGCTTACATTGCAGGCGAATGTGATTTATACAAAAGTTGTTATGCAGTGGGCCGGTGGTTCATAATGTGTTCCTTTCGGGCTTGTGTATATTGTGTTCATGGGCTGGCCTGACATCTTATGTGAAGCTCATGGTTAATGCCTTACACCCAGAGAAGTTATATGCCTAGGGGAGGCCAAATACCATACCAGGATATATCTGCACCTTATGCCGAAACGCGCGTCGGATATAGAATTGAGATTTATCTGCCACTCTTTTTATGGTCATATTATATGGTTATACACAAATAGAATATTGTACTGTAATGGATTGTGTAGTTTGATTTTAAGTAATTTTTTAATAAAATTTGGATACAATTGCACATTTGGGTATTTTATTGTTGTGTTTTCTCCATATTTTGCATATTTTTCTTTTATTGTACCATCTATGTTTAGTTCAATAATGTTGATTGCCTAGGATTGTTACTTGTCATAAAAAAACATTGATTGATTCACACAAACAAAGAATGTTGAAAACGTTTAGGCAATGCATGCCAGCGATTTAGTTCCTGTCTTATTTCATGTTTTACTTAATCTTGCATTTCCCAAGAGTGTTATCTAGCTTATCATGTTGTGTTTCTGTATTATTTGGGCATCTCATTACTCTTGTATAGTTCATACTTTGAGTCGTGCAATGTGTTTATGTGGGGCTTTGATTGAGAGCTCTGGCTGAGGCTGAAGGCAAAGCAAAGTGCCTGTCAGCTGTTGGCCCCCTCTGCAGAGAACACAGAGCAATCGTCATGTATTCCAGTTGAAAATTGAAATTCTATGAAAATGTGTGTGAAGAGGGTACACAAATGTCAAAATATTTTCATGCACAAAAACAAAAGGAAATAAAGTGCTTAAATATGAGTGAGTGCAGTATATGTTTTGAAGTGGTGATGGCAGGGAGTTGAGAGGAAGTGCATTGATGGAAGGGTGAAAAGAGGGTACTGAAGAGGAAAGAGAGGTGGTTGAAGATGTACAGATGGACAGGATGTGCAGAGAAACAGGGCATGCATATCTAACATAAAGAGCACATAACTGAATGCTGAAATTCCTTCCACAGGCCTCAATACAATTTAATTCACAGACTCACAATTTCAAAAGTGAAACATTTCAATGTTAATTATTCATAATAAATCATTGTTGTTACTCATTTATTTTAAACAGCTAATAAAATTGACAAAGCCAATTGTACTGACAGGTTTTAGGAGTATCTCAGTTGTTGTGTTATATATCTGGATGCAATTACATCACAGAGAGAAACCAAAATGCTAGTTAGCAGGCACAGTATGGGAATCAGAAATGTATTTTCATCTCACTTAAAGACCTGTCTGCACATATTTCTATATGACTGATTGCAGCCAGAAGCTGTGGGTGCTTCCCGAATCATTATTAGAGCAGTTTCTTCAAAGTTGGTGCTGCATGCAGTGCAAAACACTGGGCAAGCACACACTTTAATGGGCCTGAAGTTGTCACGCTGTACAATTTGCACATTACAGTAACTGTTGAACACATGAATGCAGTAAGAACTGGGGCAGTGTTTAATGTGTTTAATAGTTCCCACTGCATTATAAGCCATGCTATATCACTAAATTCATTTGCTTTAAAATCCACCATTCGGCAACATTTATTCTATTGTTTTCCCGGGAGGAGAAACCACTGTGGACCCCCCGTTTGTCCATCAAGCTAGCTCACATCGCCCACTACATAAAAGTTAAATCCGTTTATGCCTCACCATTTTTAAATGTCACCAGCCGCCACTTGATTGATTACATACACAAATATATACATTTATGGGCGTACTCAAACTTATAAGGTTAATCACACCTTATACCATCACCTTGGATGGGTTTTACTAGTGCAATTTAGCTGCACTCTTGGTACCACAATTTGTATTAGTAAAACTACCTGCTACAGTTCCTTTTCTGGCTGGTATAAACATTTAGATTTTTAGTCGTAAACAAAATTTAACTGCCGAAAATGGCTTTTCTGTATTGGGACCAATATGCATGTATATAACACCATAAATGGCAAACCTAAAAAGGATCATCCTGAGACCAGAAGTGTATCACAAACTGACAAACATTTAAAATGTACTTGCTTGCATTAGATTTTGCCACGCATGAAAGTTACCATTAACATAGCACTCAAGTCTATAGTACTCTGACCGGTTAGGACATGTTCGATAATATCACTTGACTTGAAAAACTGCTGCTCCAGACATTTTGCGCTCAACAAATAAAGGAGTTTTCAAAAGTTCTACAAAGAGAAAGCTTGGCTCCACCGAACATGCCAGTGGATGTGGGAACACCTTTTCATGGGGTGAATGTTTTGCCATTGAGCAACATTCCGTCCATCATCTTGTGTGTTTTGCTGTTCACCCTATGTGGGAAGGGTATGCCCAGAAGTGGGTCCCGTGCTCACTAAGCCACTTGAGTCAAGCTATCCTGGCTGAAGACGGCTGATAGCCTGAAACCTGTCCTAGGATGCTTGATTCCGGTCCAGGGAAGACATGGCTTGGCAGTTCGGGCTGGACTGTGCCCATGAGGCACAGGGTCAAGACTGATTTGCATATGGCCATGTCTGAACTGGGGTGGCTTGGTGAGCAAAATAACGATGGATTAAACCCAGATCTGTGACTGGGGTGAATGTTTTGCCATTGAGCAACATTCCGTCCATCATCTTGTGTGTTTTGCTGTTCACCCTACGTGGGAAGGGTATGCCCAGATGTGGGACCCTTGCTCACTAAGCCACTGGAGTCAAGCTATCCTGGCTGAAGACGGCTGATAGCCAGAAACCGGCCCTAGGATGCTTGATTCTGGTCCAGGGAAGACACGGCTTGGCAGTTCGGGCTGGACTGCGCCCATGAGGCACAGGGTCAAGACTGATTTGCATATGGCCATGTCTGAACTGGGGTGGCTTGGTGAGCAAAATAACGATGGATTAAACCCACATCTGTGACTGGGGGTGAATGTTTTGCCATTGAGCAACATTCCGTCCATCATCTTGTGTGTTTTGCTGTTCACCCTATGTGGGAAGGGTATGCCCAGACGTGGGTCCCGTGCTCACTAAGCCACTGGAGTCAAGCTATCCTGGCTGAAGACGGCTGATAGCCAGAAACCGGTCCTAGGATGCTTGATTCCGGTCCAGGGAAGACATGGCTTGGCAGTTCGGGCTGGACTGTGCCCATGAGGCACAGGGTCAAGACTGATTTGCATATGGCCATGTCTGAACTGGGGTGGCTTGGTGAGCAAAATAACGATGGATTAAACCCAGATCTGTGACTGGGGATGAATGTTTTGCCATTGAGCAACATTACGTCTATCATCTTGTGTGTTTTGAACGCCTTTTGATTGGCCAGAACTTTTTCACTTCTACCAAAAAACTGCTTTTACTGCACTTGAACTGGCTGTAGGGTGGCTGCCCTAACCTATTATGGCAGTCGTGTTACAACGTGATGACGCAGTAGCGGGAAACACTTGATGGTGCAGCAACACATTTGTCTCGCAAAGTTACCGTAGTCTTTGTTCAATCAATTCACTCCCTGTAGTCACGCAATTGAGGTGGGTGTGCGGCATGGCCTGTGCAGCTACTCCCTGTTGTCCACAGTTAGAGGAGAGAAGCACACATTTTCTCTTCAGTCATGCCAGAGGAGGAGTGGGTAGGGTGACCAACCATCCGTAAATTTCCCAGACCGTCCGTAATTTGGACCTCACGTCTGTTGTCCGTGATACGGATGCCTTTGGTCCGTAATTTTGGGCCTTGCAGGGAGCAGAGCTGTTTGCCTGTGAGAGGCCTCCACTTTCTGATGGGGCCCCCTTGCACTCATCCTGGGAGCACAAGAGCAGCCGCACCCTGCCCATTGTCAATCTGTATACTGGCTGATTGGCAAATACAGAATGACAATGAGCCAGTTTGGGGTGTTACAGCATGTGGTGGGCCTCCTCCTGCCAAGGAATAGGGCAGGGCATTCTGTTAGGGCTAGATGGAAGAATTGTACAAAACAAATGTACAAAGGTAAAAAGAAGAGGTTATAGTTCTTACACAATCTGATCACTTCAGAGTAGAATCATTTTTATTATTATATAAAATGAAGCCATAGTTGTTGTTCTTTCCATTTATTCTACGCAAGTAACATCCATTGACAAAGCCATTAGTCATGGCTTGTTGTAGGTCTAATGTTTCTGGATGCAATGATAGAAACAGCAAAATACCAGTTGAGCGGCACTTTATGCTTAGCACATATTTTTGGCTGAGGTGCTTGAAGCCACGCCCTTAATTACGTCAGACACGTCCTGGAAACAACACCATGTCAGAGTCACCTCACACCCTGGCACTGTGCATCATGCATGACTCACAACTTCCACGTTTTCAGATTGCCTATGTGCAGGGGCATAGTGACCCCTTCCCCACCCCACCTCTTGCTTTAGGAACTACAGCTAGGGTGAAATTCTTGATGGGTCTCTTCTATCCGCAGCTGGATGGGTGGGTGGATGGGTGAAGGGGAGATGGTATGATGGTAGGATGGGTGGCTAAGTGAAATGGGCAGGGAGAGAGTTAGGGAGGATGGGTGGTTGGATGAATGAAATCATGGATGAATGCTTGAGAGAATGGATGGGCAAATGGGTGCATGGATGAGTGAAAAGAGGAATGTAAAGATGGATGAGGGAAAGAATGCTACATGAGTAAAAGGGAGGGTGGAGAGCTGGAAGAAAGGATGGATGGGTGAGTGGACGGATGAGTGACTGGGTGGATGGATGAGTAAGTGAAAGGATTGCTGGATGGGTAAAAGGGTAAATGGTTGGATGGATGAGTGAATGGATGGATGAGTGAAAGAATGGCTTGGGTGAAATTGTAAATGGTTGGCTGGATGAGTGAATGGATGGATGCTTGGAAGAGTGGATGGATGAGTGAAAGGATGGATTGGGTGAAAGGGTGGATGGGTGGATGAGTGAAAGGGTGAATGAAGGGATGGATGAGTGAAATGATGGATGGAAGGATAGATGGAGTATAGGTTTGCAAATGGTTGAAAAGGTTTGGAGAAGGAAGGGCACACAGATGGAAGGTCAGAATGAATGGTGAAAGACTGAATGATGGATGAAAGAATAATAGATGACAGAATGTAAATTTGAAATGGTGGATAGCAGGGGTTTGATGGAAGGACGACGGCTAGATCCTTGGATTAGAGAGCTCTTCTGGGGAGAGTAGTGATGGAGCAAGGATTCGCACGTGAAGCGACTTGCTTGTATTCATGAACCTCGAATAACATTAAAAACACTAATCAACATGTTTGTCTTACTAAAATCGCATTTTTCAGAAACACTGGGTGTCCGAGAGAAGCTTGCTTATGTGTTTTGCTAACCATAATACGCTTGCATCTAAAATGGCTGCTGCTATGCGAGGGTTTCTATTGCGCATGCGTTTGTCATACTCTCGTGACATGACGTACTCTATGCTTTGGAGGGAATCTTTTCACTTCTGCGCACTAGTATTAATATGGCTGCTCTATGTCTTCACATGCAAGAAGCTTGCACTGCTGCTCTTGCCAAGCTGTTTGTTCTGACTAATCCTAATGCTATAGTTAAATATTAAATAATGGGTATAGAGTAGAGATACATGGTATACAGTGTATTAATTTATTCTGTGTTCTAATATTGTTTCTTTTCTACTTTTCATATATCGTAATCTTTGGGCCCGAGAGATTCTATTAATCCATCTTGAAAAGCCAAACTGCGCATGTCAAAACTCCAAAAGGAGCCATGTCATTTGTCATTGAAATTCGGCCAAGGCACGACTTGCTAGAAGATGTTCATGGGAAAGTCAATTTCTGACCTCTGTGAAGGAAACTGAACTGAAATATAGACTACATTGTAATCATTATTGATACATTCACTGCCGGGTGGAATAAAACATACGTGAGAAAAATAAAATGATGGGCGGGAACGTTATTAGAATATTCAAGGTAAAAGTTTCAAATTTGGTGCAGTGTAATGACCTCTCCTCACTCTTTGTCCAATCAAAATTGGGGATTCTTACACTTGCAACATTTGGGGGGTGGTACACTGACCTGGAAAATAGTATAAATAGCGTAGGTTTAGCTAGAGAAAATGTCCGACTTGTCCGAATAGCTGACCTGTCACTGACCCAACGCACTCAATAGGTGATCGAGAGCAGAGGTGCTGCGGAGCACTCTGCCAGAAGATTCGCTGACCCAATCGGGTTCTGGAAAGCTAAGGTGCTGGCGAAGCACTTTGTGGGTGAAATCGTTAATCCAATCGGTGTTCTGACTATTAGCTGCAGAGAGGGAGTAGCGCAGGCATTGCAACTGAACTGCGGGTGCTGGTCTAAACCTTTGGTGGTCCTGTTCTGATCCAAATCTTGTTCTACCTGTCCTGATTCTGATCTGCACCTACAAGCCTACTGGCGGCTGCAACTTTCAGGATTCTGTCCTTTAAACTGACCTGTGGCCAGGGTTAGTTCTTCACACCCCTCCTAGGTAAATATAAATTTGTGTGGGTTCGTCATAGTTTGTTTCCTTCTCTTTCCCCACCCTAAATGTTACATATTTGATAATAGTGCTTGCATATTATGTGCCTTCTCTTTACCCTTGTTATTGCTAAAGTTTGACATGTTCCTTTTTCCCCTCCTTTTTGTTCAATGCTTAAACGTTTCACCCCGTATTTTATGTTCCTTTTCTTTACTTTCCCTATTAATAAAAGATTGAAATTAGTTTATTACATTATCTGCATAGTTACATTTTAATTCTGCTCTTCATTATTGAGAGTCTAATCGTGTTTAATTTGAGGATCATGACCACTTAAGAAACTTAGATAAAGAGTTTAAAACTTCCTGAGTCTGTGGTTATTATATGAGTGCATGCAAGGTATTTTTCCTATTGTGCTAACACCCTGATCCAATAGGTTTACAGGTACCAGTGACAAGGATTGGTAAGTCAATGGTGTAGGAGAGTAGGGTCTGCTATCCTATGGTCACCCCAAATTTTTGCTTTTTGCTTCACTGGTTTATGACTTAATGTGGCTGTGGGCCTGCTAATCAGACCCAAAGCCTGCTGTTCTCTCTCTAAATTGTTACCCATGTACTTTAGGTGCATAACGAAATTGGAACTGGTTCACCTTATTGGCCCCTGTAACAGTGTACCCAGGTACCCAGGGCATAGGTGCTTCCAAGGCCTACCAGGGGCTGCAACATGTCTTGTGCCACCCCTGGCCTGGCCTCCATATTTGACACAACTGGCTGATCCCTCAGCTGGGGTAAGTCAGTGTAACCACCCCTTACTTAGGTGTAGTATGCCTATACCTAACCTAAAATGGACACATATGTTCCTATCAGTCACTCCTATGGAAGGCCTCATCAATCCTGGAGGCAGAGTGCTTGGAAATATGTGAGATGGTGCTCTGGCATGAGCTGAGCCTGTATGCAGCTTTCGGAACCATGTCCTTTAGCTGTTTCATGATATTGCCATACCATATACTCTTAAGTGCATTATGAACCTCGCGGTTAAATGCTATCTTGGGTTTGGCTTTATCAAAACATGTCGAGTAAGGTGTCATACGAATTGGAATACTACCCCCTCACCAGTTCTGGCGACGGGGGTAGCATTCCACCCTTCTAGAGGGACACGACATGTACCTAGCCTGAACCCCGGTTAAAGTTAAACAGAGCCTTAGCATCACAAAATGGATGCTGCCACCACAGACACAAGTCTGACCTCCTGCTGCTGGGAGTCCTTCCAGCGAGGGCAGCTTGGACAAAGGGTTTCCTGCCTGGGGAGGTGCTAGCACCACTCCAGACAGGATTTTGTGTCTTGGGTAGGACAGGGCTGAATAGAATCAGACATGCCTGGGGCACACAAGGTGTCCCTGTGCATAGGCCAGTTCAAACCGGTGCTGGGGCTTTCCAGCCCCAGTCCTGGCGCGAAACTGGACAAAGGAAAGGGGGTGTAACCACCCCCCTTCCTGGTTCCACCCAGTGGAGGGACCTAGTAGGTGATCCGGCCCCCCAGATTCGAATAAGAGTGGGAGCTGTGTCCTGAGACTTCAGATCATCCTGAATCAACTTGAAATACAGAAGAAGACTGGACTTCGACATTCTGCTGCACAGAAGACGGAAGAGAATCTCCCTTGTGGCCAAGGAGTGACCACGCTGTGAACACAGGCACCAACCAGCAACTCAACATCTGCTTTGCCGCCGCCTCCCGCCGGAGCCCGAGCCCAGAGCCTGACAAGACCCAGACTCCCAGACTTCTCATCGCCCGATCCACAGTCCCTGCAAAGAAGGGACCCGTGGAGGCACCGAGAGACGTGGGACCGGACCTCTTGGAAGACCCCCAAAACGCTGACTGCGCAGCATCAGAGGCACCCTCGATGCTGTACTTTGGGGTTTGAGAAGCCCCAACCTCGAGCAGCCCTTGCATCGAAGATCAGCCCCCCAGCATCTCCACGATCTGCGTGGAGCCCTTTTGCACTGTGCCACTCGACGTGTCATCCCGTCCACTTGCCACGTGGCTAGCGGCCATCTTGGCAATGAAACCTTCAACTTACACTGCGCGTCTGGTTGCTCCAGACTTGCCCTCGCTCCTGTAAAAAGAAGCACTTGCTCTGACCTTGCTGGTCCGAGTAACAAGCCTTTTTTGATTCCTGCGTGGCTTGCATTAGCCAAGGCATGTTTGCTCCAATCAAGTTGCCGACACCGCCAACAGCGAGAAGCCTGCGTGGGACAGCTTGTAACCGACTCCTGGACATCTTCGTCCCCTCGTGTCCACGTGGCTGCAGAGAGAAGCTACACCTCGATGCCTGTTTGCACCCGACATCGCCTGGTTCCACTCTGGTTCCACGGTAGTCACTGGCTAGTGACTTTGAACATTGTCCCCTCTGCTTTCAGGTCTTCACCTCTTCAGATCCACCCTTGGATCCACCGGAACTCTTCACATCGAGCCGCCTGCAGCATCTTCAGCTCCAAGCACCATCGACCTGCGTGACGAAACCCGACACTACTTCGACCCTGTGCACCCGCTTCCTGTGGGTAAGGTAACTCAGCAATGCCGGTGTTCCCACACTGGTACACACCTCTAGTGTCTGTGTCTAAAGTTTCATCCTTCTAGGTCACTCGGAATGTTCCTTAATAACTAACTGTGTAACTTTTACGCACCATTGACATTGCATTGGTAAAGCGTGCACTTTCCGCACTGCACCCGAGTCCCGGGGGCCTTTCCCGACTTCTTCACTGCTAGTCCCGAACAGCTCCAGCGATTCCCCAGGCCCTAGGCCTCTTCACTTTCCCCATAGTGGTTCTTATACCACTATTTTAGTATATGGTTTAGGTGGCCCCTAGGGCTCATCCAAAATTGTGCAACTTTTGTGTATTTAAACTGTGTTTTGTTTTAACGCATTTGCTTCTATGCTCATAAAGAGTATCAGGGATAATTGTAGAAATAAATCCATATATATTTTCAATATATATCTGTGTGGTGTCCTTTCATTTGGCATTCAAGGGATTGTGTATGGTAAAACAGCTTGCTTCACATGCCTTTACAGAGTTTAGCCTAAGACTGCTTAGTCCATGCTACCCCTAGGATAGCTTGTCTATAAGGTTGACTTTACAACCTGCACCATAAGGGTTGCTTGGCATGGTACGAGGTGATCACTAGAACTAGTGAGCATCATATACCAGGCCAACTTCTCACATTGGTGAGCAGCGGATTGGGATTTGAGCTTGCTGTTGTTTTACCATTACAATCTTTGAAAATATCATTTGAAAGATCATACAGGTACCTGATAGGTACACTAAAACAAGACTAGATATACTTAAGTTCTACTGAGCTTAGTTGTTGTAGAGGATAGGGAGTAGCACACCCTGACTACAACTACTAGATAGGTTTTGTAGGAAAACACAAGTGTAGGTAGATTGCAACACATCCACCACACTAGAGCAATGTCTGGAGCAGAGGGATCCACTGGAACCACCTCTGTTGAGAGTGACCCTCCAAGGGCACCATCCAAATTTGCTATCTTTCCATTTAAGGAACTGAGGCAACTGTGTTCCATGAGAGGAATCAAAACAGGTCCTACTCCTACAGCAGGACACCTCAGAGAGCTGTTAGACCAGTCTGAAGCTCTAAAGAACTCCAAACCAGGCCCCTCAGGGACTGGAGATGGAGGATCTCCCACTGAAGATGATAACCCTGATGCCCCTGCCCCTGTCATCCAGATAGATGAGGAAGACCAGACCCCTGGGAATTCTCAGCCTGAGGAAGAAGAAGAGGGGGAGGAGGTAGAAGAAAGTGATTCTGATGATGGTAGAGATAGCCAGGTGTTAGTCAGCAGGCTTAACCAGGCTAACCTAAGCTTATTTGGGACCATACCCATTCAGACCCCCAAATGGACTTAACCAGGAGCATAGGAGGAGGAGGAATCCCTCAGGTGAGTCCAATACTTCCCATGTTTCTAGAGGTTCTCATGGCAACTCCAGAAGGGAGTTCACTAGCCCTCAGAGAAGGGAACATGAGGCCAAAATAAGAGAGGCTGAACTTAGGATCCAGAGACAAGAATTAGAAGTTGCCCTGGCCAAAGAGAAACGTGCTAGAGCAAGGCAGCCTAGAGAGAGTGGATTAGAATCCACTGGTGGCAGCACTATCCCTAAGGATAAAGACAGGTCCTATGACAATAGAAACCTGAGTAAGATTGTGCCCCCCTACAAAGTTGGGGATGATATCCACAAGTGGATGACTGCACTTGAGAGAACTTGCAAAGTACAGCAGGTCCCTCAGGAGCAGTGGGCAGCAATCTTGTGGCTCTCCTTTGAAGGTAGAGGCCGAGACAGACTCCTCACAGTTAGTGATGGGGAGTCTAGAAACTACCTGGTCCTGAAGAGTGCTCTGATTGATGGTCTAGGCTTAACCACTGAACAGTACAGGTTAATGTTCAGAGACACCCAGAAGACACAGACTCAGGACTGGTCTGAATTTGTTGAATGTGCCACTAAGGCTCTGGAGGGCTGATTGCTGGGAAGTAAGGTTACAGACTATGAAGGATTGTACAATTTGCTTATGAGAGAACATATTTTAAATAACTGTCAGAACCAGCAGTTGCATCAACATTTGGTTGACTCAGATCTAACCTCTCCCCAAGAATTGGGAAAGAGGGCAGACAAATGGGTTAGAACCAGAGTTAAGCAAAAGAACCAGAACCAGAACCAGGGTGGTGACCAAAAGAAAACAGACCAGAAGGGTGGGGAGCAGAAAGCTAAAGACCAGAAGTCTTCAACAGGGCCCCAAACTAATACTGAGGGTGGGTCCCAAACTTCCAAGAAGAAGAAGAAAGAAGGTCAAAGAAAACCCTGGTGTAGCTTTTGCAAAAACACCACTCACTGGACCAGTGATTGTAAAAAGGGTGGAGCCCCCAACACTGCAGCCCCTAAGGCCCCTGCACCCACTAGTACAGTTGGCAGTGTTGGTCCACAGACTAAGGGGGTAGTGGGTATCACCTTGGGAACTGATGGAGACTCTGACCTAGTCAGAGTCCCCACACAGGCTGTTCTGATTTGTGATGGGGAGATTGATTTTTCCCCTACTGTCAGTCCCAATAATTTGGGCAAGTACGGACAGACACCTTTAATTAATGAAAAAGTGGCTCAAGCATACAGGGACACATGTGCCAGTGTCACTATGGTGACGCCTAGCTTTGTGGACCCTGGACAGTACATACCAGGTGATAATTACCTGGTGACCAATGCCAACAATGTCACTACTACACATAGTGTGGCAATTGTTAACTTTTCCTGGGGAGGGGTAACTGGCCTAAAAAGAGTTGTGGTTAGTGCTGATCTCCCAGTAGAATGTTTGTTGGGCAATGACCTGGAGAGCTCTCTATGGTCAGAAGTTGAGTACAGGACTCATGCAGAGATGTTAGGGATATCATCACATGTCCTTGCTGTGACCAGGTCACAGGCCAAAAAGTGCCTCTCTGGCACCTGAGGTCTTGGATCCTGGAACAATGGACCAAGTACCTTCCAAGACAAGGAACAGGAGGGCAAAGGCTGTGCCTTTCCAAATGCCTACAAGTGAGGATCAGCCTTCACAGGAAGATGATTCTGAGACCCCTGAAGGAACTGTCCCTATAGAGCTTGAACCTGATCAGGTTGAGTTTCTGGGGACAGGGGGACCTTCTAGGGCAGACTTGGGACAGGCTCAGTTATCCTGTCCTTCTCTTGAACCCCTCAGACAGCAGGCTGCTGCTGAGGCTGCTGGGAATGCTCAAGGTACCCATAAGGTTTATTGGGATGATGGGCTCCTTTATTCAGAGGGTAGAGACCCCAAGCCTGGTACAACCAGGAGGTTGGTCATACCTCTGCGATTTAGGGGCTTCCTTCTTACCTTGGCACACGATATTCCCTTAGCAGGACACCTAGGCCAGAACAAAACATGGGACAGACTTGTCTGTCACTTTCACTGGCCTCACATGTCAGAAGATACAAAGGAGTTTTGTCGCTCCTGTGTAACCTGCCAAGCAAGTGGCAAAGCAGGTGGTACCACAAAGGCCCCCCTGATACCACTACCTGTGGTGGGGGTACCCTTTGAAAGGGTAGGGATTGACATTGTTAGACCAATGGATCCCCCTACAGCATCTGGGCACAGATTCATACTGGTGGTGGTGGACCATGCCACCAGGTACCCAGAGGCAATTCCACTTAGGACCACAACAGCTCCTGTTGTGGCCAGGGCCTTACTTGGAGTTTTCTCCAGAGTGGGGTTTCCTAAGGAGGTAGTATCTGATAGAGGTGCAAACTTCATGTCAGGATACTTGACAGCTATGTGGAAGGAATGTGGTGTCAACTATAAGTTCACCACTCCCTATCATCCACAATGCGATGGGCTTGTTGAGAGATTCAACAAGACCCTAAAGGGCATGATCAAAGGATTACCTGAGAAGCTCAGGCGAAGATGGGATATCCTTCTGCCCTGCCTTCTGCTTGCTTACAGAGAGGTCCCACAAAAAGGTGTTGGCTTCAGCCCCTTTGAATTGTTGTTTGGACATCCTGTAAGAGGACCCCTATGTCTGGTGAGGGAAGGATGGGAGTTACCTCTCAAAAAGCCCAAGCAAGACATAGTGGACTATGTACTTGGTCTCCGCTCCAGGATGGCTGAGTATATGGAGAAGGCATCCAAAAACCTTGAGGCTAGCCAGGCCTTACAGAAAGCCTGGCATGACCAAAAGGCTGTCCTGACTGAGTACCAGCCTGGACAGAAGGTATGGGTGTTGGAGCCAGTGGCCCCAGCAGCACTCCTAGACAGATGGTCTGGACCCCATACAATCATTGAGAAAAAGGGAGAGGTTACCTACTTGGTGGACCTTGGAACTCCCAGGAGCCCCCACAGGGTGCTCCATCAATCAATCAATCAATCAATCAATCAAAGCATTTGTATAGCGCACTACTCACCCGGAGGGTCTCAAGGCGCTGGGGGGGGGGGGGCGGTCTGCTACTGTTCGAACAGCCAGGTCTTGAGCTGCTTCCTGAAGGCGAGGTGGTCTTGGGTCAGGCGGAGATGGGTCGGAAGGGAGTTCCAAGTCTTGGCGGCCAGGTAGGAGAAGGACCTTCCTCCTGTGGTGGCTCTTCGGATGCGGGGGGCGGCGGCGAGGGCGTGGCTGGTCGATCGAAGCTGGCGTTTGGGAGCGTAGAAGATGAGGCGGCTGTTGAGGTATCCTGGGCCTTGGTTGTGTAGGGCTTTGTGTGTGTGGGTGAGGAGCCGGAAGGTGATTCTCTTGTTGACCGGGAGCCAGTGCAGGTCTCTCAGGTGTCCGGAGATGTGGCTGCGGCGGGGGATGTCCAGGATGAGTCGTGTTGAGGTGTTCTGGATCCGCTGGAGTCTCTTCTGGAGTTTGGCGGTGGTTCCGCCATAGAGGGAGTTGCCGTAGTCCAGATGGCTGGTGACGAGGGCCTGGGTGACCGTCTTCCTGGTCTCGGTGGGTATCCATCGGAAGATCTTACGTAGCATGCGCAGGATGTTGAAGCACGACGAGGAGACGGCGTTGACTTGTCTGGTCATGGAGAGGGAGGAGTCCAGGATGAAGCCCAGGTTGTGTGCGTGGTCTGTTGGTTTGGGTGCTCTGCCCAGGGCGGGGGGCCACCAGGAGTCGTCCCAGGCGGAGGGTGAGGATCCCAGGATGAGGACTTCAGTCTTGTCCAAGTTCAGTTTCAGGCGGCTGTTCAACATCCATTTGGCTACGTCTGTCATCCCTTCGTGCAGGTTGGCTCTGGCAGTGGCGGGGTCGTTGGTGAGGGAGAGGATCAGCTGGGTGTCGTCGGCGTAGGAGATGATGTTAACAGGCTGAAAGCATATGTTGACAGGAGAGACATGGGCTTGCTCATGGCTACAGATGAGGGGCTGGAGGAAGAGAGTGACCCTCTCCCAGACCTGCTGACTCAGAATCCTGAGGATGGCTCAGTTGATGGTGTGGCCTTAGATGGCAGCCTCACTGAACATCAGCAACATGACTGTAGACAGGTTTTGCAGTCATATCGACATATGTTCTCCCTGACACCCAGTCAGACTAACTGGTGTACCCATGTGGTGGACACTGGTGATAGTCTTCCTGTAAAGAACAACATTTACAGGCAGCCTGACCATGTCAGAGACTGTATCAAGGCTGAGGTACAAAAGATGCTGGAGTTAGGTGTCATTGAGCCTTCAGAGAGCCCCTGGGCTAGCCCAGTGGTTCTGGTCCCCAAACCTCACACCAAAGATGGAAAGAGAGAGATGAGGTTCTGTGTGGATTACAGAGGACTCAATGCTGTCACCAGGACAGATGCACACCCAATTCCAAGGGCAGATGAGCTCATAGACAAATTGGCTTCTGCCAAGTATTTGAGCACATTTGACTTGACAGCTGGCTACTGGCATATCAGGTTAGCTGAGGAGTCTAAAGCCAAGACAGCATTTTCTACCCCCAGTGGGCATTATCAGTTTGTGGTGATGCCCTTTGGTTTGAAAAATGCACCTGCCACCTTCCAAAGGTTGGTGAATCAAGTCCTTACTGGGTTGGATGACTTTTGTGCAGCATATATGGACGATATTGCTGTCTTTAGCTCCACCTGGGAGGATCACCTGGTCCACCTGAAGGAAGTGCTAGAGGCTCTGCAAAAGGCAGGCCTCACTATCAAGGCAACCAAGTGCCAGATAGGGCAGAGTAAGGTTGTGTACTTGGGCCACCTTGTGGGTGGAGGCCAAGTTCAACCACTGGAGAGTAAGATTCAGACCATAAAGGACTGGACTCCTCCAACTACCCAGACTCAGGTCAGAGCTTTCTTGGGCCTGACTGGGTACTACAGGAAGTTTGTTAAGAACTATGGGTCCATTGTGACTCCTCTTAATGATCTGACATCCAAGAAGAGGCCCAAAAAGGTTCAGTGGACAGAATACTGTCAAAAGGCATTTGATGACCTGAAGAAGGCCATGTGCTCTGCACCTATCCTGAAGAGTCCTGACTACTCAAGAGAGTTTATTGTCCAAACAGATGCTTCTGAGTTGGGAGTGGGAGCTGTGCTTTCACAACTTAATGTAGATGGTCAAGACCAGCCCATTGCTTTCATTAGCAGAAGGCTGACCCCAGAGAGAAACGTTGGTCAGCCATTGAGAGGGAGGCCTTTGCTGTGGTGTGGGCCCTGAAGAAGTTGAGACCATACTTGTTTGGCACTCACTTCAAGATTCAGACCGACCATAAGCCCCTCTTATGGCTTAATCAGATGAAGGGTGAAAACCCCAAACTGCTCAGGTGGTCCATTTCCCTACAGGGGATGGACTTTACAGTGGAGCACCGCCCAGGGACTGACCATGGTAATGCAGATGGTCTCTCCAGGTACTTCCACTTAGAACATGAAGACACAACTGGTCAAGGTTAGTCTAATGTCCCTGCGTTGGGGGGGGGGGGGGGTTGTGTAGGAGAGTAGGGTCTGCTATCCTATGGTCACCCCAAATTTTTGCTTTTTGCTTCACTGGTTTATGACTTAATGTGGCTGTGGGCCTGCAAATCAGACCCACAGCCTGCTGTTCTCTCTCTAAATTGTTACCCATGTACTTTAGGTGCATAACGAAATTGGAACTGGTTCACCTTATTGGCCCCTGTAACAGTGTACCCAGGTACCCAGGGCATAGGTGCTTCCAAGGCCTACCAGGGGCTGCAGCATGTATTGTGACACCCCTGGCCTGGCCTCCATATTTGACACAACTGGCTGATCACTCAGCTGGGGTAAGTCGGTGTAACCACCCCTTACTTAGGTGTAGTGTGCCTATACCTAACCTAAAATGGACACACATGTTCCTATCAGTCACTCCTATGGAAGGCCTCATCAATCCTGGAGGCAGAGTGCTTGGAAATATGTGAGATGGTGCTCTGGCATGAGCTGAGCCTGTCTGCAGCTTTCGGAACCATGTCCTTTAGCTGTTTCATGATATTGCCATACCATATACTCTTAAGTGCATTATGAACCTCATGGTTAAATGCTATCTTGGGTTTGGCTTTATCAAAACATGTCGAGTAAGGTGTCATACGAATTGGAATACTACCCCCTCGCCAGTTCTGGCGACGGGGGTAGCATTCCACCCTTCTAGAGGGACACGACATGTACCTAGCCTGAACCCCGGTTAAAGTTAAACAGAGCCTTAGCATCACAAAATGGATGCTGCCACCACAGACACAAGTCTGACCTCCTGCTGCTGGGAGTCCTTCCAGCGAGGGCAGCTTGGACAAAGGGTTTCCTGCCTGGGGAGGTGTTAGCACCACTCCAGACAGGATTTTGTGTATTGGGTAGGACAGGGCTGAATAGAATCAGACATGCCTGGGGCACACAAGGTGTCCCTGTGCATAGGCCAGTTCAAACCGGTGCTGGGGCTTTCCAGCCCCAGTCCTGGCGCGAAACTGGACAAAGGAAAGGGGGTGTAACCACCCCCCTTCCTGGTTCCACCCAGAGGAGGGACCTAGTAGGTGATCCGGCCCCCCAGATTCAAATAAGAGTGGGAGCTGTGTCCTGAGACTTCAGATCATCCTGAATCAACTTGAAATACAGAAGAAGACTGGACTTCGACATTCTGCTGCACAGAAGACGGAAGAGAATCTCCCTTGTGGCCAAGGAGTGACCACCCTGTGAACACAGGCACCAACCAGCAACTCGACATCTGCTTTGCCGCCGCCTCCCGCCGGAGCCCGAGCCCAGAGCCTGACAAGACCCAGACTCCCAGACTTCTCACCGCCCGATCCACAGTCCCTGCAAAGAAGGGACCCGTGGAGGCACCGAGAGACGTGGGACCGGACCTCTTGGAAGACCCCCAAAACGCTGACTGCGCAGCATCAGAGGCACCCTCGATGCTGTACTTTGGCGTTTGAGAAGCCTCAACCTCAAGCAGCCCTTGCACCGAAGATCAGCCCCCCAGCATCTCCACGATCTGCGTGGGGCCCTTTTGCACTGTGCCACTTGATGCGCCATCCCGTCCACTTGCCACGTGGCTAGCGGCCATCTTGGCGACGAAACCTTCAACTTACACTGCGGGTCTGGTTGCTCCAGACTTGCCCTTGCTCCTGTAAAAAAGAGCACCTGCTCTGACCTTGCTGTTCCGAGTAACAAGCCTTTTTTGATTCCTGCGTGGCTTGCATTAGCCAAGGCCTGTTTGCTCCAATCAAGTTGCCGACACCGCCAACAGCGAGAAGCCTGCGTGGGACAGCTCTTGACCAACTCCTGGACGTCTTCGACCCCTCGTGTCCACGTGGCTGCAGAGAGAAGCTACACCTCGATGCCTGTTTGCACCCAACATCGCCTGGTTCCACTCTGGTTCCACGGTAGTCACTGGCTAGTGACTTTGAACATTGTCCCCTCTGCTTTCAGGTCTTCACCTCTTCAGATCCACTCTTGGATCCACCGGAACTCTTCACATCGAGCCGCCTGCAGCATCTTCAGCTCCAAGCACCATCGACCTGCGTGACGAAACCCGACACTACTTCGACCCTGTGCACCCGCTTCCTGTGGGTGAGGTAACTCAGCAACGCCGGTGTTCCCACACTGGTACACACCTCTAGTGTCTGTGTCTAAAGTTTCATCCTTCTAGGTCACTCAGAAGGTTCCTTAATAACTAACTGTGTAACTTTTACGCACCATTGACATTGCATTGGTAAAGCGTGCACTTTCCGCACTGCACCCGAGTCCCGCGGGCCTTTCCCGACTTCTTCACTGCTAGTCCCGAACAGCTCCAGCGATTCCCCAGGCCCTAGGCCTCTTCACTTTCCCCATAGTGGTTCTTATACCACTATTTTAGTATATGGTTTAGGTGGCCCCTAGGGCTCATCCAAAATTGTGCAACTTTTGTGTATTTAAACTGTGTTTTGTTTTAACGCATTTGCTTCTGTGCTCATAAAGAGTATCAGGGATAATTGTAGAAATAAATCCATATATATTTTCAATATATATCTGTGTGGTGTCCTTTCATTTGGTATTCAAGGGATTGTGTATGGTAAAACAGCTTGCTTCACATGCCTTTACAGAGTTTAGCCTAAGACTGCTTAGTCCATGCTACCCCTAGGATAGCTTGTCTATAAGGTTGACTTTACAACCTGCACCATAAGGGTTGTTTGGCATGGTACGAGGTGATCACTAGAACTAGTGAGCATCATATACCAGGCCAACGTCTCCCAAATGGTATAGGACCTAGTAGGTAAAATAAACTGGTAGTAGAGCAAAGGTATCCTGATTAAATTTTATGTTATTGATTATGGGCCCAGGTGAGTATGGTAAATTCATAGTCGGGTGACCTGCGCGCTCTATCAGTAGTGATGACTTACTTTGCTTTCTTGGTGCCATAAGAGCTTTAGTTCAAAGTGGGAGTTATTTAACTTCTCTGGCCACTCCCTTGCCTATGTGTTACTATTCTGTATTTACTGTGTGCTTATGTGTGGGATCTATACATTATGCATATGACATTTAGAGTGACACCAAACTGCTACTTGAATGTTACACTGGTAATTGTAAATATTTGAATATTTTGTTTTATGTGTCAGGTTTTAGGGAGAGCCTCATAGTGCCACCAGCTGTGCTTGAAATGTATATTGTGTTTGTAGCAATTGGCAAGGCGTCAAAAATAAACTATGCAATATTGTATCAACAGTGCATTCTTTCAGAAAGATGAAGGGAAAAGCACCTATGTGACTTCCGTCAGCTTGTGCAACTCTCTGCGAAGCCCACATAAGCAAAGTCAGATTCCATATTTCAAGACCCACTGGCTGAAACACCCATAATGCATTCTCTATAGTGGGTTTGTCATATCAACCTCCCTTTATTTCACCTATGCGTGCTGCTTTACAGCTCACAATGGGACTCAGATATGAGATGCTAGTAACAAAGTCTATCCAAGCAGATCTTCCTGACCACTTCTCTCACCAAACATGCCTGCTCAAGACCATGAGTTGTAAACAAAATATCAGACTGGACAACACAGTGCAGTAACCACATAAATAGATTATTATCATACGAAATACCACAATAAGACCTGCACAGTTGCTCAAAGCTGCACGCATACCAAAAAAACGTGAAGTGCATGATTATCTCAGCCAAATATAAAACTTATTTTGACTTGTACTTAAGTGGTTGTCTATTTACTTACTTTTATATGATCGCGCACCTTCCTCTGATGTGTCTTAAAAACGTACCTTTTGTCCCGAAGTTTTGTCCAGTATTTTGACCTTCTGTCCTGAATTTTGTCCTGAATTTCGACCCTCTGTACTGAACTTCTACACTTACTATCCTGAATTTGCACCCAGTTGGTCACCCTAGGAGTGGGCAAGGCCATAGAATGGGCCAGGAAGTGCCCATGGAGCTTGCGTTCCACCCAGCCGAAATACACAAAGAGCCACAACCCTGGATAAGAAGCGAGGTGGACAGTTCTTCTTTCTAATTTTAACAACTGTAATCGGGCAGAGTCAGCATGGCCACTACCTTCGATGCTTGAGTTACAAGTGGGATCAGCACAGCCCTGTCCATCCCTACAGTCGAGAGTGAGTTGTGAGAATGGCTAAGTTGCACCCACATGTTTGTAAAGGTCGCGGCCTACTGGCAATAGTGGCACGTGGCTGGGGACCAATATACAAATAACTAGAACTCGTTCACATGTAGTGTACTTGTCGGCGATGGCCTCAGGAGACCGGCTGTCCATTTATTTATCTCTTCGGGCAGTGCTCGGCCCTCATGTGTAAAGTGGCTAGAGTGTTAAGTAGAGGCCAGGTGCCACTCGACATCCCTTCAAACCTTCAATGATTTGTAAATAGATGTTCTAACATCAAGCAAGGGACACACAAAGTCTCTCAGTCTTTGGCTGGGTGCCAGGTTTGGCCAGACACCATACTTCTGGTTTTGTTTTCTCTTTTGCTTTCATACAGAAATGTGCTTTCTCTATGGTCCAGAAGATAATACAGTAGAAATCAACAAGAGCCTTGCCAGAAGCTTTGGACTCTGGGCAGAAGTGAATGTTCAGGAGCCACATGCATACCTGCCAACTTGAAGAACAATCTCACAGTGTGACAATGGGGCGGGGCCTTGAAGGGGGCGGGGCCTCGTGCAGAGAAGTAACTAGAAGGTACTTTTGAAACTCACCTCACCCCCAAGCCTCCTATTCCCCCCCATAAAAAGGTTACCGAGGCTGGTGCGAATGTCCTGGGGTGGTTTCAAACCCCTTAGTGGACGTCAGCAGTTCAAAGCCTCATAAAACCGAGCTGGAGAGCTACTATTTACAGTGGTTTCCAGCTTGTTTCCCTGCCACAGTGTGATATTGGCTCCTCACCGGGTGACCGTGTGATGAGAGCCAATATCGTGTGTCACACTGTGGCACCGTGTGAGTTGGCAGGTATGCACATGCAAGCTCACGCACTTCACAACCTCGCGAGGGTATGAAATGCTATACATAGTTCAACCTTACAACCTCGCTTTATTGTATTTACATTTATATAGTGCTGGCTACCCCTTAAGATTCATTTTGCATTGTTGGAGGCTTAACCATATAAATAAGAATACAAAAAACAGAATGTATTTTTTAATGTATCTTATGGAAACAGCCCCTTGGCATCCCTGAGGATTATAGGACGACTGAGTCAATGCCCTATTAATGCGCATGGGCTAATATATTAGGATGTTGTGTCATAGATGTTAACTTTAATTTTTTCCAAGTGTGTGACAACAGAAGTTGCCCCCTGCGTGCCACCCCCGTAGAGGCCAAGTGGTCATATGAACCCGCAGACAGGGTAAGTTGGGATACCTAGTGAGTGTTTCCATGTCTTTAGGCAAATTTGCCAGGTATTCAGGAGTGTTTCATTCATTATTACAAAACATTAGGGGGTCTATATATTATGCATAGATTAGGCATACACCAGAGGAAAAAGTAAACAAACAATGGCATAGCCAATCGGTCTTGGCAATGGGAGTGCTTAATTAGGGCTATGCAAGAAGCACTTTATTATTGACACAACTTGAGTTCGGTTGCCCTGTGAAAATTATTCCCTGCATAAAGCGCTGTGCATTGGAGTCACTTCATTTATGAAAAGCACCTTTATATTCCAACAAACATGTTTAAACATTGACTACTATAATTCCTTCTTTGAAGTGATTGGCTTCAAACCCCAAGACTGAAGCATGGCGGCTTTGGTGAAGTATGGACAACAGGCAACTTTAAACAAATAGACCCCGATCCCCTCGACAGAGGAGGCAGACTTCAAGGCACTCTGCCGGGTAGCGCACATGGCTCCTCCTGGGAGAGGAGGCACTGTGATCAAAGCACTTGGGACAGCGCTCATTCGGAGCGTATTGCATGTTGAGCATGTCTTATGGCAAACCACAGGTGGCTCATGACAGTGGAGTTAAACGTGTTGTCCAAAGGGTGCTAATACTGAATCTTGGAATACAGCTTATCTCTATATATTCAATGTTAATAGTGTGAACTTAAGCAGAAATGTCATGTTGTAGACCTTACTTCCCACACAAAGACGCCATGGTGAAACCAGTTGTACATTACTTCTGCATGTTTACCTGCACTAACAGTGCATGGTCAGTCCAATTATGACAAATCAAATTATCGACTGTTCATGAAATGTCACAAAGTCGATACCCAGGACGACCGTCTCGTATGAGACACTCAGCTGTCTTTTGGCCACTGTTTGAGCTCCAAAATCTACCCAGGGGGCAGCTTTTCGACCAGCTACACAAGAGCATAAGAAACAATAATGTAAACAATACATGCCCCCTTACCTAAGATATGTTTAGAAAGGTTGGCAGAAAGAGCTGAAAAAGACAAACTGGCTGTTGGACATAGTGGTACAAAATATTTGAAAGAATGGAAAATAAGCAAACTGGGGAATGAGTTTGTAAATGGAACTTTCCATCCAGTGTGTGCCTTGCAAGAGGAACGAAGCAAGGCTGGGATTTCGTTTTCATCCTGATAAGTTTAGGTAATTTTCTGAAATTCCTTGATGCTACTGAAGGGGAGGGTGTGCCAGCACTACTGTGAAGAATACTCACCGTGGATCCCGCCCAGAAGTGGAGAAAGCGGTGGCTGCAGCCCCTGTGGCTGCAGCGATGGGGCAAACAGGAGCCAGGCAACGGCATAGGAGTTAAAAAAATAAAAACAGCGCTCATCAGTAATTAAAATACCAGCGCTTCTAACGTGTGGCCGGACCGGTCACCCATTTAAAAATATATACATACGTTGTTCCGAAACAATGGATGAAAATGGTCACTGCGTATGTTTAAATTTAGTTGGTTGGTGCTCTCGGGGAAGGCTAAACACCAGAGGAGGCATGACATATGCATGCCCTTGACAAATGGGGAGAACGAAAAATGGAGCGATGATGGTGCCAGCAAATGGGAAGCCTATGGGCGGCCTGTAAGCCCACATAATAGATACAGCATGTCTCTTCGAGACAGCGTATGCACGCCGTCTAGAACAAAGAAGGTTCACTGTTAAACATTGCTTGCTTATTATCCCCTAGGTAATATTACAAAAATAATTTACTTGCGACGTAAGACTTATTCTTATCGCTTTGCGTACATACACATACCATTTTTTTAAATGACATGTCTTCTCTTTACTCTATGTAATATGTTGGGTGCCCAAATTGATTTCAACAACAGACATGAGGTAGCTGAGTGAACGAGGACAAGGTTTAGAAATGCACATTGGTCAAAAATGACAATGAGAGATACGCATGAATTACATATTTCCACTTAAGAAAAATAGGATTGATGGAATGGGGGTAGCCGTATTTTCATCAAACACTTTCTAAAAGTGGCATTTCTACTATAGTAATGGAAGAATCCACCTACAACAATAATCAGGATTTATCACCACTATTCCAAACATACCAAACATGGCAACGCTGCTCATATCAGATTAGAAATTAGCATTTAAACATGTAAGGGAATTTCCAATTCTCACCTATGAGAGGAGTGGCACTCACAGCTGTGAGAAACTAAATAAGCTATTTGTCACCACCAGGACATGCCACACAAAAAAGACATCTACCTTTTACCTACAGAGCACCATGCCCATAGGGCTACCTAGGGCCTACCTTCGGGGTGACCTATATGTAGTAAAAGGGGAGTTTCAGGCTTGGCAAGTAATTTAAATGCCAAGTCAACGTGGCAGTAAACTGCGCACGCAGGCCCTGCAGTGGCAGTGGCCATGGCAGGTTTGAAAAGCTACTTCTGTGGGTGGCACAAGCAGCGCTGCAGGCCCAATAGTAGCATTTAAATTACAGGCCCTGGGTATATGGGATACCACTGACAAGGGACTTACAGGAAAATTAAATATGGTAAAGAGGTGTAAGCCAATTATACAGAGTTTGTCTGTCATCCTTGAATCAGCTCTTGAGGGTGGCAATGTGTGTCTGGCAGGGCTCTGCCTAGCACATCATGCATCCTCGAATTGCGGCGCATTTTTAAATTGTTTTTTGAAATTGCTTTTTACTGTGCTATTAAATTGCTTAACCTTGCACTTACTTGCTGGGGACCGGAGCGGTTTCTTAGCTCCTGGTGTTCTATTCCTTCTGGTCGGGTCCGTCCGTGCGAGCGGACCCGCCATCTTGAAGGTAGTCGGTCCAGGCTCTAGTGGTTGGGGCAACACGCTCAGGGCTCCATAAAAACAACGCTGGAGCGAGCGCGCAATCCTTGAATTGTCTCTTTAGGGTGGCAGTGTGTGTCTGGCAGGGCTCTGCCTAGCACGGTCACGCATCCTCGAATTGCGGCGCATTTTTAAATTGTTTTTTAAAATTGCTTTTTACTGTGCCATTAAATTGCTTAACCTTGCGCCTACTTGCTGGGGACCGGAGCGGTTTCTTAGCTCCTGGTGTTCTATTCTTCTGGCCGGGTCCGTCCGTGCGAGCGGACCGGCCATCTTGAGGGAAGTCGGTCCACGCTCTAGTGGTTGGGGCAACACGCTCAGGGCTCCATAAAAACAACACTGGAGAGAACGTGCAGCGGACGCGCCGGTGGCGCACCAAAGGCGCGCCAAAGGCAAGCCCGTCTGCGCCCGTGCGCGCCCGTCCGCACCAAGGAAGCGCCCAGCGCCAGTTATGCTGCCCGTTTTTACCGTGTCGAGGATCCCCGTCAGAAAGCTGGTTTCTCACATTACTCCAGAGAGACTCTCTTTCATATAGGTGAATGCCACGCTAACAAGGAGACTCTTGGGTTTGTTGATTCAGCTCAACCATTGGGAGATTTCCTTGTTGGCGGTCTCCTAATGTATGGACTTCTTAATGTGAGGTCTTTGCCAAGACATAGCGTCGAAATCCAATTGCTGGTAGAGCACATGAGCTCGATGTTCTGTTTATGACGGAGACATGGAGTCGCCCTGACTGAGAGGTTGATCCTGGTTGGGCTTGTTCACCAGGTTTTAAAATTCTTCATCGTCCCAGGCCAAACGGGAGAGGTGGTGGGGTGGGGGTCATATACAAGGCCTCCTGGAAGATAGGGACTATTGATATGGATATGTTTAATGGACTGGAACTACTCGGCCTGTCCATAAAAAATGATTCTGGGCTTATTTTTACTGGAGTTATCTGCTATAGACCTCCTGGGGCTATCAGTGTTCAGCAGCAACAATCACTATTAGTTACCCTCACTAATATGGCAGCCACTCACCACAAGTTGATAATTTTGGGGGACTTTAATCTGTGGCTAAATGGCTCCCTCGACTCTGTTTTTTCAATTTACTCCATTCATATGAAGGTCTTGGCCTCTTCCAGCAGGTCGCGGAAGGAGGGACTTCTCCTTGATTTAATTTTCTCTGATCCTCATTTGTTGCATATGGGGGAAATTCTGCCTATGGACTGGACAGATCACTCCTTAATTAAATTCTATGTCAAATTTCACGTCGCTCAGACTCGGGTACCGCACGCTACGATGGAATATCTATGCAGAGACTGGAAGGCTCTCGCATGGCTGAGGACCTCTGACTTGGTGTTCAAGGTTGGAGACTGCTTCTCCTTGGTCAAGCAAGTCGATGAGAACTATGCCTCACTGTGTCTAAAGATTACCTCGGCTTTGGACTCTTATGCCCTCCTCAAAAAACATAGCTGCAAGGGCAGAGCTTCTGCCCCTTGGTTTAACGACACTTTGAAAAACCTGAAATTAGCATGTAAACAGGCTGAGAGAAGATGGAGGCGTGGCTATAAAGAGACAGACAGGATGCTTTGGAAGCTCAAAATCTTGGATTATAAGAATTTGATTAAAGAATCTAAGGCTGGCTACTTTTCTTCCTTGATCTGTAATGCCACTAATAGCTCCAGGAGTATTTTTAACATACTGAATAGTCTCACAAGTCCTGACTGTTCTAAGAACTCAATATCACCCTCTCAGGAACTCTGGGGCATATTACCAACCAATAGAGATAATTTTTGTCTCTAACTTATTTAGAGACAAAAATTATCGCCGCAAATCGGCGATTTTTATCGCAGATAAACCTTGCTATTAGCAAGGTTTATCGCAAATGCGATAAAAAACGGCCGCAATGCATGAATATCGCTGAAAAGTCCGCGATATTCATGCATTATCGAGCAAATGCTCTTAGCCATGTTATCCACCTCCCATTGGATAACATGGCTAAGAACTGCTCCTGGGCAAGTGTTAGCTTTTGGAGATATTCGCGCTTAGCGCGAATATCTCCAAAAGTTGGTAATAGGAGATAGCGATGTTAGCGACTGTTTTCAGTCGCTAACATCTTGGCACGCCCACTTTGCATGTCATTAGTGATAAATATCACTGACATGCAAAGCGGGGCCCAAGATGGTCACTATCTCCTATTAGCTGTCGCTAACTGGTGTTAGCGGCAGCTTGGTAATAGGGAGATCATTTTATCTCCGCTTTCTTGGCTTTTAAAGCCAAAAAAGCGGAGATAAAGCCCCTTGATAATATGCCCCTCTGTGAGAACCTGGCTAAGTTCTTCAGAGAAAAGATCGAGTTAATCATCAAGGATCTCGAGGATTCCTCTGAGACTAATAGTTCCCCTGCCTCTGGGGGAAGGGCCTCGGAGGATGTGGATAATGGCCCCGCCTGGCAGCTCACTGACCAATTATCGGTGTTTCTGCCTCTAACTGAGGAGGCTTTTAGCAGGCTGGCACGGGGTATTTCCTCCGGCTCGCCCATGGACCCTGTCCCACACAAGATCTGGAAGGAGTATGAGGAAGAATTGTTCCCTACTCTTCGCCTGATCTGTAACCAGTCGCTAGCTAGTGGTATAGTCCCCTCCCATTGGAGGCAAGCCCTGGTATCCCCTTTGTTGAAAAAGCCATCCCTGGATCCTGAGTGCTCTAAAAACTACAGGCCTATTTCCTTGTGACCTTTTCCTGCTACAATTGTTGAACGCATGGTTAGTATAGCCCTCTCTAAACATCTGGAGCAGCATCAATTGCTGGAGGAAGTTCAATTTGGATTTCGGCCGGCCCATGGGACCGAGACGGCCCTGGTGACCGCTATGGATGAGCTTCAAAAGCGAGCAGACAGGGGACAGGCAGCAGCATTGATCCTGCTTGACCTGTCTGCCGCTTTTGATACGGTTAACCACGAAATCTTACTGAGAAGATTGAGTGAGGCTGGGGTGAGAGGCTGCGCCTTGCGCTGGTTCGATCTTTTCTGCAGGATAGACAGCAGGCGGTGTCCCTCTCCCTTTTCAATCCGCTTTCCCCCTTGTGCCTCACGGGGTTCCTTAGGGATCGGCAATTAGCCCTATTTTATTTAATCTATACATAAAACCCCTGATCGCGGTAATTAAATCTTATAAGATCAACACTATAAACTATGCGGACGACACACAGTTGATCCTCTCCTTTGAAGAAGAGGATTCGACACCGTTGGAGGTGTTTCACAAGTGTCTGCGGGACACGGCCTGCTGGCTACAGAACAACTCCCTTCAATTCAATGCTGGAAAGACTGAGGTGCTCTTCTGTGCAGGGAACAGGATTCCTCCTCACTTTCCTGGTAATTTCTGGCCTCCTGAAACATCGATCAAAGTTCGGCCAGTAGAAACAGTCCGCAATTTGGGCATTATGCTTGACAACAAGCTTACCATGGAAGCTCAGATTGCGAAAACGACTACCTGTTGCTTTGCAATCATTAGGTCCCTTCGGAAGATCTTGCCATTATTACCCTCTCAGGCGCGTGTTCAGGTGGCAAGATGTACAATCCTTAGTAGGCTTGACTATTGCAACGCCCTCCTGCTGCTGGATAGGCTTCAAAGAATTTAATCAGCTGCAGCTAGGTTAGTCCAGAAGATCGTCTGCGTCAGCAGCTCTGGCAGAACTCCATTGGCTCCCTGTGAGGCAGAGAGTACAATTTAGGTCCCTCTGCCTCGTCTTTAAAGCTCTTCATGGGATATGACCCACAGTAATGCAATCAAAATTTGCTTGGTACACTCCAACTAGATTGCTTCGCTCTTCATCTGCAAGACTGGTGAGAGTACCAAGGTTTAGGAAAGCTAGGTCAGGGGGAAGATCCTTTGGGGTGGCAGCGGCCAAACTGTGGAATAGACTCCCATGGGAGATTAGGCAAATTAGGGAGCTTCTCCCTTTTAGAAAAAGTGTAAAAACGTGGCTGTTTCCCAAGTCCTAGTTGTTGGCCTGGTCCTGACATACCCTCCTACCTCTCATGTAGCCACCAGCGCCAGGATGCCTGCAAGGTGATAGTGTGCTTTATAAGTTGAATAAATACATAAATAAATAAGTTTAAAGGAGAGAGCACATGCACTTTAGCACTGATCAGCGCTGGTAAAGTGCCCAGAGTCCTAAAGCTAACCAAACTGGTCAGAAAAAAATACAGGCGGACGGCAAGGAGTTTGGGGATAACCTGGCAAACAAGGTCAGATCCGACAATTATCAAAAGAGCAGAGAAGCTTTTGGCCAATCTTTTTATAAAAAAACAGTTAAAATGTGCTAAAGTGTCAAATCGCCACCTCAATTTTCAAAAAGAAATTGGAAGAGGGAAACAAGAATTCTTGACACAATCGAAAATCTCGAATTTTCAGAAAGACATTATCAGGTTTTCGAATGAGACTACTTATCCTTACTCAAAAAATGCCTATGCGTACAATAGCAATGGCCAATTTGGTGTTTCTTCCCGGAGTACCGGTTCACCTTAGTCTGACACCCACACCAGCGCAAAATACAGATCAAAGGGCATGAAAGGCCCAAGAATGGGATTTCTTCCCCCACAATCATTTGGTCCATATCCGACACTGGAACCCTACTGGGAGTGGCCACGGACATACCACTTTCCTCCCCCTCTGCATAATCACACAGTCAATTTTCACCCGGAAATGTGAAGTCTTCCCTCTTTTTTTTTTAGAGCATCAGAGACTGTGGAAGGGGAAATAAAAAAGACCTCAGGGTCTCATTGAAAGAAACTGAAACAGTACAAAACATAGTTATCCAGAGCGATCGGCTTCAAAGTACAAGCAAGAATTGATTAATGATGAGGACAAGGTGATAAAGTGAGTGAGAAAATCCTAACCAGTCCTTTGAACTATGCATCATATTGCATTGCTGGCCTCTAGAAAATAAGCAGTAGCCCAGAAGTGACCTCCAGAAATGGCCACTTTTCCAAATAGGACTAAAAGAACTGGTCAAAAAACAGCACAAGTGGCCTCCAGATCTGCACATGTAACCAAAGATGGGGTCTTCAGAAGTGGCCACAGTACTCCAGATGCTGCACCTAATAGCAGTTCAACTGTCACAGAGAATACACTGAGCAGGCCACTCCATACATAAAATGGGACTTTAAACATTATCCAGATAAGAACAAAAGAACTTCAGATATGGCATTATATAACAAAGTTGGTTATTAGTTGTGGAGGATGTGAATCCTAAACCAGTAACAGGTCTACAATTGCCTCCTTATTGGGAACCAAGTACCCCATTGTAGCCCTTGACTCTCTCTGGGTAGCGAAGCAGAGCAGTGCAAGGGCTTCTCAGGCGAGGTGGTATGGGCTATGATTGTTCAGTCAGTGCTTTTAAAAAAAAAAAGGAAAAGTATGTTTATTGCATACACACTACTAAAGGCTAGCCACTAAAGTACTGATAAAGACATCAGGTAGGTGGAAATACATTTGGTGACATTCTGAAATTACATTTAACCCTAAGAGGGTAATGATTAGACCTGGGCGGAGTGGTTAAAAAACATTGCAGCACTACACAGAGTTCCACGGGTGGGCAGGGTTTCCTGGCACACCGCTTCGCATTGCATTTGACATAAGCAACGTGGAGTATATCCTCACGTTCAGAATTACACGCGAACAGCACCACGCAGTTCGCATGGGCGCAGTCATCTTGTTTTCTTACACTGTTTATGGTGCTAAACCTGTTCTTCAATCCCTTTCTAATCTTTTTTATCCTCCGGCCTCCTAATTAATTTACCCCTCATTTTTATTTATTGTATCAGTGTGTTTCTTTGTCTGAGAATTGTTTATGTTTTTTTCGTTTTTTGTGACTTTTTGCATTTTTATTTCTCCCTTCACTCCCTATTTCTTCCTTCCTTCCTTTTTTCTTATTTCTTTTTTTTACCCCACCCAGCGCCCTAGCAGAGCAGGGCGACTAGGGGAGCGACGGCATCAGAACCCCTCGAACAGCCTGCAGCAGCAGCCTACCTTGTGGGAGGCAGCGGCACCAAGGGGTGCAGCCCCGGGCAAACTTTTGTGAGGTGGAGGAGGCAGCACTGCTTTTATTCATGCAGCACCACCTCCCCTGCATTCTTGCAGCAGGCGGCAGGCCTGTCAGTGGTTACCCCCTGCTGAAGCATCGGCTGCGTGGGGGCAGGTTGTGCAGGTGTGTGCAGCGCCACAGTCAAGTTTAGCACACCACCCAGCAGCTAACGCACTGATGGCTGAATATCGTAGAATGGGAACTGGACCTGCTCAACCTACTAGGCATTGCGATACCAGGGCTCGGTGAGTATTAATTGTTTGTTGTGTTTGTGTCCGACAATGCTAAAAAAAAGAATTCTTAATAACATGCTGTTCACACTCAGCGGTAAGTTATGTTTAATTTACGTTAGAATATTATTGTTTTGTGATCCAATTTCAGCCAGGCAGGTGCTCAGCACTACCTATCGTACTCATCAATGCTCGCTTTGGCTGTTTAATTAAGAAGACATTGCAGACTCATCTGTCCTGCTGTCACCATAGTAAATCAGTGATATCAGTGAGTTAGTGTTCTCTCTGACTTTCTTTATGTAGCGCCTACAGTCCCAAGCTATTTCACAGTTATGTGTAGTATGCATCGATGCATTGCAAAAAAGGGAGATTGAGTTGGCCCATCAAGGGGGTTGAGAAATCAGAATAGTATCAACGATCATTCATTGCAATGCATTAGTTCCAAATGTATGTTTTGCTAAGGAACTTTGGACTAGGGATTTTAGGATTTATACGGCCAACTCAACGACAGTTGATAGACTCTAATCTAGTAGTATAGACAATCTGTTTTTGATAAGTACAATCTGACTGTATTTGCCTGTCATTTGTGGAGATTAACTCTACCACTAATATATTTTTGTATCTTCTTCATACACATCAGCACTCAAGGGACAAGAAGAGGACCAGCACGAAGGCGCATCCTGAAGTAGATGGTCAGGAGGCGTCGACCACGAGCACGGACGCCGAAGGTTCTGATAAGTAAGCCATATTATTTATTATTATCATTTCCCTAATGTTAGGTTTTATGATTGTTGTGGGCTTAGGGTAGAATCTTGGGGTATTGGAATGTTGGTGCTGGGTTCCAGGATGGGAGTTGCTGCCTGGAGTCTGGTGTTGCTGGCGAGAAATAAAGTTGCTCTGACACCCCTACCTGCCAGTTCCTTTCACCTGGCAATGCGGCTGGATATAAACCCATGTGTGCAAAGCACAATGGATGAGCTCTTTTTCCTCTGCCTGCTATGCTACCTTTACATTTTTATTGTTTTATACTTTCTCCTATTTTTTCTAAATGCCCTATCCAATTTTTGTTTAATTCTTGATATCCCTTCATTATCCTTTTTTCTATATTTCATGTTTTTTTTGTAGATGACTTTCTCCTGTCTGTACTAGTGTCTAGTTTTCTTCTGCTTTGTGAGAATCATTCCCTCTTTCATATATATCTTGTAGTACTATAAGACTAAGAAAAGGTTTATGAGCTCCAGTGTCTTCTGTGAAGATTGCAGGCCTAAGTAAGCAAGTATTATAAATAATATTCACCACTCATGTTTGTTGAGAAGGTTTGCTTTTTCTTGCTCATGCTCTAACAGCTAACAAGAGAGTGGTCATGGTCATGGACCCTCCCCCCAATGTGGTGCTGTAATTCATTTAAATAATATACCTGCAGTTTCCATCACAGTGCAGCATGCATGGTTGGAAAGCCTGTGGTCCCTTTGCATTTGCAAACCAACACCATATGTCCTTCATTGACCATTATTCTACCCCATCACTGTGCTTCAATGACTCAGAGTCATCATTGTAGCTCTGCCCCTCCATTACGAAACGTTTTAGGTTGCCTTGGCTACCAGCCCTGAGGTCAATGGATGAGACATAAAGGGCCATATGTAGGTGGCCAAATACCGGTCGGTAACACCGAAAACGACTCGTTTTCGGTGTTACCGACCGGTATTCAGCCATGTGAGATGTACGTAATACCGAATTGAATCGATAATAACGAATCGGTAAAAGAATACCGATTCCTTATTTACCGATTGGGAAATACTGAAACAATGATTACCGATTCGGAATTAACGAATCGGTAAAAGCCCCAGAAATGTGATGTAGCAAACATCGTTATTACCGAATATGACCAGATTCGGTAATAACGATTCGGTATTTACCGCGTTTCAAGAGCATGTGGCATCACATTGTTCCAATTGGCAGAACCTGAAATCCATGAAAGATACAGACTGCACCCAGATACCATCCTGGACCTAATACAGGACCTAAAACCCTATGTGGAGCATCAGACACCAAGGGCCCACGCTATCCCCACCCATGTCCAGGTACTCTGCTGCCTGCACCTCCTTGCCTCAGGAAGTTTCCAGGGTGTGATAGCTGCAGTGGGTGGCGTGTCACAGAGCTGTCTATCCCGTTTCTTCAACACCTTCCTGGATGCCATGATGGACAGAATGGAACATTACATTTCCTTCCCCAGTACACAAGCGGAGCTGCAGAGGACCAAGCTGGAGTTCTACCAACTTGCGCAGTTCCCACACGTAATTGGCTGCATCGATGGGACCCATATACCCATCTGCCCACCTGCAGCAAGTGAATACATATACAGAAACCGCAAATCCACCCACTCCATCAATGTGCAGTTGATATGTAATGCCAGTACATTATAACTGACATTGTGGCCAAATTCCCCGGGAGTAGCCACAACGCGTACATCTTCCGGAACAGTGGCATCCATACACGTCTGCTTGCTGGTGAATTTGGAGACGGATACATACTAGGTAAGTCAATGTGACACACCCTGATGGACACCCTGGCTCAAGCTGTTGGTCACACAAATTAATGCCACTTACTTCTGTACATAGGTGACAGCGCATATGCCCTCTGGCCTTATCTACTCACACCATATCTCAACCCAACCAACCCAAGGGAAAGGAGATACAATGTGGCACATAGGAGCACACACAACATGGTGGAGAGCACTTTTGGATTGCTCAAAAGCAGATTCCGTTGCCTCCACAAAACTGGAGGTGCACGTCTGTGCTTTTACATATTAGGCAACATTTTGTCCTGATGATGATCCCTTTGATTTTGGAATGGGATCGAAACGCCGTCGACCTTTCTAAACACCATATACTGTGATTATATATTATATGTATGATGCCCGTAATGGTGTGCACTGAATTTCTGTTATTGTTTTACCTACAGAAATCCGTAGCTTCTGCCTAATAACCGTGCCTTGTTTCTTATTCTTTCCTATGCCATTTTGTAAGCGGTCGGGTACAGGCTTGTGCCCCGCTGTAATGAATTGTTGGAGGTATTTTGTGTGCTTTTATTTGTGATTATTAAATATTCGTGGACCTCTGTCCGGCTGGACAAGTCAGAATCCAATACAGTTTCCATTGGGTCTGTATTTATCGCTGTCTCTATACTATCTGTGCATGGGACCACTGTTGTTGTAAAAAATGCTACACAATCTGGCCACGAAAAAAGGAACAGCAGTGGAACTAACTGACTCAGAGGACGAGGATGAGGACAACCCTCAGCCAGAGCCCTGCGCAGCTGGTGTTGCAATTGAACATGATGGGAGACAGAGACGGGCAGAGATTACGTCAAACTATTTCTGAGTGAGTAACGACACAGAGCCAGTAACAGTTACATGTTAAGGTGTTTATTAGGCACACCTCCAGTAATGTGGTGAATGTCCAATTGGCCATGGGTTACATCACCCATCTCATGCATGGTAACAGCCATAGGTCTTTACTTCCTGCGTCCACGCGCTGCACGTGAACGTTCCCTATCGACACTATCTGGTGTGTTGGACTGTTCCTGTGCAGCCACATTGCGTTCACTACGCCTCCTGCACTCTGTGGGTGAGGGCATAATGCTACCACGACTGGTAGCCTCCTCACTGTCACCCCCCCCTTCCATTGTGGCCACCTTAGCATTCTGCATGACCTCTAAAACTGAGGTCATAGACACCATCCCCCTGGCCACGTCCCTGCTGCAATGCGCCATCTCCTCCTGCATGGCGATGGACCTGCGACACTTCAGTGATGTTGCAGTGGCCAGCCGGTTCACCGACTTGGTATAGGCCTGGAGCCTCTGTCTCTCCCTGCGCCTGCCAAGATGGTCCTGCTCAAGCTGGCTGCAGAGGTTGTCCACTGAGGTAGCTACTCTCTCCATTCCCGCACACAAGTTCTCCCCCATAGCACTGATGCCCTTCTCCATCCTGTGCATATGCTTGTTGATGTGTGCCACCTCCCTGTGCATTGACTTCATCTCCCTCCATTGCAGGCGCTGGACCTTCAGCATGTTGCCTTCTAGTCCAGCAAACACACTGTCATCCTGCTCGAATGTTTCTGGACTGTCTGGCCTTGCCCTGCGGCGTCTGGATGAGATGTGGGCACCCTCGGATGGAGAACCAGCCCTCCCCTGTTGTATCTATCTTCTATTGGACTTTGTTCGCCCACTGTGCCCTCCTCCTCCAACTCCTCCATCTGCTGGAGGGTGGCGACGGCATGCCTCCTGCCTGACTGTGGTGGTGGGGTTGTTGGTGATCATCGCAGTGGGGACTGTGTGAGAGGGGATTAAGGCCTTCCCTGGCGATGTGGTGATGGCTGTGGTGGAGGAATAGATGGCTGTGATGGCGCAGAGCTTGTGGTCCCTGCAGGCATGCTGACATCTTTATTTTGCCTCCCCTCTGGCCTGGCTGACTTAGCTCTGCTGCCCTCTGCTGCACTGCGAGATGACTCGCCTGTAATGACACAAATGTAGATATACTCACTGTTCTGTCTGCAATGGAATTACATTAAACAACATGCCTACAGAGCACAGCGGTTGTCCTGACGTAGCCAATTACTTTACCATGCTATTGTGTTTGCTAGCCTGACTGTCCTATACATGAGTTCCCTCTGACTACATCACCCATAATGCATTGCAGGTAACCCTTAAGACATGGGGTGGAGTGGGAGCCCCTTAGCCACTATGGGGATTTGGGTTGGGGAGGGGGTAGCACAGCATGCTGAGCATGCTTCTTACCTTGTTTTCTTGCTGCTCTGGCGGAGCTGTCTGCGTCTCCCACGCCACTCACACTCTCCGGCTGGATGGTGGACTCCACCATCAGTTCCAGTGGTGTTGGTGCTGGGGCTCGGTTTTTACCTCCACCTGTTTTGCCAGCCTGCCTCTGTCTCTCTGCCATCCTCAGTTTTGCAGTCTTCCTGAGGTCGTACCACCTCTTCCCGATGTCCTCTATGGTGCGCTGGGTCACACCTATGGCATTGATTTTGTCCCGAATGCCACTCCAGATTTGCCTCTTCTGTGACTCGGGCACTTGGTGGGACTGGGCTCCAAAAAGCTTGTGGTGCTCTTGGCTGACATCCTGGATCAGTACCTCCAGCTCCTTGTCACTGAACTTCAGTTTTCTTTTCCTGTCGCCTCCCTCCTTCTCCCTGTCCTGGCTTGCCATTTCAATGCTTGTTATATTGTTTTGCAGTCTTGATTGTAGCTGTGTGGCTGTGTTGCTGCTGGCTCCTCAGCTCACCTGCCCGCCTGCCTGCCTCACAGTGAGCTCCAGGTCCTGTGCACCTGGCTGGGTGTGGCCACTTCCTGTTTGGGAGGTAATTGGGTGATACAGGATTGGCTGTTTCATCAAATTACGATTTTTTAAATTACCGAATCGGTATTTACTGATTCGGTAATGGATTCTGTAACACCGAATCGGTATTTGACCTTAGTTTTTTTTCTTCTTTTTACCGATTCGTTCATATTCGGTATTTAATACCGAATTTTAACGAATCGGTAAACTTTAACGAATCTTTTTCTACATCGCGTTTACCGAATTCTTAATACCGATTCGGTAAAATTCGGTATTAAGGATTCGGTATTCTTCATTTACCTACATATGGCACAAAATGCATACAAATTAGGCCAACCACACACGGTCAAACATCATAGCAAAGATGACAACTAGCGGGTTATGCCATAGCGTAAGTAAAGACTAAAGTGCTGGTGCAATATACTTGCTGACTGTCAAAGTTTGTCCAGTCTGTACGAGGTCCATGTGAGATAGTAGCCTGTGTCTCTGTATGGGCTCTGTGTTTTTTTCTTTAGGCTTGTTAGGCTTGAAGCTGTCTGTTTGAAGGGGTCACCTCTCTGCGTTTCTTTTTCTGGTCGACGGAGGCCTCTTGACCTGTCAAATTGCTGGGCATGCAGCAGTCACATCTCTATTGTACTTGTTTCGATGTTTCAGAGACCAGAATAAACCATAGTTTGTGATGGTGGTACATAGCCCTCGCTCAGTACACACTCTTTATCTGATGTCGCAGATCCTCTTTCACAACACTGCTACTGCTGGTCATTTAGTATGTGCTGCAATAGTTCATTTTTTATTTACCACTATCAGGAATAAAACAATTACAAACGAAAACCTTTTTAATTGTGATTTTTGTAATGCCATAATAAGTCACCACGTTGTCTGGATTATTCTTAAAATCCACAGTTTTTTATGAATTTGTTTATGTTTATTATACATTTGTATATGCTATGCTTGTTAATGCTTTTGTTTATGCTTATTATTAACCCTGGGTGTAAAATCTGCTCCACTCGCGGAGTTTGTGGATATTTGGTAACTCTGCGTTCCGTGTAGAAAGCGGAGTTATCGAGCAGCGGAGCGTAGTTTTATTGTGTTCGTGCTCTCAAAATGCATTTTTGCGCATGCAGGACCGACTTACCAAGATGCCTGCGATCGCCAACGAGATTTCCCATCTGTTCAAGAGCGCAACGAGATTTAGTAACCGGCCGCACGTGTCCGCGAGAGTGTGCGATCGCGAACACGTCATTCGGGCTTGCCATCGGACTTCCGGCGGAAAATTTGCGAAGATCGCGATCCCGAACATGCAGAATTTGCAATATGGAGAAGAATCTCTCTCAAAGCAGCATAAACACTTTCCCGAAATGGTGATTTGGATTAAAAATACTCCTCAGATTGACATTTGGCTGTACTTTTTTGTGCAAGGAGTCCTTTTTTTTTTTTTTTTTTAATAAGAGGATGGAAGTGCCCCAGAGTCTCCAACTTCCTGTTCCTGTCCAGTTGGCTCCTCCCAGTGCCTGGTCCATCTCCTGTTCACTTTTAAATTGGATTTGGAGCTGGGAGGATCACTCTATGTGGCTGCTGCATCATATATCATTGGATTTGAGGACTTTTGAATCTGAGATTTCACAAGTAAGTTGGAAAATTGATGATGTTTGTTTGATTGGGGCATTACACCTACATTTTTTTTGCACTTTTCATAGATGTTTAAAAAAATGTATTGTGGTGGGTGGCCTGTAGTGCAGTAAAAGCCTAGTTGTTTCTTTGCAAGTCATTTTTCATCTTTTATTATAAAGGAAACGTGTTGCACAATTCACTGCCGGTTCTCCAACTTTTGAAATAAATTTGCAATATTTATTTAATTCACTAGCCCAATAGTCTGCCAATAGGCCTTTCAGCCAGTAGACCCAGAGCTACTCACGGGTGCATGAAACAACTGTTTCTGTGGGTCTGTTGAATTTAAACATCATTTAGGGCATGGATGGCATTGGATTGAATTGCAAAATGTTTTTGGGGAGGGTATTTCACTTTTTTTGTGTGTGTTAAATAAAGACCATCGTTGGATGGGTGTGGTGTGGTTGTTGTGTAACTTGCAAACCTTTTATAGCCCTGTGGATTTTTGTTTTTGCATTGTTGCAGTAAAGCTGTATTGTTTAGCATGCCTCCTTTGTCTGGCCATATAGGCCTTCTTGAGTTCATTGTTTTCCAGGCCTCCTGCTTGTTGTGAGTGACCTTGTGACTGGTGGCCATTTTGTGGTGGTAGTTAGTGTGCTGCTTTTGCCATAGTCCTGTATGTCTTTCCTTTGTTCCTCTTGGCTTGCTTCTTCTTGTTGTTGTAGCCTGGCCACGTGACTGGTGGCCATTTTGTGAAGGCAGCAATTGTGCTTTTGCCATAGGCCTGCATTGTCTATCTTCCCTTTTTGTTGTTGTGGTGGCCTGGCCATGTGGCTGGCGGCCATTTTGTGAAGGCAGCCAGTGTGATTTTGCCATAGGTCTGCATTGTCTGTCTTCCCTTTCTTGTTGTTGTGGCATGGCTATGTGGCTGGCGGCCATTTTGTGAAGGCAGCCAATGTGCTTTTGCCATAGGCCTGCATTGTCTGTCTTCCCTTTCTTGTTGTTGTGGTGGCCTGGCCATGTGGCTGGCGGCCATTTTGTGAAGGCAGTCAGTGTGCTTTTGCCATAGGCATGCATTGTCTGTCTTCCCTTTCTTGTTGTTGTGGTGGTCTGGCCATGTAGCTGGTGGTCATTTTGTGAAAGCAGCCAGTGTGCTCTGTATTAGGCCTGCAAGCCTTCTTTGTGGTGCCCATGCCTTGTTGTTGATTTGCATGGAATTTTTTCTTCTTGTGGATTTTCTATTTTGCATTGTTGCATACAAGATGTGTTGTTTAACATGCCTCCTTTGTCTGGCCATATAGGCCTGCTTGAGTTCATTGTTTTCCAGGCCTCCTGCTTGTTGTGAGTGACCATGGGGCTGGTGGCCATTTTGTGGTAGTAGTTAGTGTACTGCTTTTGCCATAGTCCTTCATGTCTTTCCTTTATTCCTCTTGGCTTACTTCTTGTTGTTGTTGTGGCCTGGCCATGTGGCTGGCGGACATTTTGTGAAGGCAGCCAGTGTGCTTCTGAGCTACTCATTAGGGTGCATGAAACAACTGTTTTTGTGATGTCTGTCAGATTTAAATATCATTTAGGTCATATATGGCATTGGATTGAGTTGCAAAATGTTTTTTTTTTGGCATTTCACTTTTTTTGTGTGTGTTAAATAAATGCCTTTGTTGGATGTGTGTGGTGTGGTTGTTGTGTAACTTATAGTCTTACAGTACCACTTCTAGGCAATCCACATATAAGGGGAGAAGAAAAGCTGACTGAAACCCAGAAAAAAGCAAGCTACAGACAAACTAATACAAAGTCAGAGCAGCGGTTAGTCAGGTGCAGTTTGATTTGATGTAAAAATAAAACAGACACTAGAAACTTTGTTAGTACTAGTACTTAGTAGTAGGTAATGGAGCAAAACAAGAATTTAGAAACAGATAGATTGAAGAGGATTTGGGAAAAATTAAAATTAGGAAATGGAAATAATAGAGCAGTAAAAATGAGGAAATATTAGTATATAACGACACCAAGAGGACTTACTGGGGCCAGCAGCAAAGCCATCTGCGCCAGAGGCCGCTTCCCGCAGCTCCTGGGAGGCCCCTCCAGCTCCCGCACCCGCCGCACTGCCAGCTGACCCAGTCTTCTTCTTGCCCCTGGATGCTGATCATGTCAGATATAATTAAAGAGACAAAAAATGATTCGGTTAAATAAAGAAATATAATTGTTCTAAAAATATTTTTAGAGAGGAAACGGCAATTGCAATTACATTGACCTATCCTAAAGATCGACTTATTCGACTAGTAGTAGTCGACTAGTATGTATCGTAGTCTAGTACCCTCCGATCAATATTATTCCACAGTTCAATACCGATACCTGAATCCTAAACATACCTAGCCTGCCTATTCCAGACTTTGGTATGAATTGCAAAAAAAATATATTTGCTTCTACTAAGTTCCGATCTCATTCCCAATCATTTCTCAGTCTTCAACTCAAACCCCCTTTGACGGGCCAATCAATAAGTCTGCATTTTTATTCTTCTTAATGCATAGATGGATGCATGCATATTGCAAATGTGAGTATCAAGGACCCCCTGTATTATCTAGTATAATTCCTAGGACAGGGCAAATATGCAATTGAAAATAAAGTTCCTAGGCAATATAAAATTTATCAAAAAATCACAATGGAACAGTTACAAGAAAGGAGTTCAGTGTATGCCAAATATAATACATTTGTTTTTAATTATAGAAAACAGATATGATATTCATATTAAAAACAATGATTTGTTTAAAAAGACATCAAATTGATGACATTATATAGACAGTATTATATTTGTCTCCATATACACAAAACATAAAAAAAATACAATACAGTTTAAAATCAAAGGTGGCAGAATGTTAGTATTCGACGCGCTTTTCGGCGCCAGTGGCGCTTTCGTCAGGAATTGCCACAGGTGAACTTTTTAATTTTTGCAAAATCTGATATGGTTCTACGTGGTGATGATGACACCGGAATGAAGGAGAATTCTCTCTCTTGTCTGTAAAATATAGAGAAATATATATCTCCAAAGGCGATCAACATTTTTGCACGTATTATTCAGTTACGGGAACTAAAAGAAACAAGTCGCAATGCTCTTAGATGATTGATATTAGAGGATAAAATGAAAAATTGCGTAGATCCGAAAACTTCCTGGTGTGTTAACAACGCATATGCTCTAATATGTTTCTAATTGATGACCTGCGGCAGGAACTGCATTGATGGCAACCCTCTTGTATTTAAAACTGCAATCCTTTAATAAAGGTATACGTGATCCATGGTTGGTTCTGGTGTGGATATCGCTAATCTTGTTAACTATTCCATTGTGATTTTTGATAAATTGTATATTGCCTAGGAACTTTATTTTCAATCGCTTTCATATTGCACACACCATTGTTTGGTTGCTATTCTATTCACTCACTGTACCAACAAACTACAAAAGGTTCTACTAGGGTTGAAGTCATGTGAGAGGACGTGTCACGCAGGCCGCTAAATAATACTGACTACTACCACTACCTTAGTGACAGGAGACAGGACAGCCTGACAAGACAAAGGAAAGGACTGGAGTCTTTCATATGCATTACCTAACTTAAATTCTCTAACCTCTCTTACATAACCAGCCCAAGAGAGCGCAAAGTTTCAAACAAGTACGATTAGCTATTAGCGCTGAGCACGAGCACCTGTCTGGAAGTAACAATCACATAATATTAAGATTTTTAAACATAAGTTACCTGCATGTATGCAGCAGCATCATTTTACATATTTGAAAAATAATAATATTTGTGATAACACAGTAGAGAAGAACACAATAGTGATATAATTAACTACTCACCAAGATCTGGACATCAACACCTAGCAGGTCCAGCAGGTCCTGCTCCCGGTCCAGGATGTCGTACCACTGGTGCGTCAATTGGTTACGGGTGCGCCGGACCCCAGAGCAGTGAAACACTGCCTGGCGCACCCTCTCCCACTGCCGGTGACGCTCTTGGAGCCCGTACCCAGACCCAGGCCTGCCGCCTGCTGCCAGGGTTAAGGGATGGTAGCACTGGGCAATAAAAACAGTGCAGCCACCTCCGCCTCACTGAATAAGGCCGTGGGCTGCACCCCTTGTGTGCACTGCCTTCCGCAAGGAAGGCAGTCGCGGCTCTCACTTCTCTTTCCCTGGCCCTTGCTTTTTTTAAGGCTCTTTGCCATGATTATGGGTAGGCGGGCGGAAAAGAAAATGTAGGAAGTAAGAAAGTATGAAAGAAAGTAAAAGAAATGAAAAAAGCAAATAATAGAAAAAGAGTGAAAAACGCACTAAAAAACACACAAAAAGTAGGATAAAACGCAAAATATACAATCAGGAATAGAGAGGGATAGATAATAAATAAAAAAGATCCAAAAAGTTTCTAGAAACAAAAGATTGAAAAGATATTGGGAGGATAGAAAAACAGGCCCGGAATAATAGCAAAAAGTGAAAAAACTAGATGGGCGCGCCCACTGGCGACCGAGTGGTGACATTTGCGCAATATTTCCCCCCGAGCATGCAAAAAACATCCCCAAACAAGCAATTCGCGTTCCCGAACAGGAAAAACGCATCACGAAGGGGCGGAACAAGCAACTCTGCGTGCCTGCGGAACTCCACGTAGCTCACAGAGTTTTTTTGCAACTTCGCGGAATTCCACGTAGCGTGACTATGCAAACTGCGCCCAGGATTACTTATTATGAATTTGTTTATGCCTTCATCCTATCATACATCTCTCAATCCCTTTCCTTACTTGCTGCCACTCTCTACACATCTCACGCACCAGTTTTAGGACATGGATAAAATTGATGAGTCCTGGATGGATAAAAAAATCTTATCACTTACCAGATAATATACTTTTCTCAATGCAATTCTATTATCTTAGGCTTCACCAACATTTACCTCAGGTGAGCAGAGCTTTAGCTACCATTTGCAAGAATAAAACAATTTGTAAATAAAACTGCTTGCAACTTTATTTTTGTAAAACCTTAGAAGAAAATAAAAAATGAAGTCCTGATCTTTATGCTAAAAAGCAGGTTAATACAAAATAAAAATTGTACCTTTTATTTCTTTAATCTATTAATCTAAGTCTTCTTTTGCTGTTCTTCTGCACCCCCTCTGGCATCATTTTCAGTCTCAAAATAAATGTATAAACTCAGGCCAACATTTATGCAACTGCCTAGGGTGAAGAGGACACATTGGAAGAGGGGACGTCTGGGTTCCTGCAAGAGATTATGACAGCACACAATTGTATTTGAATATGTAATGAACTGTGCATTTCCACAATAATCCTGACATTATTGTGGTTACCTATAAACACTTAATAAAAATGAGATTTTTAACATTGATTGACCTTGGAAATATTTTAATTATGGTAATGGTAATTAAAATGTGGACTTTTCCAATTGCGGAATACACTAAGTTACCAGCAGTGGCAGTGTTGCACAAGACAATTTCTTTGTGTTGCTGAAGAAATTAAAATGAATTAGTTCACACGCATTATGCATTCTTTTCATCAATTTATATAATAAGTGAAACTCACATTCTATCATTTTGGTTGTCAGTTAAAGAAATTCACATCATCTGTAGGCCCTCACTTTCTTAATAGTAGACTGTTGTAGAGAATACACTGGGTTTTTGTAGCTCCATCCCACTTTAAAAAAGGCGCCAATGCTTTAAATGGTTCGGAGTACACTCCCATTACACCTCCTACATACCATTCAGTCACAATTACAGACAGTAACATCATGCAAAAAGTGCTGCTATCTCATCCACCTGTGTGTCATCGTCACCCAGGCCAATTGCTCAAGTGGTGCCCTGACATCATAAACCTACTGCACAGTGGTTAGCCTTGCCCAAAATCTATTTTATAGTTGTAATTGTTCTTAAACATTTTATGTTATTCTGCTCTGTGTGCTTGCACTGAATTGTATGTGGGGGACTGAACTTTTGAGGATAAATCTGGATTTGTATTGGCACTAATTTGCTTGAACTCGTTGGGAGGTTGCTGCATTACTCGGGAGTTGTTGCACTGTGACTAAACACCTGTTGCCTTTTATTTTTTATTTTTTTCAGTCCTTCATGGGTCAGACTGCCTTAATCCTCCAGTGCCATGTTGCTCCCACTCTCACTTTCGCATTCCTTTCTGCAATCACACACTGAGCCGCCATTTTGTTCTTTGCATGCTCTAGTGTTTCTGAATCATTCTCTTCACTCCCCATAAAGTCTGTCAATGCCATGGACGCGTGCAGCAGTCTTATTAACTGCCGATCCTTACCCAGACATGCTATTGATATTTTTAGCCTACATATTGAGAACCATTGGGACTTGATGTTTCTCACTGAAACTTGGCTCAAGGATTGGTCGACTTCTGACATAGCCTTGGCTATCCCCTCTGACTTTTCTATTAAATATATTGACCGGTTCCAAAATAATGGGGGTAGGTTGGCAATATTACATTGTTCCTCCCACGCTTGCTGTATTACAACATTGATGAACATCAATAAGATTGAAGAGATGGCCTTCATGATTATCTTAGCCCCCTCTTTTGCCCTATCTGGAGTGTTCATCTATTGCCCCTGATGCTTCACCGGAATCCTTATAATTAATTTTGAAATACGGTCTAGTTTTACCATAAAGTGCCCAAAGCCCTTTCTGTCCACATCTGAAGCACGAGAGTCTCAAATGTCCCTGCCAGCCCTTAGACAAGGTTGTGCCAAAATTGTCCACACTGCCTTGAGCATCAACAGAGGCAGTAGGCCCCATGCCCTCCTATAACCTCAGATGTATCACTCCGATGAAGGCCAATAACCTCAGGTCACTGTCTTTCTGATGAACAAGTCTCCGAGCCCCTGTCCTCTGCATATACATCTTTCTGAACACCGAGAAGATGTAGCAATAAGAGGATGCATCTGTCATCTAGAAGAACAAGATGGGTTTAGAGTAGGGGTGGGTGCCAACTGGAACTTTCCACAGCTTCTCAGCTGATGTTTTGCTAGCTTTGGAAAGTAAGACAGCGACATGGCTTAAAATAAACAATAAACGTTTGATAAACTATGTACCTTATAAGGAGCTACCACTTTAAAATGTCAGAGAAGTGACGCAAACTGTTTTTAATAAAATGTTCAGCTTTTGTTATGTTCTGCGGTCAAACACCTGCTAAAGGTAGACTTTGTGGTCAATAGTTCCTCATTAAAGCTGTATAAAAGAACTGCTTACGTCCAACTCGTTGACCACATCTCACAGTTTGTTTCACAATTGATTGATTGATTGATTGATTGTGTGTTTCTAAAGCGCTAGAATCGACTCCCGAAGGAGTATCTCTGTGCTGTAGACCGCTGGGGAACCCGTCCTGGCTTTCCCTGTGAGATGGTCCCTACTTGTTATCTCCAAGGTGAAACCAGGCATCCCCGGCGTATGTGGGGGGCCGTTGTGGAAATGAGGCAAGCTAATGCCCAGAGTTGCCGAGTGTGATCCCTAGTTAGAGTAGGCACCGAGGCGAGAATTATCGAGTCCGTTGACCCTGGTCCAAGACCCTGCCGTGTCGGAAATTGAACCCTGGTCCCGGGCCGTCCTCTGCTCCCGGGTCTGCCGCCTCTAATCAGTGAGCCACACCATTGAGGTGGTCCCGGCTAGCTGATTTATTTAACATTAGATAAGGCCTTATTGTATTTTGATATTCAATTTCTCTCTCTCTCACTCTCTCTTTGAATGGCTGTGATTTTAAACTTACTAGACTGCATGTTTTGACTCTTGATCAGTGATGTGTCTTTGACACATGTTACCTGTTTGTTTTAAATAGTGTCTCTCCAGACTCAATTCATGCATCTCAGAAGTGTGTCTTGTTATTTCAGATAACACATTTCAGTGATGGGTTTGTGGTGAAAGACCCACCTTCCAACACTTTCCGACGCTCTAGGCCAACTGTCTTCTTTGCATGCTAATTTTGTGGTTCTTTGGGATCAATTCTCATGTTGATGACCAGCATAACAGATTGGCAGAACAATTCCTGACCTCACTTGAAGGTTTTACCTTGGAATAACTTTAAATGGAACCCACTCATAAAGCAGGTGACACTTGTGATCTCATATTCTCTAGCCTTTTTACAGTTAGGAATGTCCCTGCACTTAAACTCAGCTGGTCAGACCATGTTTTGTTTTCTTTCAGCATTGTTACCTCTTCCCCTTGCCCTGTGCAGAGTCTGGTTAGAAAAACGTACAGATTGTGGCATAAAATCTCTGAAACACTTTGGGTTGAGATGCTAAAGTCCATCCCTTTTGGATATAATCGAGGTTTAGAATTAGACGCTACCAGGCTCAATAACTGGCTGGTTGATGCACTGGATAAGATCTCTCCTCAAAGAACCCTCACGTCTTATATGTCTAAACCATCTGCACCATGATTTTCTGACTCACTGAAGGCAGAAAAATCCCATTGCAATAGGACAGAGCATAATTGGAGGTTGGCTTACAATATAGAGGCTAAAGCAATATACGAGGCAACGCTGAAAAGCTACCACACCACCATACCGAAAGCTCAAAAATCATTCATTGCCTCTTCCATTTTTGAGGCAGCCAATAAACCTTGTGAAGTTTTCAAAATTGTGAATTCCTTCCTCACTCCCATTGCTACAGTAAATGTTCCCTCCTCTTTGGCTGAGTTATGTCGAGAGCTGTCTGAGTTCTTTTTTGAGAGAGTCTAGAACATTTACAAGCAATTCGTTACGCAGGTCGCTCCATCGCTTAGGGAAGTAGCTCCCATTCAACCTGGCCCTATACTCACAAGGTTTGACCGTATTTCCCTGGAAGACTCAGCTGCAGCACTTGCACTTTGCAAATCTGCCTTTCCTTTGGATCCTTGCCCTCCTGCTATCTTAAATCTTGTCACTGCTGTGGTTAACCCCGTCTTTAATATACTAATGAATACGTCCCTTGAATCTGCAGTGGTTCCTAAAAACTGGAAACAAGGGCTCTTTCTCCCTCTTTTAAAAAAAGCCATTGGCTGACCCAAAAGTCTTAATCAACGATAGGCCAATTTCTCTTCTCCCCACCATTGCTAACATTTTGGAGAAAAGGGTCAAAAGGATGTTATCTCACTTTCTAATCTTCTTTTGCAAAACTCAGTTGTTTTTTGTGCAGATTACAATACAGAGTCTGCCCATCTCAAGGTTTCAGAATTCATTAAGGAAATTCTTGACCGGAGCACAATAGTTATGGTCATGCTTTCGGACCTGTCCTCAGCATTCATTACTGTCTCCTGTGCCATCCTGCTAGACAGACTCGAGAAAATTGGAATTAAAGACCAGGCTCTGCTCTGGCTTAACTCCTTTTTGAAAGACCGTTGTCTAGCAGTCTTCCCGCCTCCTCTCACCTCTTCATCTAAGTCTCTTTAGTGCAGAGTGCCCAAGGGTTCAGCACTCAGCCCCCACCCTTTTTATCATTTATCTGGAGCCTCTGACCAAACTTGCTGTGTCTTGGGGGGGGGGGGGGCAGGTGGTTTCTCATACGAATATCACCCAGCTCCTCCTGGCTTTCCAAAAAATGTGCCAGCAACCTTGAGCTCTTTCAAGCCTTACTTGAAGGCAATAGCGGAATGGATTAATGGAAGCAGTCTGACACTTGAATTTTTAAAAAATGGAGATCTTTTCTTTTTGGCACCAAGTCCGCCCTGGATACTAATGTTTGGTGGTCATCGGAATTAGGTAATCCCCCTCCCTGACGTTGGTGGTGAAGAACATTGGGATAAAACATGACTCCAATCTCACTTTTGAGCCTCAAATTAAGTCTCTCACTGTCGCTTGCATTGTCACTTCGAGGGCTCTTTGGAGGATGCTCCAGTGATTCTGGAGGATTGTTGGAAAACGATTGTTCATGCTTTGGTCACGTCCAAACTGGACTATGCCAATAGCCTGTATTTAGGCCTGCCGACTCCAAGCTTTCACAAACTCTGCTGCAAGCCTAATCCTGAAGATCTCCCTGTGTTCACCAGTTTTTCATCACCTCCGGCATCTTCATTGGCTCCCTGTCATCAAGAGGATTCATCTTTACTCATAAAGGTCCTCTTTACACTAGGAGAAAACTGAAGCCCCATTTGCAAACCAGATCTAATAATCTAAAACTGTTCCAAGTTCCTCGCATTTATAAAGTAAGAAGAGTTGGGCGTTCCTTCACACAACTGGCTCCTAAACCTTGGAATGCCCAGCTAAATTGGTCTGCAGAGCAGCCCTTCTAAATCCTGCTTCAGACAAAGAAACAGACGGCTGCGAGCTCTAGAAATGCCATGGATGGAATTGAATTAAATACAGCAGGATGTCTACTGACAGAAGGGGCGGTCTATTGTCTAGCAAGCAATAGGACATAAACAATAGTGTTTGCCCACATAACCTTCGGTTCCTGGAGGAAATTACAAACAAAAAACACAATGGAACTAGAGGGGATCGAATGTCTATTACTATATCAACCATGACAACATTATTTGTCACAGGAAATAATTTTTAGGTCGAGCCTAGTATCGCAGCGCATGCGCTGCTCACTTTGTACGGCATGCTGTGTTCAGTATAGTGTGAAAGCTTTGTGGAAGCTCCGTCTACTCTCTGCCCATGTTTTTTTACATTGGCTTAGGTCCTAAATGTTGCCTTCCGATTCATTTTAGGCTTGTTTGTCCCTCCTCATGATGGCTATGTCCCCATTTGTAGCCTTCCATGGCTACTGGCCCCTTTTCTTAGAACACTATTTTCTTCCTTGTCTCCCCCCCCACAGTCCGTGACTTCTCTCCCCTCCCCACTGCCCCCCCCACTCCCGATCGTGCCTTCTTGCCCACCCGCAATTCTGTTTCCAATGCAATAGGTCTTGCGTAAATGCGAGTCCTATTGCATTGCAAATGCTTGTTTTTAATGAACTCAAGTCCTTTCGGGGTACAGATGTAGTTATTTCTCTGTTTTATAAGACCCGCCCATGTATTCAAGCTCTGACTAGACGACCTCGAGCACCAGGTGTGCAATTTAAAATGTCGGCCTGTCGCACTTCGGAAAAATGCGGCCAAACTTTCTAGTGCCATAGATAAATGTGGCTGTCCGCCCCGCCTGCACCTCCGGACAGAGCCCCAGGCCGATGTGGGGCTAAAGCTGGTGGTGAGAGCGGAAACTGCCAGCAGAACCATTAGCACACTCCTGGCTTTCCATGGCCCAGGCGGGGGGCACAAGAGAGCTGTCAGTCACAGGGCGAGCATTCACAAAAGACGCACACAGAAGGAGAGGCCCGGCTGCCCTCACCACATGGAGTGTTCCACTCCAAAGAGCAGGTAACCGGAGAGGGCCGCTCTCTCACACACACCTCTCTTCAGGCCTTTGTGGCCTTCACTGGAGTCAACAAGTGTGTGTTTAGTCATGAGAAATGGCTCTGCACGAGGGCTGTTGGGTTATTCTGAACTGAAGCCGAGGGCTGCTAGTGTGTGTTTATAGCTAAGGCCAGGCCGAATCCGTGCCACAGAGCTTCCTGCAAACAATTCAGGGGCATATTAGCAAGAAGCTCATTAACATTATCGCCGTTTTAGAGGCAGGAAATTGCCTTTAAAGCGGCGATAATGGGCTTGATAATATGCGCTATAGAATTCCAATAGAAGCCCAGGTTCTAACCTGGGTTTCTATTGGAATTCTATAGCACATATTATTAAGCCCATTATTGCCGCTTTAGCTGCAGTTTCCTGCCGCTAAAACAGCAATAATTTTAACAAGATTCTTGCTAATATGCCCCTGAGATTTTGGATGACTGTGGCTGTTTGGAGATTTCATCCAGAATTCAGTGTTTTAAATGCAAAAAGAGAAGTGCTGCACCTCATCAAATTGATTGGAGGGGGTTTTGAGGTTCTGGTAGGGGCGTGTCTGATGACGTGGCTGCGAGAGTGGGTCTTGAAGTTCTGGTAGGGGCGTGTCCGGTGAGGTGGCTGCGGGAGTGGGTCTTGAGGTTCTGGTAGGGGCGTGTCTGGTGATGTGGGTCTTGAGGTTCTGGTAGGGGTATGTCTGGTGAGGTGGCTGCGAGAGTGGGTCATGCGATTCTGGTAGGGGTGTGTCTGTTGAGGTGGCTGCGAGAGTGGGTCTTGAGGTTCTGGTAGGGGCCTGTCTGGTGACGTGGCTGTGAGAGGGGGTCTTGAGGTTCTGGTAGGGGTGTGTCTGGTTACGTGGCTGCGAGAGTGGGTCTTGAGGTTCTGGTAGGGGCGTGCCTGGTGACGTGGCTGCGAGAGTGGGTCTTGAGGGTCTGGTAGGGGAGAGTCTGGAGACGTGGCTGCGAGAGTGGGTCTTGAGGTTCTGGTAGGGGAGAGTCTGGTGAGGTGGCTGTGAGAGTGGGTCTTGAGGTTCTGGTAGGGGCGTGTCTGGTGACGTGGCTGCGTGAGTGGGTCTTGAGGTTCTGGTAGGGGCGTGTCTGCTGACGTGGCTGCGAGAGTGGGTCTTGAGGTTCTGGTAGGGGCGTGTCTGGTGACGTGGCTGCGAGAGTGTGTCTTGCGATTCTGGTAGGGGTGTGTCTGTTGAGGTGGCTGAGAGAGTGGGTCTTGAGGGTCTGGTAGGGGAGGTGACGTGGCTGCAAGAGTGGGTCTTGAGGTTCTGGTAGGGGAGAGTCTGGTGAGGTGGCTGCAAGAGTGGATCTTGAGGTTCTGGTAGGGGCGTGTCTGGTGAGGTGGCTGCGAGAGTGGGTCTTGAGGTTCTGGTAGGGGCGTGTCTGGTGACATGGCTGAGAGAGAGGGTCTTGAGGTTCTGGTAGAGGCGTGTCTGGTGACATGGCTGCGAGAGTGGGTCTTGAGGGTCTGGTAGGGGAGAGTCTGGTGACGTGGCTGCGAGAGTGGGTCTTGAGGTTCTGGTAGGAGCGTGTCTGGTGACGTGGCTGCGAGAGTGGGTCTTGAGGTTCTGGTAGGGGCGTGTCTGGTGACATGGCTGAGAGAGTGGTTTGAGGTTCTGGTAGAGGCGTGTCTGGTGACGTGGCTGCGAGAGTGGGTCTTGAGGGTCAGGTAGGGTAGAGTCTGGTGACGTGGCTGCGAGAGTGGGTCTTGAGGTTCTGGTAGGGACGTGTCTGGTGACGTGGCTGCGAGAGTGGGTCTTGAGGTTCTGGTAGGGGTGTGTCTGGTGACATGGCTGCGAGAGTGGGTCTTGAAGTTCTGGTAGGGGTGTGTCTGGTGACGTGGCTGCGAGAGTGGGTCTTGAAGTTCTGGTAGGGGCGTGTCTGGTGACGTGGCTGCGAGAGTGGGTCTTGAGGTTCTGGTAGGGGCCTGTCTGGTGACGTGGCTATGAGAGGGGGTCTTGAGGTTCTGGTAGGGGCGTGTCGGGTGACATGGCTGCGAGAGTGGGTCTCGAGGTTCTGGTAGGGGCGTGTCTGGTGACATGGCTGAGAGAGTGGGTCTTGAGGTTCTGGTAGGGGCGTGTCTGGTGAGGGGGCTGCGAGAGTGGGTCTTGAGGTTCTGGTAGAGGCATGTCTGGTGACGTGGCTGCGAGAGTGGGTTTTGAAGGTCTGGTAGGGGAGAGTCTGGTGAGGGGGCTGCGAGAGTGGGTCTTGAGGTTCTGGTAGGGGCGTGTCTGGTGACATGGCTGCGAGAGTGGGTCTTGAGGTATTCCAGCATTTTCTTCTTCCATGTAGCGCCCTACTGTCCTTCCGCTCATATGTGCAAGGCATAGTTGATTCTTTTTTGCAGCATTTTAAAGAGCAAATTTGGCTCGAGGACATTAAAGTGCTTCTTTACATGAGAAGCAAGAGTTTTACAAGAAAGCATACTTTTTTGTTTTTATGGGATTTGACCTCCCCATGCCCTAAAAACAAAAAAAGTATGCTTTCATGTAGAACTTGTGCTTCTCATGAAAAGCGCAATAATGCCCTCGGTTTAAGTTCACACTATATAAAACTGCATGAGCGGAACCTGGCCGAAGGGCGTCAGGCGCTCTGACAGTATTCCAGCGCTAGATTGCAGATGCAGCCTTACACTCTATTTGACAGCGCAACATTTTCAATGTCGGCAGATCAAGCTGTCAGGCCACATCACATTTAAGAGCTGGAACAAACTGCCTATCGACTGTCTGCATGGGGCATGAACAGGCTCCACTCTGAATGCCTGTGTGTACTCTGCAGTACCTGAGTGTTGTAAAGGAAGATGGGGGCTTGTCAACAAGTAGTCGAGTGGCCAGTCATGTAAGTTATAGAAGAAGGTTTATTAGCTCTTAGTTACAGGCAATCGCCAAGATGGTAAGGAGCAGGTAAATAGTCCCACCAGGAGCAGCATCTTTGCTGCTCAGCCCACACACTCCAACTGACACACAACCATACCAGGCTCTCCAGCACTCCACTACATCCCTAGGCGCTCCAGCATTCCATTGCATCAGGCGCTCCAGCATTCCACTGCATCAGGTGCTCCAGCATTCCATTACATCACCAGGCGCTCCAGCATTCCACTACATAACCAGGCACTACTGCATTCCAGACATCACCAGGCGCACCAGCATTCCATTACATCACCAGGTGCTCCAGCATTCCGCTCCAGCATTCCATTACATCACCAGGCGCTCCAGCATTCCACTACATAACCAGGCACTCCAGCATTCCATTACATCAGCAGGCACACCAGCATTCTATTACATCACCAGCCACTCCAGCATTCCACTACACCACCAGGCACTCCAGCATTCCACACAAAGGCACACCAGCATTCTATTACATAACCAGGCACTCAGGCATTCCATTACATCACCAGGCGCTCCATCATTCCATTACATCACCAGGAGCGCCAGCATTCCACTACATAACCAGGCACTCCAGTATTCCATTACATCACCAGGCGCACCAGCATTCCATTACATCACCAGGTGTTTCAGCATTCCACCACATCACCAGGCGCTCCAGCATTCCACTACATCACCAGTTAGCATGCCACCAACAACACTTGACGTCCCCAGTGAGCAACCTCTCACCAGCCACGACCCGTGGAGGGAGTTTCGTGGGGCGGAGAGGCGGGGCGGGGGAGGGGCAGGGTGGGGGGTGCTAAAAACTGGAGTATGGATAATTGAAGTTAAGTAAACAATTTAGTAAATAAAACGAATTTCGTAGCGCGCCCTGCATCGCAAAATGCGATGCAGGGTGCGCTACGAAATTCGTTTTATTGCTGCCTCTCACCCGAACTCCTCACAAAATACCTGATCTCTCAAGACTCTTCCATGTATTTTGCTAAGCACCGCGGAAAGTCCAATCCAACAAAGTGTATGGGGAGATCAAGGTAACGGAAGAAAATGTAATCAAAGTACACAGTACCTCATGCAGGTGCGCCTGTCACGGAAGAAATACACTGAACAAGCGATGGCAGGCTGGCACGAAGATAATAAAAACAAGCATTTACAATGCAACGGTTTCGCCTTTGGAAAAGTTAGAGCTATTGGCAATGTAAATGACAATGCCATTTATTTATCTGTTTTCAAAACCAACACATAAATACACATTTTGTCATTTACAATGCCAATAGCTCAAACTTTTCCAAAGGCGAAACCGTTGCATTGTAAATGCTTGTTAGCAAATGGTGTCGACAGAACGCTTTTTTTGTCTTATCGTTGACGTCATAGAGCAGTTTGAGTCAGGTCGGATAAAAGAAGTCACATTTAGACACGAAGAGTGAAGCTTTTCAAGTGAAAATATGTTTAAAGGAAGGGGTCGAGCCCGGCGCATGCAGATGAATTCAGCAAGGCAGCCAGCGCTGAAACATGCCAGCAAGTTTAAAATAACAGATTGGTGAATGTCATAAGAGACATGCATAACAGTCACAGATGCTGTGTGCCCTGTAGTGCGGGGGACGCCCATCCCACACGATGGGAGCAGGCGGTTTTGGCAGGAGATACGCCAGGTCGTGGTCAAACATCTTGGCACGAGAGATGCACACTCCTAGCTCGGGTACAATGGTGAGTTTCTTATTTTTCCGATTTAACAAAAGAAGCTCTCAGATGACTGATTGCAATTGTGATTTGAGTGATGTTATTGAATCCGTATGCTCAATATAAAAGATTGCTTTTTGTATGACAGTGTTCCGTGACTGGTAGATATTTATTAACCTCCCTAAAGCATTCATAGCATGCTACTTGCCGACAAGTGTTTCAGCGCCTCGACAGGGGTAGTGAGCGCTATATAAATACAATTACAATAACGTTTTAGCCCTTGGATACAGGCAGCTTTATTTGTCTGTTGACAGAGCTGTTGTTTCCAATAGAGAATATATGCCGAGTAAGCTTTAAGTCTGGCCCTTGTCAAATCCAATTGAACTCCCTTTGGTAGCCGCGCCGGCCGCTCTCAGCCACGTGTGGACATCCGGCTCGTTGTGGACATCCGGCTCGTCGGAGTCTGTGAGGCACAGAAGCGCCAAGCACCCCCAGCGAGCGCCGGGAAGCTGGTGCGCTTCTCTGCACTTGGGACGGCAGGCCAGGGGTGCGCAACTCACTTGGAGATCCCTCGGCGGGGTCGGGTCATCGATGACTCAGTCTCCTCTCCCCGCAATCTTCTTTGGACGAGGCTCCGGCAGCTTCTGAGAAACGACCCGGGTGACGAGGACCAATCAGGTCGCGGCTCTCTCGGCGAGCCCCCAGTGACGTCAGCGGGGTCTTCCCGACGGCAGCCAACCACAGCGCGTCCTCGCTATGACGCGTCGCCGGGAGAACCAATCACAGCGCACTGGGTGGTTCAACTAAAAACCCATGGCGGTTTCACGAAAAAACGTTACAGCGGGAAATCGAGTGATTTTTTTTTATATAATTGAAAAGAAGCAATGATCAGCAAGCGTTCGTAGGAAAGTGCAGCACCTCTTTGGACACGGACGGCGGGAGGGGGGCGGGAGAGGACACGAACGGCAGGAGGGGGCGGGAGAGGACACGAACGGCGGGAGGGGGGCGGGAGAGGACACGGACGGCGGGAGGGGGGCGGGAGAGGACACGAACGGCGGAAGAGGACACGGACGTCAGGAGGGAGGCGGGAAACGTGCACAGGACAGCGAGGGGGGGCGGGGGCGGGGAGGCACACGGAGGGGGGCGGGAATGGACAGCGCATTTGAAATCACTTTCAGTGAAAGGGGAGGGAACGGCAAAAAACGAAACTCCGCCCAGGGAAAAAATCTCGGGAACGCCCCCGAATCTGGTCCGGCCTTGATGGACAGATCCGGCACCCAATGGCTAGCCTCCATTTATGGAGCTAGCCAATGAGAGCCGGGGGACGTTCCCGAAGTCCTTATTGTAAACAAAGGATTTCACCTGCGCCGAAAAGCTGCGCAGAGCGCAGCCTTCGGCAGGCGAAACCCAAAAACGATATTAAGCTGCTTACCAACCAAAAATGGCGGCTCAATTGATGACATGAGGCACTGCTGGAATCAGCCAATGGGCATCCAACAGCCTCCATGTCCTCAGGAGGCTGTGGGTGGAACACTCTGCACTGCTCGTAAACTCAAGCGCAAGTAGCAGCCAGCAGCACCAACCAGACAACGCGCGCTGCGAAGAGCTTGAGCTGAAGCGTGCATCCATTCAAATGTTGCATAGAATATTAGTGCTGCAACAGTAAGTAGACATGCGCTTACAATGATACTGTCAAGCGAGCCCCATTCTTCACAGATGAAAACTGCACACCTCCATGGCATGCTCACGCCCCCAACTGATTCACATCAGGTGGAAGCCAAATTCAGGTGTCTAGAGTCAAGCCCAGTGGCAGCAGGCATAGTGCCAATATCGGCAAACACTCACCCTCCCCATACAGCATATTCACCACCAATATGATGCAGCCCGTTCTCTCCAATTACATGTTGGACTTAACTCCAAATACGCTGCCAGTTCGATTCAACTGAACGCTGGACATTCACTTTAAGTACTGCTGATCAGCTTGCATAACAGATGTTTGAATGCTAGTCCCCTGCAAATGCATTCTAACGTAACATTGCCAGTTTCCCCCTCTGGCATAACTAGCCAAACGCTGTACTACTGTTCATAGGCCTGTGAAAATGCCCTGGACTGCTGACTGTCTGATGTAAATAGACACTGGTGAGCCTGTCAGGTGCATCACTTCCTTACAGGCTTCAATCACTTTTCTTTGTAATTCTCTTAGTTTCTTCCGCAGTTAGTTCATTTCTTGTGCATTTTATATACATATTTTATATTAAAAACAGAGCTGCACCATTTCCCAGTGAAAGGCAACATTTCTCTCCATGTGTTCCCATACTTGGTGTGTCACGCAGTTTGGTGTTTACTTTCCCTCCATGTTAAAGAACAGTAGATGTTTCAGCACCCAGGCTAATGTGCTGCATAGCTAACTACATATAGGGTTCCAAAGGCGAGACCGTTTGCTTTGCAAATGCTTGTTAATCTTTTGTATTCACCATATTCGGTACAGAGTTTGTCATCTCCTATTCAGATATAAAATACATCAAACTTATCAAAAAAAGTAACAATCTTACATTATATTTTTCTATACGTTACGTTGTGGATTCACATATGTTTGCAACAAAGGGGCTATTGTCCGCCAAGTTTAAATATACAATCCACCTCTTAAGGTGTCTTAAGTGAAACAATAAGTCTTCTAAGAAGGTGCCCAAAAATGGGTCAAGAAAATGGAGTTAAAGAGATTGGAGCTGATTATCCAAAAATCAATTGTGTAAACTGTCACCGTCCCCCGCATCCGTAGAGTAACCACCGGCGTCAGATCGTTCTCCCACCTCGCCGCCAAGACCTGGAACTTCCTCCCCATCCTCCTACGGCAGACCCAGGACCTGCTAACCTTCAGGAGGCTACTCAAGACCTGGCTATTCGAGCAGTAGCAGCGCCCCGCCCACTTCCAGCACCTTGAGACCCTCAAAGGTGAGTAGTGCGCTTTACAAATGTTCTGATTGATTGATTGATTGTGCGCAGACTTACCATGCAAAGGGTAAAATGTAGGAATTACGGTTTGTTCATTCTTTGACAATCCCCACATGATCTCCTGTCTTGCGAGAGCTTATATGTTATTACTGTGGGTGTTACTGTAGAGAGTGGCCAACCGTGTTTATAGCGTAGACGTTAGACTGACCGGTAATTAGGCACTGCAACAATGCCTCCTTTTGTTACATCGATCAGGGATGTACCCGGGTGAGATTAGGGGTTTATTCCAATTCCCATTGTGCAGCAACAACAGCGATTGAGTTATTAAAAACACTTCAAATAGTGAAAAACAACATTTTAAACTGAGGCCATATACTGCGTTTTAGGGACACTTAAAACTTGTTTCCTGCCATTCAAATGTGTTGACAACACTCTTCCTTCTTGCTCAGTGTAGTTGTCACCATTAAATTGTAGGCAATTTAAATTAAAAAGAAAACTATCTATGTGGGTTGCCTTAGTGTAGTGCCTTAAAGGTGCATTAAAACACAACCACTCAACACCATTAGCAATCTAACAAAGCAGACCCACGGTATTTCCCCGTGGCATGGCAAGGGTGCACTGGGCACTACTGCACCCTTGAAAATGCCCCCCGCCATCACTTTGTTGGGTAGTTAAAAAAACAAAAAAACTTGAAGCCCAGAGGACAACTCCGTGCCCTGGGTTCTGGAGCCACTGTTCCTGCTGTGACATTGATAACCAAGCATCTGGTAGAGGAACCCAGAAACAAGGGAACCTTTGTCAGCAAGGAGCAAGACATCAGCAGCTGAACCAGCCTGTTAATATCTGTGACATTTCTAAACATTATATTCTCAGGAGGCCCTTTACTTGAGTCATTTTCTGGTTAACTTGTTAATTAGAGGTCATTAGTGTGAGAATAACACCCATGGGTTATGTTGCTGAAAGCATTCATTAATAGGCACCTAATAGCTAAAGAACAGCGAAGCAAAACAAAATTACTGAAAACAACCCGTGATGAAATACTGGACATTTAAAGAATGCGCCCAGGGCAGGCCATGAACTAGGCATATGCATAGTACCATGGCTTCATAACACTCATACAGCCTCCCCAGCCTCCTTCTCCTGCTAAACAATCGCCAGTACACAACAAGCACTGACAAAGCCTATAGGTCTTGCCTATGGAAGAGCTATTGGCTTTGGCAAAGTGTTTTAGCCATTATGTACACCAGTGTGGCTGTTGTTCAGCATGGCTAAAGCTAGTTGTGTACAGTGGGGTGGAGTAAATTTGGGTAGAGTGGAATGGGGTAGATTGGCATAGAGTGGAGTGTGGTAGAATGGAGTGGGATACATTGGGAAAGATTCTAGTGGGGTAGATTGGAGTGGGGAAGCTGGCTAGAGTAGTGTGATAGTTTGGAGTAGGGTAGGTTGTAGTGGTGTGGGATATTTTGAGATAGATTGGAGCGGTGTAAATTGAAATGGGGTAAACTGGGGAGGAGTGGGGTATATTGGGGTGAAGTGGGGTAGGTTTGAATGGAAAGAATTAGATTGGGGTGGAGTGGGTTAGATGGGATTGGAGTGGGGTAGATTTGGGTGGCATGTGATTGGAGTGAAGTAGGGTAGATTTGGGTGCCATACAGTAGATTGAATTGGAGTATATTTGGGTGACATGTGGCAGATTGGAGTGGAGTAGACTGGAGTGAAGTTGAGATTGGAGTGAGAATTGGGGTAAGAGTCGGTTAAATTGGGGAGGGGAAAATTGGGGTGGGGTAGATTGAGGTGGATTGGGGTGTGGTTGAGAATTGGGGTGGTGTGGGGTGAATTGGGATAGATTGTAGCAGATTGGGGTAGATTGTAACAGGGCAGATTAGGTTTGATTGTAGCAAAGTAGGGTGAGGTAGATTGGGGTATAGAGGAGTATTGTGTAATGGAGTGGACTATCGTAGAATGGAGTAGCATGGTGTAGTATGCATGGTGTGGTAACACACTGCCATTTGACAACACAGTTCAATTGAAATTACCATTACATTTGCACCGAAATACGGGTTAACTGCACAGAAACGATATTGTGTCCAAATGTCATCACCTAGTATACTGATGTGTTTTGATCGTATTCAAATATTTGGGTCCACCACACTTCAGAACCACAATAAATGTGCTTCCTTTGTACTAATTCTGATATATTCTGAAACATCAGCCCAGTTCCTTTTATTTTGTGTGTGCTACAGAAAACAACTATCTGCATCCTCCTTTCTTACATGGATACTCAGCAGGATTGTCACATCCATTTTTTCTCTTTGAAGTCAGGGAAAGAAAAGTGAACAGCAAGCTGCCTCAGAAGAGAGAGCTTGACATTTGACCTCTGCCTTTGAATACACAACAAATATGACAAGATAAGCACAATATTTTAAGCCCTTTTTACAGAAAACAAGTTCATGGAAGAATCCAATAAACAAGGTTTGGGCAACGAGAATACGAACCCAAACTGGACAGCCTAAAACAAATAAAGCCAGCAAATGCAAAAGCCTGAAAATGTGAGTTACAAACAGTAGCGATTGCTACCGATTGAGAGTGGTGGAGTGGGGGGGGGGGTGCAGGATATAACAAAATAACAAAAACACTTACCTGGGGCACCCGGCTGCAGGAAGCACCCGGGCTCCCAGGCTCCCTGTAGCCAATCACAATGCTGCAATCCAGCATTCTGATTGGTCTGAGCGCCGAACCATGGTGCTCAGACTGGGAATGGTAGGCTTTGCGTGTTCCTCACCAGGTTGTGTAAAACAAGCCTGGTGGGAAAGATGCAAAGTGCACAGGACTGTTTGGCCGGCCCGAGAGGGCCGGCAAAGCATTCATGCGCGCTTAAGGAGTGCAAACCACACCTCTCCCTGCTCTGGCCAGGCCTGCCCCGCCGAGAGCCACTCACTTCAATAGGAAAAATAAGATGATAATATTGATACGTTATTATCATCTTATTTTTTTTCCTATTGAAGTCAGTGGAGTGACACTCCTCCAACTTAGCGGAGGAGAAGCCACTGGTTACAAACCACAAAGCCAATGGTCATCTTTCTGAATGTCCCAAGATGTCTTTGGCAAACCAGACAGCTGTGCTGTCTGGAAGACTTCGACCTAAAAAGCAGTAAGTCTGCTGTGATGTAAAATGGCTGATTTATGCACCAACATTTGAATTGGGCTTTTTTTTCTTTTTACTGTCCATTCAGCTGTGCCCTGCTGGTTAACTATTTTTGCAATTTTACATAGCAAATTCGTGGCTTAAAGAATCAGAGCTCTTTAGATGAGAACCAGACATTAAGCATTTTTTTCAACACTAGTAGGTTAAGTCATTTGTCCAGAATGTGTATGTAATGTTATGTGCATTAGTATGGCTCACACCTCACCCGGAAAGGTATCCTTGCACCAAAAGAAAGACAATGCAGTCCTGGCTGGGGCCTTTTGAAATAGCCAGGTTTTCAGTTTCTTGTGAAATTGAAGTACTCTGTGGCAGCTCTGATGTAGGGCTTTGGGAGCCAGGTACGAGAAAGCGTGTCTGCAGGCTCAGGCTTTTCAGATGCGGGGGACATGGGTGAGTAAGACTTCTGTAAGTCTTAATTCTTTTATTCAAAATAATCACATCTTTTATTGAAAATAATCAGATCATGCGGGCAGATGTATCAAGCATTTTTGCGAACGCAAAAATTGCTTTTCCGATGCAGCAAACCTAATTTTGTGATTTGGTAGATTGTTACCGAATCGCAAAATGGGTTTGTGATTCGGTATTAGGAAGGGTCGTGTTTAGGCCGTCCCTTCCTTTTACCGAATCGCATTGGTATGCATGAATGTTTTCTGACCGCAATTGCGGTTGCAAAATATTCGCATTTTACCACCTACTTCAAGTTGGTGGTAACCCATTCGCAAATGGGAAGGGGTCCCCAAGTGACCCCTTCCCCTTTGTGAATGTTTGTAAAACTATTTTTAAGAGCAGGCTGTGGTCCCATGGACCACTGCCTGCTCTTAAAAAATTTAAAGAAAACTTTTCATTTTTCGTTTTGTAAAGCATCTTGTTTTCCTTTAAGGAAAAAGGGCTGATTTACACAATAAGATTGCTTTATTGAAAAGCAATCACTGACATGGTGCTCTGCTGATCTTAGCAGGCCACCATCCCAGTGCTTTGTGCAATTCCTAGGGGGTCGCAAATTGCGACCTACCTCATTAATATTCATGAGGTAGGTCATTTGTGACCCCCTAGGAATTGCAAAAGGTGTACTAACACCTTCATACATAGTATTTTGCAATTTTTAATTGCGAATCGCTAAATGCTAGCTACATACATCTGGCCCCTTATCTTTCTGAGCCAAGAGATCGTCATTGTAGAAATAGTTCTATACAAAATTACTTTCTTGTGTTTCAGGACAACAGGGCCAACGTGTGTTGCATCATCAGGGCCATAACGTTGATTACAAAAACCATAAATCTATGTTTGGATTGACCACATTAACAAATAAAAAACATTGCTCAAACCAGTTAAGATAGAAAGCAGGCCCGGACTGGCCTTTGCGGGCACCGGGGCAATCTCCGGGTGCGCCGCAAGGGTGGGGCCGGTTTTGGGCCCCTGGGGGCCGTTTTTGTTACAGGGCCGTTTATGCAGCATAGCTGCAAAATCGGCCCTGCAACAAAATCGTCCGAAAACCGTCAGACCTCTCCCCAAGGGCCGGCCGAGCACTTTGCCGGGCCGGTTTTGGTTCCCAGTCGGGCCCTAATAGAAAGTAAGAAGAGAAAAAAATGATACAAACAACGAATTAAATATCCAAAATCACAAATACACTGAACAATAATATAATCCAAGCAATCAAAAAATGATGACAATCACAAAGGTGCGAATGATAATAACAGATGAAAGTAACATCCAGTGTACCCACGTGCAATTAAAAGTGTGAATTTGTATCAGAATGCAGAATGTACAGAGAACACCAACGCTGATACCTGAGAGTTGTTAATTCATCAATCAATGCCATCAACGAATAGAAAGAAGAACACCCAAATTTATAAGAAACGAAGACCTAAGTGCAATAAACACAGATGGTAAACAGTAAAAAAAGGAATCTAAACGAAGGACAAAAGTATAGAAAAAGGAGAAGGAAAGCCTGACAGTGTATTTTCCTGGCTGAAAAGGAAAAATCATTCTACAAATGTTTTGAAATAAAGATGAATATCAAATAAAACCTAGTTGGGACACAAAACCTGTCACACAAATAATTTTCAGGTGGAAAAAAGTGTCACACTCCAATTGGAAATACGTTAATCAATCTGAAAACAAGTGTAGCAAACAAAGAACCTGAATATAATCACTCGTTGAAACACTTCAAATATAAAGTAGAGCAGCAATCCGGCCCTTATGTTATATCGGTGGTTCTGTTACTTTTATCATGGGTGTGAACCTGGGTCCATATGTTCTCAATGGTATTTGGAGAGACACAATTCTTCTGTGTACTAGCTAGCGTGAGGTCCGGTCTTGGGGGTGGTGATAGTTTTGAGTGGGGCCAGAGAGTCTGAGCAGGAGGGGATCCAGAGAAGTTGGTGCATATCGGCTCAAGAAGGTGAACGGTAGTGTGTGAGGGGTTCTTCACTTGATAAGTCTGAGTGTGCTTAGGTCTTCCAGGAGGTAGTTGTGTTTTTTTGTTTGTTTTGGTCTTCCAGATGAAAATTGAGGTCACCAATGATCATAAAGGAGCTAGAGTTGAGCTCCAGTGAGGAAATGAAGTGTTATGTTGGTGTTTCTGGAGTTGGATTTTAGGCCAGGAGGTCGGCAGTGCAGACCCTCCTACCTCAGGAGTTGATGGAGATGTGTGGAGCTTGAAGGCCAGGTGTTCAGAAGGTCACTGGAATTAGTTTTTTTGAATTTGTTGAGGTGATGTAGCAGTTGTATGTATTCACTATAGCTGATGGCTATTCCTCCACCGGGTTTGCAGGTTCTGTTCTGTATTGCAATCTTAAGGCCGGGGTGATAGCTGCGGCAATGTCAAGTGCTGAATAAGGGGTGAGCTGGTTTTAAATCAGGAAAAGAAGGTTGGGTGAAAGGTCGTAGAGAAGGTCCCATACTTCGATGGTGTGTCTAACAATCACGCGAGTGTTGAGGAGTAGCCGTTTGGGTCGGGTGTGAGAAGTGTGTGGGGTGTTGTGTAGGGTGCAAGTGTGATCACGGGGAGAGGAGGAGTGGTGGGCAGGTGATTTTGAAACGGGGCAGGCAGGAGAAATGGCATGTGGTGCAGGTAAACGCACCTTCAATGTTGGAGGGGGAGGCTACGCAGCTAAACTGAAGGGCTTCCTGTGTGCAGTCTACAAGGGTCAGTGGGCAAATAGCATCTGGGATTTTGGTGAGTTGGAGGAAGCCCAGGGTTCCTGGCGCTGCACACAGGAGTGGGAGTGTTCGGGTGAAGACGGGCTTGCCTTTGGCATGTCTTTAGTGGCCCAATAGCAAAATAATGGGACCCCCTCTAAGACTTACTTTGGGCCAGGGAAAAGAGAGGAAAAAATAAGCAAAGTACAGAGAAATTCCCCTGTGGCCTTATATTTTCATATGTGACATAGTTCAGACTATAATTTTTCATTAATAGAATCCCTTTTAGACACACAAATTACATAAAACCTATATTTCGTTAATTTATTTTATTCATTTACTTTTTTGCACATGAAATACTTTCATTTTTTACTTTTTTGTTGAGCATTTTCATTATATAAACATTTAATAAATACTGTACATAATTCAAGTATCAAAAAAAGATATAAACAATATTTAGAAAAAACCCTATTATCCACACATACAAAAACAATCACTCTCTATTCATACATACTTGATACTGTTACCCACACAACATACAATTCAACCAAACATATTCTGTGTTTGAGGTAGTCCAGATGGCTTAGAGGACTAAGTACGCCAGGTCTACGCGTTTCGGTGGGTTGACACCACCTTCCTCAGGACCAACAGATTTTCTCCCTTTGACTCTTGTGGAGATAGGGTTTCTATAATATCTCAGGAAAGATATTAATCAGGGGTACAGGTGTCGCTTGAAGGCTTCAATACGGTCAATGGGTGGAGGATATATTGTATCCTGATATCAAAAAGCGTCAGAGATATCACTTTAGGGTCTGCTTCTTTCTATGATTTCTTTATTTTAATAATGTAAGAACGAGATCTTTGTAACCTCATCAGAAGTTCATTAAGGGTCAAAAGGAGGTTGCAGAGGCGTTGTCGTGTTTATAAATTAATATCCTGTGTCCTCACCGTAAGGCTTTCTCAATGAGGCCGCCTTCCCTTTGTATGTTTTTCCTTTTTTCTTCTTTTATACCCGTCCTATTCCTCTGGTTTATCAATTTAGAGTCCTTTTCTTCATTCTGTCCAGAGTCGTCATGCTCCGCCACGTACCGCAACACCTAGTCTGTACTTTAGTGGCCCAATAAGCACATATGAGCTGGGGCTGCTATTTAATAGGTCCAGGAGGGGGTGCAGCGAGTGGACAGGATGGAGTAGGAACAAGTGGTAGGTAAGCAGGTGAGTGTACGATATGAGTAAAAAGGTGGCAAAGCCAAAGAGGAGTGAAAGCGTGTGAAAGGGGGGAAACATGAAAAAGAGAACGTTGGAGAGAATCGAGATGTGTGGGAAAAAATAAAAATGAGAGGGAAAAATGAAACTGGCAGAGCGCATGAAGGGAAAAAGGCGAGAAAGGATGCAAGAGAATGGTCAAAGCGCGGGCAGACAGGCAAAAAGAGGCAAACAAGTCAAAACAAGAACAATTGATGTACAGAAAGGGGCAAAAGCTGGAAAATACTGTCAAAAGGCAAAAAGTTGTCATTTTTATAGTTTTCTATTCCCTCTTGCACTAACTGAAAGCAAGAGTGACAGAACATGAGTGAATGGAAAACAAACAAAAAAGACAAACGGGCAAAAAGGCATAAGAGCTCGAAAAGAATGTCAGATTAACAGCACAGGTGTGAATGGAAAACGGGCCAATAGGCAGAAAGGTCAAAAGGTGAGAGCAGCAAGAGCAAAGCGAGAGTGAGAGAGAATGCAAACAGAAGAGAGAGTCAAGAGAGCAGGGCTCGGAGCCTTAGTGCAGTTTGGTGATGAGGCGGGTTCGAAAGAGCACAGGATCGGACACAGGTAAAGCTGGCAGGCAGGGCCAGGCCGCGCCTACTTCATCACAGGATGTTGAGCAGACAGTCAAAAGTAAACGTTGCATCCCAGTTTCAAAGTAGACAGCCCCAACCCTGGACCGGCTTTAGCCCTGCGGCAAGAGTCTTTTTTGGCGCTTAAGCTCTTCTCATAGTTCACTCACACTCCGCTCTTCGTAGCAGGCACAGTATCCCTCTGTGCTACTTTATGATGAGGAAAAACTGACACCAGCCAAAATTCCGACCTCTCACCAGCAGTAACATTAATCACCAGAGTTATTTTGACCTTTTTATTGTTGCCTGACAACTGCTGCATGCACAAGAAAGTTAACATGCATTTAAACCCTTAAGCTATTTTTAAACACAGCGCCTCCACCAAAGCCAGTGCCAGGTGCGGCTGCACCGGTCGCACCGCCCTAACACTGGCTCTAGCCTAACAAGTAGCCCACTTCTCCGCCCTGTTTGCCCAGCATGTCTTTGTTAGTCACCCTCCTAGGCAAGTCACTCACTTTTATGGACTGACCCGAGATATGTTGCTTTCAAGAGACCCACTTGAACATGGTTGTTTCTACCTCCAGGGAGCTGCTTGGGCCTGGACATTACGATGTAAATGAAAACACAACAACACTGACGGATGAAAACAACCCATAGTGTTCTGCTATTCGTTGTAGTTGTTTCAAAAAAGGATGGAACACCTTGTACTTTTAAATACAAGACGCAGAAAACCAAAATCATGTATTGTTCTTGCATCTGGCTGGATCATAATATAAGAATGTGCTTCAAGGAAGTAGAATTTCTCTATTGTTTACTCGTCAATGAGCCATAATTAGAAAAGCCAAAGAAGTTTGTTTTTAATATGATAATGCATGCATCAGTGAAGACTAGTTTTGCTGTATCTGTGTGCAACTGGCCTGGTCTGGGCCTCCTATGTTGTGTTTGCTCCACAAGCTTGAGTATCTTAAACAGGACACAGACAGAGGAGGCACAGAAGGAGGCTGGTGCAGAGACAAAGCACAAGTAGTCAGCGCAGTTGTATGACAGATCCACGCATGCCATTTCAATGGATGCCTTAACAACACAGTTGTTACAACACATTAGTCTTTACTATGCATGTCTTTACCACGAAAATGTAAGTATGTAGCAGGTAAATTTAAAGCCTTTATATATACATGGATATGTGTGTATGTATCTGTATGTATATGTAAATTAAATAATATATATATATCCACGGAAAAAAACAAAGGTTACAGGGACATTATAGCTGGGCTCAGATTTCAATTGAACAAAATCATAAAAATTCAGCAGTTATAGTTACCTGAAGTAACTATAACTTGTGCCCCCACAATGCACTGCTTATGACTGCACATATTATTACATCAAGTATTACATGGTCAGTGGCATCACTCATGACATCACTGATTACATCATCCAGTGATTGTGTTATCTAAACGTTTGAATGTTAAACATATAGACTAAAGTGCCACAAAAGTTAAATTAGTATACTTTCTGTACTACTGAGTACTTCACCTTTATAACATAAATTATGTGAGTGTCTGTGTGTATCCGTGTGTGAGTGGGTGTCTGAGTGCCTGTATGAGTGTGTGAATGACTGTGTGGATGTATACATGGGTGTGTGAGTAGCTGTGTGGGTGAGTATATGGCTGGGAGAGTGGTTGTATGGGAGAGTGACTACTTGTATGAGTGGCTATATGGGTGAATGAGTGGCTGTATGAGTGAGTGGGTGAGTTAGTTGATGTATGGGTTGTATGAGTGCCTGTATGGGTGACTGACTGCATGATGGATGTGAGTAGTTGTATGAATCTGTGAATGGCTATGTGAGTGGTTGTGTGAGTGGGTGTATGCAAGGCTGTATTGGGGTGTGAGTGGTTCTATGGATGATGTCATCAGTAATGTAATTTGAGATGTCATCAGTGATGTCACTGACCATGTCATGAGTGATGTAATATGTGAGGTCATAAGCTGTGCATTGGTGGGGCATAAGTTACAGTTAGAGCAGGTAACTATAACTGCTGAATTTCTATGTTTTTGTACGATTGAAATCTGAATCTAACTATAATGTCCCCGTAACCTTAGGAATTCACTAAAAATCAAAGTTATTGTAAATGTTTACAATTTTTTGTGAATAATATTTCAAAGCGGGTGCTTGTATAGGTTGATAAGTGGATGTGAGTGCCTTAGTGGATGTGTGAGTGGGTGTGTCAGTGACTGTTTGAGTGTCTGTATGAAGACAACAAGAAAGAAACCACTAGTCTCAGACACTGCAGATCAGCTTCCACTCCAATGCATTGATATGAAGTAAGGATTTCAGATTGTTTTTCAACATGGACTACAAGAGGGAATACACTTAGTTTGTGTTCGCTAAATCCAAGAAATTAGAATAATTTGTGATTTACAAAAGTGGAGTTTCAGCTAGGGCACGTGTTATGTGTGTATTTGTAACTGCTTCCCATTGACGTTCAATTTGTATGTAAAGAGTATCTGCGCCATAATGAAAGGAGATTTTCTCCAAGAAGAATCCACAGTTTCTTCATAAATGAATACCTAGCTGCGTTGGGTAAATATCTAGAAAATACTCGACCTTGTGCTCCGTAAATGTACTTGTAGTGTAATGTCTGCAGTGACATTGTGTGCATGTCTTTTTAAAGATTTGTTTTCAAATTTACATGTCCTTGTTGACATTTGCAGAACCTGCTGTTTAAAAAAAATATTTATGTTCGCAAATCCTTTTTCAAACTGTCGCGATACATAACTTCTGGTGCTGTGGTAATTTCGCAAAACCAGCGTGATTTGTTTCAAACACTTAAAATGATATGTAATGGTATTACAATTTATATTTGAGGTAAGTGGTTTCATAATATTATGTTTTAATTTAATTAGTCATAAGTGTTATAATGTTACACACATGATTTATTATATATTTCGGTATTTGCTGTGAATTCATCACGACATCTTCGTGAATCCTATGTGACACATGAATTATGGAATATGATTGGTTGAAATAGTTTCCATGTTTATGTAGAGGAAGTACCCTCCCACTTTTTTTAACTTCTGGGTGTAGTTGTGTTGTTCGACGCCTCTCAGTACAGCTTCACTTTCCTGATTTTTTGGGGTGGCATTTTTGCATTTTAAAAATGGCAGCCTCTACATCCAGCCAGGCATCCAACACAGAAGACCACAGTATTTAGGCTGAGGAGGAACAGCTGCCAAAAAGAAGAGAAATCATAGCTTGGGCCTTCTTTACTATCCCTTCTGGGAAAAAAAGTGTTGCGAACAAGTGCAGTAAAAGCTGTGTTCTAAAATCCTATCAAGAGGTGCGGCTAAGAAATAATCGTGGGACCACCGCCATGCTCAAGGATCTGCAAACTATTCACCCCACCGATCTCTTCCAGGAAGAAAAACAAAGAGAAGCAGCATAATGACCTGCTAAGGGGGGGTTAGTTGTCGGAGGACACCATTGCTATTCCTGGAACTGAAACCCTTCCTGCTGTAATCCCAGACTTGGCAGATATGGGAACTTGGTGCAGGTAGCGCAATACAGTTTTGCTGTGGAGAGCAGTCTTTTTCTGCTATTCTTGAAGCAAAGAGGTTTCATTTTCCGAGTTGCTTATTTTAAAATGAAAAAATACATTGCAAAAAATAAAAGAAACTTAAAAAAAAGCAAACAAAAAACAAGTTAAAAAAGAGCCACCTTATCTGGTTTAAAGAAAGAATAACTATGTTTTTTGTTGGTATGTCAATGTAAACACCTGTCAGTATATGTCCATGTATGTTTATGTTTAAATGTCTGTATTAGTCACTGTATGTGGGTGAGTGAGAGGGTGTGTAAGAGGTTGTATGGCTGAGAGGGTGTGTGAGTGGGTGTATGGGTGGGTAAGGGAGTTTGTGAGTGGCTGTATAGAAAAGCAAGTTTGTTTGTGAGTGCATGTATAGGTGAGTGAGTAGTCAGTGAGTGCCTAAAGGGGTGACTGAGTGGATGTGTAAGTGGTTGCATGGGTGAGTGGCTGTATGAAGGGTTATATGAGTGAGTAACAGTCTGTGAGTGGTTTGATGGGTGACTGTGTGGGTGTCTAAGTAGATGTATGGGTGAGTGCATGAGTGGTTGTATGAGTGGGTGACTGTATGGCTGAGTGAATGGGTATGTGAGTGGCGGTATGGTTGAGTTAGTGACTGTGTGGCTAAGTGAGTGTGTGTGTCTGTGTGTATTGTGAGTGGGAGTGTGCATGCATGGTTGTATGGTTCAGTGGCTGCATGAGTGTCTATGGGTGAGTGACTTTGTCAGGGATTGTATGAGCAACTGTGTGTGATTGGCTGTATGGGTCTCAGTGGGTGTGAGAGTGGGTGTATGAGTTAGTAAGAGGATGCATGAGTGGTTGTATGGGTGAGTAGCTGCATCAGTGTCTGTATGGGTGGGTGAGTCTGTGTGACTGTATGATCGACTGAGTTACTGGCTGTATAACTGAGTGGGTTTATTGGTGAGTGAGTGGCTGTATGGGTTCGTGAGTGGGTTCGTGAGTGGTTGCATGGGTGAGTGAGTGGCTATATGAGTGAATGAGTGGGTGTCTTGTAGAAATCAAAAATCCACTTCTCAGGGGTTCCACTGATACTTAGTACTTTTAAACCCACAAAGAAGAACTTGACACATAAGCTGGAATATAAAAGTACATTTTTATTAACCTCAAATGAGTGAGACTACGTCACACAGAAGCCTTAGCAACTGAATGAGGCAGTCTGCTAGAATGGTCTTACTTCATGTCTTATATACTCTTTATCCTGCCCCAGGCATGTTAGGGAGTTGTACCAATTGCATTCCTAAACAAATGGAAAATCTGGAGGGTCAGCAGGTGAGTAGCCTTTGGGGTTTTAGCAGGATATGGGCAAAACATTATAATTACATAGTTCACAAAGGTTAATCTGATTTAGATGGCACTGCAGGGCATGGCATGATTACATGTACAGTATCTCAACCCAAAAGTTAATCATTATGAATGTCCCAAATTCAACCTCCAAAAGCCGGACAAACCTATAATTGAAAGCATAACCCATGTAATGAAGAAACATAAAAAGAAACAGTAACAGATGATGAACAAGATAAGGCATGTGCAAGGAAACTAAAAGTTAACGATGTCCTGAACATTGATTGGCAATCTCAGACAAAGATCGATCAGGGAAATTGGCTTTGCGAGGTCAGTTTCAGGTGAAGAGGTCAGTTTCTTACAGTTCATTTCAGAGTCAAAAAGAAACCTTAGTTAATGTATACATGAACTAAGAAGACCAGGCCACTTTATTCGCCAGGCTACCTTCACAGGCCTACGTGAGGGCAACACAAAATGGTGGCACAGAACAAAATGGAGTCAGACTCGAGAATTACAGAACCTCAGACCTCCTTTTGCCATTACGTAGGCAATAACCTAAGACTCATGTTAATCTGAATCTAGGTCTATATTGATATTCATTAGGTCGTCAAGGTGTTGCTGTAACATCATCTTATTATTCTCTACTTCTCTCGGGACAGGTCTCCGAACACACATAGTAGCACAAAGACTCACTTCTGGTGGACCATTTTTGGATGCTAGAGGCAGAGCCACTTCCTCTTCCATCGCAATTCATTCAAATGAGAACTCAATTAACATTTACTTTATACAATTGCACTGGAATCGCTTGTGCAACTGTGCCCAAAGTCCATTCAAAGCCTCTCTGGCAGGCTTCTATCATCCATCAAATCTGCTTCCATTGTCTTCTTCCGCATTGGGCCTCTCGATTCAGGCCTCTTCATGAAAATAGTACTGCTTAGTTGGAGTGCCCTCCTGGCAAACACTCACAGCTCACTCGAAAGTCTCAATGTCTCAAGGCAGTGCACCAATATATCTCCTCTGCGGCAGGCACTACAGATAGTGTGCTCTTCATTGATCATGGGCACAGATCATCTCGTGCAGACCCAAGTACTATTAATTTGAAAAGAGCAACAGACTTTCACGCTCAGCAGCACTTTCAGGCTCCAACACTCATTATTTAGTGTCAGAGGATGCTCAAGCTGCTCTTTCATGGACACCATAATATAGTGCCGTATATCCTCCGGTGCACTGCCTGCCGTTGGAGCAAAGAAAAAGAGGTGGTAGCCAAAAAGTCAGGCCAAGGGGCTCAAGGGACCGCACACTGTCAGAGGTTACCAGCACATGACAGGTAGAAGACTCAAGCCTCAATTCCTTCGCTCTTTTGCACTGAAACTCTGGTTCTGTGGCAAAACCAGCTCCTCCTTCTTTTCTGATGTTCAACGCCTTCTGATGAAGCAAGCACAATACTTTGAAGATACCACTGATGGCACGCTGGCGATCGCTGTCCAGCCTTGCTACTTTCTGGGTGCTGGGACTGTAGGGCCAAGACGTCTGCCATTCATCTGCAGCTGTCACTGATGGGAATTAGGCTTATCAGCGTTCTGCAGGTCATAACTAAATCCCGCAGAACCTAGTGACATAGGAAATGTAACACAGTTGTTAGTTTCCTTCAATTCAGTACAAAAACAGTTCAGTGTTTTAACAAGGGGACTGCAAGCAAGTGGCCTGCAATCTTCAAAGGAATGGCCATACGCCATGGGACTATTGTGATCTAAAATACACTGTCATTCTCTTAGAATACAAAGACAAAGGCAGTAGGCAAAACAGTGCCTCTAGCCTCTTCAATTGGGTTTCCATGTGAGAGCATATCCTCTACCATCTAAGGGTAGATAGCTACATGGGAATTCTATCTGAATGGATGTCCTCGCACATAGTGGCATCGTCTAATGGGGTAAACACATTTTTTTTTCTCTAAATGATTACATGTAGGTGTTCCTAAATTCCTTATCTAGAACACCTCAAAAGAGAAATCACATAATACAGATTATCAGGGACATGTAGATACCTCCCTTTAATAATTGTGCATCAGGTGGACTATGCAATACAAAAGCTAATGATAAAAAATGTGGAAACAAAAGACAAGAACTAGAGAGTCCTAGTATTTCCATGATTAGAACACATCTGATCCACCAAAAATTAAAGCAGCAGGAAAAAGAAACTAAAAACCAAATTAGAATAGGCATTGAATCTGTCATATTAAAAAAAACGTCAGGTGTCTCCTATTGAGATGGAAAACTTGTCTTAGTATAGTATTGAGTCAGTTAACCAGTCTATCACTACCCTGACAGTCAGACTGGAAAACATCGAAGTAGGCCTAAAGAAAATTCTTGAAAACCGGTCTGGTCATACAAAAGGGAATTATACATAATATGGGGTCCCTGGTACATCACTGCAGTCTGGAAGTGTGAGCCTGAACAATACACCAACAATAATAAATGGGCTGACTAGTGAAAGGAATACGGAAAAAGGGAAATGGGACTAGGACACAGCTAAAATCCCCAATAACTAGACACAATGCGACATTGATCAAGGGGAGAAGCGGCAAAAGAAAAATCTATAGGAAGGACAAGAAATTACTTGGGTGATAGTCAGGCATGTGACACAACACCAAGAGTACGGGTGATACACAAAAGGCCAAAGTTACACAAATGTTAACTCTACCGCTGGCCGCTACACCATATACGGTAATCTCGGCTACTGTTCCAGTTCCTTTTTCAGGGAAAAAATGAAGCTTGGTTCCCTTTGAGGAACAAAGCCATATACTATTTAGGAAGCAGAACATGATTAACTAATGCAATATAGAAATTAGGTCACCTTGTAGAAGAGTCACAGATCTATAATTTCATCCTTAGGTCCAATCAAGGAAACATAAATCTAGGGCTGCCTGTTCCTTGAGGGAAGGGGCAGTAATGTGACTGACTGCAGGTGACACACTTTGATCCTGTATATCTCTTTTATTTTACTTCAATACTATTATGGCCAAATTTGACATTCACTGGTGAAGTGTTGTCTGTCTTGTTCACAGCATGAAAATATCATATCTGTGAAATTTATTGTCAGAGCAAATTCACCCAACTGTTGCTCAAAGATATACATCATCATGACATCCCCTCGCAACACAGGAAAACTTGTAATAGTATCAGAAGCAACAACATAAAACAAAACCATACATAAAATAAAAAAACACACATATCAAGCCATCAGATATACGTGCTGTATACCAAGCACAAAAAGCATAGACAAATTACAATAGCACATGTAAATGAGCAGTGACGCACGCACTTCATGCACTGTGAACCTGCAGCCCAAAACCCAATATTCGGGCCTGCTTAATTTGTCAGGCTTAAAATCAAAATTACACCAAAATTACACTTTCTTTTACTTTCCCTCCTTTTGACAGCAGATCACCAGTTAGTGGAGATCGGCTGTCAAATACAACTTACTGTGTCGCTTCTGACACACAGGACCAGCAGGAACTATTCATAAAGGATAAAATGCAAAAACATGAGAAACGCACAAACATTTATTTTCAAAGAAGTCATAATAAAAACACATCTGCTTTCAACATACTGCTGACACTGCACATAATACACAAAATCTCAACTGTAACCAACCATCTTTTGTAAACATGCTAAACCACCTTAATTTTAACTTTCCAAAAGTAAAACTCATTCACAGACACTCTGCGTGTCCCGTGCGCCAACCCCCATTGAGGCCCTGTCTTTTTTTTTCTTTTTTTCTTGGAAGACCGGTCAGGAATGCACTTCTCGGAGACAAAGCCCTAATTTAATAGGATGCAGATGTCGACGTGAAAGCCTCACACAGTCCTTCAAGAGCAAAGAATAACACCTCAGCAGAACATCTGTTTCCACTTACTCCTAAACCCCCACCGTACAGACCCTAAGGTCAAAATCTGCCTTGCGAGCTCCACGCTCCTCAACCCCCCTCTCTCTTCCTCACTCTAAAGTTGACAAAGACAAAAAGCCTTCCTAACTCTTTCCAACCTGCAATAATCAACCCTATTTAAAAACACATGTTATATATATTACTCCTTTTAGGGGCCACAATTTATTTATTCTTAGATTATTAAAACATTTACTGTGAAGAATTCGCAGAGCACAACAACACAACATACCAGCTTTAGAACAAATGCTTGTTACCACCCCATGCAATGGTACTCATTTCATCAACCTTAAATGGATGAACGTCTCAGTAGGTCCAGCTAGAGTTAGAACCTTCAACCCTGATATCAAACTCAAACCTCTGCACCGGGCACATTGGCTCACTGAGTCATTAAAAGCAACCTCAAATAAGAACAACCTGGAAACTTGTATTATACCTAAATGTATGCATTTACTGAAGCTTAAGGCACCTTAAAAGCTACTCTAAATGGCAAGAATACTATTTAAATAGTCTATTTTACCCATTTTCGACTTTGGTATTTGGGGCACTTAAAAATTAATATCCTATGATTGTGTTACATATTATCATCCTCAGAATGTTCTTTACACATTGCAGAGATTGGACATTGGACATCTCTCATGTAAATCCTTAGAAAAATGAGTTTTTTACGCCTGTGCCAAGTGAAATTCCATGTGCAAATGTTCTCATTTTTGCTGTTCAACACAACTTAAATTAAATTTTAATGCTAGGAGGTCATAGTATGAGTAGTAAGCTTCATGAATATTAAAAAACGATTTTAGAAGCACTTATTATTTTAAAAAAATATTTTTTTTCATAATTAATAATAATTCCTTCTTCTTCAATAAAACCAATCATTTTTGATAATTCCACATGAAAAGCAAGCTGCATCCCTTGCCTATCATTTTTAGACGCATTCATTCACAAGCCTAAGCACAGAAGCCTAACTTAAAACATGGCAAATGTTTGCGCCACTTTTTTTTTTAAAAGGACAATTATTTAACATTAAAACCGAGAGTATGCTTACAGAAAATGCTTAAAGAGAAGAAAACCGCACTTGAAATGTCTTCCTGTGATACAAAATAATTAACCTTATTTTTGTAACCTTTTTCAAAACAGCATTATGAAATGCAAAGGTTCACCCGTGTTTAACTGGGAAAGTCCTTACTGAGTAAACATTCCTGTCTATTCGTAATTGCTTCATGTTGCTTACTTAGCGGCAGCAACAGCTGTTTCTTAGTGTTGAAAACGTGGGCACGGTGGCAGTCTTATTTAAAACAGCTACAAAACACACAATTTCCCTTTTGATGCCTTTCATTCCTAGTGAATGAGAATTCTAACTTTTTTTTTTAAGCATTGTACAGTTTTGTACATGTGCGCAATTGCTACTCTATAAATGAAATAACAACATATAGCTATTGTAGCATATAATATGGTTCATTTCTGAATTTTATTTCATTTCTAATTAATATTAATTAACTAACATTTTGCATAACAGACTAAAGACAACAAGAAAGACCACAAACACATATTGAGCACATTATCAGACATATACAGAAAGGGGTGAAAACACTCAGGACGCACAATACAGCGCACTTAACAACAACATTTCATAAATAGCGCCATCGCTATTCACGTACAGAAGTTGCACTAATGGGAAAATCACATAAACATTTAAACACACATTTAACCCACAGATCAACGCTCAGAACGGAAACAAAGGACAGCCCACAGACTGTACTTGAACCAAACCATTTGTAAATACTAGTTGTAAGTCATATTTACAAGAAACGTTTCTCAATAGTGTTCCGAAAGACTGCAAAAACAGTCAAACAGACTGCTGTATGTCCAAGAAGCCAAAATACACTCAATTCACTAGCTTTGGCTGGCAGAACACCAAAAATCGCCCTGCATATCTCCATTCATAAAATTGCACAGAACAAACGATCCTTGTTTGTATTATGTCCATATTTTAATTCCCTGGGGATACAAAATCACCAAGGAAGAAATATGTTTTTATACCTAAACCTATTTAGGTATTTCCTCTAAGGGAGCCGGCTAATTTAATTCACATCTCACTATGGTACCTTCCAAAAAAGCAACACATTCTTTGATGTGAGCTTGAAACAGGCATGCCAAAAATATTGCAGTATATACAATATTATACCCCAAGTAGTGCTTAAAGTACTCTTCGTACGTGCACCGTTCAAATTTTATACAAAGTAGAGAAAAGTCTCCTCATTACCTGCCTACATAAGTTGCAATTCGCATATACAAACCAATACAAATCCAAAGTTGGCCAACACAAATTCCAAAATTCCAAAGCTATACCAAACAAATGGTTGTCCAAATTCTAACTGCCAAGTTCTCAATGACCTAATGGTCTTTTTTTTTAAATACTCACGCCAAAAAGGTTCTCAGTCAGGAGTGACATCATGTGGAGGATCAAAATCAGGAAGATCAGAAATATACTGGGCTGCAGAGACAAAGAACCTCCGTGCACAGAGTACCTCCTTAGTAGAATCCTGTCCTGTCCTCCTCAGTAGATTCTGTCTTCTGACAAGATCACTCCCTCAGATAGCCACTTCTCTGATGAGGCCCCACATTGGGCGCCATTTGTAGAAATCAAAAATCCACTTCTCAGGGGTTCCACTGATACTTAGTCCTTTTAAACTCACAAAGAAGAACTTGACACAGAAGCTGGAATATAAAAGTACATTTTTATTAACCTCAAATGAGTGATACTACGTCACACAGAAGCCTTAGCAACTGAATGAGACAGTCTGCTAGAATGGTCTTACTTCACGTCAAATATACTCTTTATCCTGCCCCAGGCATGTAAGGGAGTTGTACCAATTACATTCCTAAACAAATGGAAAATCTGGAGGGTCAGCAGGTGAGTAGCCTTTGGGGTTTTAGCAGGATATGGGCAAAACATTATAATTACATAGTTCACAAAGGTTAATCTGATTTAGATGACACTATAGGACATGGCATGATTACATGTACAGTATCTCAACCCAAAAGTTAATCATTAAGAATGTCCCAAATTCAACCTCCAAAAGCCGGACAAACCTATAATTGAAAGCATAACCCATGTAATGAAGAAACATAAAAAGAAACAGTAACATGATGAACAAGGTAAGGCATGTGCAAGAAAACTAAAAGTTAACGATGTCCTGAACATTGATTGGCAATCTCAGACAAAGATCGATCAGGGAAATTGGCTTTGCGAGGTCAGTTTCAGGTGAAGAGGTCAGTTTCTTACAGTTCATTTCAGAGTCAAAAAGAAACCTTAGTTAATGTATACATGATCTAAGAAGGCCAGGCCACTTTATTCGCCAGGCTACCTTCACAGGCCTACGTGAGGGCAACACAAAATGGTGGCACAGAACAAAATAGAGTCAGACTCGAGAATTACAGAACCTCAGAATGAGTGCCTGTATGGGTTAGTGAGTGGATGCATTAGTAAACAATGGGTGAGTGAGTGGGTGTGTCAGTGGATGCATGGGTGAGTGGGTGAGTAGATGCATGAGTGGCTGTATGAGTGAGTGAAAGGATGCATGAATTGCTGTATGGGTGAGTGTGTGAGTGGCTGTATGAGTGAGTGACAGAGTGCTTGGGCAGACTATGAGTAAATGAGTGTGTGTATCAGTGGCTGTAACAGTGGGGAGAAAACAATCATATGGATTGTAGAAAAAAAACTGCACAGTACAACACTATAAATAAATGACACTATGCATTGCACTCACTACAATTTGCTATTCAGTTGTTTTACCTAAACTTACTACACCAATGCAAACAAACATATTTTGCAACATTCTCCATTATTTTACCTGGTACACTACTGCAAACAAATATAAACCACACTTGAAGAACCTTTTAAAAGCATCACCCCTAGTAAGCAAAATGATGTATAAACACTGACGGTCCATGTAGAAGGAACATCAGTCCACTCTTTTGTAAACTTCCGTTTTGGACAGATTGCCCACGTCTCATAAATAGGGTACTGACCAAAATAGGGATTATATGGACTTCTTAATCAGTTGTATGGTCTTACACAGCTTGCATCAGCACTAACTTTCCTATCATCAAATTCAACTAAAAGCAAACCGGGCAATGTTCTAACTTGTGCTAATGCTACATATGACATACCTTCTTTAAATACTTTACTCTCAATGTTAATAAAAGCTTTGTCTACACTTAAAACTTGAGATTTAGGAACAGTTACAGCACATGCTAAAGATATTGAAAACTTGCCAGCACACATATATGTCCTTTACAAGCAAAGAACGGCCAGTGCATCGGCCCATCTGATTCATGCCATCAATCTGATCAAATTTTATGGCTAAGTACTCCCTCTTATCCGTATTTGGAAAATTAATGTAATCAATTACTTTACCCCTAGCTCCGTTTACTAACCCTTCCTCCACATTTAAATTAGGCCGCAAAATTACTCAACACATTATGCACATGCGTAAACACTTTTCTAATACTGCAGTCCTTGAAGCAGACCTCTCCAAAGAATCAAAATTTTCTTGTAGTTTATCAGTTAGTAGGCGTGTTACTCCCTGATGTTTCATTTTATCGATAGCTGTTATTTGCAAACTATCTTCTTTTTCCAGCTTCAGTAATTGTTCGTTGAAGTTGGAGAACTCTTGACGTTTAAGCATTAAACAGACTATGAATTAGTCTTTTTCTGTTGAATTGTACATTAGTTGTGCTGCTGTGCTGTCAGATTGAAATAGTTTCTTAGTAAATTGACTCCCAAAAGCAGGTTTCCCCTCTTTTGTCAAAACTCCTACTCTAATGTCTTTCTGGATATCTTCATAATCCACATCAGATGCTTGACGCGTACTCTTCACTAGTTCCTAGTATTTGAAGTTTAACCAAATATTTACAGTTCCAATACTTCCCAAATAATTTCTTGTTTCATTATGGAGAAGTGTCTTGAAAACAGGCTGCCCTTTCATGAGGGTGAATTGCAGTACGTCACCGAAGACTATTAAATGTTTTCTTCAAAATAACACGTCATACTCTGTTTTTAAAATATGCTGCATTCTTAAGTGTACGAAGGCAAGCATTATGTTCGAAACCATGCTCACCTCATCGATGATTCAAAGCTTCAGTTTCTTCCACTTTTGACACCTAATGACAATTTTCACCATATAACTTCTGGTATTCCAGTTTGTCATGTTCAACAGGAAGCTTAAATAGTTGGTGTAAAATAATTCCTTTGATGTTGTGTGCAGCTAATCCAGTTGGTGCCATTACTGCATTTGATAAATTTGAATATGTAGTCCTCCTTAGATAAGCAGTGAGAACTTTAATTATAACGCTCTTCCCGGTGCCAGCTTTTACCACTGATATATTGAAGTATTAGCTTAAACCAAGAGTATTCACGTCTCATGCAGAAATCTACTCTCTAGTTTATCTTTTACTTTGATATACATTTCTTTCTGTTCATCATTCAGTTGTGCTACTAAGTATTCAAAATCAAGACTTTCCTCTCTTGTCACAAGGAAGGGAAGGGAAAGGGTGCGTCTCTGACGGTTAACACTAACCATAAAAGAGATTGCAGGTCAACTCCCTCCAGTCCTGCATAAGTTATATATTAAACACAGACTGTATTTGCGGTCAATCTAGTGGCCAATACATTTACCATAGTATGATGTAATATGTGAGGTCATAAGCATTGCATGTGGGGTATATAAGTTATAGTTAACTCAGGTAACTATAACTGTTGAATTTTCCTGGTTTCGAACCAGTAAAATCTGCGCATAAATATAACTTCCCTATAACCTGTTTCATACGCGAATGTAACCTGTAACCTTTGAGAGACAGTGTGTGAGTGTCTCAATGGGTGTGTGAGTGGGTGTTTGCGTCTGAGTGGACCTGGGAGTGGCTGCATACGTGTCTCATTGGGTGAGTGAGGGGTGCATGAGTGTCTCATTGGGTTTGTGAGTGGATGCTTGAATGGCTCATTGGGTCTGTGAGTGGGTGCATGAGTGTTTCATTAGGTCTCTGAGAGGGTGAGTAAGTGTCTCATTTGGTCTGTGAGTGGGTGCATCAGTGTCTCTTTGGGTCTGTGAGTAGGTTTGGGAGTCTCTTAGTGGGTTTGTGAGTGGGTGTGTGTCTGAGTACTTTATGTTTTGCCCTCTTCTGCTGTTGTGCCTTTTCTGCCCTCTGTTTTGCCTTTTCTGCCCTCTGTTTTGCCTTTCCTGCTTGTTTTTCTGCCCTCTATTTTTCCACTTAAAGGCCCTGGGGACCACCACTTCCCCGGGGCTCTACTGATGGTAAGGAGATCGGCCGTGGGGACCTCCCTCTATTTAGCTCCAAGAGCCCAGGGGACTGCCACCTCCCCGGGGCTTCATTTTTACCAAAGGCAGGGGGCTGCATGCACTCCCTCTCTTGGGGATTTCATATGCCCTGGGGACCACCACCTTCCTGGGGCCAAATACTTTATTTAAAGTGGGAGCGGGCCACATTAACCCCCCTACCCATGGCTGATTTTACCCCCGGGACCCCATCTCCTGGGGCTAGACCACAAACAAATGGGGGAGGAGGGTGATTTTGGCCCAAGGCTCCAATACCCCGGGCCTGGCCTCTTCACTATGGGTGCCGTGGAGCCCACCTAGGGCACCCAGGCACCACCGTTGGGGACAGCGGAGGATCTTTAAGGCCGCTGCGGTCCCTACCAGCTAACTGACTCCGGCGGGTCCTGGCACTTCTCTCACAGACAGGGAGCTGCTAAACATGCAGCTCCCTGTCTGTGAGAGTGATCCTTTCCTCTATTTCTCTGCCCGCTTGACAGCAGGCAGTGGAATTCCATTCTCAGCAAGCAGAAGCTGTTTCACAGTTCTTGCTCAGAGCAGAGTTAGTTGTCTGCTCTGACTTGGCCAAGTCAGAGTACACAGCTATCTCGCTAGGGGTTGGGCACCCTGAGACATATAGAAGCCGGTCCTGAGGATTGACGGGTCCTGAGGATTGACGGTCCCCAGTGCCATGTATGGCTCCAGGAAGGGGCCCCCCTCCTTCTCTAAACACAGGCTGGCCCCAGGGAGGTGGTGATCCCCGGGGCTGTATATGGCACGGGAGGGGTGCCACATGGCCCTCCTCCCACTATTAATTATTACTTAGGCTCTGGGGAGCTGGTAGTCCCGGGGCTTCTTAGAAAGACCAGAATGGGAGTCTGCGCGGCACCCCTCCATTATTTCAAATAAAGCCCCAGGGAGGTAGTGGACCAATCGGCATTGGGAGGGTGCTCATTTCCCCCTCCTCCTTTTTTCCTAAATAAATGCTCCCGGGACCCCAACGCTTGTTCTTAAAATATCTTTTTTTGCCCTGGCAGGGTCCCCCACAACCAGAGCAAAGGGGTCAGGGTATTCCTACACTGCCTCCTTTCGTTTTTTAAAAGTTGTTTTCTGGTACTTGGCTGAAGCAGAATGCCAAGACTTCCTGGTTGAAGTGTTGGCAGCCAACCCGATCTCAGCAAGAGATCTGGAGGGTACACAGAGCCTTTGTGTCCCTATATATACAAATGTGTTATTTCTTTACTATCTCAAACTAATGAACACACTTACACCAAAGAACAGAAAGGGTTTGTTGGAGTCTGGTTTAATATATGGTGCTCACTTATGTAAGTGTTGCCCTCTGCACTAATTCAGACAACCCTTATGTTGATTTTAGGGGTCTTAGACAACCTTAGAAAGCTCTCTAAGTGGTAGCTGTGGAGAGCAGCCTTCAGGCTTAGTTCAGAGGGACTGTAAAGCAGCCTATTTTACCAGTATCAACCATATAGTGTAGGTTAAGTAAAACATAACCACACAGTGTAGTTATAAAATATGTATTTATTATAAACTCTCACTAACACATTGCAATATCTCCTACCCAGAGATGTAATCACAATGCACACAATACTTTGATAACAGAACACGTAAGTAGCACAAATACAAAGCGGTCGCCAGGGGGAGACCAAACCATATACTAATAAAGTGGAATATGTACCATGACCTAAGTCAAGACTGGAACCAGAATATGTAGGAGGGCTGGGACCCTTGGATCCACCCAAGGTAAGCACCCAGGAACCCCACGGAGGCCAGGTGCAGAGCGGAAATACGATCGCATGCTCAATACAAGTCAATGGGCAAGTCGCGATTGCCGTTTTTAAGAAGGACCCTTCCCAGAGGACTCTGAACAAACCTCGTGGGAGATAGTAGGTTAGCGACTTACCCCTCCCATGGATACCTACACCAGGGAAGCCAGGTGCATACGTGCAAAGTGACTTCGTAAAACACAGTAGACCACAATGGAGGACTTCAGTGAAGATGACGCTAGCGAAGAAGGTGAAAGTGTCTGATGGCACCCATGGGTAGATTCAGGGAGAGAAGTACCTGCAAGCAGGGAGGACAGAGTCTATGCCACTGAGGAGTGAGCAGGAGGCACGGTAGACGAATGTTCACCGATGTCAGAAGATGCAGGAGAGTTGAGGGTGACCTTGGAGCTGCAGTTGTGAACCAGGCAACGCTGTGGAAGATCAGGATCTGTACACAAGCTGTCCCACGTCAGATGTCAAGAGTTGAGGGGTCGGTGTCCAGTAAAAGCACCAACAAGCCTTGGTAACTGCAACCAACATCGACAAGGGAAAAGGTTCAATATCAGGAACAGCAAGGTCCAGGAGACTCACCACAAGCAGGAGAGTCAGGGCAGACCCCAAACAATCAGGGGTGCCCAAATAATATGAAAATGACCCTCATGAGGACCCACAGGTGGAGGCAAGGAGTCACAAGAGGACCTTAAGCAGCTCACCAAGTATGAAGGCCACGGTGCAGAGGATGTGGTGAGGATACAGATTTTGGTAGCAATAGTTGCTTGAGGCTGGAGCTTCTTGGAGCCCGAAAATCTCTAGAGGAGAGAATAAACAAGCCTTGGCAATAACAAGTCAGTGTGGTGCACAGGGGTACTGCTCCATCGGTTCCGGTGAGGGACACTGGCTTCAAACTTGGTGTGAAGACAGTGCAGGCCTCAGGGGAGTTGAAAAACACCACCTGAGTTGCTGAACCTTTCGGAGTCTGTGGGTGCTCAGGAACAACAGAACGATCACATTCGCTGTGGTGCCTGCAGACTCAGGGGAGTGACTCCTTCACTCCAAGGGAGATTCCTTCGGGTGTATTGGATTTCCACAGGCCTGTAGAAGAATTGTATGGAGCTCAGGCACAGACAACGCAGAAGACTGGCAGGACAATGAGACCAGGAGCAGCTGGACCCTCTCCAGTTGCAGTCTTGGGTCCCAAAGCAAAGTCCAACGAAGTCCAAAGTGCCCAGATGATTGAAGATGAAGTGGTATCGGGTGTGAATCTTGTCCCACGACGAATCTAAGGAACTACCCACCACAGGCAAACCCATAAATACCCTAAAGAAAGGATTGGGACAATTCAGGGGTCACTCCCACAGGAGGTTCTGGGCAGTGGGGAGGATACTCCCATGTCCTTTGTCCAGTTTCGTACCAGAGCAGGAACCTACGGCTCGCTGAACTGGTTCCAACTTGAGTATGCAAGGGGGGCACCAAAAGTGCCCTTCAAAGTGGTCTAGGGGTGCTGGCAAGCGCCCCCACACTATCCAAATACACTAAGTCCTACACCTCCCCATGACAGGAAGCCTATTATATTGCCTTCACCTGCTTGAGCTTAGCTCAGCAGCAGGAGGGCAGAAGTATGTCTCTGGTTGGCAGCAGATATAGTTCGCTGTCTGGATCTAGAATACTGGTATCCGGAGCACTGAGGGCTTTACAGTGCAGGGAATCATACCTCCAACACCATTTACGGTGTTGGGGTATGATTACAACATGTTTAATACCAAAACACGCCAGGGTTTGTTACAGCCAGTTTAGAGTTAGCCATTGCGTAATGAAGCATGGCCACTCTATGTATCGTAATGGCTGATGCACTTACAATCCAGGAGAATGCACCCCGTGGATTGTAGGGGTGCCCTGCTCCTGCAGGGGCACCATACACTTATAAACAAGCACACACTGCCTTCAGGATTGAAAGGCCTGCCTTAGGGGTGACTATTAGGATGTTAGTGCAGTGACCTCAGATATATGAAAACGTAGATCTGTCGTAAGTGGTGCTAGCACAAGCTTACACAGACTGCAATGGCAGACCTGTAGTAATTATTTGAGTGTTCTCCCATGGGTGGAAAAATACATGCTTCAGCCCATGAGGGACCCTGGTGTACCTATGCCCTGGGATTCTAAGTACTATATACTAGGGACTTACAGCTAAGTACTCACCATGGTCCAATTTAGGGAAGAAGCACAGAGACTGGAGTCCTGATTAGTCAGAAAAACTTAATGACACCAGCAAAAAGTCGGGGTAACCACGAATGCAGATCCTAATTTCCTGCAAGTTTCTTTCTGCACTAAGAGCCACCTTTCTGCCAAATTTGGTGTAGTTCCGTCCAGCAGTTTGGGCTGTAGTCGTGTCTAAAATCTCTATGGAAATTATCAAGCGAAAAACACTTTTTATGACACTCTCTTTATTGGCCCCCCGCTTCACAAATTGCCCTGAAACTTTCAATGCTTAACTAGAATCACAGCACAGTTTTTTGGGGGGAAATTCCGTAAAGATTTGTCAAAAGGAGCCAATGATATAGGCAAGTCAAAAAACAAATTTCTCATATAGATATATATATATCTATATTCACTGAAAAAACCATGGGTTATAGACCATATATAGTTAGGAATTAGCATTTATAAAACCTTATTTTACTCACACAAAACCATTGAAATTCCATATATAGTTAGTTGCACTAACTATATATCGCGCACCCGCAATCCACTGCTGATGATGTCACATATTACATCATTCATGACATGGTCAGTGACATCACTGATGACATCACTGATGACATCTCTAATGACATCACTGATGACATCACTGATGACATCTCAAATGACATCACTGATGACATCACTGATGACATTATCCAGTGACTGTGTGTTTCTGTAAAGTTTAAATATGTTTTACATATTGAAGAATGAGTAGATGTAGAAGTGTCTGGATGAAGAATTTAGTAGGTGCGTGACTGACTGTATGAGTGAGTGATTAAATGTGTCTCACTGAATGCATGGGTTAGTGACTAAACTGTCTTAATTTGTGCATCATTATGTCTGTTGTTCTGTAAACTGCTGCATGTGTTGATCAGTAGCTATATGAGTAACTATATGGGTTATTGATTGATTGTCCAAGTATTTGTATGGGAGACTGAGTGTGTGTGTGGCTGGCTGGGAGATGTGTGACTCTGTGCAGATCAATGTGTTCTTGTACCAATGATTGTATAAGAGAGTAAGTATGTGTTAGTATATGTTTGAAAATGTAAGGTACTCTATGTTTAACTGTATAGATTAGAAAATGGAAGTGTGATTGATTCTTTACAGGACTGACTAGGTGTGTGAGTAACTCCATGGATGAGTGGCAGAGTGTGAGTGTCTGTATAGGTGTATGAGTGCATATGATAGTGTTGTAAAGATGAGTGATTGTATGTATGAATGATTGTATGGGTGAATGAGTGAATGTGTGTGTAGACGTAGGAATCAGTGAGTGCGTATGTAGTAACTAGTATTGGTGTGTCAATGGTTTAAAAAATTATATTCTGTACTGGGTGTAACAGAGGTTATATTAAAGTGTGAGGAGATGCATTGTATTGTCACATGAATGATATCATCAGTGATGTGACCATTGATGTCAAATGAGATGTCATCAGTGATGTCATTTGAGATGTCATCAGTGATGTCATCAGTGATGTCATTTGAGATGTTATCAGTGATGTCATTTGAGATGTCATCAGTGATGTCATCAGTGATGTCATTTGAGATGTCATCAGTGATGTCATTTGAGATGTCATCAGTGATGTCATCAGTGATGTCACTGACCATGTCATGAATGATGTAATATGTGACATCATCAGCAGTGGATTGCGGGTGCGCGATATATAGTTAGTGCAACTAACTATATATGGAATTTCAATGGTTTTGTGTGAGTAAAATAAGGTTTTGTAAATGCTAATTCCTAACTATATATGGTCTATAACCCATGGTTTTTTCAGTGAATTTTCAAGGTTTTGTAAATGCTAATTCCTAACTATATATGGTCTATAACCTATGGGTTTTTCAGTGAATTTCAATGTTTTTTTATTAGCAAATATCAAAAGCTTTAAAATGTCAAGTACGTGGTAGGTAAAAAAAAATCGTGTTAATGCACGCTGATGTGTTTTGAACGCTGCCCCCCCTCTTTTCTTTTAGGAGTATTCTCTCTTTGCAGATAGTGAAGGGTAGGTAACGCAGGCCTTTGCCCCCGTTGTAATCCGTCGTGCCTGCTTCCCTCTCCATTTGATTGATTGTTATCCAAGCATTTACTGTTTTGGAATTGCTTCTCTTTGGTTCATTCTCTATTTACAAACAAGCACAGAGTCGCAATACTCTGTTTAGTCTTTGCAGATAGTGAAAAATCGTTGGAAAAAACAAAAGGAATCAAGCAAAATCAGTAGGCCACTAATGGGATCTCTTTTTGACCTCGCTAAAATAGAAACATTAGGAACAACCCCTCATGAGAAATATGAAACTAGTGAGAGGAACCTAGCTCGACGCCATGATGGCTGCAAGACAGCTCGGCTCCGCCGCCCACCCCGCCCAAAATAACGACAAACCCTATGCAAATATTATAAATATATACAACACACCAGCAAAGTAACAGGGTAAAACGTTTTATTAAATAACTATTTACATGGCAGCCTGCTGCAACATCGATCCAAATACATGCCGCCGTTCCCGGGATTTCTCCCCGACTACTCTGCGGCCTACGAGATGGAGAGGCCGGGGCGTTGACTTGGCGGGACCTCCGGCCGCAACCACAGCGCCAACGATCGCTGCTGACGGAGGGGAGCCTTGCCGGTGAGACCACTGATCTGAAGAACCGCTGCCTGCGGTGCCTCCCTGAGCCGCTTGACGGAGGCCCCCGAGGGGCGGTGTGGTGGCGCGGACTCGGAGGGGGCGCTTGGCTCCTGCCCCCTCCCCAAGTCTTGTTGCCCTGGTGTGGCTTGAGATCGCCCCCGACATAGGCGGCCGGCTCCCGGGGTCCGGCGGAACTTTTTGCCTTTTGGTGACTCTTCTATTCTGGACCTTGTCCCACAATCCGTTTGACCTGAAGACACGTCCTGCGGTGCCCTGGTCCGACCATCACATATACCTGCGCCAGGAGATGGCGTGGGGTGCACTGGAAGGGAGAGGCGGCGCGAACGAGCCTCCCCAGGTGGAGGTTTCACAGCTGCACCCCAGCGCTTCCCTCGACGTAGGCGGCCGGCTCCCGGGGTCCGGCGGAACTTTTAGCCTTTTGGTGACTCTTCCATTCTGGACCTTGTCCCTCAATCCGTTTGACCTGAAGACACGTCCTGCGGTGCCCTGGTCCGACCATCACATATACCTGTGCCAGGAGACGGCATGGGGTGCACTGGAAGGGAGAGGCGGCGCGAACGAGCCTCCCCCACCTCCCCCACCTCCCCAGGTGGAGGTTTCTCAGCTGCACCCCAGTGCTTCACTCGGCAGCTGAGTTACGCCCACTCTTGCGGCACAGTGCCTCTCTCGGCCAGCTGAGTTGCGCCTGCTCTTGCTATTACAGCGTCTCACCCGCCATCCGGCTGAATTGCACCCACTCTTGCGGTACAGCGACAGGTGGCTGCCACGGAGCTCACGAAATGGCGGTCGGCTCCACAGTCTTGGGCCTGGCCTGCAAGGATGGCTCTGGGCAACCCTGGAACTCGGACGCTTGACTGCTAGGGCATGGGCCCCATTCCCAAAAGCGTCCCCTCAGCCTTGAAGATTCTACAAGAGTCACCGGGGCCCCCGACTCCCGCAGACTTCCGGTGGGGAGCGACTGCCATGATTGCTCGCGGAACGGTCACGACGTAGCCACGGGGTGCTCTCATGCTGACGCCAGCTTCAGTCTGAAACATCCAGAAACACTGTAGTATCGCGTTGTCGCGTAATGCGTCATATGATGCGTCGCGTTAGCGCACCCGATGCGCAAAGCGAGGCGCGAAGCGCAGCTTCCCGGAAGCGATCAGGGGCGCGGCGCGGAGCGCGTAACATAAGCATAACAGGTCATGTGACTTGTTAATACAAATTTTCATTGGTTCATTTCACTTTTGGTTTCCTAATGATGTAAGGCTAGGTCATGTGACCTAAAAATGACACTTTTCATTGGTTTAGAACTATTTTTTTGTCCCAAATGATGAAAACCCCTCCTTGTTTCCTCACTCTGACTTTCATCTTTGTGAGAGGAAGACCTACAGTGCCTCGCTCGGCCACCTGAGTTACGCCCGCTCTTGCGGCACAGTGCCTCGCTCGGCCAGCTGAGTTGCGCCCACTGTTGCGGCACAGTGCCTCGCTCGGCCAGCTGAGTTCCGCCCACTCTTGCGGCACAGTGCCTCGCTCGGTCAGCTGAGTTCCGCCCGCTCTTGCGGCACAGTGCCTCACTCGGCCAGCTGAGTTCCGCCCACTCTTGCGGCACAGTGCCTCGCTCGGCCAGCTGAGTTCCGCCCGCTCTTGCGGCACAGTGCCTCACTCGGCCGGTTGAGTTTCGCCTACTCTTGCAGCTACAGCGTCTCACCCGCCCTCCAGCTGAGTTGCGCCCACTCTTGCGGCCTACGACATGGAGAGGCCGGGGCGTTGACTAGGCGGGGCCTCCGGCCGCAACCACAGCGCCAACGATCGCTGCTGACGGAGGGGAGCCTTGCCGGTGAGAGCCACTGATCTGAAGAACCGCTGCCTGCGGTGCCTCCCTGAACCGCTTGACGGAGGCCCCCGAGGGGCGGTGTGGTGGCGCGGACTGGGAGGGGGCGCTTGGCTCCTGCCCCCTCCCCAAGTCTTGTTGCCCTGGTGTGGCCTGAGATCGCCCCCGACATAGGCGGCCGGCTCCCGGGGTCCGGCGGAACTTTTTGCCTTTTGGTGACTCTTCATTCTGGACCTTGTCCCACAATCCGTTTGACCTGAAGACACGTCTTGCGGTGCCCTCGCAATGCGGCCTGGTCCCTGAATGTGTGCAGGTGGACAGTATTGATTGGATCAAGATGGCGGCTTCACACAAAGCTGACTCAAGTGTTGCTGCTGATGCTATGCAGACAAATACTGGTTTTCACTTTGTACATTCTTCAGGATTTTTCCATCCAAGGCTGGTTGAGAGTTTGTAGAACGATGGCTTCAGATTTTCAACATACTACTCTTCAACATTCTTCATAAATGTAACAATGTGAGACTCACTAGGAGAACGGCCGTTTATCTTTCCTTTCAAAATGCTGCCAACAATATTTTCTGAATGGAAGACACCATCTTGTAGCATAAAGGGCTGCGTCAAGGGTGGTATTGCCCAGAATGTCTTGTTTTCTAGTGCTCGTAATGACGAAGCCAGAACTGCCAAAAGGGATTCTGGTCCTGCCGCTACTTATTGGAGACATTGAACTATACTCTGGACCTGCCTGGCCTCGACCAAAATGGCGCCAGTATGGGAGCGACTTGCAACTCCTTATGACGTTCTAGTTACTTAGCCTTGACGTTATGGGGGATGTATGCGGTCTTTGTGCACATGGCGGGCGGGGAAGGGTACTGACTGGGAATACGGACAACCTATTGATGTCGATTTTTCATTATTGATTATTGTATTAATAAAGCTTCGAAGTGTTGTTACCCATGATACTCGCCCATGGTGTGCGTATGGACGATTTTATTGTAACTGATCCTGTTATACTTTCAATTAAAAAATCAACCTTCACTGATTCTGCAACCGTTTGTCACGTTTAGTTTTTTCAATTAAATGGCTCGCTTGTTACATACTCCTATACCCCTGGCTTTTGAAAGACACCATCTTGTAGAATAAAGGGCTGCGTCAAGGGTGGTATTGCCCAGAATGTCTTGTTTTCTAGTGCTCGTAATGACGAAGCCAGAACTGCCGAAAGGGATTCTGCTCCTGCCGCTACTTATTGGAGACATTGAACTATACTCTGGACCTGCCTGGCCTCGACCAAAATGGCGCCAGTATGGGAGCGACTTGCAACTCCTTATGATGTTCTAGTTACTTAGCCTTGACGTTATGGGGGATGTATGCGGTCTTTGTGCACATGGCGGGCGGGGAAGGGTACTGACTAGGAATACGGACAACCCTATTGATGTCGATTTTTCATTATTGATTATTGTATTAATAAAGCTTCGAAATAATGTTACCCATGATACTCGCCCATGGTGTGCGTATGAACGATTTTATTGTAACTGATCCTGTTATACTTTCAATTATAAAATCAACCTTCACTGATCCTGCAACCGTTTGTCACGTTTAGTTTTTTCAATTAAATGGACCGCTTGTTACATACTCCTATACCCCTGGCTTTTGAAAGACACCATCTTGTAGAATAAAGGGCTGCGTCAAGGGTGGTATTGCCCAGAATGTCTTGTTTTCTAGTGCTCGTAATGACGAAGCCAGAACTGCCGAAAGGGATTCTGGTCCTGCCGCTACTTATTGGAGACATTAAACTATACTCTGGACCTGCCTGGCCTCGACCAAAATGGCGCCAGTATGGGAGCGACTTGCAACTCCTTATGACGTTCTAGTTACTTAGCCTTGACGTTATGGGGGATGTATGCGGTCTTTGTGCACATGGCGGGCGGGGAAGGGTACTGACTGGGAATACGGACAACCCTATTGATGTCGATTTTTCATTATTGATTATTGTATTAATAAAGCTAGAGATAAGTCAAGTACGTGGTAGATAAAAACATTTTCGTGTTTATGCACGCTGATGTGCTTTGAACGCTGCCCCCCCCCCTCATCATTTAGATTACCACCGCCCATTGCACAAAAGCGTACCGGGCGCTCCCCACGCAAAAAAAACGTTTTTTTGGGGGTTTTTTGCCCCGCGGGGCCCTTTTAAAGCCTCCAACTCAAACCTAGAGGGTGAGGGAGGATCTACTATGCCCCCTTATGGTCATTTCCCCCTTTGTTTTGGCCTCCTCTTGTCTCTCGATCCTACCGAGAGACAAGATGGCGGCCGCTCCGGACTGTTTAGAATGTTGACAGACACCGGAGAGCCGATCAGCTTCGCTTCGCGAAGTTCCGTTACGCGTCAAGTACGCGAACCGGAGCGCTACCCGGAGCGCTGTTACAGATACATATATTTTTTTGAACGTTAATTTATCAAAATCCACTGGAGCACATATATTGAGACCTAGCAAAGGCACATCGGGCTAACAGTCCCTACAATTTTGCCAAGTTTCATGCAAATCCATTCAGCCGTTCGGGCTAAAAGTGAGGCCAACCGCCCTATGGAAATTAACATGGGAAAAACGCGTTTTGGGACCCCCCTTTTTTCTCGGCCCCCCCTTGATGAACCCCTCCCCCCCAAATTTTCAGGGGCTGCTCAGAAACAAAATGTTCCATTTTCCTGAAAATTTCAGCCAATTCCGTCCACAAACGCCAAAGTTATTAGACATAGAATTTTCAAAAATCCCATAGAGAAAAAATCCTAACTATATATACCTACTGGCGACTGCCAGTAGGTAATGAGAAATTTGTTATATATATATATACAAATATATAGATTGTTTGGTTCAGCTCGTAAATAAATTTGTGCCTGTAAAAAAAGCTGCATTGGATCTGCGTGATTTCCTGGGTCGCTACGGTTGGAGCCTGGGAGGTTGCACTTGTTGGATATATATATATATATATATATATATATATATATATATATATATATATATATATATATATATATATATATATATATATATATATATATATATATATATATATATATATATACATATATTACCTACTGGCGATAGCCAGTAGGTATATATAGTTAGGATTTTTTTCCTATGGGATTTTTGAAAATTCTATGTCGAATAACTTTGGCGTTTGAGGACAGAATTGGCTGAAATTTTCAGGGAAATGGAACATTTTGTTTCTGAGAGCAGCCCCTGAAAATTTGGGGGGGTTTCGTCAAGGGGGGGCCGAGAAAAAAGGGGGGTCCCAAAACGTGTTTTTCCCATGCAATTTTCCATTGGGCGGTTGGCCTCACTTTTAGCCTGAACGGCTGAATGGATTTACACCAAACTTGGCAAAATTGTAGGGACTGGTAGCCCGATGTGCCTTTGCTATGTCTCAAGATATAGGCTCCAGTGGTTTTTACGAAAATTAACTTTGAAAAATATATATTGGGCTACATTGGGCTATATATATGTTGGAGCCCAAATGTAGCCCAATGTAGCCCAATGTAGCCCAATGTAGCCCAAAGATGGCCACCAGAGACAAAAAAAAACAAATGTAGCCCAAATATCAGCCAGATGTAGCCCAACTATAGCCCAATGACAGAATGTCCCAGAGTGTTCTAAAGAACAACTAGAGTGCTAACAGTCCTACTTATTACAAAGGTATGGCACACCTGAAGCCATCTTGATTGGAATAAAGTGGTAACTCTTAAAACATTTAATTTAAAAAGGAACAAAATGAGGGGGTTCATTTTGCCATAGAAAGTATGATTAGCGAATATATGACGAAATCCCGCATACCATCAGTCCGCAAAAAAAATCCCGCATGTACTATTAGGCCGCAAATTAAAATAACGAAAACTTTTAGAACGAATATGCCTTTAGCATACACTAAACAACTAAACTACCCTAAACCCTAAAACACTACCCCCAGCATGACCCTACACTACACAAACAGTACAACACTACCCTAAACCCTAAAACACTACCCCCAGCATGACCCTACACTACACAAACACTACAACACTACCCTAAACCCTAAAACACTACCCCCAGCATGACCCTACACTACGCAAACACTACAACTCTACCCAAAACCCTAAAACACTACACCCCAGCATGACCCTACACTACGCAAACACTACAACACTACCCTAAACCCTAAAACACTACCCCCAGCATGACCCTACACTACACAAACACTACAACACAACCCTAAACCCTAAAACACTACCCCCAGCATGACCCTACACTACGCAAACACTACAACACAACCCTAAACCCTAAAACACTACCCCCAGCATGACCCTCCACTACGCAAACACTACAACACTACCCTAAACCCTAAAACACTACCCCCAGCATGACCCTACACTACGCAAACACTACAACACTACCCAAAACCCTAAAACACTACACCCCAGCATGACCCTACACTACGCAAACACTACAACACTACCCTAAACCCTAAAACACTACCCCCAGCATGACCCTACACTACGCAAACACTACAACACTACCCAAAACCCTAAAACACTACACCCCAGCATGACCCTACACTACGCAAACACTACAACACTACCCTAAACCCTAAAACACTACCCCCAGCATGACCCTACACTACGCAAACACTACAACACTACCCTAAACCCTAAAACACTACCCCCAGCATGACCCTACACTATGCAAACACTACAACACTACCCTAAACCCTAAAACACTAACCCCAGCATGACCTTACACTACGCAAACACTCCAACACTACCCTAAACCCTAAAACACTACCCCCAGCATGACCCTACACTACGCAAACACTACAACACTACCCTAAACCCTAAAACACTACCCCCAGCATGACCCTACACTATGCAAACACTACAACACTACCCTAAACCCTAAAACACTACCCCCAGCATGACCCTACACAACGCAAACACTACAACACTACCCAAAACCCTAAAACACTACCCCCAGCATGACCCTACACTACGCAAACACTACAACACTACCCAAAACCCTAAAACACTACCCCCAGCATGACCCTACACTATGCAAACACTACAACACTACCCAAAACCCTAAAACACTACCCCCAGCATGACCCTACACTACGCAAACACTACAACACTACCCAAAACCCTAAAACACTACACCCCAGCATGACCCTACACTACGCAAACACTACAACACTACCCAAAACCCTAAAACACTACACCCCAGCATGACCCTACACTACGCAAACACTACAACACTACCCAAAACCCTAAAACACTACCCCCAGCATGACCCTACACTACGCAAACACTACAACACTACCCAAAACCCTAAAACACTACCCCCAGCATGACCCTACACTACGCAAACACTACAACACTACCCTAAACCCTAAAATACTACACCCCAGCATGACCCTACACTACGCAAACACTACAACACTACCCAAAACCCTAAAACACTACCCCCAGCATGACCCTACACTACGCAAACACTACAACACTATCCTAAACCCTAAAACACTACGCCCAGCATGACCCTACACTACGCAAACACTACAACACTACCCTAAACCCTAAAACACTAGCCCCAGCATGACCCTACACTACGCAAACACTACAACACAACCCTAAACCCTAAAACACTACCCCCAGCATGACCCTACACTACGCAAACACTACAACACTACCCTAAACCCTAAAACACTACCCCCAGCATGACCCTACACTACACAAACACTACAACACAACCCTAAACCCTAAAACACTACCCCCAGCATGACCCTACACTAAACAACCACCACAACTCTACACTACACTAACACAACACTACACTACACAACACTACACTACACTACACAATCACTAACCCACGAAAAAATTAACACAAACCCACTTACCTCTCTCGTCATCGTGGTTTTCACAACGCAAATGCATTTACCATACATGCCTTTAAAACGTAATTCTTTGTAAAGGCATGCGCGATAAATGCACATGCGTTTTGAAAAAATGCGGGATAATGGTATGCGAGGTCAATGACCTTGCGGGATAATGGTATGCGGACTGAAAGTCTGCGGGATAAAAAATGCGGGAAAATGGCTGCAAACCATGATTAGCAGCAGACTTCCCTGGTGAGCACTAGCTTTACTACAGTGATCTAATGAGCAACTAGAGTGCTAACATTCAGAATTTATGGCAAATGTGTGACACATCTGAATGCCTTCTTGATAGAACCAAAGTAAACAAGCATTGAAAATGCAATAGATCTCGCCCTCGTTTAAGTTAAAGCCATTCTGTTTGTAATGAGGTGGCTTTTTAGCTTTGCTTTTATTAGTGTTTTTAAAACTTTCATGTAAATAACATGCATATGTATGCATATATGTATATGTATGCATGCATTTATATTTATATAGATATGCAGATTATATATGTTTATATATGTATATTACCTACTGGCGATAGCCAGTGGGTATATATAGTTAGGATTTTTTCTCTATGGGATTTCTGAAAATTCTATGTCTAATAGCTTTGGCGTTTGTGGACCGAATTGGCTGAAATTTTCAGGAAAATGGCACATTTTGTTTCTGAGCGGCCCCTGAAAATTTGGGGGGGTTTCGTCAAGGGGGGGCCGAGAAAAAAGGGGGGCCCCAAAACACGTTTTTCCCATTCATTTTTCCATAGGGCGGTTGGACTCACTTTTAGCTCGAACGGCTGAATAGATTTACATGAAACTTGGCAAAATTGTAGATATGGTTTGCCCGACGTGCCTTTGCTATGTCTCAATATATGTGCTCCAGTGTATTTTGAGAAATTAACGTTTAAAAAAATATATATATCTGTGACAGCGCTCCGGTTAGCGCCCCGGTTCGCGTACCTGACGCGTAACGGAACTTCGCGAAGCGAAGCTGATTGGCTCTCCGGTGTCTGTCAACATTCGAAACAGTCCGGAGCGGCCGCCATCTTGTCTCTCGGTACGATCGAGAGACAAGATGTGGTGAAAAACGAAGGGGGAAATGAAGGAAAGGGGGCAAGGTAGACCACTCCTGACCCCCTAGGATTGATGAGGGGGATATTAAAGTGCCCCGCGGGGCAAAAAATAAAAAATAAAACATTTTTGCGATTTTACGCCGTAGAGGCGCGTCCCGGTACGCGAACCGGGCAGCTCACCGGGCAGCTCACCGGGCAGCTAACCGGGCAGCTAACCGGCAGCGTAGCTGTCAACATTGTAAACAGTCCGGAGCGGCCGCCATCTTGTCTCTCGGTAGGTTCGAGAGACAAGATGTGGTGAAAAAAGAAGTGGGAAATGAAGGAAAGGTCAAGGTAAACCCCTCCTGACCCCCTAGGATTGATGAGGGGGATATTAAAGTCCCCCGCGATTTTTCGCGGTAGAGGCGCTTCCCGGTATGCGAACCGGGCAGCTAAACGGCAGCGTAACGGGAGTCCGCCATCTTGTGTTTTTGGAGCGTCCGGTTCGCGTACCGGGTAGCGTCCCGGTAAGCGTAACAAGGGGAAAACCAAGAGAAACAGTAAAAAAAAAATTAAGGGAATAGATTTCCAGCAAACTTGGCAAAATTGTAGGGACTGTTTATTTGATGTGCCTTTGCAAGGCCTCAAGATATGTGCACATGTGGATTTTGTCTAATTAAGGTTAAAAAAATATATATATATCTGTAAGCGTGCTCCGGCACGCTTACGTTACGGGTTTTGTTTGCGCTGCAGAGCCGATACGTCACGGTTATGCGACGCGTCATGAGGCGTCTCACGTGGCTACGTGATACGTCACGTAATAAAGAATATATTTTACAGCTATAGATATTAGCTTTTAAAAAAACAATGAAATTCACTGAAAAAACCATAGGTTATAGACCATATATAGTTAGGAATTTGCATTTACAAAACCTTGAAAATTCACTGAAAAAACCATAGGTTAGAGACCATATATAGTTAGCTGGACATTTTATTGACATAAAACCAATGAAATTCCATATATAGTTAGTTGCACTAACTATATATCGCGCACCCGCAATCCACTGCTGATGATGTCACATATTACATCATTCATGACATGGTCAGTGACATCACTGATGACAACACTGATGACATCTCAAATGACATCACTGATGACATCACTGATGACATCTCAAATGACATCACTGATGACATCATGACACACCAATACCAGTTACGACATACACACTCACTGATTCCTACGTCTACACACACATTCACTCATTCACCCATACAATCACTCATACATACAGTCACTCATTATTACAACACTATCATATGCACTCATACACCTATGCAGACACTCACACACTGCCACTCATCCATGGAGTTACTCACACACCTAGTCAGTCCTGTAAAGAATCAATCACATTTCCATTTCCTCATCTATACAGTTAAACACAGAACACCATACTTCAGTGACAGCACTGATGACATCACTGATGACATCTCAAATGACTTCACTGATGACATCTCAAATGACATCACTGATGACATCATGACACACCAATACCAGTTACTACATACGCACTCACTGATTCCTACGTCTACACACACATTCACTCATTCACCCATACAATCACTCATACATACAGTCACTCATTATTACAACACTATCATGTGCACTCATAAACCTAGTCAGTCCTGTGAAGAATCAATCACACTTCGATTTCCTCATCTATACAGTTAAACACAGAACACCATACTTTTCACACATATACTAACACATACTTACTCTCTTATACAATCACTGATACAAGTACACATTGATATGCACAGAGTCACACACCTCCCAGCCAGCCACACACACACTCAGTCTTCCATACATACACTCATTCTTCAATATGTAAAACATATTTAAACTTTACAAAAACACACAGACACTAGATGATGTCATTTGAGATGTCATCAGTGATGTCATTTGAGATGTCATCAGTGATGTCATCAGTGATGTCACTGACCATGTCATGAATGATGTAATATGTGACATCATCAGCAGTGGATTGCGGGTGCGCGATATATAGTTAGTGCAACTAACTATATATGGAATTTCATTGGTTTTATGTCAATAAAATGTCCAGCTAACTATATATGGTCTCTAACCTATGGTTTTTTCAGTGAATTTTCAAGGTTTTGTAAATGCAAATTCCTAACTATATATGGTCTATAACCTATGGTTTTTTCAGTGAATATATATATATATATATATATATATTTCTTTTTTTACAGGGGACCATGAGAAAGAGCAACAAGGGGTGCTGTATGGCAATTTAGAGGTCTTTCATGGAAGTATTTGCCCACAAGGGCTTGAGCAAGTCCACTATATGAAGCAAGGTATAAGCATCCCAAATTGTCCACCCAACATGCTTCCATGCACTTCAAATATTTATATCGAGAAGGATTTAGAACAGTTATAGCAATTTTGCAATAATTTGACTAATGAAATTATCAGCCCACAGAGATCCTGATTGATACAACAAGTTTGTACTGCACACATTTTTGGGGTGCAATAACAACATTTATGCAGGACGCCAACTTTATTGAGGTGTTTGATGGAAGTGTCTGCCCACAAGGGCTTCAGTATGTCCACTGTATGATACAAGGTATTATTACCCCAATAGGTCCACTCAACACGCACATGTGCACTTTATATGTCTGTCCTAATGGGCAAAATCACTGGTGTAAATTTGCTATATGTGATCTGAGTAAGGAAATTATCTGCCCATAGGTAGTCTTATTGATTGATCAAATGTATCATATTGTACTTTCGGAATTCTCTGGCTGCAACAAAGACATTTGTGCATGAGGTCAATTTGTCTACGACATATATGAATGACTGCCAATAAGCTTGATTTATAAAAAAATATATATTTTTACTTTGTGATTAAATCGATGAATCAGTGCAGTTTGAAATGGTGCGTGAATTATGAATGTACTTGATACTATGGTCAATGTATTTCTCCTCTTTGCATCGGTAAGAAAGTCTTGTCTTTATGTCTATGATGATGTATTCATTGAAAAAGCATACGGAATTGTCGCGTCGGTGACATTTGAAAGTGGTGAGGCGTGGAGGCAAGATGGCCGCCGATAGCCCGTGAGAGTGGCTGCACTTTCCCCCTCTGCATGAAGGAATTATGGAGAATACTGCTGAGCCAATAGCCGTATTTTCAAAGAAATGAGTTTTACTCCCAGATTCTTATTACAAGTTTGTGCTGAGCTTATAACCGACACCTCTGAATTATACTCTGCTCTAGCTCCAAATAAACATCTGAGGCACTTCATCTTCCTGTCCCAGCGAGCCCGGGCTTTCGTGATGGTGAAGGGAGCAAGAGTGCTGAAGCCAAAGGACAAGGACAAAGAGAAGGAAAGGGAAAATGCGAACCAGAGTGACCCCGGGATGCCCTCCTCCAATTCGAAGGGAGTAGTACACCATCGCAGAAATGCTATGAAAAACAAAGAGGACAACAATACGGGCAGAGATGAGGCGCCCCTAAAGGAAAGAAAGGAGCGAGGAAATCTGAGGAAGAAAGCAGTAAAAATTCGGGACAACGAGGAGGGTTGTCTCCGTCAGCCTACCTTGCTAGAAGCATTTTCGACTCTGAATGCGGCGAGCTCCATAACCGCCGCTATTGTGGTAAGCCCAGCGCCAATTACCGAAGCACTCACACCGGTGCTGGATGCGCAAAGAGACGAACAGCAGGATGCCGAATTGCCGCAGGCAGCGCTATTGGCTCCCTAGCCACGGGATGACATGAGCGAAGGGAAAGAGCTCGGCGATCAATTGGAATCGCTAACCGAGACAGTGATTCAGACCCCGGAGCAACAGCAACCGCAAATGCGACTACAACTGCAAGGAGACCAGAATGGTGTTCATCTCATCGAGGAAAGCGAGGTACTTTCTGATTTGACACTTAGCGAAGTCGGGGTACTTAATCTAAATGAAGGGGGCGATAGCGAGGATCTGCAAACTATTGAGGTAATTGAGACCAAGGGTAATGGTAATGACAACAGGGTTAGTTCTCACCTCGAGACTCACTCGCACAATCTGGATAATCTGGATATAGAAGTGACTTTGGGCAATCCTGGAAAACAGATTGAAGGGAGCTCTAGCTTCGAGGCGAATCCAAAGCAGATACAGCCAGTTGTACGCCCAAAAAACTATTCTGAGATTGATGCATGAGGAAAGAGAAGAGGGGGAAAAATACACCCATAACTCTTACTAATCCCCATATTAACCCTCCCCCAGGCTCTCCTAGTGACGAATGTTTTTTCTCATTGAATGACGCCGAAAGTGGTGAAGACGTGTCAGGATTGACATCAACACCAGAGGAAAGCAGTTCTGACCTATCTGAGTTAGAGACCACTGATGGGGCAGAAGGAAAAACATTACATAGGGGGAATCCCTCTCAAAACTTACGAATAGTTAATACTAGATCAGTAGCTAAGTCAAGAAGACCGGCAAGCCCAATGCTGGTGTCCAAAAGGCTGGACTGGGACTACCCCGCTACCTCGCAGATTTATTTGGAGGGAGAGACAAATAATCCCTTACACCTATATCATCAGCCCTCGGCCCAAACAGGTAACACAAATCAACCTGGCACTACTATGGATTTGCTATATAATATGTTGAAACAGATGCAAATTGAAGCCAGAGCTGAAAGTCGAAGGGCCAAGCAGGCTAATAAAAAGATTCAAGGCTCTATGAGAAAAGTGAATAAGCTTTACGCGGACATGGCAACAAGAGTCACTGAGGTAGAGAAAAGAACAGGGCATTTAGAAGATGAAGTAAATGCATGGCAAAAATTTAAGCAGGAACAGGAGGAGATGGCTGCAGATGTGAAATGGAAGCTAGAGGATTTTGAGAATCGCCAGAGGAGAAATAACATAAGACTTCTTGGAATAGCTGAAGGATTGGAAGGGCAAGATCCTCGCACTTTTGTAATCAATTTGTTTAAGAGCGCTTTTCCGGAAAACAAGACCTGGAACTGGGAGGCGGAGATACAGCGCGCACATCGCTTCCAACTTACTCAGAAAAGAGTGCAAGAAAATGACAAGCCTAGAGCTATTTTGATATCTGTGGGAAACTATCTGGCAAGACAAGAGATTCTTGAAAAGGCTAAACCAGAGGCAAAACGCAGAGGTGAAGGAGTAACTTTCTTCGCCAGACCTGATTTTTGCCACGCTACCGTGGAGAGGAGATGGGGAATGAGACAGTTAATGAGTCCTTTTCAAAATATCGGTGCAGAAACGTATCTGTTGTTTCCATGTAAACTGAAGGTGGTTATGAAGGGATCTGCCAGATTTTTCCTCTCAGAGATTAAGGCCCAGGAGTACCTGTCAGAGCTAAAGGACAATGGCAAGGGAGGGCAAAACAACATGGCGGTGGCAGTGCGACAGGGGGCCTCGAAGCAATATAAGAGATAAAAAAAAATTTTTTTTAAAAGATAAAAAAGAGGACATACTGGATCTAACTTGTAAATATATTATAATTGCTGATTGTTAATTGTTAAATGATAAATAGACAATGTGAATTAATAGTAAGTAGTAAAAAGTAAGAAGCAAGCAGTAATCTGAGAGCACTTGATGGTTTGTTTGTTAAAGATTAGATTATAAGTGTAGGTAAAGTCTATAATGCATCGGAGTGGGGGGGTGGCGGGCATTGGGTTAGGAGCAGTCACATATAGGTCAGGATTGACCTAATTGCCTGTACAGGGGGGGGGAGGAAGGGAGGTTACGGGGGGTGTTTTTGGTGCAGGACATGGATCAAGGATAAAACATGGGGTGAAAAGAATGACCAAGGGGGGGGGGGGGAGAAATATGGATGAAATGTATAAACAACACAGTGGTAACATTTGGACATTTGATAAAAAAAGCGAATGGAAACTAGAGTAGTCACTTGGAACATCTGTGGATTAAATGATAGGCAAAAAAGGCAGCGGGTTGGAATACTATTAAAGACCATGAGACCCGATTTTATTTTTCTACAGGAGACTCACATAGAGGGCCCTAAAGCAGGTTTGTTGGATCAGTTGGGATTTACTCTGTTAGCTTATTCCAAACAAGGGTCTACGAATCAAGGGGTAGCCATATTATCAAGGAATAAAAGAGTCATAATAAAAAGAAAGCTGAAAGATCAGTGGGGGAGATGGGCCCTGGTAGAGTGTATGATTGGACAGGAGTGGGTCACTTTGGCTACTATGTATGGATCAACAGAAGATGACCCAGAGGTGCTGAAATTCTTGGACGTGGAACTAGCGACATGGCCCTCTCGAATTATCCTCGCTGGGGATTTTAATATAAATGGGGCAGGTGGGCTTTGGGCTAAGGGAAGGAATCTATATCATGGGAGGAAACAGAGAGTATACCGGGCACTGACCAATCTGGTAAATAACAATGCTCTGATTGATGTCTGGGGACTTTTAAAATATAAAGACCCAGGATTTACCTACTATTCGGCTCCACATAAGGTGTGTGTCAGATTAGATTACTGCTTTATTTCAAATTCCTTAATGACGGGAGTAAAGATTCAAAGATTGCCCAGGATACTATCTGATCACAATCCGTTGATATTAACAGTTAGCATGGCCAGCGGGGGGAAGACAGAGAGGATCTGGACGTTTGAAAGGGGGCTTTTGAAAGATGATCAGTATATTCAGCATATGAAGCATTGGATCAAAACCTTCTTTGAGATTAACAGAGGAAGTGCTAATACGGGCATTGTCTGGGATGCTTTCAAAGCCGCGGCCCGCAGTGAAACTTTGAGTTATAGCATCTTTACTCAAAAACAGGAGAAGGCCAAAATTGCTAACCTGTTTCGGGCGGTGGAGGAAGCAGAAGATGCCCTAGCTAGAGCACCTACTGTAGGTGACACACTGGACCAAGCAATTATCAAGGTGGCTAAGGCTAAAATGGAAGCACAGGAGAACATAGCAGAGAAGGCTGCAAAAACATATCTTATAAATAGGGAAAAATGCTATGAGTGTAGCGAGACGGTAGGCCGCACATTGGCAGCTAGGACAAGGCAGAAGGTAGCCTCTGGCGAGATTAGAGAAATCAAGGATATGGCGGGGAATACTTTTACAGATTCAGAAGGGATACGCGAGGTTTTTAGACAATACTATGCTGTATTATACAGTGAGGGGCAATCAAAGGATACGAATAAATTAGCGGAATATTTGCAGGAGATTCCGATAACGAGTTTATCGGAAGAGGAAAAGCAAAACCTAAAGCTTCCTTTTGAACAGGATGAGATAGTCAGCTCTGATGAGCCTACCTATAGGTAAAGCAGCAGGTCCAGACCAACTACCTGCAGAATTTTATAAAACTTTCTGGGAAATACTCAAACAAGATTTATGTACTACAATAAAGCAGGCTCATCTAGGAATTTCTATACCGCTGTCTTGGGCTGGAGCTGACATCGTGGTTATATTAAAAAAGGATAAGCCATCTCTTATGCCAGGGTCATACAGGCCAATAACTCTCATGAACGCTGACACGAAGGTTTTCTCTAAAATTTTGGCCCTTAGATTTGCAAATACTATTGAGAACTTAGTAAGTATCAACCAGCATGGATTTGTACCTGGGAGGGGAACTACCCATCATACAAGGAAGGTCGTAACTCTATTCGATGCCGCAGAAGTTTCAGGAGACCTGATGGCAGCAATGATGCTGGATGCGGAGAAGGCTTTTGATCGGGTCTCCTGGGACTATCTGTGGTTTATTTTGGAAAGAGCTGGGTTTGGTCCAGGGTTTCTTAAGGCAATTAAAGCACTATATACATCACCCACAGCTCGTATACGAGTAAATGCTGGCTTCACCTCTCCATTAAAAATCAATAGAGGAATGCGGCAGGGCTGTCCCAGCTCACCACTATTGTTTGCTCTGTATATGGACCCATACATATGCAAGATTGAGGCAAACAACAGTATCTCCCCGATTAAGACCTGTAGGGGGGACTGTAAAATACTGGCTTATGCGGATGATGTGGTGATAATTACATCGGATCCCACAGTGGCCATAAGCGAGGTGGAAAGGGAGGCTATATGCTTTGGCAAAATATCTGGATATGCCCTAAACGTTACTAAGACCCAAATTATCCAGAATAGGAATTTGACATGTAATGATTCACGGGTAGTACAGTCAGGGACATATTTAGGGGTAAATATCACAGCAGATTTAGATAAATTAGTTGAATTAAATATAGCCCCAATAATAGCCAAGATGAAAAAAGACCTGGATAGATTTGATAATCTGCATCTCTCTATAGTCGGGCGCTCGAATATAATTAAAATGATTTTTCTACCGAAATTTTTATATATATTTCGGGCAATTCCGTTATTATTTGAAACAAAATGGTTTAAAATTCTAGAACACATAACAAATAGATTTATTTGGGCAAAGGGAAAAACAAGGAGGGCGATGAGATTCATGACGTTACCAAGGGAAAGAGGAGGGTGGGCTTTACCGGATTTTAAATTATATTATTGGGCAGCTGCCTTGCAGTATATGTCTGGTTTGATAGGAGGGGCTGAAATAGAATGTCAGGACAGTCTCGGGACAGTTGATATCTACGCACTGGTATTAGGAATGGAAGCAGAAAATTTATTTTTGAAGTGTACTGATTCTTCCTATTTTAAAAGGACAACATTTAAGACGGTGACAGCCGCCCATAATATATGGAAGGCTTTTACGAAAAAATACGGTTTAGGTAAATTTAATAGATACACTAGACTACTACATAATAATACGTTACCTTCTGAGATTTTTTCAGACTCAATATTTGTTAAATGGGGCAGGCAAGGAATCCACAAATTAGGAGATATAATGGGAATGAGGGGAATGCTGCAATTTTCCGAAATTTGTGAAAAATATGATTTAGAATACAGGGATTTTTTTAAGTTTCTACAAATTAGAAGTTATATGTCAGCAAAAAAAGGTGGACCAGCAGGATTCAATATAAATCCAATATTGGATGTGATTGAGAGGGGTGTAGGTTGTACGATTAAATTTTTTTATGCAGAATTGATTAAGGCGAAACCTGATGACCTAGAAAAACAGGAGCGGAAGTGGGTTACCAAGATGGGCATAGACAAAGAAATATTTTATTGGTCATTAAAAAAGGGGCAGGAGATTCTATGCTCAGCATCACTTCAGGCGCAACACTACAAAACTTTATACTCGTTATATTATACTCCGGCTAGGATTGCGCAATGGGGAGGCGATAATGTCCAAGATGTTCTGCAGATCAGGCGGATATAATACATATGTTCGCAACATGCACTCACCTCCAAACAACCAAGGAAGGAATAGAGTTGTTCTTAAAAAGGTCACTGGGGATAGAAATCGAATTAACCCCATCAATAATCATTTTTGGAGTAGGGGAGCGTCAAACACAGCTGGAAAACGCTAACTTTATTTTTGTGGCAATGGCAATTTTTCGATTAATGATTGCGACAGCATGGCTTGAAAAAATCCCACCTACACAACATGACTGGTTGGGAAGGTTGTTGTCAGCTTATAATTTAGAAAAATCTATGTATGCAAGAAGAGGGAAAAGAGGGAAAAAGATAGGACTTCAGGTTTGGGGTCCAGTAAAAAGATGGAGGGAAGAGGAAACTGATTAATTTGAGGTGAAGAGGGTAGTATAGGGTGAGATATATTTATTGCTTTGAAATTTATGTATAAGGTTTTTGTTTTTCTCCTCTTCTTATTGTTTTAGGCAAAAATGGATATTGTATTTTTTTTCTTAATCCCGATTTATGAATCATTCTGTTCTACCTCTTTCTCCTTCTCTTGACCAATTATTCTTTGTTTATCATGTTTAATTTGTTCATTTTTGAAGAAATGTAAAAAGAAACACAAAAATGTAGATTGTGAAATGACCTGTACCAAAAACAAAAAAGGGGGGAGGGGGGGAAAAAGTGGGGTAAAAACTCAATAAAAATATTTTTTTTTAAAAAGAAAGAAAAAGCATACGGAATTGTCCTGTCGCGAAGATCGGGAAGACACAGGAGACGGTAGGGTGATCAGTGTCGTTCTTTATTTGTATGCAAGCATTACAGTGGTATCAGTATGGCGCGCTCATGGTCCCCTGACCTCTCACGCTCAGGTCCTGCAGGCGAGTGATCCCTGACCCCCGCCCCTTGACCGGATGTGGTGTCCGGTGTCCCTGTCCCCCTGACCCTGAGCCCCAGGGTCCTAGTGCCATCATGTGGGCACGACATCTCCCCCCTTGTTGCAAACAAAAGTTTCTTGCCACTTGTCCTCGTGACTCGAGAGAGAGAGAGAGAGAGAGAGAGAGAGAGAGAGAGAGAGGGAGAGAGAGAGAGAGAGAGAGAGAGAGAGATAGATATAGATATAGATATAGATATAGAGATAGATATAGATATAGAGATAGATATAGAGATAGATATAGAGATAGATATAGAGATAGAGATAGAGATAGAGATAGAGATAGATATAGAGATAGATATAGAGATAGATATAGAGATAGATATAGAGATAGATAGATATGTGTGTGGTGATAGTTCCCTCACATCTCTTCGATCAGTCTCTTGGTCTTTTTACATTCTCGCCTTGGTCGCTGTTCTCCGAAGACGGGTGATGGATCTTCCTGCCAAATCTCTCTGGTCGGTGCGTTCTTTCGCGTGTCTCCTTCTTCTTACGTTTTCACCTCTTTAAAGTGGGAGCTGTTTCTTGTGATCTGGTGTTGGCCAGCAGCGGCCGTGATCATGGGCCCGTTCACTTTCACCACCTTCAGCGGATCCTTTGCGAACGCGCTGTCTGACTTCCTCACCTGCCGCTGTTTCACGAGCACCATGTCCCCTTCCTCTAACTTGTGAGGCGTGGCATGCCTTTTTTGATCGGTGTATTCTTTAATTTTTGCTTTCTGTCCCTTGTCTCTGATGGCGACTTCTTTCTGTTCCGCTTTTTCTCCTTCCTTCATCTGCGGCAGTCTTGTTCTGCTCACTCGCCCTAGTACCAGTTCAGCGGGGCACTTTCCCGTGGAACTGTGTGGTGTGTTCCGATAGTCCCTGAGTACCTGGCACAGGGCTTGTCCGATTGAAATTTGGGTCAGTTTTTCTCTTTGTACCGCCTTTTTGATGGTCCCCATGAACCGCTCAGTCATCCCATTTGCTTGTGGCCACAGTGGCGTTATTCGTCTGTGACGTATGCCTAGGTACGCCATGAATCTTTTGAATTCTTTGCCTGAGAAGGGTGGGCCATTGTCTGTTTTCAATGTCTGTGGCGAGCCCCATGCTGCAAAAATGTCATCTAACACTAGTACCGTTGCGTTCGCCGATGTGGATGACACTGTCTTTACAAGGGGGAATCTTGAGTACTCGTCTATCACAACCAGAAAATAGCTTCACGTTTCTAGCGGCCCGTAGAAGTCTGCTGCCAGCTCGGTCCACACCGCCTGTGGTAGCGGGGACATTTGCAGGGGTTCTGGTTTTGGCGGTGGTCCTGTTATTTGACATACGTGGCACTTTGTCACATCTCTTCCACCATGCTGTCAAGTCCCGGGAACCACACTTTTTCCCGCAGCATCTTTTTAGTGGCCACCATGCCCCGGTGTGACTGGTGTGCCAAATCCACTGTTCTTCTTCTTAGCGTTTGGGGCATCACTATTCTCATGCCTCTCATTATTGTCCCGTTTTCGCATTCGGATAGCTCCTCATTTATTCTTTTAAATGCCAGCAGTTCTTCTTTGTCTATTCCCCTTCCTACGCACATGTGGTTGTTTACGTGTCTCCATCGTTGCGCCCTGTTGATCCTCATTGCCTCCTGCATGGTGGCGTCCTGTTTCATTTCTTGATTTAGTTCACTCTCTGTTATTGTCGCCGGTGTACTGAGTTTCAGTGCGAAGTTCAGGTACTCTTCTGCCATTGTGGTCGCTTGTGAGTTTTGCGGCAGGGGGTGCCTTGACACATAGTCTGCTGGGTTTTGCTCTTTTCCTGGCTTGTGAATAATTTTAAAATTGTAGTCCATGAGCCTGATTCCCCACCTTTCTATTCTTGGCGGTATCTTTGCATTCGGGTTGCCATAGATTGTTATCAAAGCCTGATGGTCAGTCACGATCGTGAACGGTTTTCCGTACACGAACATGTGGTAATGTTCACAGGCCCACACCACTGCCAGGCTCTCTTTTTCGGGTTGTGAATATCCTTTCTCCACGTCTGTCAGACTCTTGCTCCTGTACTCAACAATGTGTCTTGGGGAATCTCTCCCGGGCTGATGTTGTGCTAAAATTGCTCCCAGCCCCACGGGGCTTGCATCCACTGTCAGCTCTGTGCATAGCTTCGGGTCGAAGTAGGCCAAATGATCCACTGCTGTCACCGCCCTTCTTATCTCTTCGAACCCTTTGTCACACTCGCTGGTCCACTGAAAATTTTTTCCTTGTTTCGTCAGCTCTCTCAGTGGCGCGCTGACGGTGGCGAAATCTTTAATGTAGCGTGCACAGTAGCTTGCTAGCCCTAGAAACGATCTCACTTCTGCTACGTCTGTGGGCTTCTTTGCTTTTTCCAATGTCTCTACCTTGCTGCAGTCTGGCCGCATTCCTTTTTTGGAAAATATGTGTCCGAAGAACACTAGCTCGTTCCGCCCCAGTTCGCATTTTTCTTCATTTAGCGTTAGACCTGCTTCTTCTAGGTGTGAGCATACCTCCCTTAAGGCCGTGTCATGTTCTTCGTCCGACTTGCCGAACACCAGGATATTGTCACTGTAGTTCAGGCTGTTCTTGACCGGCCTGATGACTTGACGAATTGTCTCCTGAAATATTTCTGCAGCCGATGAGATCCCGAAACTCAAGCGTTTGTACCTGAATAGTCCGAGGTGGGTGGAGAACGTCGTGATGTATCGCGACTGGGGGTCTAGTTCAAGTTGGTGGTACCCCTTGCATAGATCCAGTTTCGAGAATCTTCTCGTGCCTGTGAGACAGTTAATCATGTCGTCTAGATGTGGGCCAGGGTGTCGCTCACGTTCAATTGCCTTGTTCGGGATCCTCATGTCCACACATATTCTTATCTTCGATTTGTCCTTCTTTGGGACGGCCACGATGGGTGACACCCATGGTGTCGGTCCATCTGCTCGTTCTATGATGTCCTGTTTTAGTAGGGCCTCCAGCTCTTCCTCGACTTGTGGCTGTAGGTGTATGGGCACCCTTCTGTGATGTTGCGCAACTGGTCTTATTGTTTCATCTATGTGCAATGTTATTTGCCGTCCTTTCAGCTTTGCTAAGCCTTCTATCAGTTTGGGATATTCTTTTAGAATGTTTGTTTTTCTTTCCGACATCTGATACGTAATTTCCATCAGCCCCATTACTTGTGCCGTGACGTTGCTCAACAAGCATGGCGTTGGGATGTCTCCTTTGAGCACGTGTATCTGTTCCGTTAGCCTTTGATCCTTGTATCGTAATTCCTCCTTGAATTTCCCCAAGTTGATCACTGGTCGCTTTGCCCCCCATGTGAATACTTTCACTCGGGATGGCTTCAGAGTCGGCTTCACTTTCATCTTCTCATATTCAGAGACGCACATGATATTGCATGTTGCGCCACTGTTGTCCAACACAAAAGTGGTATCGTGTGGCCCCACTTTGATTGTTACGGACTCTGTTTTCTTTATTTTCTTTTTGTCCACCAGGCATATTATTTCGTCACACTCTTCTTCATCTTCTTCTGAGTCTGTGTTGACCTCTGTCTTGAGGTATAGCCGCTCCGTTTTCTCTTCTTCTTCCTCGTCCCCTGATTCTGCGGACAAACTCCTCACTCCTGTCTCGACATGCCTGATGTGTCTGCGCATCGGCATTCTTCCTCTACTTGTTCTTCCACGGTCATTTCTAAACTGTGCCCCTTGACATACACTTGCGTAATGGTCTCGTCCGTTGCATTTTCGGCACGTCTGGCCAAATGCTGGGCATGGGCCACCTCGGTGGGGGAACTCTAGTCCGCATCTGTAGCACGTTCCTTCTTGTTGCTTTCTCCCCGTCTGGCCGCCTCTGTCTTGTCTCCAGTTTCCTGTTTTGTTGTTGTTGCTCGCTATCCGATTAATTTGTTCTCCACCTCTTCCTTTGCCACGTTCCATTTCTTTCGCGTGTGCTGTTGCTCGTGCCTCTGCCCTCCCTAGTGCGAGGATATTCTCCAACGTTATCGGTTCTTTCAGTATTCTGGTTCGGAATTCTATGTCCCGACAGCCTGCGATGATCAGTAGCCTTATGGCCTGCTCGTTGTCAAACTTGTCAAATGCACAGTGAGTCACTAGTTTCCTCAACTTCGTTGCGAAATCGTCTAGTGATTCCTCAGCCTGTTGGAAGGCGATCATGAAAGTATACCTCTCGAAATCGACATTTCTTTGCGGATCAAACTTGTCCGTCAGGCACTTTGTTAACTTGGCATAGGTGTCAATGTCCGCAGCTGGCAGTGTCACCAACAGATCCTCGACCTCATCGCCCACATAGTTTAGGAACAGTCCTCTTTTCTTGGCCGCTGTGACATCTGTTGCGTCAGCATAATTTTCAAAACGTCGGAGCCATTTCTCCCATCTTATCCCTGTTTGCGGTTCAGACAGGCTGAATGGCAGTGGTCTTCTGTATTGCGCACTTGGTTTCGGGACTGCCATTTCTCCTTGCTTTCCTTTATTTTCTTTGTTTCTTTCTTTGTGCCTTTATTCTCTATTTCTTTTGTCTCTTTCCTTGTTCTCCTTTATTGTCTTCTCCTTGTTTATGCCCTTAATTCGCTTTAATTTGTGCCCCTTTTATTTTCTACTTGGTTTCCTTTGTTCTGTGACTTTTATTGTCTTTATTTCTTTCTTTTTGCCTTTATTCTTTTCTTCCCTTGTCTTTTTCTTGCTTTTGCCTGTGCTTGTTGTGCACTTCTGCCTTTCTGCCTCGAAAATCGGCACTTTCCTGGGCAGATCGATTTTTCCCTGGCCTTAAAATGGCCGCTGAGCCAATCTCGCTTCTGATTGGCTTATTTGCCTGGTTTCAAAATGGCCGCCGATAGTCACGCGGTACTTTGCAGCCAATAGAAATGCTGCCTGACTCCAAAATGAATAACATACATAAAGGTTCCAACAGGAATTATTTCAAAATATTTATCAATTGAAAAAGAAGTCACAAAATGAACATAATTCAATAAATCACCGGAGATTGTATTTAAATGAACAATGAATTTTTATCTCAATTCAATAAGATATACACTGTCATATATCCTATTATTCAGCATAGGTCAAAGTCCATATGACAGTTCATGATTGGCAACAAAAATCAAAAGACTGCTCCTTTAAGTTTTTCATATAAGCAGTGATTGTAGACACTATTGCAAGTTATATGAACAGTATACACAATATCAGCCATATATACATTATTTAACAGCTATATACATTTGTACAATACATAGTCTGACGATATTCGCAAAATAGTGTCAATTCGTCGACGTTTCGGTCTCACGTCTCACAATTTAAACGAGACCATCCTCAGGACAACAGTTGCACCATGAAAAATAGATGATTCACAGTAGTCCTGTCCTCCTGACTCTTGTATTCAGGGAGAGGCAGATCCTCACTGTTAATTGTTCTCTTCTGGCATATTAAAGCCCAAACCGGGATTTGTTCCGGAGTAAAGCACCTCACAACATCACCGCTCGCTGTAAATGGCCGCCAAACCTTCCTCGCTCGCCTATTGGCTCTCTCGCCTTCCTCTAAGATGGCCGCCGAGACTCTCGCGAGAGCTCGCGGCAAATTTCTCTTCAACTTTGCGCTTTCGTGCACAGCGCTTACCGGGGCAGGCAGTCTTTCCTCGCAGCGGCCGGGGTGGGCTCCCGCGTCGCTGCGCTCCGTCTTCTCGGCGCTTTCTCCTTCTGGGCACGCCGAGAACTTGTTCACCGGTCTCGGAGACGATTGATCCTTCCCGACGAGATGCACACAAGCTTCACGCTGGTCGATGTCGCCGCCTTCGTCGCCAGTTGTCGCGTCGCGAAGATCGGGAAGACACAGGAGACGGTAGGGTGATCAGAGTCGTTCTTTATTTGTATGCAAGCATTACAGTGGTATCAGTATGGCGCGCTCGTGGTCCCCTGACCTCTCACGCTTAGGTCCTGCAGGCGAGTGATCCCTGACCCCCGCCCCTTGACCGGATGTGGTGTCCGGTGTCCCTGTCCCCCTGACCCTGAGCCCCAGGGTCCTAGTGTCATCATGTGGGCACGACAGGAATTGACGAGCATGTCATGTGATCAAGGCCGCACTTGACGACCAAAACTCGAAATGATGAATAGGATGGATATTTGAAAAAATAAAAGAACTGAGAATCAGGCCTCTGAATCAATTCTTGTTTGATGGTGCGAGATTATTGCTTCACTGGATAAATATAACCTTATCAAATGTTAAACCCTACCCACACTAAACCCTAAAAATATCCTTGCCACTCAAAACTTATCCTAACCTGGGGCATATTTACAAACCCCTATCACCACCAGGATGTCATTTTTTTTACATTGTGGTGGCAATATGGGCTTCACCTTATTTACAAGGCAGTAACACTGCCCTGTTAATAAGGTACCCTTTCATGCTATACTTAGCATGAAAAGGGTTGGCAATGGGTGTTGCGGTGGGCGTTCCGCTGCAACACCCTCTGATTTTGGCGCTACCCCATATTTACAAAAGTGGCTAAAATATGGGGCAGTGCCAAAATTAAGACCAGGGAAGTCCTGGTCTTAACAGGGTGTAATGAGGAAAAATGCTTTATATCTCCTCGTTTTTGCTGTTTTTATGTGTGCTGCATTGTGCAGCACACATAAAAACAGCAAAACTCCATGCTTGATTGTTTATGAAACAATCATTAAAAATTGTCGAGTTGCAAATTCTATGTGTGCTGCACAAAGCAGGACACATAGAAGTTACAAATCGCAATTTAAGATTGCTTACGTGTAAGAAGAGACACCTTTCTGCACATAAACAATTATTTCCCACAACGCAGGCAAGCTTGCACTAATGTGGAAGGGTGCCTGTGCTGGTGCTATGCAGCTAAATGTAGCACCAGCGCAGGGGGAAATGCAGGGCTTCACATTATTTTTGTAAATACGGTGCAGCCATGCGTTTCAGAAGAGGTGCAGAGCGGGGTTAAGCCAAGAAGTTTAACGCTGTGCTCTGTCACTTCTTTGTGAATATGCCCACTGGTTCCCCAGCTTCGATGTCAGCTGCCTTAGCCGTTAAGCCACACCCGCTCCCCTAATATATTTATATGGTATAGGCATATACATGGTAAAGACCTTTGAAATCGGTCGATCAAAATTAGGGCTCCCGGTTTTATGGTATTTATTTTTTCGTCATTTCCGTCTGTATTTATCCATATTTATTTTTTGGGCATTTTATCTGTATTTATCCACATTTATTTTTGCGACAAGCAAAAGACGATGCAACAGCTAGTATTTTTCCACATTTATTTAAATTGACACAGGAAGGAGGCTGTAGGACATAAATACCGGTTGTGACCGAGTGAGCCCCATACTAAACGTTCGCTCTAACGTGCCTTTAAGTGAGCCCAATTGTTTTTACTGGAAGCGGAGTGGACTAACCCATAGCTGCCAAGGTTTTATATTGACATGTGTGACATTTCCATATTTTCAGTGAAATTATGAGACATTTTTACGACTATGAGCAGCTTTGTTACAAGCAAAATCAAGCAGGCACACTTACTAATCCAACTCAATAATGGTGCTGAGTTAAACCGTCCTCAGAAGGATGAAAGGAACAGCCAGCCCTGCTGAAACCTCAACCTAAACCTGATCTGCAGTCAATTATTTGAAATTTGTAGCACGCAGATGAATAGTGCCTCAGGGCAGCCTTTGAGATTAAACATTGTGGGATCTGCAGGCGTCAGTGCATGGACATGTACCAAGATGCCACTCTGTGTACGCTGTACTCGTCTGTCCGCACTCTCCTGAAGAGCTGTTGCATGTGCAGTCTCACTGCCTCAGGTATGCAGCGAGCCCCCCCCCTGCGACATTTACTGATAGATTTTGCTCCAAAATCGGGTAAATTTCCTGCGATTAAAACCCCTCCTATACGCAGCGTCCTACCAAGAGTTTCACCCCAAAATGAGCAAGCAATTGCAATGCAATAGGTCTCGCATTATTAAAGTTTGAGCTATTGGCATTGTTAAATAATGCAACACCAATAGCTCAAACTTTAATAATGCGAGAACTATTGCATTGCAAATGCTTGTTCTGTTAAGTTGGTATAATAACCCGTTAGGTCTGGCTTGACATCTCAGATGTACTATATCTTTTGTTACCAAGTAAAAAATATATATACACAGATTGGACTGCTGCTCTGATCCGAGCAGTATTTCTGTCAACTGATGCTAGTGCCTCTTATAGAGTGCATGCTTAGAAATGCAGAAGAGACCACTTCACATCTCACAAGCACACTAAAGCATCATATTTTACATTCTAAATTCCACAGATACAGAACATCATTATTTTCGCTGCAGCGGGTCAAAATGCAATCCCAACCTATTGGCTTTGCCAATGCTTGTTTAAATCTGAGTTAAAAGCACAGCCGACAATATACAACCACTCCTTGGCTGAGCCCAGAGGGCTATTGCTCTCTCGCCTTTACAACTCCAGGCATGTATGCTCGTGCTGGTTTGCTACTGTAGATATCGTTCTTATGCTAATGCGTGCATTGCCATATTAAACTTAGGCGGATTAGCTTTGCAAATCATTTTTTTTATATATCACTTCTCAACTAGTCCAGTGACTTTGTAGGATAGTATGCAATATGCGTTAGATTTTTTTCAAGGCAGACGTGATTTTGAGAATTGGACCAAAGTTTTGATACTAAAGGCTGCCTTCCCGCAGAGCTTAGAACACATCACCCCACCTATGGTTTCACAATTCTCTGAAAAACCTTTCAGGTTTAGTTTTTATTGCATATAGGTCCCAGTTGCTTACAGAACTGTTGCGCCAGCAGACCCCAGGGCAATAGTGTCCCATTTAAGACTCCAATATCAACGGACCAAACCTTTCATGTGGCCTCTGAAGGATGAATGGCTGAACAGAAACCGCCAGTGCTTGAACCTGTGAACAAGCTACCTCCTCGTGTTAAGATTCATTGAGATGCTCGTGGTCTTTACCATGAAGACTCTACCCTGCAGGCTGATGTGTTTCACCACTGCCCCTGGGCTGTGCAAATCCCCACTCCACCTGCAGATTCCCGTTCAAGAAATATTCAAAGTCTCTTCGTAGGACAATTTTGTTAAAAAATGTGTTAATGACCCTGGAGACTGTAAATGCATATGTGGCGGTGGGGACCATCACCAGATGTGCATTCCAAGAGCAGGAGCCTGGAGGGTTGTGTATTAAGCGCCCTCCTCCCAGACAGCTTCCTGACCGCAGTGTGGATTGCAGACGGGTCTTCCCTCTGATCTTTGGCAGCTCCATTGTGCCTGTATGCCCTTTGTTAAAAGTGTGCTGTCCCCTGTAAGGGCAAGGGCAGAGGGTGGTCTCCCAGGAAATCTCCAGGACATCAGAGGCAGACAGACCCCTCGGGGATAGACTGTCTTCTCAGGGCACTCATTCTCTGAAAGGGATGGCCAGGGCCCCATACATGACAGCAATGCGGTTGCCCAGCCCTGCCAGCCTTCAAGGCACCGAGATGGCCCTGAAACTCCATTTGAGTTTGTATTGAGGTAGCTCAGAAGGCTGCGTGTCTGCTGCTGAGACTACAGTGTAACCTTCGGTCACAGGTTCATCTCCTCACAGGATGGAATCCACCTTAAGCAGACAATACAATAAGCCCTATTATGTAATAAAGCATGTGTCTTGTGATGCCAAGCGCCAGCTCAGTTTCTTGCGCCTGTTAAATAACCAAAGGATGGTGTGTGACAACACCGGCATGCGTGCCTCTCCCCCCAAGAAGGATGTGCATGACACGACACATGGGTACTATTTAGATCGGAGAGGGTGTCAGTGGCACAGAGGAAGCCGTGTTATTTAGTGGGAGGAATGTTTCTGCTCAAGCTGAGCATATTCGCTTCAGCACGGCAGAAAAATGTAAAAAAAAAAACGCATTGGACGTGATAAATTGACTCGCTGCCGATTTTTATGAGAGATGTCGCCCCAACGTTAGGTTGCACTTCTCATGCTATTCAAACAATGGGCATTTGTGCCGCCTCCGTTTCTTAGTAATTCATTGAGGAATGTGTCTTTAAAAGTGCATGTGAATTTTGTATAGCCATATGGTGACATTTAGCCACATGCTGATAAACATCCGAAAGTGTGATTGACCGCCAGCCGCACCTTTCACAGGTCTTTAAAAAGACCATTCACTAGATAACGAGGCTTTGTTGTTTTTTCCGCCCTTCTTACTAGACTGCGGGCAGTGTCTAAAGGACCCCCCTGTGCTCAGAGGCTTAAACACAGAAACGTAAAGAGCTGCCTTTTTTACACGGGACAGCAGCATTGTTTATTTGGAACGATGGCAGCGCAGCAAAATTTGCTAATATTTTGCCGCTTTTAAATATAAATACAGACAATGGAAATATAGATTTCCGTCTGTATTTATATGTAAAAATCCGTAAAAACGGAAAACCGGGAGCCCTAATCAAAATATAGGGGCATATTACCAAGGGCATTATCGCCGCTTTAGCGGGAATTTTTCCCGCTAAAGCGGCGATAATTTTATCACCCTATTACCTAGCTGTGGCTAACACCAGTTAGCGACAGCTAATAGGCGATAGGGGGCATTTAGGGGCCCACTCTGCATGTCAGCAATGATTATCGCTAATGACATGCAAAGTGGGCGTGCCAAGATGTTAGCGACTGGAAACAGTCGCTAACATCGCTATCCCCTATTACCAACTTTTGTAAATAATCGCGCTTATCTCCAAAAGCTAATGCCTGCCCAGAGCAGTTCTTAGCCATGTTATCCAATGGATGGTGGATAACATGGCTAAGAGCATTGTCACGATAATGCATGAATATCGCTGATTTTACAGCGATATTCATGCATTTCCCACGATTTTTACCGCTTTTGAGATAAACCTTGATAATATCAAGGTATCTCAGCGGTAAAAATCGTCGGAGCGCGGCGATATTTCAATACCCGCTAACCAAGCTTAGCGATAATTATCGCTATAGCTTGGTAATATGCCCCATAGACCTGTAACCAAGTAGTGGGGTTTATATTTCTCATTCATCTATCTCTCCTTCTGGTTTTCGAGCAAATAATATGGTGATAAAAAACAGCTAAGCAACTCTTACATTTCCCAATTTGGATCCCATAGGCCTGAGGTCCGGGCTTGGAAAGGTTTAGAATTTCCACTTTGTCATATTTCAAATTTGTTCTCTCTTCAAAAAACAAATGCATTTCAGCTTTTTCGGAGATGCAAAATGTTCTTTGATTATGGGTGTAAACATTTGCGTATGGTGGGGGGAGTGGAGAGAACGCACTGTACTTTCGAACATTAAACTTGTAAACCGAACTATATTAAAACCCCTAAGTGTTCAGTGCAGTAGCAATGACACCACTTTGCCAACTGATCTTGAAAATACAGAGCACGTGCACCTGGACAGGTTCGCACTGAGTCATGCTGGAAGGGTGCGAGCACACTTGAGTGCAAACAAATATTACACGTTATTGTGAATGTCAGTCAAGGCCTACTCCAATAACATTCCGTATTCAACACCCAGGCTCGAACGGCAAGCATGGAAATAATTATAATTGTTTTTGCTTGCCAAGTTGCTTTGCAAGAGTTTAGTGGGCAAACGTCTGGTGCTCTTTTAAAATGCATTTTCGTTTAACAAATAATAAACTTAACATATCAAATAAATTAGAAAATGGTGCCATCATTTGAAATGTACATAGGTAAAAAAAAGGTAGTGCAATCTTAAATGTTTTACATTGTGAATTGAAGAGAAACATTTCATCATGAACCTTATTTACGGCCTGATTAGGATGTCGGTGGGACCGCCACTGACAGGCCGTCGGTGGCAGTCCCAATAACATCCAGCAGAGCGGACCGACAGCCTCATTATGATGCGCTCGGTCAGACCTCATCGGTTGGATCGTATTATATACAATAGGGGTGGTGCCTACTTAGGCAGTGTCGTAGGGAGTATGATGTCCTTTTTCGACAGCCTTTCCAAGGGAAGGCTGCGTGAAAGGGACTTTGGGGACCCCTAGCAGCAGGCGCGCAACGCAACACCCATTGGGCTCACGGGGCTTCAGTCCCCCCCCCCCCCCCCCCCCCCCCCCTCGTGTGTGTCAGCCCGTGGGCTGGCGACGTCTAATTGCAGCCGCACCCGAGTACTTCACACGTCTGTTAAAGGCCACTTACTTGTAAATTAGGCTTTTATTATGATTTCACCCGTTCTTACAGCCACTCTGGTTACGGCTGGGAGAATTAGCACCCCCCCCCAAAATCTTTTTCAGCCCCCCCCCCCCCCCGAAATTTGGCTCTAGTTGCTCGCCTGCCTAGCAAGGCCCCCATCCCGCCTGAGCCTCCACTCTGAGGCCCACGAGACACCTGCGATGCCCCCAAACATCCATGCCCATGCCGACAGGCACCATGTGATGCCTGGCGCCCGGGGCATGGATGTTTCGAAACATCCCTTTTTCCACTGCCTCGTATGCTGCAGCCCATTTTCGGTCCGCACCATAGGCCGCAATGGAAAAGGGGATGTTTCCGACCTCCTACACAGCGGTCACATCTTAATTGGGCAGGTGGAACCACCGATTAAGTGTCGGTCGGTTTCCAACCAGCTGCGATGGCTGACGAACCCTCGTCCAACTGCCATCCTTAATTCGGCCCTTATTTAGAAACATATGCATGTATTGTGATCCTTAAAAGCATCTAAACCTAGTTCACAAGACCTGCAAACATTGTCTCCTGTTTGCATTGTATTGAAGGATATATTTTAAATATTATGTTGTAAATTTTGAACCTATTTCCAACTCCCAAATGTATTCCTTGTATCAAAGTATAACAAAGAATATAGTGTATGCCGTTGTCATGTTTATGCTAGCCCACGAGATCTCTAGCCTCAATTACTATGTATTTTATGTAGATTAGTCTTTAATGTAAAGTCCTCTTCTGATCATACACCTGAAACACTCTGGCAAAATCTGCGTATTGCCTTGACATCACAAGATTAGAAAATGCCAATTTCAGCAAAACTAAACTTCCTAGGGATTGTTGTTATCAAACCCAAAGCATACTGCTCTCGTGATAACAAACAATAAAACAGCAATAGCTTGATTTAACTATGGAAGCATTGAGAGAAATCATTAAAAATATTGAAACGCGTGGCGCAAGGCTACCATGTTGAAATCATTTGCTGTGGCGCTGGACCTGAAAAGGGATTTCTCCTGTATGAGAAATGTAAGCTTATATGGTTTGCACAATAAATCAAAAATAAATTAATACATTATACATTGTAAAAGATTACTGTGCATAGAATATAGGGTTACTAATTGTTATTTATTGGTGTCTTAGGTTGGTACTGGCCACTCTTGGTGTTCGTTTTTGACAGATCATCTGCACAGGCATGGTGAAAGTGTGGCCATCAAGAATGGAGCATAGGGTAGACAATATCATTCTGTACCCACGCAAATTCAACATGTTGGTGCCTATGGGCCCCATGCATTAAACCAAATACCGGTCGCAAACGGGCAAATTCTGATAATCCGTCCCTTTGCCACCGGTATTTTTGCATTTGGGATGAATCATCCTAAATGCAAAAATCGCAATGTAAGGAATCCCAAATTGAGATTCCTTAAATGCAATGCATGAAAGTAAAAAAATTAGCAATTTTGCTAATAGGAGTAGCAAATTACCATGAAGTTGAACTTCATGGTAATTTGCAAAAACTTTGAAAAATGCACTTTTTTGCATTTTTCAAAGTTTCATGTTGCGCACACACATGCCCTTAGGGCGTGTGTGTGTGAAACATGTGTGCAGAAATCAATTTCAGGGGTGCAACAGGGTGTCATTTTGACACCCTTGCACCCTCGAAATTGCATGAGCAATTTGCGAGTACCTACTGGTACTCGCAAATTGCTCATCATCCTTGGAACAACTCCTGCCAGATAGTCCAAAGGGACAACTCCCTCCTCTTTGGAAGTCCCCTCATTCAATCAATCCCTGCATTTCTAAAGCGCGCTACATACCCGTTAGGGTCTCATGGCACTGGGGGGGGGAGCTGCTACTGATCGAAGAGCCAGGTCTTGAGGAGTCCTCTGAAGGCCAGCAGGTCCTGGGTCTGTCATAGGCTGGTAGGGAGAGCGTTCCAGGTCTTGGCGGCGAGGTAGGAGAAGGATCTGCCGGCGGCGGTGGTTTTCCGGATACGAGGATCTGAGGCGAGGACGAGGCTGGCAGAGAGGAGGCTGCGGGTGGGGGTGTGGAAGCTGAGTAGGTCGTTGAGGTATGTAGGTCTGGTGTTGTGTAGCGCTTTGTGTGCGTGGATGAGGAGTTTGAAGGTGATCCTCTTGTTGACGGGGAGCCAGTTTAGGCCTCTCAGATTGGGTGTGATGTGGCTGCGTCGGGGGACATCGAGGATCAGTCGTGCCGAGGCGTTCTGAATTCGTTGTAGTCGTCTCAGGAACTTGGTTGTTCTTCCTGAGTAGAGGGCGTTCCCGTAGTCGAGTCTGCTGATGACGAGGGCCTGGGTGACGGTTTTTCTCGTGTCGGGGGGGATCCATTTGAAGATCCTGCGGAGCATTCGGATGGTGTTGAAGCATGACGCGGAGACTGCGTTGACTTGCTTGGTCATTGAGAGGGCGGAGTCAAGGATGACCCCCAGGTTGCGTGCGTGGTCGGTGGGTTCCGGGGCAGTGCCTAGCGACGTGGGCCACCAGGAGTCATCCCAGGCTGATGAGGTGGGTCTGAGGATGAGGACCTCCGTCTTGTCTGAGTTCAGCTTCAGTCTGCTGTCCTTCATCCAGTCGGCGACGGCCTTCATTCCTTTGTGGAGATTGGCTTTGGCGGTGTGGGGGGTTTTGGTGAGGGAGATGATCAGCTGGGTGTCGTCGGCGTAGGAGATGATGTTGAGGTTATGTTGTCGTGCAACGTGGGCGAGCGGTGCCATGTAGATATTGAACAGCGTCGGGCTGAGGGAGGATCCATGAGGGACGCCGCAGATGATCTCGGTGGTTTTTGAGCGGAAAGGTGGGAGGCGGACGCTCTGGGTTCTGCCGGAGAGGAAGGATGTGGTCCAGGCCAGGGCCTTCTCTTGGATTCTGGCGTCATGGAGGCGTGCTGCTAAGGTGCGGTGGCAGACCGTGCCGAAGGCTGCTGATAGGTCCAGGAGGATGAGGGCAGCTGTTTCTCCCTTGTCCATCAGGATCCTGATGTCGTCGGTGGCGGCGATGAGTGAGGTCTCGGTGCTGTGGTTGCTGCGAAAGCCGGATTGAGAAGGGTCCAGGATGTTGTCTTCGAGGTAGTTGGTTAGCTGTTTGGTGACAATCTTCTCTGTCACTTTTGCAGGGAACGGGAGCAGGGAGATGGGCCAGAAGTTCTTGAGGTCCTTGGGGTCCGCCTTGGGTTTCTTCAGTAGGGCGTTGATCTCGGCGTGCTTCCAGCTTTCCGGGAAGGTTGCTGTCTCGAAGGAGATGTTGATTGCTTTCCGGAGGTGGGGTGCGATGGTTGTGCTGGCTTTGATGAAAACGTGGTGAGGGCGGGGGATTTGGATGGGGTTCCGGAGTGGATGGAGTTCATTGTTTTGATGATGTCTTCGTCGCTGACGGTGGGCCAGGCAGTCAGGTGACTGATGCGGGTGGAGGTCGCGGGGGTGGTGGTCTCGGTGGTGGGTGCGGGGGTGTCGGAGTTGAAGCTGTTGTGGATGTCGGTGATCTTGCGGTGAAAGAAGGTGGCTAGGGAGTCGCACAGGTCCTGTGATGGTGGAATGTCGTTGGTGTTGGAGCTGGGGTTGGAGAGTTCTTTCACGATGCTGAAGAGCTCTTTGGCGTTGTGTGCGTTGTTGTCTAGGTGGTCCTTCAAGGCAGTCCTCTTGGTGGTCCTGATGAGTTGGTGGTGTCTGCGGGTGGCGTTCTTGTGCGCTGTGTGGTTGTCTGGTGTTCGGTCGTGGAGCCATTTCTTCTCCAGCTTCCGGCAGGTGCGCTTGGATGTCCGTAGGTCTTCGGTGAACCAGGCGGCTTTCTTGTTGGTGTGGTTAGTTGTGGAGATCTTGAGAGGGGCGAGGGCATTGGCGCAGTCGTTAATCCACTGTTTGAGGTTGGTCGTGGCGGTGTCGGGGTCGATAGGGTCGGCGGGTGTTCTCAGGGCAAGGGTGGTTGTCAGTTGGTCCTTGGTGACCTTGCCCCTGCAGTGGCATGGCAACTGTTGGGCGCGGTGGTGTGTGGTGGGTTTCTTGAAGGTGAAGTGGACGCATCTGTGGTCGATACAGTGGGGTTCGGTGATGTGGTTGAAGGAGACGTGGGGGCTTGCGGACAAGATGGGGTCCGGCCAGTGCTTAATTTGTGCCGGTGTTTTCCGGTGCTTAGCACCGGCACTTACTTATCAGGGCCAGGTCTACACTCGGCGGCGTAAGCACATCACATATTGCATTAAAGAGAAGTCTGGCAAGACTGTTTTATTGCGCAGTGTTGTTCTTCTCGTGACTCGTTCCCTGAGATAGTCCCGATGAAGAGTGTTGCAGCTGTGAGAGCTGCCTAAGCCCAGATTCATATTATATGATGCCGGCCGCGGCCCTTGGTTAACAGAGTGTTGCCGGTGGGCGGTACTAGGAACATTGATAGACTGGAATCTGGATAGATTTGGTTCTGGGGGCTGCGTGCGCCAGGCAGCATGCGCAGATTTTTTTTCAGATTGCCACGTGACCCGAGTGGTCGCACCCCACCCACGAGTCAAAGTCAGCCTGACGGTAGTTAAGGAGCAGAGGCCACCACCACGAATAAACCGTAAGTATACCATTGCCCTACCAACGCTGCGTTTTCATTTTTTGAGCGTGGTGGCGTGACACCGGTCACCGTGGTGGTAGCTCCGACTCCACAAGATTCCATGTATGCACTGCAGTGCCCGCCCTGGCCCAGTAGCAGCCAGCGGCCGCGGGAGTACAAATTATAATTTAGGGCCAGAGTTAAATTAAAAGCCCTTCCCTGCCCCTGCTCTGAAAAGCTGAATGTTGTAGTGGTTGTAATGTGCGTCAGGCAGCGCGCGCAAAATGTTCTTGTATTTTAAATATGCTAACTAAGTTAACTTCCCATTTCCTGCGAGTTTTAAATTGAAATGTTCCTTAATTCTACTCTTCGTACCACCCGGACCTTACGACTTTGAATATATATGCAGCATAAATATGTGTGTGTTCATGGATGTGACGGTTTCGTTTCTGTTCTCTTTTTTTAGCATGCCTGTGTTTGTACAGTGTCTCTTTGAAGCATTCGCAAGTATGAAAGTTGCTGCTATACGCAACAAAACCTACATAATAATGTGAATTAAAAAAAATCCGGTTTCTGTTATGTGTCCAATAAAATTGACCAGGTTTTAAAGAATCATCGCTAGAATCTCTGTATATTTTAGATTTACAGGTGCCACGCTTTGCAACGCTACTTTGGACTTTCACATATACTGTTTACCTGAGGAGAGCAAATCAAGTTAGAAGAAGGCAATAGAACTCGGTGCGCAATAGTGGTGAAGGGAATTATTCTGAGTGTTGTGCAGCAGGGATCTAAGTGGGATGAAATAACCCAGGGGTCTCCCTTAGGGGGATGGACGATGTTAAGCATTGCTTAAAAACACCTAAGCTAAAAATCCGTCCTTGGCATAGTGTGCCGCCAAACTGGTATTTTGCTGCTTCTGCCAGTGCACCCAGATATAATATAACAAGTAACATTACACCTACAATAAACCAGGGCTACTGACTTTGTCAATGACTGTTAGTTGCATATGCTAAATAAGCAACAACTATGGCTTCCTTGTAAATAGTATTGAAATGCTTCAGTTGTGAAATTATGAGACAGTGAAATATTTATAATATGATTTGACTCTGAGAGCTTTCAACCAGATAACAAGGATAAGCATAACCTTACACTGCAACAAACCAAGTATACCTGTAAAAAAAATTATTGATGGCATATTTGGTTAGCAACACCACTAAACCGATGAGCTCCAAATACTGTGAAATTCCTTTGGGACTGTTGAGCATATTTAACAGATTATCATAGTTAGCTTGCAAACACACGTTCGCTGCCTTCAGAATATTTCATGTGGTGCTTTTTCTTACAATTAATTTAATTGAAGTGTTGCGTGTTTTTGCTGTTAAAATTATGAATATGTACACAATTTCTTGAATCCTTATCTTGCCTGTGTCTCATGTTTAGATTGCCCTGACAGATGCTCATTTTCTACAGCATGTTAAATACAAAATGGGCAGCAGAGAAGTTTGCAGCAAACATTTAAAGCAACCCTTCAAAGTTTGCACTAGGTTGCCTCTTCTCTTCACAAGGTGTGCATGTCACATTCACTGGAGAGGTTTGGAATGCCCCAATACCTGCAACAAGCACACATTTAAAAGGAATACACCTGTGGTGTATCTGCATTGAGTTTAAGAATCACATAGGGTTTTGATATGCACCTGATCATTACTGACTCTGAGAGAGTGCCAGTGGCAGAAATACGCTCCAGGCTGCAAGGGCACCTGGACCCGGAGTGAATAGGCTAGTGACAGGTCCATTTGTCATACTTGCACTGGTGACCTTTGCAGTATTGTAATGCAACTGATAGATTCTCCACTTGTTAGCTGCCATAGTGGGGTTGTCATTACACAGCTAGATGTCTTTTATATATTTAATCTGAATTTGTCAAGGAAAAGAGGTCTCAATACAGTCTGTTTAACCCCTCATCTATTTTGTGAGAAGTGTCTCTGTGTGTGTGTCGGATGACATCTCTCTTGTTATGTTACTTCCTCCAGATTTCAGACAATACAAATACAGTGACAAATCCCACAGTTAGCAAGCACTATAAAGACAAGTTATCATGTATTATGGTTCTAGTATTTAAACCAGTCATATAATAACACTATATGAGGTGAATTGTCTATGTGCAGATGTTATTCACTTATTTGCTTCCCATCGAAAGGCTCCCTTGCTGAAATTCAGATTGGGTATTACATCTGCGCGTTGAAGATGTAGGTGGGGTCAATAGAGTAAGTGAGTGGAGCCAGTATTGTATGTGGGTTGAGCCGAACAAAGTGGGTGTGGCCTCTGACAAAGATTTGAGCACCTGGAATTCATATTTTACAAATTAAGCACTGGGTCCAGCGTGTGTCCAGCGGCATGGGTGGAGGTCGTCACGAGCTGTTTGAGTCCGAGGTTGGCGAGATTGTCGATCAGGGCATTGGAGTTGGCATCGTTGTTGTTCTTAAGGTGGAAGTTAAGGTCCCCGAGGAAGATGTAGTCCGTGGAGGTGAGGGCGTGGGTGCTGATGAGGTCGGCGATGGTGTCGTTGAACTGTGGTCGTGGTCCGGGTGGTCTGTAGACGAGTGTTCCTCTGAGGGTCGTGTTGGGGTCGGTGTGGATCTGGAAGTGCATTTGTTCGGCAGTGGTGAGGGTGTCGTCGGCGTTGGTCGAGACTCTGAGGATGTCTTTGTGGACGATGGCGATTCCCCATCCAACTCCGTTGACGCGGTCTCTGCGGGAGATCTTGTAGCCTTGTGGGATGGCCATGGCGATGTCTGGCGCTGAGGTGGCGTTCAGCCAGGTCTCCGTCAGGAAGGCGACATCGGGGGCGGTAGAATCTAGGAGGTCCCAAAGTTCGATGGCGTGCTTGCGAGCTGAGCGGGTATTGAGAAGGATGCATCTGAGGTGGTTGGGTTCTCTGGATGGAGGTTTGGCGGGCTGGATGCTGGTGAAGCTGCAGTTCCGGCAGGTGAAGGGCCCTTGGGTGTGCTTCGGGATGGCCTGGTAGCAGGGGTGGTCTCGTCCAGTGTTGAGTGCGTGGAGGGTGCTTGAGTCGTAGTGCAGTCTGTCATTGCGGCGGACACGGGGTCCAGGGGTTCTGGCCCTGGGCGCGGTCCAGGCGTGGACGGGAGCAGACGGGCTTGCCTCTGGCACGCGGCGCAGTCGCGCAGCGACTGCCATTAAGAAAGGAGGAGGGAGGGAAGAGCAGCTGGGAGGCGGGAGGGAGCGGCAAATGGGGGCACGAGGGGGCAGGGCCGCAGAGAGGCAGCGGCGGGGAAGCGGCTCTGAGAGAGCCGGCAAAGGGGAGCGCACAAAGGGCAAGAACAGGCAGAAAACCAGAAAAGGCACAAAGGAAACAAATGAATAACGGCATAATAAATCAAGGCACAATAAAACAGGGCACAGTAAAACAGTTACAATAAGGCACAATGCACAAGTCTAGCGAAGCTTACCAGAAGCCCACTAAACACCAGGGATGAGGCGCAGGCAGATGCCTGCGGGTGGAGGAGGGCCTTGAACACGCAAACAGCAGCTTGGGCGGGGGTCAGGGACACGGGCACAGCTAGGTGGTGCTGCGGTCGTGGGGGAGCGAGCTCCTGACCAAAGGCAGGTCAGAGGTCAGAGGTCAGAGGTCAGAGGTAATTCCATTCCTCCAACATATGACCGACTGATGGAGAATCGCCTGACTTTGCTTTAGGAGAAAGTCATGACTCTCTTGGCCAAGGTAGCCATAGAGAGGGTTCCAGCGCCAGAAGTAGGGTGTGGTCGTTATTCCGGCTACTTTCTGGTCCCGAAAAAGGACAATAACCTTTGTTCTATCCTGCATCTTTGAGCCCTCAACTAATTCCTCCAACAGGAAAAGTTCAAGATGCTCACTTAGACTCAGGTCTTGTCTGCCCAGGAGACTGGATGGTGGTGTTGGACTTGCAGGACGCTTATTCTCACATTCCCATTCTGTCTGGCTTTCTACTCTATCTGCCAGTTATGGTGGGCCACAAGGACTTTCAGTTTTCCTGCACCCCTTGGGTGTTCACCAAGGTGATGGCCTATCTGCGCAGATAAGGGTTGCCAGGCTTCCCCAATTTCGACGACTAGCTGTTGAAGTCAGGCTGGCCCCCAGGCTGTCATCTCCCATCTCCCACCTCCAGATTACAGTGAACCTCCTGTGTTTGCTGGGGTTCACTGTCAACATGCAGCAGTCACACCTGACTTTCTCTCAGACGCTCCCTGTGAGAAGTTAGCCTGGCATATGATGTCCACTATTCTACTGGGCACCTTGCACCAGTCTAAACGTCCCTTATTGATGGTGGTTGTAAAGTCAACCTTAAAGACAAGCTATTCTAGTGGTAGCATGGACCAGCAGTCGTAGGCTAAGACTTCAGAATGCATGTGAAGCAAGCTGTTTTACTAATTATAATCCCGTGAATACCAAATGAAAGGACACCACACAAGGTATATATCAAATATATATGTATTTGTTTCTAACACAACCCCTCTGCACTCTTTATGAGGTCAGAGGTAAAAGTACATCACAAGTTACTCAATTAGCATACGATAAGTTGCACAAATACAGTTATGCTCTAGGGGACTCACAAACCATATACTAAAGAAGTGGTATGTACATGTACATGTATAAGGACCACGACAGAAACAGTGAGTAGGCCTAGGGCCTAGAGAATCGCTGGGGTTACACTAAACAACCAAAGGTTAGGGAGTAGGAGGCCCACACGTGCAGTGTCTAAACACAGTCGCGAGTTACCATTGACTTATAATGGAGAACATAAGAGTTACAAAGTTACTGTTTAAGGGCACTTCCGGATGGACTACGACAAAACCCCTTTAGACTAGGACACTTCGAGAGTCAAGACCCACGGGAGCACCGGAGTACTCATGTTACCTCACCCAGGGAAGCCGGGTGCATAGGTGCCTTTTGGTGTCTGGTTTCGTCGATGCTTTCAATGGAGATCAGCAAAGAAGTGCTGCAGGCGACCAGAAGAAGAGCGTCCGGGTGGAAGGGGCTGGATTACCTGCCTAGGTCCCTCCTTGAACCGGGCTATGCATGGAGCACCTTGTGTGCCCCAGGCAGTGTCTCAAAAAGCATCTGCTGATGCAGCCCTCCCTGTCCCAATACACATCTGCCTGTCTGGGGAGTGTGAGAAGTTGGCCTGATGTATGCTGTCTCCAATTCTGGGGGCACCTTATATCAGTCTATACAATCCCTTATGGTGGTGGTTGTAAGTCAACCTTAAAGACAAGCTATCCTAGGGGTAGCATGGACTAAGCAGCCTAAAGGCTTAACTCAAGAGGACATGTGAAGCCAGCTGTTTTACCATATGCAATCCTGTAATATCAAATGAAAGGACGCCACACAAGTTATATACTATAAAAATATATGTATTTATTCTTAGAATAATCCCCTGTACTCTTTATGAGTATACAAGCACAAGCGTTTAAACAAAAGCACAGTCTAACATATGAAAGTTGCACAATTATGGATGAGGCCGGTTGTCACTCAAACCATATATCAAAAAAGTGGTATAAGTATCACTATTCGATCAGTGGTAAGGCCTAGGGCCTTGGGAATCGCTGGGACTACACTGGACTAACAGCAGTTAGGACGGGAGTAGCCCGCGGGAATCGGGTGCAGCGCTAAAAGAACACGCATGCACCAATGCAAAGTCAATGGTGCGTAAAGGTTATCGAGTTACAGTTTTAAGGGTCTTCCGACTGGACTAGAAGGACAAAACTTTAGACTTAGACACTAGAGGTGTAAACCACTACAGGAGCACTGGCATTCAAGAGTTACCTCACCCACAGGAAGCGGGTGCACAGGTGCAAAAGCGTGTCGGGTCTCGTCGTGTAGATCTAGGGTGCCTGGAGATGAAGATGCTGCAGGCGGCCAGTAGAGAAGAGTCCGGTTGGATCCAAGGGTGGATCGAAGTTGTAGAGTACCTGAAAGCAGAGGGGACAGAGTCTGGGTCACTAGCCAGTGACCAGGAAGGAACCAGGAAGGAACCAGGCAATGTTGGGCGCAATCAGGTGGTTGTTGTGAAGCTTGTCTCCGCTGCCACGTGGACTCTGGGGCACCGAGGATGACCTGGAGTGAATCACCAGCTGTCCCACAAAGGCTCTCGCTGTCGGCGGTGTCGGCTTCCGGATCAGAGTCAACAGGCCTTGGCAAATGCAACCCACGCAGGATTCAATGATTGCTTCTTACTCGGACCAGCAAGGTCTGAGCGGGTGCTCCTTTTCAGGGGAGTGAGGGCCAGTCTGAGCAACCAGACTAGCAGAGCAAATTCAAAGGTTCATCGGTACTGGGGCCACTAGCCAACAGGCAAGCGACTGGACCAACGCGTCAAGCAGGAAAATGCAAAAGAGCCCCACTCAGCACTCGATGAGTGTGGAGGAGTGAGCGTCAGTGCAAAAGCTGCTCGGGCTGGAGCTTCTAAAACTCTAATGCACAGCTTCGAGGAAGCCTTGGATGCTGCACGGTCAGCACTTCATTGTTTTTCCAAGATGGCTGGCCCCACGCTTCTGGTCGCCTCCACAGGTCTCAGCTTTGCAGGGACTGTGGATCGGCTGTTGGAAGGTAGGCACGCTGGGTCTTGTCGATCTCTGTTGCTCGAGTTCTGGCGGGAACTGCAACAAAGCAAATGGTGACGAGCTGGATGGTGCCTGTTTGCACAGGGTGGTCACTCCTTGACCACAAGGGAGATTCTTCAGTCTTCCACGTCAAGTGGGATGTCGAAGGGTCCAGAGTTTTGTTTCATAAGTTTCAGTCAGGATAATCTGATGAGCATCAGCACAGCTCCTACCATTATTCCAAATCAAGGGGCTGGATTACCTGCTAGGTCCCTCCTATGGGTGGGACCCAGGAAAGGGGTGGTTACACCCCTTTCCCTTTGTCCAGTTTCGCGCTAGAGCTGGGGCTGGAGTGCCCAAGAACCAGTTTGACTGGATTTTGCATGGGACACCTTGTGTGCCCCAGGCAGTGTCTAGTTTCTTTCAACCCTCCCTGCTCCAATCCACTATCTCCTGTCTGGGGAGGTGTAGCACCTCCATGTGACAGGAAACCCTTTGTCCAGGCCTCCCCTGCCAAGTTTCGGTCAGCAGCAGGAGGTCAGACTTGTGTCGGGGCAGCAGCATCCATTTTGTGATGCTGAGGCTCTGGTTAGGATTAACCGCGTTTTAAGGAAGGTAACATGTCTTCTCCCTCTAGAAGGGTGGAATGCTACACCCGTCACCAGAACTGGCGAGGGGGTAGTATTCCAAAGTGTATGACACCAAACGCGACATGTTTTGATAAAGCCAAACCAAAGTTAGCATTAACCGCGAGGATTATAATGCACTTAAGAGTATATGGTATGGCAGTATCACTGGAACAGCAGTAAGGAAATGGTTCCGAACACTGCAGACAGGCTCAGCTCATTCTAGAGCACCATCTCACATAAAACCAAGCACTCTGCCTCCAGGATTGTAAAGGCCTGCCATAGGAGTGACTTATAGGTGCATATGTGTCCAGATATAGGTTTAGACACAGGTATACTATATCTAAGCAAGGGGTGAGTACACCACCTTGCCCCAGCTGTGTGAACAGCCAGTTGTGTCGATTTAAGTACCAGCCAGGGGTGGCAAAAGATATGCTGCAGCCCCTGGTAGGCATTGGATGCACCTATGCCCTGAGCACCTATAGTGCATGGTACAGGGGCTGATAAGGTGTCCAGTACCAATTGGTGATGTACCTATTGTACATGTCTGTGAATTTAGAGAAAGAACAGCAGGCTGTGGGTCTGATTAGCAGGCCCACAGCCACATAAAGTCGAAAACCAGTGAGTCAAAAAGCAAAAATTGGGGTGACCATAGGATAGCAGACCCTACTCTCCTACACAACCCCCCCCCCCCAAACGCAGGGACATTAAACTTAACCTTGGCCAGATAAGTCTTCATGTTCTAAGTGGAAGTACCTGGAGAGACCATCTGCATTACCATGGTCAGTCCCTGGTCTGTGCTCCACTGTAAAGTCCATCCCCTGTAGGGAAATGGACCACCTGAGTAGTTTGGGGTTTTCACCCTTCATCTTATTGAGCCACAAGAGGGGCTGATGGTCTGTCTGAATTAGGAAGTGAGTACCAAACAAGTATGGCCTCAACTTTTTCAGGTCCCAAAACACAGCAAAGGCCTACCTCTCAATGGCTGACCAACGTTTCTCCCTGGGGGTCAGCTTTCTGCTAATGAAAGCAATGGGCTGGCCTTGACCATCTACATTAAGTTGTGAAAGCACAGCTCCCACCCCCAACTCAGAAGCATCTGTCTGAACAATGAACTGTTTGGAGTAGTCAGGACTCTTAAGGATTGATGCAGAGCACATGGCCTTCTTCAGGTCATCAAATGCCCTTTGACAGCTAACGGTCCACTGAACCTTTTGGGGCATCTTCTTGGATGTCAGATCATTCAATGGTGTCACAATGGACCCATAGTTCTTTACAAATTTCCTGTAATACCCAGTCAGGCCCAAGAAGGCTCTGACTTGTGTCTGGGTAGTTGGAGGAGCCCAGTCCTGTATGGCCTGGATCTTGCTCTCCAATGGTTGAACTTGACCCCCACCTACTAGGTGGCCCAAGTACACATCCTTGCTCTGCCCTATCTGGCACTTGGTAGCCTTGATAGTCAGGCCTGCCTTTTGCAGGGCCTCCAGAAACTTCTTCAGGTGGATCAGGTGATCCTCCCAGGTAGAGCTAAAGACAGCAATATCATCTAGATATGCTGCACAAAAGTCATCCAACGCAGCAAGGACTTGATTCACCAACCTTTGGAAGGTGGCAGGTGCATTCTTCAAACCAAAGGGCATCACCACAAACTGATAATGTCCACTGGGGGTAGAGAATGCTGTTTTGGCCTTAGACTCCTCAGCTAACCCGATTTGTCAATAGCCAGCTGTCAGATCAAATGTGCTCAGATATTTGGCAGAAGCCAATTTATCAATGAGCTCATCTGCCCTTGGAATGGGATGAGCATCTGTCCTAGTGACAGCATTGAGACCTCTATAGTCCACACAAAATCTCATTTCTCTCTTTCCATCTTTGATATGAGGTTTTGGCACAAGGACTACTGGGCTGGCCCAGGGGCTCTCTGATGGCTCAATCACTCCAAGTTCAAGCATTTTCTGCACCTCAGCCTTTATACAATCCCTGACATGGTCAGGTTGCCTGTAGATCTTGTTCTTCACAGGCAGACTGTCACCAGTGTCCACCACATGGGTGCACCAGTTAGTTTGACTAGGTGTAAGAGAAAACATATGTCTATGAGTCTGCAACACCTGTCTGCAGTCCCATTGCTGCTGGTCAGTGAGGCTGCCTGCCAAGGCTACTCTATCTACTGAGCCATCATCAGGGTTTTGGGATAACAAGTCTGGGAGAGGGTCACTCTCTTCCTCCTGTTCCCCATCTGTAGCCATGAGTAAACCCATGTCTGCCCTGTCCACATATGGTTTCAATCTGTTTACATGGAGCACCCTGTGGGGCTCCTAGGGGTGCCAAGGTCCACCAAGTAGGTGACCTCTCCCTTTTTTCCCAATATGATGTGGGGTCCAGACCACTTGTCTTGGAGAGCTGCTGGGGCCACTGGCTCCAACACCCACACCTTCTGTCCATTGTCCAGGCTGGTACTCAGTCAGGACAGCCTTTTAGTCATGCCAAGCTTTCTGTAATTCTTGGCTGGCCTCCAGGTTTTTGGTTGCTTTCTCCATGTATTCGGCCATCCTGGAGCGGAGACCAAGTACATAGTCCACAATATCAAGTTTAGGCTTTTTGAGAGGTAACTCCCATCCTTCCTTCACAAGACACAATGGACCCCTCACAGGGTGGCCAAACAAAAGTTCAAAAGGGCTGTAGCCAACCCCCTTCTGTGGGACCTCTCTGTAAGCAAAGAGTAAGCAGGGTAAAAGGATATCCCATCTACGCCTGAGCTTTTCAGGTAATCCTTTTATCATTCCCTTAAGGGTCTTGTTGAATCTCTCCACAAGCCCATTGCACTGAGGATGATAGGGTGTGGTGAACTTATAGTTCACTCCACACTCTTTCCACATTGCTTTTAAGTATCCAGACATGAAGTTGGTACCTCTGTCTGAAAGTACCTCCTTTGGAAAGCCCACTCTGGAGAAAACTCCAAGTAAGGCCCTTGCCACAACAGGAGCTGTTGTGGTCCTCAGGAGAATTGCCTCTGGGTACCTGGTGGCATGATCCACTACCACCAGGATAAATCTGTGCCCAGATGCTGTTTGGGGATCCATTGGTCCAACAATGTCAATCCCAACTCTCTCAAAGGGCACCCCCACCACAGGTAGAGGTATAAGGGGGGGCTTTGTGGTGCCACCTGATTTGCCATTGGCTTGGCAGGTGTCACAGGAGCGACAAAACTCCTTGGTATCTTCTGACATGTGAGGCCAGTGAAAGTGAGGGACAAGCTTGTCCCAAGTCTTGTTCTGGCCTAAGTGTCCTGCAAGGGGAATATCATGGGCAAGGTTAGAAGGAAGCCCCTAAATTGCAGAGGTATAACTAACCTCCTGGATGCACCAGGTTTGGGGTCTCTAGCCTCTGAATAAAGGAGCCCATCATCCCAATACACTCTATGGGTACCTTGCGCATTCCCAGCAGCCTCAGCAGCAGCTTGTTGTCTGAGGGGTTCAAGTGAAGGGCAAGTCAACTGAGCCTGCCCCAGGTCTGCCCTTGAGGGTCCCCCTGTCCCCAGAAACTCAACCTGATCAGGTTCAAGCTCTTCTGGGACAGTCTCCTCTTGGATCTCAGAATCACCCTCCTGTGAGGTCTGATCCTCAACCTGGGGCAAGTGGGAAGGCACTGCCTTGACCCTCTTGCTCTTTCTCTTGGGTTGTGGTTGGTCTATTGTTTCAAGATCCACCACAGGTTCAGGTAGGCACTTCTTGGCCTGGGACCTGGTTACAGCAAGGACATGTGCTGAAATCCCCAGCATTTCTGCATGAGTCATGTACTCCACTTCTGACCACAAGGATTCCTCAAGATCATTGCCAAAAGACAGTCAACTGGGAGGTCTGCACTAACAACAACTTTCTTGAGGCCAGTTACCCCTCCCCAGGAGAATTTAACAACAGCCACACTATGTGTAGTAGTGGCATTGCTAGCATTGGTCACTAGGTAGTTCTCACCTAGTATCCTCTGATCAGGGTCCACAAAGTTAGGTGTCACCATAGTGACACTGGCACATGTGTCCCTGTAGGCCTGAGCCAGTTTCTCATTGATTAAAGGCGTCTGCCTGTACTTGCCCTAAGTATTAGGACCTATAGTAGAAGACATAGCTATGTCCCCATCACAGATCAGAACTGCCTGAGTAGGGATTCTGACTAAGCCAGACTCCATCTCAGTTCCCAGGGTTAACCCTACTATCCCCTTGGGTTGTGCACTACCACTGTTAACTGTACTAGGGGGTGCAGGTGTCTTGGGGACTACAGTGGTAGGTACTGGATTTCTCTTAGTGCATTCACGTCCCCAGTGAGAAGTGGACTTACAGTTATTGCACCAAGGTTTCTTTGGGCCATCAACCTTCTTTTTCTTGTTTCCATTTTGGGAACCATCCTCCTTATTAGACTTATTTTGGGGGCCTGTAGAAGACTTCTGGTCTTTTTCTTTCTTATCTCCTCCCTTCTGGTCTGCCTTCTTTTGATCACCTCCTGGTTCTGGGGTTTCTGCTTAACCCTTGTTCTGACCCATTTGTCTGCCTTCTTACCCAATTCTTGGGGAGAGGTCAGATCTGAGTCAACAAGGTGTTAATGCAATTGCTGGTTAGGAGAGTTATTAAGGATCTGCTCTCTCATTATAAGATTGTACAATCCTGTATAGCCTGAGACTTTACTTCCCTGCAACCAACCCTCCAGAGCCTTAGTGGCACAATCAACAAAATCAGTCCAGTCTTGAGTCTGTGCTTTTTGGGTGTCTCTGAACAACAACCTGTATTGCTCAGTGGTTAGGCCAAACCCTTCAATAAGAGCACTCTTCAAGATAGAGTAGTTTTTAGCATCCTCAGGTCTAAGAGTGAGGAGCTTATCTCTCCCTTTCTTAGAAAAGGAGAGCCACAAGATTGCTGCCCACTGATCTTGAGGGACCTGCTGTACCATGCAGGCCCTCTCCAGAGCAGTTATCCATTTGTGGATATCATCCCCATCTCTGTAGGGGGGCACAATCTTACTCAGGTTTCTATGTTCATAGGACCTGTCTTTATCCTTAGGGATAATGCTGCCACGAGTGGGAGTCTCCCCACATAATCTTTGTTCTCTTGCAAAGACAAGCTTAGCTTGGGCCAGGGCTACTTCCTCCCTCTCTATTTGGAGTCTAACAGCTCTCACCCTGGCCTTATGCTCTTTCCTCTGAGGGGGAAGTCATTCCCCTCTGAGATTCTCTTGAGGCACTAGAAATGTGAGAATCCCTGGAAGGAGTTCTCTCCCTTCTATTGCCTGGGAGAATTCTGCTATTGGGTCTGGAGAAGTGGTTCCCTTCTCCATTCCCATGTAGGACCAAGTTGGCTTGGCTAAGCCTCGCAACTGGTACCTGGTTATCCCTCTGATCCTGATCTGACTCTTCACCTTCTGATTCAGGGTCTACCTCCTCATCTTCTACCTCTGGGGTGGTGTTCTCAGTATCTGGGGCATTCACTCCTTCTCCTGACCCTGAGGGAACTATTCTAGCTTTCTCAAGATCATCCTTCTCCAGGATGCCTATCAGGATGGGAATGGTAGGGTTGTGACCCTTTTTCAGCTTCCTTGCAGTGCACAAGGCACTCAAGTCTCTGTGGCTGAATTTGTCATAGCTGGGGGTTGCCCGTGGAGGGTCAACCAACACAGGTAGAGAGCTGGGAGCTTCACCTGTGCCAGACATGACTCTAGTGAGGTGTAAGTGATGCACTTACCTACACTAAGTGTTTTCCTACTGTACCTTGCTAGTGAGTTGTAGTCAGGGTATGCTAAGCCCTTCTACCTACAACTACTAAGTTCAGTAGAACTTAAATATGCTAAGCTTTGTTTATGTGTACCTATGGTACTTAATGTGATCTTTCAATTTGATAAAAGATTGCAATGGCAAAACAACAGCAAGCTCAAATCCGCACCGCTTCTCACTACTGTGAGAAGTTGGCCTGATGTATGATGTCTCCAATTCTGGGGGCACCTTAAAAACAATCCCTTATGGTGGTGGTTGTAAGTCAACCTTAAAGACAAGCTATCCTAGGGTTAGCATGGACTAAGCAGCCAAAAGGCTTAACTCAAGAGGACATGTGAAGCCAGCTGTTTTACCATATGCAATCCTGTAATATCAAATGAAAGGACACCACACAAGGTATATACTATAAAAATATATGTATTTATTCTTAGAATAATCCCCTGTACTCTTTATGAGTATAGAAGCACAAGCGTTTAAACAAAAGCACAGTATAACATATGAAAGTTGCACAATTATGGATGAGGCCGGTTGTCACTCAAACCATATATCAAAAAAGTGGTATAAGTATCACTATTCGATCAGTGGTAAGGCCTAGGGCCTTGGGAATCGCTGGGACTACACTGGACTAACAGCAGTTAGGACGGGAGTAGCCCACGGGAATCGGGTGCAGCGCTAAAAGCACACGCATGCACCAATGCAAAGTCAATGGTGCGTAAAAGTTATCGAGTTACAGTTTTAAGGGTCTTCCGACTGGACTAGAAGGACAAAACTTTAGACTTAGACACTAGAGGTGTAAACCACTACAGGAGCACTGGTGTTCAAGAGTTACCTCACCCACAGGAAGCGGGTGCACAGGGGCAAAAGCGTGTCGGGTCTCGTTGTGTAGATCTAGGGTGCCTGGAGATGAAGATGCTGCAGGCGGCCAGTAGAGAAGAGTCCGGTTGGATCCAAGGGTGGATCAAAGATGTAGAGTCCGGACCGGATTCAACAGGCTTTGGCAAATACAACCCACGCAGGATTCGAAGATCGCTTCTTACTCGGACCAGCAAGGTCTGAGCGGGTGCTCCTTTTCAGGGGAGTGAGGGCCAGTCTGGAGCAACCAGACTAGCAGAGCAAATTCAAAGGTTCGTCGGTACTGGGGCCACTAGCCAACGGGCAAGCGACCGGACCAACGCGTCAAGCAGGAAAATGCAAAAGGGCCCCACTCAGCACTCGATGAGTGTGGAGGGGTGAGCTTCAGTGCAAAAAGCTGCTCGGGCTGGAGCTTCTCAAACTCCAATGCACAGCTTCGAGGAAGCCTCGGATGCTGCACGGTCAGCACTTCGTTGTTTTTCCAAGATGGCCGGCCCCACGCTTCAGGTCACCTCCACGGGTCTCAGCTTTGCAGGGACTGTGGATCGGTCTGTTGGAAGGCAGGCACGCTGGGTCTTGTCGAACTCTGTTGCTCGAGTTCCGGCGGGAACTGCAACAAAGCAAATGCTGACGAGCTGGATGGTGCCTGTTTGCACAGGGTGGTCACTCCTTGACCACAAGGAAGATTCTTCAGTCTTCCACGTCGAGTGGGATGTCGAAGGGTCCAGAGTTTCGTTTCATAAGTTTCAGTCAGGATAATCTGATGTGCATCAGCACAGCTCCTACCTTTATTCCAAATCAAGGGGCTGGATTACCTGCTAGGTCCTTCCTATGGGTGGGACCCAGGAAGGGGGTGGTTACACCCCTTTCCCTTTGTCCAGTTTCGCGCCAGAGCTGGGGCTGGAGTGCCCCAGAACCGGTTTGACTGGATTTTGCATGGGACACCTTGTGTGCCCCAGGCAGTGTCTAGTTTCTTTCAACCCTCCCTTCTCCAATCCACTATCTCCTGTCTGGGGAGGTGTAGCACCTCCCTGTGACAGGAAACCCTTTGTCCAGGCCTCCCCTGCCAAGTTTGGGTCAGCAGCAGGAGGTTATACTTGTGTCGGGGCAGCAGCATCCATTTTGTGATGCTAAGGCTCTGGTTAGGTTTATCCTCGTTTTAAGTAAAGTAACATGTCTTCTCCCTCTAGAAGGGTGGAATGCTACCCCCGTCGCCAGAACTGGCGAGGGGGTAGTATTCCAAAGTGTATGACACCAAACACGACATGTTTTGATAAAGCCAAACCAAAGTTAGCATTAACAGCGAGGATTATAATGCACTTAAGAGTATATGGTATGGCAGTATCACTGGAACAGCAGTAAGGAAATGGTTCCGAACACTGCAGACAGGCTCAGCTCATGCTAGAGCACCATCTCACATAAAACCAAGCACTCTGCCTCCAGGATTGTAAAGGCCTGCCATAGGAGTGACTTATAGGTGCATATGTGTCCAGATATAGGTTTAGACATAGGTATACTATATCTAAGCAAGGGGTGAGTACACCACCTTGCCCCAGCTGTGTGAACAGCCAGTTGTGTCGATTTAAGTACCAGCCAGGGGTGGCAAAAGATATGCTGCAGCCCCTGGTAGGCCTTGGATGCACCTATGCCCTGAGCAACTATAGTGCATGGTACAGGGGCTGATAAGGTGTCCAGTACCAAATTGGTGATGTACCTATAGTACATGTCTGTGAATTTAGAGAGAGAACAGCATGCTGTGGGTCTGATTAGCAGGCCCACAGCCACATTAAGTCGGAAACCAGTGAAGCAAAAAGCAAAAATTGGGGTGATCATAGGATAGCAGACCCTACTCTCCTACAGGGAGGTGCTGGCACCTCCCTGGACAGGAAACCTATTGTCCAAGCCTCCCCTTCCGGAGTTTCGTCCAGCAGCAGGAGGTCAGACTTGTGTCTGTGGCAGCAGCATCCATGTTGTGATGCTGGGGCTCTGTTTAACTTTAACCGGGTAAAGCAGTAACATACATGTCTTTTCCCTCTAGAAGGGTGGAGTGCAACCCCCGCCACCAGAATTGGTGGGGGGTAGTATTCCAAAGTGTTTGACACCTTACACAACATGTTTTGATAAAGCCAAACCAAAGTTAGCATTAACCGCGAGGATTATAATGCACTTAAGAGTATATGGTATGACTATCTCATAGAACAGCTGTAAAGAGATGGTTCCGAAAGCTGCAGAGGCGCTCAGCTTATGCTAGGGCACCCTCTCACATAAAACCAAGCACTCTGCCTCCAGGATTGTCAAGGCCTACCATAGGAGTGACTTATAGGTGCATATGTGTCTATATATATATGGGTAGATATAGGTATACTATATCTAAGTAAGGGGTGATTACACCACCTTACCCAAGCTGAGTGATCAGCCTGTGGTGTCAGTCAGTTTGGCTGTCACCAGGTAGGTCGCCCCCCTAGCCACCGCGTGGTCCCCCGTGCTGTGCTACTGCGCCCTGACCGGCTTGTGCCTGTGACCTGCGACCAGCTTGTGCCTGTTACCTGCGGTGCAGTAATTATTTCGTTTTTTCCATCATTCCCCTTTGCCTTTTCTGAATTCTCTTGTTTTTTCCACTGTAACCTTGTGCTGTTGTTTCTTCGTTGCCTTTTATAACTCTTTCGTTTCTTCCCCATTATACCCCTGTACTTGTGCCTGTAATTTCGTCATTCCCCGTTGCCTTTTGTGAATTCTTTCGTTTTTCCATTGTGACCTTGTGCTGTTGTTTCTTCGTTGCCTTTTGTAATTCTTTCGTTTTTTTCCCATTATACCCCTGTGCTTGCGCCTGTAATTTCGTCATTCCCCTTAGCCTTCTGTAAATTATCTCGTTTTTCCATTGTAACCTTGTGCTCTCTTCGTTTTTCCCCTAATTCCCCTTGCCTTGTGTAACTTGATTGTTCACTCCGCCCCTCGTTCCCCCTTTGCCTTCTGTGCCCTCCCGCCTCCCGCCTCGCCCTCTGCTTCCCGCCGCTGCACCCTGCGACCCCGCCCCCCGACGTTCCCATTTGCCACCCCGCTCACGCCTCCCAGCTGCTCCTCCCTCCCTCAGCCCCTCATATGGAGGACGCACGGCGGACGCGTAGCGGACAAACGCAGCGGGGGCGCCAAAGGCAAGCCCGTCTGCGCCCGTCCGCGCACGCACTCAACGCCGGCCGAACCCCCGCCTGCTACCGAGCCACCCCGAAACGCACCCACGGACCCTTCACCTGCCAAGCCTGCAAGTTCACCTGCATCCAGACCTGCACCGCACCGGACAAGCCGAGCACCAGCAGCAACCACCTCAAGTGCATCCTGCTCAACACCCGCTCCGTTCACAGACATGCCGTCGAACTCTGGAACCTGCTCGAGACAACATCACCAGACGTCGCCTTCCTTACAGAAACCTGGCTGAACACCTCCTCAGCGCCTGACATCGCCATAGCCATCCCGGACGGATACAAGATCACCCGGAAGGACCGCATCAACCGGACTGGAGGAGGCATCGCCATCGTACACAAAAACACCATCCACATCACGACCAACCCCGACGACACCTTCACCGCCGCCGAACACCTCCACTTCCAGATACACACCGATCCCAAGACCACCCTCAGAGGCACCCTCATCTACAGACCCCCCCGACCACCACACAATTCAGTGAAGCCATCGCAGACTTCGTCAGCCCGCATGCCCTCACCTCCTCAGACTACATCCTCCTAGGGGACCTCAACTTCCACCTGGAGAACAACAACGACAGCAACACCCCCGCCCTGCTGGATAACCTCGCCAACCTCGGACTCAAGCAACTGGTGAACACTCCCACCCACTACGCCGGCCACACGCTTGACCACGTCTTCTCCTCCAGCAAGCACATCTCCTTCAGCCACTCCACCAGACTCCACTGGACTGACCACAGCTGCATCCACTTCAGCTTCAGAAGAACAACGACCCACCACCACCCGCAACAGATTCCTCGCAGAAACTGGAGCAAGATCACCACCGAGCAGCTCACCACCTCCCTCCGCCAGAACCCTCCCGCGAGCACAACGGACCCCAACGAAGCAGCAACCTCACACAGTGGCTCACCATCTGCGCAAATGACCTCGCACCACTGAAGAACCCTCCCAGCAGACCAGGGAACAAGAAAGCCTCCTGGTTCACCGACGAACTCAAGAACTCCAAGAAGAACTGCCGCACCCTCGAGAAAGCCTGGCGCCACAACCAGACCACAGACAACATGACTGTCCTCAAACATGCCACCCGCAAACACCACCAGCTTATCCGCACCACGAAGAAGACAGCATTCACAGAACGACTGGACAACAACGTCCACAACAGCAAGGAACTCTTCAGCATCGTCAAAGTGTTCTCCAACCCCAGCGCCGGAGACAACGACATCACCCCCTCGCAAGACCTGTGCGACTCACTCGCCTCGTTCTTCCACCGCAAGATCACCGATATACATAACAGCTTCGGCGCATCTACCACGCACCCAACCACCGAACCAATGCCCCCCACCACCACCCTCTACGCCTGGACCCCGATCAGCACCGAAGACACCATCCGCACGATGAACACCATCCACTCCGGATCACCAACCGACCCCTGCCCCCACCACATCTTCAACAAGGCCGACTCTATCATCGCACCCCAACTCTGGGACGTCATCAACACCTCCTTCAACACTGCCACCTTCCCGGAGACCTGGAAGCACGCCGAGCTCAGCGCCCTCCTGAAGAAACCAACTGCAGACCCCACCGACCTCAAGAACTACCGCCCTATCTCGTTCCTCCCTTTTCCTGCCAAAGTCATCGAGAAGACCGTCAACAGACAGCTTGACACCTTCCTCGAGACGAACGGATCCCTCGACCCCTCGCAGTCCGGTTTTCGAGTCAACCACAGCACCGAGACTGCCCTCATCACAGCCACTGACGACATCAGATCCCTGCTCGACAACGGGGAAACAGCGGCCCTCATCCTCCTAGACCTCTCTGCCGCATTCAACACTGTCTGCCACCGCACCCTAGTGCAGCGCCTCAGCAACACCGGAGTCCAAAAGAAAGCACTAGAGTGGATCATCTCGTTCCTCGCCGGAAGAACCCAGAGAGTCCGCCTCCCCCCGTTCAGATCCAAGGCCAACGAAGTCATCTGCAGTGTACCACAAGGATCATCACTCAGCCCAACCCTCTTCAACGTCTACATGATCCCTCTCGCAGCCATTGCACACAAACACAACCTCAACATCATCTCCTACGCCGACGACACCCAGCTGATCTTATCCCTCACCAACGACCCCGCCACCGCCAGAACCAGCCTACACGAAGGGATGAAAGACGTCGCCGAGTGGATGAAGAACAGCCGCCTGAAACTGAACTCAGACAAGACGGAAGTCATCATCCTGGGATCATCACCCTCCGCCTGGGACGACTCCTGGTGGCCTCCTGCCCTGGGCACCAATCCCAAGCCAACGGACCACGCACGCAACCAGGGCTTCATCTTGGACTCCTCCCTCTCGATGACCAGACAAGTCAACGCCATATCATCATCATGCTTCAACACCCTGCGCATGCTCCGTAAGATCTTCCAATGGATCCCCACAGAAACCAGGAAGACGGTCACCCAGGCACTCGTCACCAGCCGACTGGACTACGGAAACACCCTCTACGCCGGAACCACAGCCAAATACCAGAAAAGACTCCAGCGCATCCAGAATGCCTCCGCACGACTCATCCTGGACGTCCCCCGACACAGCCACATCTCCGGCCACCTGAGAGACCTGCACTGGCTCCCCGTCAGCAAGAGGATCACGTTCAGGCTCCTCACCCACGCACACAAGGCCCTCCACGACCTGGGCCTCAAGTACCTCAACAACCGCCTGACCTTCTACGCACCCACCCGCCAGCTACCATCGACCAGCCTCCCCCTCGCCGCCGTACCACGCATCCGCAGAGCCACCGCCGGGGGAAGAACCTTCTCCTACCTGGCGGCCAAGACATGGAACTCCCTCCCCATCCACCTTCGACTGACCCAGGATCACCTTTCATTCAGGAAGCTCCTCAAGACCTGGCTCTTCGAGCAGTAGCGGACCCCTGTGGTAAATATTGTAGTAATTTACCTTGATCGGAATTTCTATAATATCAATAAGGTCAAGCATGAAGAGCAGAGTCCGTGGTGGTTAGAATTCAGGGTCTTTATTCAGTAACTCGAGTTAAGGGAGAGCTCCGTCACCTAAGGAGGCTCTGGAATAGTCTCTACTTTAATTAATGACAATACAGTTTTTATACAGTTTTGGACATAGAAAAGAGGAAGGAGCTTCACTTGAGCAAATTTCAGTTACTTGTGTTGTAATCATTCAGAAGTCATGGCAGTAGCGACGAAACTGTGTCATAATCGTGAGGAAGTCACGGCAGAAGCAGAGTGTTGAGAAATAACCCTAGGCTGGTTCCTTAGATAAGAGAGGAAAAATGGTTGTGACAGGATGTCTGGTGTCATGTCTTTAGCAAACAGGAGCTGGTTTCTCGGAATTGGTTGTCGTGTCTTGGCAAACAGGGGCTTATTTCTCGGAATCGGCCTGACCATAAGAGTGTGTGGTTACAACAGGGGCTCGTTTCTCGGAATCTGCTTGACCATAAGAATGTGTGGTTGCAGTAGAGAAAGAAAATGTGTTGTGTGCAACCTTACGTTTATGTGCCCGGGTTTTCTAGTTACCATCATAAAGAGCTTGGGACGTGCGAGAGGGTGTATAATGGGACATAAATAACGAAAAATATCCATTTTCCACATTCCCTCCTTGTCCCATAATATACCCTTTTAAGATTGTCTTTCTTAATCTACCTCTAAGTTCATTAGGTTGTCCACTTGTTCCTGTAACATGATCTTTTCCTTCTCTTTCTTTCTAGTTTGGGGTCTGGGAATGCAGGTAGTGACACAGAAGCTACAGAGTGCTGGGCCACACTGAATACAGAGGCAACAGGTGAAGAGAATGGCTAGAACAAGACCTATGATTGTAAGTGCCTTCCATCCCCATGAGGACAGGAGGCCCCAGAGCCAACCCGTCAGGGACCAGGCATCAGTGTCTGTATCTAGTTTTCTGGAAAGTACATTAAGGCGGGAAATAGCGGAATACACCGAGGGTGAATTATCTGGAATATATATACAACAGCTGGACCCGATCAATTCACATACGCCACCACGGTCGGCCAATATGATGTCTAGAACCATGCGGTTCTGCAACGTCATGAGTCTGTCGGCAGCCATCTCAGCCGTGATGTTGCTTAATGCACCAACTGTTTCGTTTATTTGCTCCCTGGACTACACAAGTCAGTTGTCTTATGTGGCGGCTGTTGATCATGGGCCCCAGAAAGGGATGATTCCTTTAAAGAAATCGCCAGCCTCTTGGTCCGCTGTATCTTCAGCATCTATGGCCCCCCTTTGCCGTCTATTGATTACGGTCGGAGGGTCACTTAGATGGTAATCTGCTGGGGCGGTGTAGTCAGGGGGGAGGAGAAATGCAATGTAGCACTTCCCGGACCAGCCTTGGGGTAGCCAAGTACGTGCGTGAGGTCCACAGATAAAATAGGTGTTGGGGGCAGTGGCCATCCTTGGGAAATTTAGGTCAGGTAGGGTGTATGTCTTATTTCACTCACTGTCTCCCATTTTCTGACCCTTGCCCTTTCCTCTTACACAGAAAAGGTCCTTATGGGGCACGGCCCATCCTCCCTGTTCTGTCTGTCTCTTCTGGACTGAAAACATTTCCCTAAAGGAGGTAGTGTCGTTAAAAAGGGAATAGCTGGTATTTTCATTATTATCTGCTCGTCCCCATGTCGTGGTGAAATTTACCATATTTTCAACAGCTGGTACTGTCTTTGTTTTTATCTCGTTCCAGGTACTAGTGTGATTGGCCTTGATTTCAGGAATGTTTCTAACAGAAGCAGAGAATATCATAGAGAGTGCATAGGTAGATCCAGCATTGCCAAAAGGGAGAGGGATAAAAGGCATTCCTCCGTGTACGGAATGTGGCATTAAACCGCAGACCCAACAGTTGGTTTTGTTAATAACCATTTGGTGTTGGTGGAGTGTGGAGATGAATGTGTTATTGAAAAATTATTTTCTTCTATTTTCGAGATGTGGAGGAAGATCTACATGTGAATGCATAGCTGTGTTGTTCAAAAGCGTGGGGGAAGAAGGTGGGAAAGCTAGATGAAGGAACCAACCTAGGCAAGCCGTGATACAAAAAATAAAAATCATTAGGGATAGAAAGATCGAAACTTTGTTATGCAATAATTTTACGCATTTAAACATATTTTCCATGTTTGGCTGCTAGTCTGAGTCAATTATGCATACGTGACCGGACACTTCCCAACAACCGCTTCACCAAAACTACGTCTTGGACTGGTCAGATACAATGTCTCTAGCTTGTTTCTGATGGGATCGCAGCCGCGATCTGTACTCCTCTTGAGGGGAAAGTTCAGGAAGGGGTGAAATAAAGTCTGTCATTTCAGTGTCTATATTCTCGGGGTCAGCAACAATGTCAGTAGGAGTTGGTCCAAAGAATTTCTTACAATGGCTGGCATGGAGCCACCCTATTCTTCCTTCCACCTTGACTGCAGTTCTCGTCGTGAGTAGCACCAGCTTGGGAGACGTCCACATTCTTTCCAGGGGACTGGCGCGATCAAAATTTCTCATTAAAATCCAGTCCCCAGGTTGGATGGCGTGTTCCTCGGGCGTTGTTTTGTCTGGAAAGGCTGCAGCCACCTGTGAACGACAAGAACGTAGTGCAGACATCAAGGAAGCTAGGTAATCTGTCAGAACATTAGAATCAATGTCAGTTAACTTTTTAGGGGATGGGACACCCCAGATATTCGGAGGTCTCCCATATGTGACCTCATAGGGCGACAGACCCGTCCGGGAATGTGCCACCATTCGCATGTAGAAGAGAGCAACCGGAAGGGCTGTAACCCAGTCTATTTGTTTGCCAGCACATATTTTAGCTAGTTTGGTCTTTAGAGTCTGATTATGTCGTTCGACTAGGCCTGCTGCTTGGGGGTGTCGAACACAGTGGAATTTCCAGGTGTATCCTAACAGTAAGGAGACAGCCTCCATTAGTTTGGAGGAGAATGGTTGTCCGTTGTCAGAGTATATGACTCTTGGCAACCCATATCGAGGGAAAAATTCCCTCACCAATTGTTTAGCTGTCATCTGGGCACCATAGTCTGGGACGGGGTATGCTTCAGTCCATCGGGTAAGGTACAGACTACTACGAGGACATACTTATGTCCCCGACATCTTTCCATTTGTATGTAGTCCATTTGGAGGACTTCAAAGGGGTAATTTGGAAGATGGAACCCTCCTTGTTCAACCGAGACACTTTTCCCTGGATTGAACTGACAGCAAATCATACAGGTTCGTACTTTTTGTTTGGCCGCTGAGCGCAGATGCTTGTTATGCCATACCAAATTTAGACTGTCCAACATCCCTTTTTCTCCTAGATGTGCGGGACCGTGGGCAGTTTCTATGATTACAGGAACCATTATGTCAGGGAGAAACCATTTGGACCTATCCTTTGTTACCCAACCCTGATCTGTGTGAGAACCTCCCTCTTCTTCCCATTTTCTCTTTTCGGTCTCTGTAGCTTGGTTTTGGATGTCTACTACATCTTTGGTAGGATCGATAACTGGATAAACAGTCTTGATGGAAATTTCAGTGTTCAGTGTTCCTGTCTGAGCAGCGTGTTTAGCTGTGGCATCCGCCAGAGCATTACCTCTGGTGACAGAGTCCATGACTTTTGTGTGTGCTTTGCATTTTAGTATAGCTACTTCTGCGGGCCTGTGTATTGATTCTAGTAGCTGAAGAATAAGATCCCCATGCTGTATCTTAGTTCCATGAGAGGTCAGACAACCTCTCTCTTTCCACAAAATTCCGAAGTTGTGGACTACCCCGAACGCATATTGCGAATCGGTGTAGATGTTAACCCGTTTTCCTTTTGACCATTCACATGCTTGTGTAAGAGCTATGAGTTCTGCTGCTTGGGCTGAATGTACGGGTATTCTGGCTGCCAGGAGGACTGTATTTTCTGTAGTGACAGCATAAGCTGCTGAAAGTTCGCCTGTTTGGAGGCGCATACAGGAACCATCTACGAACAGTGTGTGTTCTGGTGCACTTAAAGGTACATCTACAAGATCAGACCGGGGCTTTGTGACTAGTTCGACTATCTCTAGGCAGTCGTGGGTTTGGTTGTCTACTGGAACAGTGGGCAGCAGCGTAGCTGGGTTGAGGATATTGCATCGTTTGATGATAATGTGGGGTTGGAATAATGTAACTTCATAACCTGTGAGACGAGCTATGGTCAAGTGTTGTGTCTGTGTCCTATTCAAAAGTAATTCTACTGCATGTGGGACCTGCACTTTAAGAGGATGTCCCAGGACAATGGAATCACTTTGTCGAATTGCCAAAGCCGTAGCTGCAACGGATTTTAAACAGGCAGGCAAGCCTTGTGCAACAGGGTCGAGAGTACTGGAGAAATAAGCACAGGGGCGATGTTTATTGGCCTGTGTTTGTGTGAGCACTGATAGGGTTGTACCTTCCCGTTCCGTGACGAAGAGGACAAAAGGTTTGGCATAATCTGGTGTAGCTAGGACAGGTGCAGAGCATAATGCTTGTTTAAGGGTGTCAAAAGCAAAGGTATGATCAGGTGTCTATGGCAATGGAGAAGAGGTGGCAAAATCGGAGGTTGTTAATTCTATCAGGGGTTTGGCCAAATAGGTGAACTGGGGAATCCACTGCCTACAATAGGAAGTGAGGCCAATAAAGGCACGGACTTCTTTCTGTGTCTTAGGGATAGGAATGTTAAAAATGAGTTGGATTCTTTCAGGTGTGAGTACCCTACCCTCCTTTGACAGCAGGTGTCCTAAGTATGCCACCTGCTATAAACACAATTGCAATTTGGAGGGTGATACTTTGGCCATGTTGTGCAAGAAACATTAGGACAATTCGTGAGGCTGTTCGCATTACGGTTCGGAACGTGCGGTGATCAGTAAGTCATCGACATATTGTAACAATGTCGTATTGGAGGGCAGAACAATGTCGTCCAACTGTCTTTTAAGTGCCTGACTGTAGATACTGGGACTTTTTTTTTTCTTCTTTTTTTTTAAACCTTATGAAAAAACATTCAGTGAGCAGTTTACATGGCAAATCCCCTAGAACTCCCCAAAAACAACCATCACCCCCATAAGCCCAAGCCACCCTCCTCCCACAGCAGACCTCCCCTAACCTGGCCTGACAGGGTCCCAACCCATCTTCAAAGTACAATAACATAGAACCATTCTGAAGGTCCCCAGTTACAGTTCATCTGGGGTCAGTTCGAGCTATGCGCGCTGGGGCAGAGGTCGCTAGGGTAATCACATAAGAGCACCACATTTATAGAACAAGCTGTTGCCGCCCCAGGCACCACCACCTTACGCTATGTCCATCTACGGAATGCAGGTGTAGAAAAAAGAACTGAAAAGCATACACCGTGCTACCTGCAGGAATGTCCCAACACAGTCTCATTTCGCAGTCTTGCGCTCAAACAACAGGGAGAGGGGAAATGGAAGCGGGTAACTACAAAGAAACAAGAGCGATCTCACCCAGCCGTCGAGTCTCTGGAATGCCATGCCTGGCGACTCCGCCGCAGACCTCAGAGTTCAAACCGCATGAAGTCTCTGCCTCGCAGCAGCACTACGCCACTGCGCCGCGCAGCATCCAGACGTCACCAAAGTGCACCTCCAAGACGCCAACTGAGGCGTCATTCCTGTTCATCCAGCCTGCTACTGTCCGCTAGGTCGTCGGATTCTCTGTTAGGGCTGGCCCTCTGCTCCTTGGACCATTCCTTAAGCGATTTCTGGAGTGCCTTTGGATCGGTGAAAAAGTGTGAATGTCCTCCCTTGTTAATTCGCAATTTCGCAGGGTATAGCATTGCATAAAAAATAGTACGAATCCCACAAAGGTTATCTTTAGGGTCTGTAAGGACCTTACAAGTAAAAAGAACGAATCTACTACTCTTGTAGCCTCCCGAGAGCACTGTGAGGATTTGGCGTCATTCTTCGTTGAAAAAGTCGAGGCCATTTATAGGTCATTCTCCCAGCTTTCCATCGAGGAGAATAACATCGTACCTAAGGCCTCTGCATTATTGCTGACTATTCCTAGTCCTACTCTAGAGGAGTTTAAAGCCTTGACAACAAAGGTCAAATCCGGCTCACCGGACGACCCCATGAGACCCATTCAATTCCAGGAACTTGCTGAGTGCTGCTACCCGGCCATGCACAGTCTTATTGAGCTGTCCTTCAACACCGGCAGCGTTCCTAGTGCATGGAAGCAGGCTACCATCATTCCTATTCTCAAAAAGCCGGCTCTTGATCCCACTAAATCGGAACATTACCGGCTATTTCCCTGCTCCCTTGGCTAGCTAAATTAGCAGAATCACACGCTAATTGCATCCTGTCATCCCATCGATTTTGGAAAAGGTGATGGACAGAGTTTCTGAATGATGCAGAATACTCTTACCAAGTCAATAGATCATGGTTTTAATCCATCACTGTTTTTTAGCTCACTGCACCATCCCAGCTCAGAACCTGGCTATTTGCAAATTAGTCTGTTCCTGTCCCAGTGCATGATGGGAACAGGGCAAACCAAACTACCAAGCCAATTCTTATACTGGGAAGGAAACAAGCTTCCGGGGACCGGTTTCTGGCATCACAGCCTTCTTCGGCCCGGCTTGCCTGAATCCTGATGGTGCAATGAGCAAGGGACTCACGTCTGAGTATACCCTCCCACACATAGTGTGGATAAAATCGATTTTGGAAAAGGTGATGGACAGAGTTTCTGAATGATGCAGAATACTCTTACCAAGTCAATAGATCATGGTTTTAATCCATCACTGTTTTTTAGCTCACTGCACCATCCCAGCTCAGAACCTGGCTATATGCAAATTAGTCTGTTCCTGTCCCAGTGCATGATGGGAACAGGGCAAACCAAACTACCAAGCCAATTCTTATACTGGGAAGGAAACAAGCTTCCGGGGACCGGTTTCTGGCATCACAGCCTTCTTCGTCCCGGCTTGCCTGAATCCTGATGGTGCAATGAGCAAGGGACTCACGTCTGAGTATACCCTCCCACACATAGTGTGGATAAAATCGATTTTGGAAAAGGTGATGGACAGAGTTTCTGAATGATGCAGAATACTCTTACCAAGTCAATAGATCATGGTTTTAATCCATCACTGTTTTTTAGCTCACTGCACCATCCCAGCTCAGAACCTGGCTATATGCAAATTAGTCTGTTCCTGTCCCAGTGCATGATGGGAACAGGGCAAACCAAACTACCAAGCCAATTCTTATACTGGGAAGGAAACAAGCTTCCGGGGACCGGTTTCTGGCATCACAGCCTTCTTCGGCCCGGCTTGCCTGAATCCTGATGGTGCAATGAGCAAGGGACTCACGTCTGAGTATACCCTCCCACACATAGTGTGGATAAAATCGATTTTGGAAAAGGTGATGGACAGAGTTTCTGAATGATGCAGAATACTCTTACCAAGTCAATAGATCATGGTTTTAATCCATCACTGTTTTTTTAGCTCACTGCACCATCCCAGCTCAGAACCTGGCTATATGCAAATTAGTCTGTTCCTGTCCCAGTGCATGATGGGAACAGGGCAAACCAAACTACCAAGCCAATTCTTATACTGGGAAGGAAACAAGCTTCCGGGGACCGGTTTCTGGCATCACAGCCTTCTTCGGCCCGGCTTGCCTGAATCCTGATGGTGCAGTGAGCTAAAAAACGGTGATGGATCAAGCCCTGATCTGTTGACTGGGTAGGAGTGTTCTGATTAACTCAGATACTCTGTCCATCACCACCCCCTTTTTGTAATTATTTTGGCCACCATGAGTGTGGAAGGGTATACTCAGACATGAGTCCCTTGCTCATTGCACCATCAGGATTCAAGCAAGCCGGGCCGAAGAAGGCTGTGATGCCAGAAACCGGTCCCCGGAAGCTTGTTTCCTTCCCAGTATAAGAATTGGCTTGGTAGTTTGGTTTGCCCTGTTCCCATCATGCACTGGGACAGGAACAGACTAATTTGCATATAGCCAGGTTCTGAGCTGGGATGGTGCAGTGAGCTAAAAAACGGTGATGGATTAAAACCATGATCTATTGACTTGGTAAGAGTATTCTGCATCATTCAGAAACTCTGTCCATCACCACCCCCCTTTTCCAAAATCGGTTTTATCCACACTATGTGTGGGAGGGTATACTCAGACGTGAGTCCCTTGCTCATTGCACCATCAGGATTCAAGCAAGCCGGGCCGAAGAAGGCTGTGATGCCAGAAACCGGTCCCCGGAAGCTTGTTTCCTTCCCAGTATAAGAATTGGCTTGGTAGTTTGGTTTGCCCTGTTCCCACCATGCACTGGGACAGGAACAGACTAATTTGCATACCTATTTTCAAGTTTTTCGACGCAGGCACTAGACAGATTATTGTCCAAGCTATAGTCCTGGCTAGATTAGATTACGCTAGCGCTCTGCTTCTGGGTGTTAACCAGGCAGAATTAGTTCGCCTGCAGAGGGTGCAAAATGCGGCTGCCAGGATGTTGGTCGGTCTTCCGAAGTTTGTTTCTGCACGCCGTACCATTCAGGATCTTCACTGGTTGCCTGTTGGGCAAAGAATTAAATTTAAGGCTCTTTGTTTAACTTTAAAAATTCTTAAGTTTGCCTCCCCCCCTATTCTGTCACAAACAATTGGTCACTATGTCCCTTCCAGAGCTCTTTGATCCTCAGGGTCAAATCTTGCCACAGTGCCACGATTTAAAAGAGCAAGGATGGGCGGACGCTCCTTTTCGGTGATGGCGGCAGCTCTCTGGAACTCTCTGCCTGCCCCTCTTCGTTCCATCCCTGATCTGCTCTCTTTTAGGAAAGCCTTGAAGACCTTCCTATTTTCCACTGTTTAGTTCTTCCATTTGGTCTTTATTAGTTTTCGCGTTGTGTTTTTACCATTTCCTAAGCACCGGGACGCCACTTGGCTGCGGCATCTGTGCGCTTTATAAAATAAAAAATAACATAATCAAGCCCCATTTCCCGTAGCTGTCTTTTGTAGGGTGCAAAGCGCCTCCTCTCTTCTTGGACTTTCGCTGTAAAGTCCGGGTACAAGGAAACCTCCATGCCTTCGAACTGCAGCTTCCCTTTCTCTCTGGCCACCCTCAGCGCGGTGTCCCGGTCTCTATAGTTCAGCAGTTTCGCTATAATGGGCCTGGGGGCGGCCCCCGTGGGCGGTCGCTGTGCCAAGGTCCGGTGTGCCCTCTCCAAAACGAACATCGGGGAGAAGATATCATCCCCAAGCAAAGTGACTAGCAATTTCTCCACAAACAGTTCCATCCTGCCGGTGTTTGTCGTCTCCGAAATTCCAGTGATGCGGATATTGGAGCGTCTCGAGCGCGCCTCCAAATCCTCCGACTTCTCCTGGATAACTTGTAGGAGCCTGGAGAATTGCTTACGATCCTTGTCCCATTCAGTTTGGGCCTCCTCCACCTCTGTGATGCGCCTTTCCGACATGTCAAGTGTCTCCGCATGCTTGTCAACTCTTTCCGCCATGCGGTCCATGCGGTAGGTGAGAGCGTCTATCTTCGTACCTATGGACGCCATACTTTCCTGCAGCCCCCGTTCCATGGATACTAGCATGTCTTTGATGCCGGTATAGAGCGTGTTTTCTGAGCCCGCAGCCTTCGCCGGGGGGTCCGGCTGTTGCTCTTCAGGTGATTTTGACTTGCGTTGGTCAAAGGCCAGTTTGGACTGCGTTCTGTCAGGTTTCCCCATGATTGGCCGTCCGCGGCGTTAGGGTCCGCTCAGCCCGACCCTAGAACTCGTCCTATGCAGGCGCCAGGAGAAGGCAACAGGACACTGCACCTCGCTGGTCCGACACTCGTGGACCCATCCGCTGACCCCTCCGCTGCGCCGCCCCCGCGTCTTCTCAATGATGAGTGCGTCGTAGCCCGAGGCGCCTGGGCCCACCGTGCAATAATCTCGAGAGCCGTCCGCTCCCGCCGTGCAATCCACTCACGTGCCGGACCTCGGCAGTGGCTGCGGTAGTAGGTACCCAGCTCCCCTCACAGCAGGCGGCTCCCCGTGGTTACCTCCAGAATCCACGTGCACCTATGCACAACACTAAGCATCCAACCGGTTGTTCTTGATCCTCCCTTCAGGTGCAGCAGTTATGGATTGCGCAGTTGTTCAAACACGGCTCAGCGCTCCGCAGTACCCCCACAAGTGAGACGGGGGCCTAAAGGGGCGTGTGTGTTGCTGCACGCAAATATAGATGAGGTGGTCCAGGTCTCCGCTGGGGTAGGATGACTTAACTGCTCCGCCGCACAACTCACATAGCGCTAGTGCCAGCGCCTTGATGCACCCGTAGCAGTACCCCCGGGGTCCCTGGCACAGAGCCGAACCAAAGCTGGCCTCTCTTCGGCGGCACCCAGCCGCCCGCAGAACAGCTCACTAGGGGTGCGGGGGGGGGTGTGGGGGGGCTATCCAATGTACCCCCCAGATGGGAAGGCCCACGCCAAACTGCGCACTGGGCCTCAGCGCCAGGCCCTGCTCGCTGCACACGTGGTCCCAGGCAGGCCGTCCCTGTTATCTCCCGGATGACTGCCTCAGCCCCGGTCTGCCCGCTCACCTCTCCTCACAAGGGCAGGGTCAGCCTCCGCGAACGAGCGCCGGGCGGCCCAGCAGACAGGCCAGCACACGGAGTCCGACTCCCGGGGTCAAGGTCGCAACTCGGTCCGCGGGGGCTTTGTTGTCCTCTGGCCGCACGTCACAGCACGTACGACGGCCCCGCTCACAGGAAAGTCCGCTGCTTTGTGGCCTGGGTCCGTTCCGCCTTCTCCTCCCCGTCTCACCCCAGCTCTCTGCAATTACGCATCGGGAAGGCAGCCGAGAGATGCAAACAGTCTCCCCCGACCACTGCGCACGTTGTTGGCAGCAAAAGTTCCGTAGTTGGAGGATTAATGGACGGATTTTGACGGTGTTGGCGCGGAGCACAGCGCTCACGCGTCCGGCATCGGCGCCTGCAAGCTCCGCCCCCCCGTAGATACTGGGACTTTCTGTATACCCTTGAGGAGCTCTTGTGAAACAGAAACTACGACCTTGTAGTGAGAATCCGAATAGATACTGACTGTCTGGATAAATGGGTATACTGAAGAAAGCATTTTTAATGTCAATAATGGTAAAATGTGTGGCATCAGGATCTATAGCTGTTAGCAGAGTACTGATGTCTGAGACCACAGGGTATTGTGGTACCACACATTTATTGAGCTCACGTAAGTCAACCACAAGTCTGTAAACTGGTGGTGCACCGTCATCTGTTTTCTTTCGTACTGGCAGAACTGGCGAATTACATATGTTGGAAGGTACCTCTCTGACTACTCCTTTTTGTATCAAGTCATCGATAATCTGAATAAGGGCTTGTTCCGCATCTGGGGGTAACTTGTATTGGCGGAGACGAGGTAGGACAACACCTTCCTTTAACGTGACTATGTGTGGTTGAATATCCAGGAATCCTACGTCAGTTGGATCAATAGCCCATAATGTAGCAGGAATGTCCCTTAATCTGACATCTAACTCTCGTGTGGTGAAATAACCTTTGAAATCTCGGAGGAATAGTCGGATCCCATCCGGGGAACAGCATATCACAGCACCCAGTTCCTTTAATGTCTGGATGCCAAGTAGATTTTCGGAAAAAACACAGTTGATGGACAGAATGTAGACCAATGTCATACATTCATCCCAGTACAAGGATCTGGGCCTAAATCCATCGTTTTTTTGCACTCCACACCACCCTGGGTTAGACACTGGCTATATGCAAATCAGCTCTGACCCTGTGCCTCATGGGAACAGTCCAGTCCGAACTACCAAGCCATGTCTTTCCCAGACCGGAATCAAGCATCCAAGGACCGGTTTCTGGCTATCAGCCTTCATCAGCCTGGATAGCTTGACTCCAGTGGTGTGGAGAGCCTGGGACTCACGTCTGAGCATACCCAGCCCACTCGGGGTGAAAATTGCAAAAAACACAGTTGATGGACAGAATGTAGAACCATATCATACATTCATCCCAGTACAAGGATCTGGGCCTAAATCCATCGTTTTTTGCACTCCACACCACCCTGGGTTAGACACTGGCTATATGCAAATCAGTTCTGATCCTGTGCCTCATGGGAACAGTCCAGTCCGAACTACCAAGCCATGTCTTTCCCAGACCGGAATCAAGCATCCGATTTTCGGGACAAGACTTAGTAAGTCCCAAATCAGTGGAAGTTGTAAGAGGGCGAACCTGAAGTGACACTGGTTCAGAAACTTTGTTGATGACTGGTGTACCTGAAAAACCCAAGGAAATACTATTTGAGCCAGAGAGGGGTACCTTGGGAACTTCGTTGTGTTGTACTGTCGTCCTACTGGCCCCAGTGTCGATCAGAAATTTTGTTTCTTTACCTAGGAGCTTAGCATGTACATAGGGACTCTTTTGGTCGACCGGGTCCGGGCTCAGTGGACGACTCTCGTGTTCCTCCCAGCTGTCTCATGAAATCGTGGGGAATTGAGGATAGGATGACACTGGATACTGATAGAGTTGTGTGGCTAATTTAGTATCAGCTGGGGAAGTTGATGTTGGAGCAGACAAGTGGTATAGGTGCGAGGTTGTGTCTTCCCAGTAGCGATATTGTGTTGTAAGACTGGACAGTCACGTACAAAATGGCCAGGCTTTTTGCAATAATTACAGGTAACCCTTTCTTGTGGTACTGGATGTTGCTTATGGGTCTGAGGAATTGTATTAGTCTGTGCTACCAATACCTTCATTTTGAAATCTTTTGTCCTTCTTTTCTCCTGTTCCTGTTCATCCCTAATTCGGTTTTGATGGTACTGGAGCATCTGGAGTGCTTGTGAAAGGGAACTAGCTTGCCAAGTGCTTTCAACCTTTAATACTCTATTTTTGATCATAGGTAAGGCATTTTCTATAAATTTTGAGACAAATAATCAACTATAGGCGTCTCCACCTGAGGAGAGACCGCTATTGATAAAAAAACATTTCTCTAATCTTGTATAATAGTCCCCTATATCCTCATCTGGTTTTTGTTTGCATGCAGAGATAGCATCCCAATCTTCCTTTTTAGTGGCCAAAAACTGGGAGAGTATTTTTGGGAGAAGGCGAGGGAGTTCCAGAACCAGAGGTCCCAGGCCTTGTCCAGGATCACGAGTAGTTTCTTCTGTCTCCAAAGCTGCCCATGCTACCTTTTTCCCTTCAACCTCCCAATCTTTTCCCTTTAGTTTGTCGTATGTTCCTTGAGGTAGCAGGACTTTGAGGAGAATATTGAGACCCTCATAAGTAAAGAAGCCCATTTGAAGAATATCCTTGAGTTCCCTATGGAATCCCGTAGGATCTTTTTCATGAGAAGGGACCATTTTCTTCATTTCTAATATCTCTAGTTTTGTCAAGGGAGTATAGACAAATGTTTGTTGTAGCTTTCCTGCAGAATCTACAACGGGGTGTACTTCTCGGAGGGGAAATTGACCTTGGCCGTACTGAGGGGGATTTGAATCATATACATCAGAAAGGTATTGGACATAGCGTTGTCGCTGATCCAGGAAAATGTTGAGGAATTCTTGTCCCCTTGCCACCCACCTCCCTTCTAGACAATCTCGTAAGAGAGGATGTAACATTTTGGGCGGGTAGCCAGTGTCTTCGTACAATGTAATGAGGTGTTGAACCATATATATGCTGGCTAGTCTTTGAGATGTCATAGAGAGGGATAAAAACATTTGAGCGACCATGTCAGGGCCGTATATAGAGTATTGGGACACCCAATGGGTGCTTGATCGAGCGAGTTCTTTTTCTTGTGTGGTGAGTGGAGGTTTGTCGTCCATCCAATCATCCAGGGCTTCTTGTGTTTGTTGGAACGATCTATCTGAAGAAGCTGACAATTTTTTTGTCTTATTCCTGAGTTGTCCGCTACCTTGGGAACGAGGGATATTGGAACGTACTGCTCCTTGTAAAGCAGTTCCATCTTTCCTGTCTTCGTCTGTACCCTCATTCTCGGTCTCCTGGGTAGGGGCATTTTTCTGGTGTGAGTCGAAAACCTTACTGGTAAAGAGAGGGATGAAGAGATCTATTTCTTTTATTTTATTATAATTTCCCGCTACCACTGCTTGATCTAGCTGAAGTAGGTCGTCGGGAACCTTTTTCCCAGTACTTGAGATCATACGGATGAAACAGGTAATCATAAATCGTGAGAGGCATTTTCTATGAGCGATAGGTCTATTTTTAATAGCCTCTTGTAGGACTTCTAAATTTTCTCCTGTTCGGAGAGCCTCGTAAATTTTATTCAGACAACTTGTGATATTTGGTACCTCCCGTATGCTTTCTAGAGCTTCCCGTAAGCGATAGGAGACATCTGCTTGTGGACCTTCCCCTGGAGTTGGGTCATACCCACATTCTAACATAGGTAGAACACCACCCGAAGTGTCAGGGATGGGTTCCATCTGGGTAACTACTCGTCTGGCCACTATTTGATTAGTATAAGCAGGAGGTGGTTCCATTAAATAGGTGGTAATGAAGTCTTCGGGCACGGAGGGAACCTTAGGACGTGGAGGTGCTGTGGGGATGTTAGGGTCTGAACTACCATCGGACCCTGTCTTTTGCGAGAGGACGGGATATATACCTGTCACGGAGGCCGATACCTCCCTTTTCTTTTGTTCAAAATTAATATCATCATTCTAATCCTGTAACTTTCTCATCTTACTTTCTTCTGACATTCTCTTTGCTTTCTCCACTTTCCCTTGCTCTTTCTGTTCCCTTCGATGTGCTTCCTTTTGCCATATTTCGACACTCTCTAACATCGAGGGTCTTGCTTTCTTTTCCCAACATTTCTTTTCAACTGCCATGATACAATTTAAATCCTATGTGCCACTCTTTGGCCATCTGATCGCAATTTCTAAATCTTTAGTGTAACCTTCCCAAAGATCCAAATACAAGATGGCGCCAATTCCATATTTTGTATACTTGAAGTAACCAGGAGTATCCTTCGGGGGGACTGGTACAGGTTGTTCCAGTAACCCCTTCCGGGTACCCAGTTTACACAATTTAGAAAACAAAGGCATTGCGTCAATATATAAAAATTTACACTTGATAACTTGATATACCCTGAGTATTAGAGTACAAACATACCGTTTTCTAGAAACCTAGAACCCGTCTTGACTGTGTTCTGAAAATCAGAACTCGTCTTGATACACCCCCAGCAGTACTCACCGAGGTGCAGAAAACTTGAAGACCTTGAAGACCAGGTCACTGGACTTGTCGCGCTGCGCTCTTGATCAGTGACTTGTCGGGGTTCTGAAGACCTCAGACTCGGCAACTTCACAAGGTTCGGGCTCTGGGTCGAGACTTCGGCTGTCGTCCTCACTACCTCGTGTGGATGGTCAGGCAGCGGCACGGTCCCTCTTCGACACGAAGGAGTTCATGCAGGAACACCCTGCAGTGTGCACTTTGAAGTCCATCGGTGTCTGTAGAGACAGGTTCGGGTCCGCATCACCGGCGCGTGGGGAGAAAGGGAAGTCCCTGTTCAGGCGCCAATTTACTGTGGTAAATATTTTAGTAATTTACCTTGATCGGAATTTCTATATTATCAATAAGGTCAAGCATGAAGAGCAGAGTCCGTCGTGGTTAGAATTCAGGGTCTTCATTCAGTAACTCGAGTTAAGGGAGAGCTCCGTCACCTAAGGAGGCTCGGGAATAGTCTCTACTTTAATCAATGACAATACAGTTTTTATACAGTTTTGGACATAGAAAAGAGGAAGGAGCTTCCCTTGAGCAAATTTCAGTTACTTGTGTTGTAATCATTCAGAAGTCATGGCAGTAGCGACGTAACTGTGTCATAATCGTGAGGAAGTCACGGCAGAAGCAGAGTGTTGAGAAATAACCCTAGGCTGGTTCCTTAGATAAGAGAGGAAAAATGGTCGTGACAGGATGTCTGGTGTCATGTCTTTAGCAAATAGGAGCTGGTTTCTCGGAATTGGTTGTCGTGTCTTGGCAAACAGGGGCTTATTTCTCGGAATCGGCCTGACCATAAGAGTGTGTGGTTACAACAGGGGCTCGTTTCTCGGAATCGGCTTGACCATAAGAATGTGTGGTTGCAGTAGAGGAAGAAAATGTGTAGTGTGCAACCTTACGTTTATGTGCCCGGGTTTTCTAGTTACCATCATGAAGAGCTTGGGACGTGAAAGGGAGGGTGTATAATGGGACATAAATAACAAAAAATATCCATTTTCCACACCCCTCCCCCCCAGCCCCTTGAGACCTTACCGGGTGAGTAGCGCGCTATACAAAAGTCGAAAAACCAGAAAATCACAGCAAAAAGTAGGGGTGACCATAGGAAGCAGACCCTACTCTCCTACACAACCCCCCAAACGTAGGGACAGTAAACAAACCTTGACCAGTTAAGTCTTCATGTTCTAAGTGGAAATATCTGGAGAACCCATCTCTATTGGCATGGTCAGTCCCAGGTCTATTTTCCACTCTAAAGTCCATCCCCTGTAGGGAAATGGACCACCTAAGCAGTTTGGGATTTTCACCCTTCATCTGATTTAGCCACAATAGGGGCTTATGGTGTGTCTGAATCTTGAAGTGAGTACCAAACAAGTATGGCCTCAGCTTCTTCAGGGCCCAAACCACAGCAAAGGCCTCCCTCTCAATAGCTGACCAATGTTTCTCTCTAGGGTTCAGCCTTCTTCTAATAAAAGCTATTGGCTGATCTTGACCATCTTTATTCAGTGGTGAAAGAACAGCACCCACACCCAATTCAGAAGCATCTGTTTGAACAATGAATTCTTTGGAGTAGTCTGGACTTTGCAGAATAGGTGCAGTGCACATGGCCTGCTTCAGGTCATCAAATGCCTTTTGACAGCTTACTGTCCACTCTACTTTCTTTGGCATTTTCTTTGAAATTAAGTCATTGAGAGGTGTTCAAAAACTTTTGACAAACTTCCTGTACTACCCAGTCAGGCCCAAGAAAGCTCTGACCTGTATCTGGGTGGTGGGAGCAGTCCAGTCCTTTATGGTCTGGATCTTGCTCTCCAATTGTTGAACCTGACCTCCACCTACCAGGTGGCCCAGGTATACAACCTTGCTCTGCCCTATCTGGCACTTGGTAGCCTTGATAGTTAGGCTTGCCTTTTGCAGGGCCTCCAAAACATTATTTAGGTGGATCAGGTGATCTTCTCAAGTGGAGCTAAAGACAGCAATATCATCAAGATAAGCTGCACGGTAGTCATCCAGACCTGAGAGGACTTGGCTCACCAACCTTTGGAATGTGGCAGTTGCATTCTTCAGACCAAAGGGCATTACCACAAATTGATAATGACCTCCTGGGGTTGAAAAAGCTGGTTTATCTTTTGCATCATCAGCTAGTCTGATCTGCCAGTAGCCAGCTGTCAAGTCAAATGTACTCAAAAACGTGGCAGAAGCCAATCTGTCAATGAGCTCATCTGCTCTTGGTATTGGGTGGGTATCTGTCCTAGTGACAGCATTAAGGCCTCTGTAATCCAGGCAAAACCTCATCTCTCTCTTACCATCTTGGGTGTGAGGTTTAGGCACTAGGACTACAGAACTAGCCCAAGGGCTCTCTGAGGGCTCAATGACTCCCAGCTCAAACATCTTTTGGACCTCTGTCCTGATACAGTCCCTGACATGATCAGGTTGCCTGTAAAACTTACTTTTAAAAGGCAGACTGTCCCCAGTGTCCACTTCATGAGTGCACCAGGTAGTCTGACTTGGAGTCAGAGAAAACATATATCTGCAGGACTGTAGAACTTGTCTGCAGTCCTGTTGCTGTTGGTCAGTGAGGCTGCCTCCCAAGGCTACACCATCAACTGAACCATCATCAGGGTTCTGAGAAAGCAGGTCTGGGAGAGGCTCACTCTCCTCCTCCTGTCCCTCATCTGTAGCCATGAGCAAGCCCATGTCTGCCCTGTCAACATATTGTTTCAATCTGTTGACATGAAGCACCCTGTGGGGGCTCCCGGGAGTTCCAAGATCAACCAAATAGGTTACATCTCCCTTTTGCTCAACAATAGTGTGGGGTCCAGACCATTTGTCTTGGAGAGCTGCTAGGGCCACTGGCTCCAACACCCACACTTTCTGTCCTGGCGGGTAAACAGTCAGAACAACTTTTTGGTCATGCCAGGCTTTTTGGAGTTCCTGGCTAGCCTCAAGGTTTTTGGATGCCTTTTTCATATACTCAGCCGTCCTGGAGCTGAGACCAAGTACATAATCCACAATGTCTTGCTTTGGAGTTTTCAGAGGTAACTCCCATCCTTCCTTCACCAGACACAGGGGTCCTCTTACAGGGTGCCCAAACAGAAGTTCAAAAGGGCTGTAGCCAACCCCCCTTCTGTGGGACCTCTCTGTAAGCAAACAAAAGGCAGGGCAGCAGGATGTCCCATCTTCGTCTAAGCTTTTCAGGTAAACCCTTAATCATGCCCTTTAAGGTCTTGTTGAATCTCTCAACTAGACCATTGAACTGTGGATGGTAGGGTGTGGTGAACTTGTAGTTCACTCCACACTCTGTCCACATAGCAGTCAAATATCCAGACATAAAGTTTGCACCTCTGTCTGAGACAACCTCCTTTGGAAAACCTACTCTTGACAAAACTCCCAGGAGGGCTCTTGCCACAACAGGTGCTGTTGTGGTCCTTAGGGGAATAGCTTCTAGGTATCTTGTGGCATGATCCACTACCACCAGAATATACCTGTGCCTAGAGGCTGTTTGGGGATCCATTGGTCCAACAATGTCAATCCCTACTCTTTCAAAGGGAACCCCCACCCCAGGTAGTGGTATTAGGAGGGCCTTTGTGGTGCCACCTGATTTGCCACTGGCTTGGCAGGTGACACAGGAGCGACAAAACTCCTAGGTGCCTTCTGACATGTGGGGCCAGTGAAAGTGAGGGACAAGCCTGTCCCAAGTCTTGTTCTGGCCAAGATATCCTGAAAGGGGAATATCATGGGCTAATGTAAGAAGGAAGCCCCTGAATCCAAAGGTATGACCAACCTCTTGGAAGCACTAGGCTTGGGGTCTCTAGCCTCTGAATATAGGAGCCCTTCATCCCAATACACTCTATGGGTTCCATTAGCATTCCCAGCAGCCTCAGCAGCTGCTTGCTGTCTGAGGGGTTCAAGAGAAGGGCAGTTCAACTGCGCCTGCCTCAGATCTGCCCTTGAAGGTCCCCCTGTCCCAAGAAACTCAACCTGATCAGGCTCAAGCTCTTCTAGGACAGTTCCTTCTTGGGTCTCACAATCAGCTTCCTTGGAAGGCTGATCCTCACTCTGAGGCAGGGGGGAAGGCACTGCCTTAACCCTACTGCTTCTCCTCCTGGTAGGCAACTGGTCCACTATTTCAGGATCCAGGGCCTGTTCAGTATTGCAATTTTTGACCTGTGATCTGGTCACAGCAAGGACATGTGCTGATATACCTAACATCTCTGCATGAGTCCTATACTCCACCTCGGACCAGACTGAAGATTCTAGGTCATTGACAAGCAAACATTCTACAGGGAGGTCTGAACTAACAACAACTCTTTTGAGGCCAGTTACCCCTCCCCAGGAGAAATTAACAATTGCCATACTATGGGTGGTAGTGAAATTGCTTGCATTGGTCACTAGGTAATTGTCATCTAGTATGATCTGTCCATGGTCCATAAAGCTGGGTGTCACCATTGTGACACTAGCACATGTGTCCCTGTAGGCCTGAGCCACTAGTTATTAATATGCCACACCTCGATACCGGATAAGTGTATTTATTCACTATTTTTTAATTGTACTGTTCATTCACGGAGCACTGGATGTGATTGCCTCTAGGTAAGTTACAGTCATTGTGCACATTATTTCCTTGTGCAATTATTCCATTGCTTGACTGCGGTAGCGCCGGGACACCTCTGCTGTGAGGTAACTGTCGCGCTTTATAAATGTATTATTATTATTATTACTTAAAGGAGTCTGTCTGTACTTGCCCAAGTTACTGGGGCTCACATTAGAGGACATAGCTATGTCCACATCACAGACACGAACAGCTTGAGTTGGTATTCTAACTAGGCCAGAATACACCTCAGTTCCCAGGGTTAACCCTACTAAAACCTTTGGTTGAGAACCACCACTATTAGCTGCACTAGGGGGAACAGTTGCCTTATGGGCAATGGTGGCTCGAGCTGCCTCCTTTTTGGTGCAATCACTGGTCCATTGAGTATTAACCTTACAAAAGTTGCACCATGGTTTCTTTGGACCTTCTTTCTTTTTGGATTTCTTAGACCCCCCCCCCCCCCCCCTCATTAGAAGCTTTTTGGGTACCAGGCGAAGACCTCTGGTCTTTTGCTTTCTCCCCACCCTTTTGGTCTTGCTTCTTCGGATCACCACCTTGGTTCTGTACCTTCTGCTTCACCCTGGTTCTGACCCATTGGTCTGCCTTCTTACCCAATTCTTGGGGAGAGGTCAGATCAGAGTCAATCAGGTGTTGATGCAATAACTGGTTCTGACAATTATTAAGAATCTGTTCTCTCATAATCAAATTATACAATCCTGTATAGTCATTGACCTTACTGCACAGTAACCAGCATTCCAGAGCCTTAGCACAATCTACAAAGTCAGTCCAGTCTTGAGTTTGTGTCTTTTGGGTGTCTCTGAACAGCAACCTATACTGCTCAGTGGTTAAGCCAAACCCATCTATCAGAGCACTCTTCAGGACATAGTAGTTGTCAGCATCCTGTTCATTAACTGTCAGGAGCTTGTCTCTGCCTTTATCTGAAAAGGAGTTCCATAAGATTGCTGCACACTGACTCTGGGGTACCTGCTGTACTCTGCAGGCCCTCTTAAAATCAGTTATCCTTTTGTGGATGTAATCCCCACTCTTGTAGGGAGGGACAATCTTACTTAGGTTTTTATGGTCATAAGACCTTTCCCTATCGGGAAACAACCTTTACAACGCAACTTTTACAACGCACTACCATTACAACAAAACTTTTACAACACAACATCCATTACATCGCATGCCATTACAATGCAACCATTACAACGCATGACATTACAAAGCATGCCACTACAACGCATGTCATTACAACGCATACCATTACAACGCATAACTTTACAACGCATAGTACCCTTACACTATCCAACACTTACCCTACTGTTGCACCCCCTGGAGTTAGAATAGTAATTTTTACCCCTACACTGTCCAACACTTACCCTAATGTTGCACCCCCCTGGAGTTAGAATAGTAATTTTTACCCCTACACTATCCAACACTTACCCTACTGTTGCACCCTCCTGGAGTTAGAATAGTAATTTTTACCCCTACACTATCCAATACTTACCATACAAGCAATGTAATGCTATACGTTGTAATGGTATGCGTTGTAAAGGTAGTATGCGTTGTAATGAAATGCGTTGTAAAGGTAGTTTTTAAAAATTCGTTGTAATGGTATGCGTTGTAAAAGTATGCGTTGTAATGTCATACATCCTTCTCTATCTCTAGGTACTGTGCTGCCACCAGTGGGCTCTAGCCCACACAATTTTCTCTCTCTCTCAAGAGCCAGGGTCTCTTTTGCAAGGGCAACTTCTTGCCTCTTGCTTCTAAGCTTGGGTTCCCTCATCCAAGCCTTATGCTCTCTTTTCTGGGGTGAAGACATTATTGCCAGAGCTGAGGCTTGGGACCCTACTAAGTCATCAGAGTGGTTGGACTCACTGGAGAGTGACCTTCGTCTTCTGTGCTCAGGGTTAGGCCTACCTGGGGGTCTGGATTGGATTCTTCCTCCTCCAGTCCCAAATAGTCCTAGGTTAACCTGGTTCATTTCCCTGACTTCTACCTGGTTAGCATCCTCATCATCATCAGACTCCCCTTGGTTCTCACCAGTGGGATCTTCGGTTGAGGGATGTCCTCCCTATGTACTACCTGTTTGATCTGGGGTAGATGCCTTTTCTACATCATACTCCACTAAATATCTACCAGGTGGTTAAAGGTTGCACTCTGTCCTTGTCTCAGGCTTCTGGCTGTACACAGACTTCTCATCTCATGAAAAGTAAATGTGTCATATTTAGAAGGGATCCTGGGATGGTCCACTTCTTGCAGAGGCAAACTAGACCCTGCTTTCAAGGACATTTTCGAGTGAGGTGTGGTGTGTGCACCTACCTACACTAAATGTTTTCTACTAGAACCTCTCTAGGAGCTGTAGTTAGGGTGTGCTAAGCCCTTCCACCTACAACTGCTAAGTTCAGTAGAACTTAAAGTATTATAAGAACTTGATTTATATGTACCTACAGGTACCTTAATGTGATCTTTCAAATGATATGTCAAGATTATATTGTAAAAACAACAGCAAGCTCTTATCCCATCCGCTGCACACCAATGTGAGAAGTTAGCCTGGCATATGATGCCCACTATTCTAGTGGGCATCTTGCACCAGTCTAAACGACCCTTATTGATGATGGTTGTAAAGTCAACCTTATAGACAAGCTATCCTAGTGGTAGCATGGACCAGCAGTCATAGTGTTGGGTTCTTCCATTGTGTTATTATAGAATCTCCCTACATCCATGTTCCCTGCCTGGAACATGGACTGTGGGAGTCTGGCAGTTGCTGCCTGGGAGTTGTCGGGACTGGCCATGAATAAAGAGCTTCCAACTTACCTGAAGTTTGCTCTTCTTTTCATTGGTGGCGATTTGGCCAGTCCTGCCCTCCCGTTTCCACGTTGATTCCTAGCGATTCTTCTGTGTTCCTGGCTTTGCTCCTCTGCATCGTGTTTGGTACTGCTTGCTAATTGGCTGTTGTCTCAACGATTCTGGTGAGCCGCTGCGATTAGGGAGCGTGCCGTTCCTGTGGCTGCATTATTTCACAAGTGCTTGGAGAGTCCAAGCTGAGGGAGTATCAGTGTTTCCAGGTTTTGGGAGACGAAGCCGTTGATTTCGAGTTGGGCGCGAGCTGGTGGTGACGTGCAGGAGCGATCTCGAGCTGATGTAGGATTACGTCACATATGCTCGATCGCCTGCAGAAACCTCACCGAAACCACGCTCAGGATGCCAGCAAGACAAGGCTAACTTCCCAAAGAAAGGACATCAGAACTACGTGGCGGACATCTTAGATTTACGAGTCTTTCGGGGAAAAGCAGATTGTTTCTCTAGAAGGAGGAACTCCTTGGAAAATATTTTTTCCAGCACAAATTCAAAGGTATTGTTTGACTGTTATTATTATTTATTTAAAATATGGTGCAATTTTCGCGACACAATAATTGAGAGAAGAGGAGAATATTAACATTGAGGTTCCACAACAATTGACCTGCATACTTACGAAGGGAACCGGTGTACTTGACTCTAGCCCACTAACACTCAGATTCAATTTTAGCGCTGATGCACACAGCTTAATTTTTCCATTGTGCTCAGTTTTTAAACTTACTCTCTTCATAGGTGCACACTTCAATAATTTTATTTTGTGAACTGCCTTCCACATCAGTGTATTTTTATCTTTATTAGTGTGGGCAGCAACTCACCCAGGTGTTGTGTGATCATGGATCATATTGCGGCCCCTCCACCATTTCTTCAGTCTACTGGTTCTCCTCCTATGTTATGGCAACAGTGGAAAGACACCTTTGAAAGTTATTTAGAGGCCATTGACGGTGACACGTTTACCACAAAAAAGAAAAGAGCACTCCTTATGTACAATTTGGGTGCTGAGGGTATTGTGAAAACTTTAACTCTCGAAGTTGTTAGCACTCGTAGTGGAGATGGCGATTCCTTACTTGTGGTTGACTATGCATCTTTGATAAAAACTTTAGAAAAAATGTTTGATCCTAAGAAGAACATTGTCCTTGAACGCCACAGATTTTTACAACGTGCTCAGATCTCTGGAGAGTCCATTGATTATTTTGTCTCTGCCCTCAGGACTTTATCTCTCATGTGTAATTACAGGGAATTCGGGGATGAGATAATACATGATCAATTAATTGAACGCACTTGCAACAAGAAAATTCAGGAGAATCTTTTATCTTGTGATGACCCTGACCTTGAAACTGCAATCACCCTTGCTAAAAGCATTGAGCATTCACAATTTTGCATGAAAGAAATGAGCAATTCTACTCAACCTACTGATGTGAAACTTCTATCATCAAAACACAATGTCAAAGCCACTAAAGTTCCTCTGGATAACTCTATGCGTAATTCTTCTACTTTACCCCCGTCCAAGTCCAAGTTGGACAGAGCACAGCTTTTTTATTTTCGCTGTGGTCGCAGGAATCATCTTGGTAATGCGAAGTACTTTTATGCTTTAAATCAAACGTGTTTTAAGTGTGGTAGAAAAGGGCATCTTGCTCATTTTTGCAAAGCTACAGCGTCCAATTCAGCGTCCAACAAAGGCACTACTCAAGACAAGTCAATTGAGGAAGACTATGATGACTCTAGTGAAGAGAATTATAATATGTTACTAATGTTATCCTCATCGATTACACATTCTGATGGTGTTGTTGAAATTGCATCCATGGGTAGTTCACGCAAGAGAAAATCACCCACATGTTCTATACGTGTGAATGGCCTGAATGTGGGTCTCCTTTCACCCTTGTCAACATTAAAGATCTCGGAGTATCAGGAGACATTCAGTTCCAGCAGTCAGATATCAAGATTTTTGCTTATGGAGGAAAAAGGGTGGAAGTTTTGGGCAAATTCGATGCTTGTTTAGAATTTGGTGTGGATACAGCCTCTGGCCCAGTTTTCGTTGTTAAGGATGGTGCAAATTTGCTAGGATGGGAAGAACAAGGGGAACTTGGGATCATCCTTGATCCTAATCATCCTGACATGGTTTTATCCAGGCATGAAGCTTTTAAGTTTTACTCTCTCCCTTCATCTTCCAAAGTCTCAGACAGTGTGGAAGTGAAACACTTGCCTGGTAATCAATGGATTGATATGTATCCTGAAGTTTTTTGCGGTAGACTTGGGGAACTAAAAGGTTTTCAACATTGCATTGTTTTAAAAGATGGCGCTAAAGTCATTGTGCACAAGGTGCGTAAAGTACCTTTAAGTTTGTGTACTGAACTGAAAGAGGAGCTTGTACGGTTGTGTCGTATGGATGTAATTGAGGCCATTGAGGGATCTGAATGGTTGGCTTCCATAGTTCTTGCACGTAAGGCTGACACGTCCCTTAGGATGTGTGTGGACTTGCACGATTTGAATGCCAATATTTGGATCGACTGTCAACCGTTGCCGAATATTAACGAAATGTTGGTGACGCTTGACGGACCAAGTATTTTTCATCATTTGATATTTCTTCTGCTTATCACCAAGTTGAGCTTTCCAAGGAGGCCAGACATCTTACCTCCTTTGTCACACCGGAGGGAGCATTTCGCTACAAACGCATGCCTTTTGGGTTCGCATCGGCTTCCGCTGTGTCTCAACGTTTAATGGCAATCTGTTTAGAAACACAGCGGGAGTCGTGTTCTTCCAGGACAACATTTTAGTACATGCACGCACTGAAGCCGAACATGACAGCAGAGTCAAGCTGGTTCTTGATACCGTAAAATACTATGGGTTAACGCTCAGGAAGGACAAATGCTATTTTTTTCGGGAGGGGTTGATTATTTATCACATCTCCAATAAAGGGATTGAACTGAAGGTCAAAATTTTAGATGCTATCCAAAATGCTCCACCACCTTTTAATAAAGATCAATTGCGCTCCTTTCTAGTAGAATACTATGCGAAATTTGTTGGAAACTTTGCAGACAAAACCTCATGTTTAAGAGAACTTCTAAAAAAAAATGTCAAATTCGTATGGTGTGACAAATGTGCTTACCAATTTACACGTAGATTCATCAAAGTGCCATTCTGCGAATTTCAAAGAGCGAAAAATAGCGAATCGCAATTTGAAAATCGCAGAATGGCATTCATGAAGAAATGCGATAGAAAAATGCGAATCGCAATCGGCCGCAATATCCAATTGCGATTGTGCCACAATCGCTTAAATTTCGCAGAATCGCCCGTTTCCCATGTTGAAATTGCGATCTCGCAATTAGCGAAATCGCAATTTGCGATCTCGCTAACTGCGAGTTCGCAAAAATGGGAAGTTGCATTTCGAGCCCATTGATGACATCACAACCAGGAAGTAGGCTTTTCCCTCCCACAAACAGATCACTGAGCCAGACAGTGGAAGCATCATTGTGAAGAGCTCCACTACAGTGATTTTGCAGCACCCCAGCAGGACACATACCACCAACATGTCCCAGGAAGCAGCAGGGAGCAGTGGCCAAGGCAGGAAGAGAAAAATAAAGTTCTCTGAACAAGAACTTGATTACCTTATAATGGGGGTCTGTAATGACCATGGACGCCTCTTCAGCAAGGACTCCCGGAGGGTGCCAGAGGCAGACAAGCGCCGGATCTGGCTGCGCATCCGCGAGAAAGTAAATGCAGTCGGGGTGACCCAGCGGTCAATCGATGACTTAAAGAAGAGCTGGTACGACCTGAGAGGTCGTGCAAAGGAGCGCATAGCGGAGAGGCTTGGGAAGCGAGTTGCCACCGGTGGAGGGGATCCAATTGCCACACCCACCACTCCATTGGAGGACCGTGTCGAGGACACCCTCACACCAGAAGCCTGCGTCGGTGTAACTCAGCTGGACTCGTCCCGACCCAGCCAACAATCACAAGGTAAGTGCCATGCGACTGCGACCCCGTCCCCTAACAATGCCCATGACTCCTGAGCTAGCAATATGACATCCCCAGTAATGCAGGCCATGCACACCAGAAATGCCCCAATGCATTGTGGTAGTTGTAGTGTAATCATAATTCCCCAGATAGCCCAACACAGCCAGACCTGTCAAATCAAAGTAATTCCAAAAGCCAGTCAGGGAAAGAAAGCCTGCATGCAAGTAGCAACATCTCATGTGCAAGATACATATCATTAATCATGCACCCTTTTACATCACAGGTGCTGCCGACCAACCCAGCACTGACAGCGAGGCCCTGCATATCGAGGAGTTACCGGAGGACACTGAGGGTGAGGGACAATCTGACCAACAACCAGGTCCATCCCAGCCACCTGCAGTGATTCCACCACCACCACCCCGTGTGGACAGGGCCACCCCTGCAGCCACAGGTGTCCAGCCACCGCCCCAACAGACACTCACGGCAGTTGTACAGGCCACACCACCAGCGGCTAAGAGGCAGACGAGGCGCACAGCCGGAGCAAGATCCCAGTCCAGCGGACTGAGGCGCCAGCAGCGTCAAGCCTCAACAGGCACGGGCAGGGCACTCCATCTACCTGATCCTGGCCTGGCCATTGAACGCTGCATGCTGGCGGTACACCAAACACAGGCGCGTCACCTGGCAGCGATACATCTTCAGCTGCAGAAGACTGCCAACAATGTCGGACAGATGACAGCAGCTGTCCATGAAAATAGTCAGCTGCTGGTAGCCCAGCAGGACATGACCCGCCGCCGCCACCGCCAACTACTGGCCCGCCTGTCTGCCTACACCAGGTTAAACCACTTAGCAGGCAATGCTACATCGCAACTATCCCGCAGATCACTTGCCATGCAGGGGCAAATGGTACAGTGTTGCCTGGATGTGGCTAGGTCACTTAAACAGATGGCAGCAGCAGTGCTCAGCATGCAGCCCACTGCCCATGGTGAACCAGGGGGGGCTGACGATGTCAGCGAGGTCGCGTCGACCAACAGCAGCATGTCCTTGCCGCCGGTGCCTGAACGCCGCCGCAGCAGCAGGCCCACAGCAAGATCACGGGCCAACACCGTCCCTCAGGACCCTGAGAGACGACTTGGTGCGTCTGGACGTATGCACCAGTGACACCTTGAACACTGTCTGTAGGGCCATGCTGCACACCTAAGCAAGCCCTCTACTCCTGCATGGGGATGTATGAAGCAATACTGTCTTCATGTGACACCAAGGAAATCAAAGGCCACATTATTGTGCATTAACAATAAAAATGTATGGTCTCACTTAACTCCAACTCATGTCATTATTACATTTGTCATGCATGAGTGCAGTGTTGTGTGAGGAGAATGGGTGCACTAGAAACAGTTAATAGTGATATGGTTGCGGCACCTGTGTCCTTCTGCAGAATTTTCCCCGCGTGCATGACGCACATGTGGAGGTGGGCGGTTGTCCCCTTCCGACTCACTGCCAGATATCTCCACTGGTATACTGCGCTTGGTAGTAATGTTGTGGAGTATTGCACACACGGCCACGATGCGGCAGCAGACCTCAGGCGTGTATTTGATGGCCCCACCAGTCTTGTGAAGTATGCGGAAACGGCTCTTCAAAAGGCCAAATGTCCTCTCAATGCAATTTCTTGTGCGTATGTGTGCAGCATTGTAACGCCGTTGCTGTGGTGTGGCAGGGTTGAGTTATGGGGTGAGGAGGTACTCACGGAGACCGTAGGCGCTGTCACCTGAAGGAAAGAAGCACAGGGTGAGTGCCTGTTCTGCAGATACATGACCACAGTGTACTATTTGGGGGCATGTGTACTTACCTAGTAGGTGTCCTTTGCCAAAGTCTCCCCTGGCCAGTCGTGTGTGCATGCCACTGTGCCGGAATATGAAGGAGTCATGTGTGCTCCCCGGATATTGTGCCACTATGTCCGTGATGATTGTCTTGGCGTTGCACACCATCTGGATATTGAGGGAGTGGTAGGACTTGAGATTGCGGTACATGTATTCCGTTTGTGCTGGTGGGCAGATGTAGATGTGGGTACAGTCGATGCATCCTATTACATGTGGGAATTGCGCAATGTTGTAGAACTGAAGCTTGGTGTCATTCAAGTCCTGTTGGGTGGTCGGGAATGAGATGTAGTGGTGTAGCCGGGTCAGCATTGCCTCCAGGAAACTCCTTAGGCAGCGGGACATGGTGGTCTGGGATATCCCCCCTGCAACAGCGACTATCCCCTGGAAGCTTCCGGAGGCCAGTAGGTGCAGGCTGCACAAGACCTGGACATGGGTGGGCACGGCATTGGTCCTCCTTGTTGAGTGCTGCATCAGGGATCTAGGTCCCGGATCAGCTTGATGATCATTGCCCCATTCAGGCTGTACTTTGAGTAAATTTGCTCATCAGTTTGGCCCAGAAGGGTGACCCGCTGGCGGAATATTCGCTCCTGGATCCTGCGTCTGTTCCCTGCTGCTCGCTGTAGCCTTCGCCGCCTGACCACCATGTAGAGTCCTGGCATTGTGAGAGTCCTCATGCTCCAGCTGCGTATCCTTAAGTGTGTTTGGTCAGGCCTGCACCTGTTGGTAGTTTGTTAAAGGTTTTTTTTTTTTTTCCCTTAATGGTTACCACCTGGTTTGGGTTCTCCTTAAATTGCGCGTCGCTAATAGCGTTTTTTGGGTTTTTCGCATTTTGCGATTTTTCTTGAATAGCGATAGCGATTATTTAGCGATTTCGCAAATCAATTCGCTGAATCCATGGTTTCTAGCAATTTTCGATTCGCTAATGGCCTTCTTCCTGGATTCTGCGAATTACTTTGCGATATCGCAATTTTTCTTTAGCAAATTCGCAATTTTGGAGTTTTCACTATCAAGAATTGCTTTTCTTCAAATTGCGATCGCAATTGCTAATTCGCAGCTATTGCGATCGCAATTTGGCTTCATGAATCTGGCTGTAAGTATCTTAAAAAAAGCGATTGTGCAAGCTCGTCCTTTAAAACTATTTAATATCAATGACAAATGTATTGTTTCTTCTGATGCCAGCAACATTGGTTTGGGTGCGGTTTTAATGCAAAAAAGAAGTGACGGTCGTGAGGATGTAATCGCGTTTGCTTCCAGGACTCTCCGTGGTGCTGAAAGTTCTTATTCCACCATTGAGAAGGAAGCTTTGGCTCTATGGTGTGGTGTTCAGTATTTTCTGAATTTCCTGTGGGGTAATAAGTTCATTCTCAGGACCGATCATAAACCATTGGTGGATCTTTTCACCACCAAGGGTGGTGGTTTTGCCACTCCGAGAATTGCTAAATGGCAGTACAGATTGCAAGAATTTAATTATCGTTTACAATATGTACCTGGTGTCAAAAACAACATTGCCGACTGTCTTTCTCGTCTACCTCTGGCTAATGATCTCTCTCTTCATTCTGATGATGATCTTGATGTGGTATGTGCGGTTGGAGCAGTAGTTGATGTTGTGAATGGTGCGCTTTCTGAGCAAGAGTGGTTGCGTGCCTTATCTGAGGATGAAGAAGTAAAGTTGGTTGTTGACTTTTTGGTTCATGGATGGCCTGTTAATAGCAACTTATCTCCTGCGTTAATTCCTTTTAAAAGGATTTGTGATGAGTTGTCCTTGGTGGATGGTATTATACGCAGAGGTGGTCTTTTGGTTGTTCCTAAGTGCATGCAGGCAAAGATTTTTAATCTCGCTCATGAAGGCCACCAGGGTATTCGTGCGATGAAATGCAGAATTCGTGAGGACTTTTGGTGGCCAGGTGTGGATAGATCCATTGAGCATTTTGTTAGGGACTGTTGTGCATGTGTCCTCAGTGACAAGTCTCAAGTCACTCATCCGTCCCCTGTTGATCCTGTGCCAGTTAAAAATGTGCCTTGGTCTCAACTGGCTTTTGATGTCGCTGGTCCGTTTGGAATTTCTGGTGGTTCGCCTTTGTATGCTTTGGTTTTGGTAGACTATATGCCTAAATGGCCTGAAGTTAAATTTGTTGAGTGTGTTAATTCGTCTTTTGTCATTAGCTTTCTTAGGGAAGTGTTTCTTCGTGAGGGGTTTCTGGAGGAGTTGGTGACGGATAATGGAACTCAACTAGTTTCGCGAGAAATGCAGGGCTTCCTTAGGGAACACGGTATTAAGCATGTTTTAACATCTCTTTACCACCCCCGCATCAATAGCTTAGTTGAGCGCTTTAATCGCGTTATCAAGGACCACCTACAGTTGGCCTTAGTGAATGGTTTGTCATGGCGTGCGGCTGTAGCAGACATGTTATGGACCTTCCGAACTACTCCCCATATAAGTACAGGGATATCTTCTTTTACATTACTTAGGGGAAGAGTTGCTGGTTCCAAATCGAACAAGGATTGGATGTTCAGGAAAATTATTGATCCATCTAAACTTAGTAGTGTTGTTGATGTCAGAACGGATGTCCAGTCCAAAATTGCCACTGTTTCTGAGAAGGTTTTTCCTGTGTGTGTGGGTGATTGGGTAAGAATCAAGAAACCCAGATTCATTCGCAAGGGTGATTCTCGCTTTTCTGCTCCTGCTAGGGTTAAAGAAGTAAAAAAAAACGGGTGATGGTGTTAGATAATGGGAAGGAGTGGAACAAGTGTGCTATTTCTATTGTTCCTCAATCCAAAATTGTGTATCTGGGTGGGAAGATGCGTGTCTGTGTTGACTCATCTGCACGTGCTACTCTTGACTCATCTTCTCGTGCCGGTTGTTCTTCCTCTAATGCTATTCCTTCCAACAGGTGTGGTCAGTCATTCTCTTCTGCCCACAAAAAATCTTCTTCTAGGATGAGATCTGTGCCAGCTAAGTTCCAAGATTATGCCATGTATTGATATGCATATATTGTTATTTGGACTTATGTCATTGTGACGGGGAAGAGGGGTCAGTAGGTCTGAGACAGACATTACAGCCTTATAGACCCGATCTCACACCTTCCCCGTCTGTTTTTCCACAGTGTCCCCCGCCCATTCAACCTCCATGCATTAGACTGGCATCAGACTCGGAGCCCTGTTACTTTAACTGGGCGGAGTTGGTGGGGATTCCGGCCCCATTCGCTGACGTCACTGGGGAAGACGACTTGAAAGCCTGGACACCCATTGGAGGAGTGCGCGAGCCACCAGGAGGAAGTGAAGTTAAAACGGAGGAGGAGACGGCGTTTGCGGAGTCGACCGGCACGGAGCAAGAACCCCAGCGGAGGCCGAGTACAGCGATCCTGAGCGGCAGATGAGAGGAGCCAGGTGGCCAACGGACACACGCACCGCCCAGCCGCTCTTCAGGAGAAGAGTGGCTTACACAGGTACGACCACGTATAGCAGGCTGGGCGGGGTAAAGAGTGTGAAGCGATCCCCTCACTATACTCCCTCTCCCGCGTACACAGCATTCCTTCCCGTACACCACCCTCACCGTGTGTATCTGGATATATCGCACCGTGTGCCTCCCTCACTCCCTTCCCTTTATTGAGTTAGGAAAGAGTGCATTTCCTGACTGTACCTTTCGCTTTTCTTTTGGGGTCCGCCCTTGGGAGGAGCCATCCTGGAGAGACGACGTTGGAGCCCAAAGAGCTGTCCGCTGCCAGACGACGAACCAGAATCCTCTCTACCGTATTATCGCCCCAGTCCGAGACGAAGGAAACTTTTGTTAAGTTTAAATAAAACACCTGAACACAAAGAACCTGCGACCTTGCCTTCATCCATCCCGCTCACAGTCATGTATTGATATGCCATGTATTCTTATGTTTTTTGTAGTGGTGATGGTATTGATTGCTTCATTGCTTGTTTTCATTTTTTCCCCTACCTTATCTTTTATGTTGATTTCTTTTCTTTTCAGTTGTGGAAAGAGAGGTGTGTTGGATTCTTCCATTGTGTTATTATAGAATCTCCTTACGTCCATGTTCCCTGCGTGGAACACGGAATGTGGGAGTCTGGCAGTTGCTGCCTGGAAGTTATCGGGACTGGCCATGAATAAAGAGCTTCCAACTTACCTGAAGTTTGCTCTTCTTTTCACATAGGCTAAGACTTCAGAGAGCATGTGAAGCAAGCTGTTTTACCAATTATAATCCCTTAAATACCAAATGAAAGGACAACACACAAGGTATATATCAAATATATATGTATTTATTTCTAATACAACCCCTCTGCACTCTTTATGAGGTCAGAGGTAAAAGTACATCACAAGTTACTCAATTAGCATACGATAACTTGCACAAACCATATACTAAAGAAGTGGTATAAGGACCACGACGGAAACAGTGAGTAGGCCTAGGGCCTACGGAATCGCTGAGGCAACACTAAACAACCAAAGGTTAGGGAGTAGGAGGCCCACGGGAGACGCGTGCAGTGTTTAAACACAGGCGCGAGTTACCATTGACTTATAATGGAGAACGTAAGCATTACAAAGTTACTGTTTAAGGGCACTTCCGGATGGACTACGACAAAACCCCTTTAGACTAGGACACTTCAAGAGTCAAGACCCACGGGAGCACCAGAGTACTCGTGTTACCTCACCCAGGGAAGCCGGGTGCTTAGGTGCCTTTTGGTGTCGGGTTTCGTCGATGCTTTCAATGGAGATCTGCAAAGAGGTGCTGCAGGCGACCAGAGGAAGAGTGTCCGGGTGGATCCAAAGGTGGATCGAAGATGTGAAGAACCTGAAAGCAGAGGGGACAGAGTCTGGGTCACTAGCCAGTGACCATGAAGGAACCAGGAAGGAACCAGGCGATGTTGCGATGATCTCAGGTGAAGAGGTGAAGCTTGTCTCTGTAGCCACGAGGACCAGGAGGTGTCGATGACAACCAGGAGCTGGATTCGAGTTGTCCCACAAAGGATCTAGTTGACTGCGGTGTCAGTATCTGGATTGGACCTAACAAGCCTTGGCAAACGCAATCCACGCAGGAAGTGAAGATGCGCTTTGGGTCGGACTAGCAAGGTCTGAGGAGCTTCTCCTTTGCAGGAAAGCTGGAGCAATCCTGAAGCAACCAGGAAAGTAGTTTGGTTTCAAAGGTTTGTCTTCAGGAGGCTTACTAGCCAATGGGCTAGCAACCAAGAAGACGCGTCAAGCTGAAATACAAGAGCGGGCCCCACGCGGCACTCGTAGAGTGTGGAGGGCTGAGCTTCGGTGCAAATAGTGCTCGGGTCTGGGGCTTCTTTTACCCTAATGCAAAACTGTGAGGGTACCTCGGTAGTTGAGCTGTTAGCAAAGTGCAGGATGTCCAGGGTGTCCGGTCCCACGTCTCTCGTGTCCGCCACGGGTCTCAGCTTTGTTGTGAATGTGGGTCGGAGTCAGAGAAGTCTGAAAGTCCAGTTCCTGTGTCACTGAGTCTCCAGGTTCTAGCGTGAGCATCGACAAAGCAGACTGGCAAGTTACTGGTGCCTGTTTGCACAGGGTGGTCACTCCTTGACCACAAGGGAGATGTCTTCAGTCTTCTAGTCGAAATAGAAAGTCGAAGGTCCAAGAGTTCTGTATCAAAGTTTCTTTCCAGGATAATCTAAAGTCCTGGGAACACAGCTCCTATACTTATACTAAGCTAAGGGGCTGGATTACCTGCCTAGGTCCCTCCTATGGGTGGACCTGGGAAGGGGGTGGTTACACCCCTTTCCCTTTGTCCAGTTTCACGCCAGAGCGGGGCTGGAGTGCCCCAGCAACTGGTTTGAGCCGGGCTATGCATGGAGCACCTTGTGTGCCCCAGGCAGTGTCTCAAAAAGCATCTGCTGATGCAGCCCTCCCTGTCCCAATACACATCTGCCTGTCTGGGGAGGTGCTGGCACCTCCCTGGACAGGAAACCTATTGTCCAGGCCTCCCCTGACGGAGTTTCATCCAGTAGCAGGAGGTCAGACTTGTGTCTGTGGCAGCAGCATCCATTTTGTGATGCTGGGGTTCTGTTTAACTTTAACCGGGTAAAGCCGTAACATACATGTCTTTTCCCTCTAGAAGGGTGGAATACTACCCCCGCCGCCAGAATTGGTGGGGGGGGGGGTAGTATTCCAAAGTGTTTGACACCTTACACGACATTTTTTGATAAAGCCAAACCAAAGTTAGCATTAACCGCGAGGATTATAATGCACTTAAGAGTATATGGTATGGCCATATCATAGAACAGCTATAAGGAGATGGTTCCGAAAGCTGCAGAGAGGCTCAGCTCATGCTAGGGCACCCTCTCACATAAAACCAAGCACTCTGCCTCCAGAATTGTCGAGGCCTACCATAGGAGTGACTTATAGGTGCATATGTGTCTATATATATGGGTCGATATAGGTATACTATATTTAAGTAAGGGGTGATTACACCACGTTACCCAAGTTGAGTGATCAGCCTGTGGTGTCAGTTTGGATGGCCAGCCAGGGGTGGCATAATGCATGCTGCAGCCCCTGGTAGACCGTGGATGCACCTATGCCCTGGGTACCTATGGTACACAACACAGGGGCTCACAAAGGTGACCCAATACCCAATCAGGTATGTACCTAAAGTACATGGTATCAATTTAGAAAGAGAACAGCTGGGCTGTGGGTCTGAGTAGCAGGCCCACAGCCACACTAAAGTCAAAAAATCAGAAAATCACAGCAAAAAGTGGGGGTGACCATAGGAAGCAGACCCTACTCTCCTACACTCCCTTTCATCTGAGCTGTTCTGGGCACAGTGCAGTTTTGGTCTTTTCCTCTCGAACGGTGAGTCCAGAATATCCAAGCTATGACATTGATGTTTCAGCTTCTATCCTGGATTTTAGTGAGAATGACTCTGAGGCTGCTGGGCCTCATGGTCCCCTGCATCCTGCTTGTGAAACATGCCAGATGGCATATGCTGGCTCTGCAGTGGAACCTGAAGTTCCGGTGGTTGCAGCCTCACGGAAATCTCTCCAACATGGTCCAGATCTTGAAGGGAACTGCACAGGACCTGCTGTGGTGGGTGACCAACCGCAATTGGGTCAGTGGCAGACCTCTCTCCTTTCCCCAACTGAGTCACACAGTAGTGACAGATGCATCACTCCTGGGATGTGGTGGTCATTTGGGTGGGATGGCGTTCAGAGGACTCTGGTCTCCAGCAGAATCCGGACTCCACATCAACTTACTGGAGCTTCGAGGGATTTTCTTGGCTTTGAACGCTTTTCTTTATTCAATCAAGGGAAAGCTGGTTCAAGTTTCACGGACAACACCATGCCATGTTGTACTGCAACAAACGGGGCAGGGTGGGGTAGTGGACCCTTTATCAAGAGATGCAGGGTCTCTGGACATATCTGGAACAACAGGTCATACTCTTGGTGGTTCAACACCTGGCAGCTTCGCTGAATGCCAGGGCAGACAAACTCCTAGTCGATCACGAATGGCATCTTCAACCGGGGCTGTCACAAGGTGTTCCAGCAGTGTGGAGAGCCTTGGTTAGATCTGTTAGCCTCTGCAGAGAACACACAATTTCATACATTTTGCATGCTGGAAGTTCCAAGGCAGCTCTCGCTCTGAGACGTATCGAGTGGAACTGAGGCCTCATATACGCCTTTCCGCCCATACCACTCTTGCCCAGAGTTCCCAAGAAGATCAGGAGTGACTGGGCCCAAGTAATTATTGTGGCTCCAGGCTGGGCACGGAGAGTCTGGTATCCTGAGTGTCTCCAATCCTACGATCTGGCTGCCCATTCGGGAGGATCTTCTGTTGCAGCAGCTTGGGGGGGGGGGCTCCACCTGAACCTGTCAACTCTATGCCTTCTTGCATGGAGATTGAGTGGCAACAGTTCATTGCAAACTTTGGGAGGCAGTTCAAATGCTATGTTATTTTGGCTGTGAGGCAGCCCTCCACCAATACTGTGTACGCCTACCGGTGGAACAACTTTGTTAAATATTGTACAGAAATATCTACTGATCCTCTTTCTTCTTCCCTCCCTCAGGTCTTACTCTTTATTTTGACCCTTGCCCAGCAGGGCTCTGTTCTGGAACCTCTCAAAGGGTACCTTTCAGCACTATCTGTCTTTTGAGATTGCCAGAACAACCCTCTTTATTTAAATCCCCTATTGTAAATAGATTTTCAAGGGTCTTGTACATATGTTTTCAACTGCCCCTTTCATCATGCCTCAGTGGGATCTTCATTTGGTTCTCACCTTCCTGATGTGTGCTCTATTCGAACCTTTGCACAACTGCTCCCTCTGGCTGCTTACCATCAAAACAGGCTTTTTAGTTGCAATACCATCTGCCAGGAGGGTGAGCGAATTGCAGGCTCTGTCATCCAAGCCTCCTAACCTGACCATCTTTCCTGATAAGTTGGTGCTTTGCACTAGGGTCTCTTTCTTACCAAAAGTGGTATCACCGTCCCACGTTGGGCATTCAGTCACCCTGCACACTTTCTATACTCCTCCACATCCCTCTGAAGAAGAGGAGCACCTACCATCTGGACTCAAAAAGAGCATTATCGTTCTACCTTGACCTCACAAAAGAGTTCTGAATAGACGATCAGCTCTTCGTGGGGTACATGGGAAAGAAGGGTCATGCGGTGCAGAAAAGGACAATCTCTCGATGGGTTGCCCTGTGCATCAGAATCTGCTACGCTCTGGCCAAAAAACAGCCTTCTGAATACTTAAGGGCTCATTCTACCAGAGCTAAGGCTGCTACCACTATATTGCAGAACGGTGTCCTAGTCCTCGACATTTTTTAGGCAGCAATGCGGGCATATTTGCACACTTTCACCAAGCACTACTGCCTGACAAAAAGACCGTCCCTGTCCTACAGGACTTCCTGGTCTAAACTTACCAACAGTCTCTTCTCCGTGGATTGTATTACCTCTGTATCTATTCAAAGGTAGGGAATCTGTAGCTAGATGTCTCTACCAGATAAGGTGTTACCGAGGATAAGTAACTTGTCCATCTGATAGAGATATGATCTAACCGCAGATTCCTTACTTACCCACCCATTCGTCCCGCACCTCAGACAGGAATTTAGTGTCAGGGCTGTTCCCTTTCAAGGCCCTAGTTGCTCAGAAACACTCAATGTCAGTGCACTTCATGGCTCCATGCTCCTGGCGTGGAAAGTCATGAAAAGTAAATGCATCAGCAAGCAGAGGTGGCACCTATATGGGTGACTCAGACATCACGACGGGGGAGACGAAGCTGACTATGTTATGCGGAGCTGACCAACACCACCTACCAGTGTGCAAGGGCATTGGTCGAAGAAAAATCTTCCAGATCCAGTCTGACACCTGGGAAATTCAAAGGTAAGGAATCTAGAGCTAGATCATGTTTCTACCAGATAAGGCATAACCAAAGGTAAGTAACTTGACTTTTCTACTCATTCAACCCTTTGTTATTCCAGACTTAACTTCAGTGTGTTTTCTAAAACTTCCTGGCCTTTCCTGCCATAACCGTGCATTAACAATGAATACCTTCTCTCTGCACTAAAATTAGAACCACATACTCTCGTATAATGCCCAAAAGATTTCTTCCACTTACTCCATTTTATAGCTGGTTCCCCTGTGCTGCACCAAAACAATTGTGGTGAAGTTACATTCTGCATGTTGATATATCTAAGAAATCATTATCAAGAAACCTTAAATTCGCCTGTGCCGTCATGGTTATTTAATCCTGTGCAGTGTATAACAGGAAAAAACACTACTTGAATAACTTCACTAAACCTACGATATTCCACCAATCCATTACCTAACACCATACTTCATCTATTAACTTCCATGCACCTCCCACTTTTTTAAGATCTGCCTATACATTTCTTCTCACACAGAGGTAAAGGTGTGCCTATCACCATAGCAAGCAATGTAATGTGTTCCGATGTGCTGATCAGCGTAGCAGGCACAGGGCCAGACTTTCAAAGGTCGAGTAGAATTTGCGATGTGCCAGAAAACCGTAACGATGTGCTGCGCTGCGTGCATGAAAGTAAATAGCGCTGGGTCATATTTATAACATGAGGCATCGCAAACTAGCGCACGTGCAAAAATAGTCTTGCTTCCCAGCGCAAAACGTATGTGCGTCATGAACGTCCTTAAAAAAAATCGCAAAACACCACAAAAGGATGCAATGTATTTTGGTGGAAGTCCAAACACAAGAAATGGCAGAGAACCTTGCCTCACGACCCATTCCTGTAATGCAGCAGTCAGAAGAGGATCCAGCTACCAGTATCTCCATGTGGATGAGTGATATTCTCTGCTTGTAGATTCTTTCCTTCCCCTGTGTTTTCTTTTCCACCAAGGCAACTATCCACTGGTGATGACGGACAATAAAATCTGCATGGTTGACACTACCACTAGATATTTGTTGTGTTTCTGCTGGTAGATCTCCCAGTAAATGGCTCCAGCTCTTTTTGTGCCTGTTTTGTACCTGTGCTATTTTTACTGCACTAATTCTTTTTGCGTCACTTTGCGTGACTCTTGTAAATACTTGTGCCTACAGGGTTTTGGAGCTTTTTGCATGAATAATGCCCTGACACACCCACTCTGCATACGTTAAATCGACTTTGGCACAGAGAGACGCAAAACCGTTTGTGCATCACACTAACTTTAAAATATGGAGCAAATACTTACTTGCGCCTATTTGAAAATGTGTGCGAGGTTTTGCGCCGATTTTCGTCATGCGAGCACCAGCGCACACTCTTTAATAATCTGCCCCACAGAGTGTAGGGAAATATGAATGCCTCTGTTTTAGATATGCTTCGTCAATTTCGCAACCAGACTTCAATTTAAGCGTTCTAACCAAAGCACTTAGTATTAAACACATAAACTACAACAACGTCTTTCTGCCCATCCAGCTAAAATGGCAGCTCGACTTTACTGTGTCCTGTCAAACATCCTTGCCCACTCATGTAAAATGGCCACATGTACACCAAGAACCTTGTCTACCTTATTGTTTGCTGCGTGCGCTTGCTCCAACACACAAGACGGGTGCCTGTGTGTGCCTTTCTACAGGAATTCCCTTCGGTAAATCGCTTGCACAGCACCGCACAATTACAGAACTCCCCAAAATGCGCATCTTATCGGTTGTATGTCAATACAACGCGGGCTTTTACCCCGCATGCCATTACATCGGGGGGATTACAACGAAATTCTTTACAACAACTTTCGCTGGAGGGCGCTGGATAGTGGAATAGTTTAATTTTCTATTCCAACTCCAGCCCACGTTGACAGTAGGGAAGGTGTTGGATAGAAAATTAAACTATTCCCTATCCAACAGCGCTCTCGACTTTCGTTATAATCCCCGCGTTGTAATGGCAGTGCGGGGTAATCCCCGCGTTGATATGGCTGTTCTCCCATCTTATCTCTCTGCAGAGCACACTTCTTATTGCCAGCTTCCTCATTCACTTTTTTTCACTGCCGCTACTGCTTTTTCTCCACAGTTGTGCCTCAAAATGTCCGTCAGCGTACTGCTATTCGAAGTGATTTTGCCAAATTGCTCCCAACTCAAAGATTTCTTAATGCTGAGGTGCTCCTTCTTCAGATACCGTGATCAGCACCAATGAAACATCGATAAATAACCGTTGGACACAGCTAGTAGTTTTAGATAAGAGCATGTTTATTGAAGCACCTTGTCCATAAAGCACCAGTGGCAACTGACCGACGGGTCCTTCAACCTGCATTCTACATTCTCAGTTCCATATAATATCTACCTTTAATGTTCTACTTGATATCACCTAGTCACTAGCTACAGCAGCAGCTAGACATCACAAGAAGCTGGTAGGGTGGCTTGGACATACTATTGTCCCTGCTAAGTATTGTCTTAGGGACTTCCAAACAGCCCTCAGGAAATTACATGGGGTTTGCAACAATTGAAATGGACTAGTGAGCCACTAAAGGTTGTAAGTCAGAATATTATCTAGAGGTATTTTTGTGCTACAAGAATATTATTGAACAAATTTAAATACCCAACATTTTGTGAAGGTAAATATATATTGGTAAGTTTCGATTTTCTATTCTTTTAATATTCATGTATGTTGAAGACATTTATCATGAAGGTATATATATTTTGAGTTAAGTATAGTACTAACCCTATTTACCTTTATGAATTTACCATGACCATATAGTGGTTGTCATTAATTTTGCTCAACATTTGTGTGGCATAATATTCAAAACTCTATAGTCCAGTACTATACCACAGCTGAAACAGGCCAAGCTACTGGCCATCGCCCCATTACAGTAGGAAGGACCTCCACGTTCTACCATGTAAGAAAGTAGTCCACCAATCTGCCCCCTAGGACTTGGTAAAGAGAGGGAAGATCTATTGTGGAGGTGGTGGCCTGGGACGGGAAGAGGAGGATTTAAGTTATATTGGAAAGTAACAATTTTCTTAATGGGTATTCTTTTCCCACCTTTCTTTGGCTACACATGTCTGGTTCAGAAAGAACTCCAGTGGAATCTCTTGGGCCAGATCCTTGCAAAAAAGATATAGACATCATCCCCAGATCTTCTGAAACAAGAATTCCTACTAATACTGCAGGTCTGCGCCATTCTCGTCTGAAACTAACATCAACACCGTCCAGAATCTACACCCTCTGATCTTCAAATCCTCAATGAGGGCTATAACTGTCACTGGAAGTTCAAAGCTTTAAACCTACTAGATTCATCACCACTTGGGGTGTTATATAAATCTACTTACACCCCTGTAATCCCATTCCTAGAGAAATACATATTTAGGGCCTGATTATGAAGATGGTGGGACTGCAACCGACAGCCCATTGGAGCAGGCCCACCTCCATCATAATGCTGTTTTTTGCCTGCCCCATCAGGATTGGTGGCGGTCCGGCCATGGATCCGACAGGCTCCATCGGAGGTGAACTAATACCTACAATGGTGGCGGTGTCTGCCAGCACCACTGTACGTATTACCCGGTTCCTTTCTGCCGGCCCTTTCATGGCTGTGAACCCGCCATGAAAGGGAAGGGATATTTGCTGCTTATAGTAGGCCCCCTTCCCCCTGGGTTTCTGACATTGGCCCTGGCCCTATTGTGCCCTCTACATATCCCTGCACCATGTAGCAGGCACTACATGGTGCCTGGCACTTGTGCAGGGATAATTGTAATGTCTATTTTTTGCACTGCGGCGTGTACTGCAGCCCGCAGCGACCGTCACAATACAAAATATAGACATTGTGAACTCCATGGTGATGGTTGCATCCTAAATTGGCTTGCGGGACTGCTGACTTGTAGTCTGGCAGTCCGGTTTCCAAATGGTTGGTGGTCGGACGTAAGTCCAACCGCCATCCTAATGAGGCTCTTAGTTCTGAAAGTATCTAGAAATACAGAATCTATCTGATTCCATTAATGCTAATAGAGATTCACATCCAGTGCTGATCCTGAACTCGAACAGTTTTTGAAAAGTATAATAACTTTGCAAAGACAAACACTTTTATTCCAGACATTTGTATGTAGTAAGCGAGTGTGAGACCCCCACCCTCCACAGCCATGGATTTGTTTAAAACACAAAAACAGCCAATTACAAAGTAGCTTCTTCTAATGTGTGATTAGTTTCTCTTAACATACCTTCTCTATAAAAGCTAGCCACACTCTGTGGGTCCTATTATGAGTTTTATGGTGTGGCAGCGGGACCGCCCCACCGTTTCACCACCAAACCCATGTGGTGACCACCCGCCCTATTATGACTTGTTAAGTAATTGGTGGGTTTTTCCTTTGGCATTCCCACGGAGGTGCCTATAAAATTGGCACTGTAATTGGAACATCAAACTTGTCACTCCATGTTGTGCTGGAACTTCTGTGCATACACACAGGGGGGCCCATGTTTTGCCTCCCCCCTCCCTGTGTGCATCCACAAGGCGTGAGGCACAAGGGGGCCCTGCAGGGCTCCATTTCTTTCCTCACCGCCACTGTTTTCATGGAGGAAGGACCTCCATGAAAACAGTGGCAGTGATGAAAGTCGGATTATGCTTGGCGAGACCGCATTGGTCCCGTCAAGCATATGGGTGCCTCTGGATCACCGCACCACCGCCAGGGAAAGTCAGCGTTCTCAGGTCAGCATGACCACTAGGGTCTCAAGACCGCAACCACTGCCCCACCATGAACCTGGCGGTCCTCGGACCACTAGGCTCATAATAGGCCCCTGTGTGTTGATATTGCCCAACTAACAGTGGCACACATAAAGCCCACCTGCAAATCACTCGCAGAAAACGTCCATTACAACGTAGGCACTGCATCGTAATGCCTTTACAACAAATCCAGTACAATGCCTGTGCCAGTACAACGCATGCTATTACAACACATTCTATTACAGCGCATATGTCATTAGAACGTATGCTATTACAACACGATTGAGGTAAGTGCTTTAGGTATGGTATGGTCTTGATTTTTTTTATTTTGTCGTTTAATGTTATTAATGTATTTATTTTTAAATATTTTTTTAAATAAGTTAAATACTTTTAAAAAGTGTAATAGGGGTTTTGGTTAGGGAATATTAATAGCCCTGTATTCATTTTAATACCTGGGCTTTAATGTGTTGTAATTTTAATTACAATACCTGGTTAATAATCATTTTTGTTTTTAATAATATTAGTAATTAAAAATAATAATAATATTTATAAGGGTGTAACATTTATCTTCTGGCACTGGATGATAGGAAATTAGGGGATTTGGGTGGGGTGGTGTATTAATACACAGGTATTCATTTTAATGCATGAGTATTAATCTGTTTTGATTTTAATATACATTTTAGTACCTTACTTTTTTTTTTTAAATACTTAGGAGGGTGTAACACCTATTCTCTGGCATGGTATGCAGGGGGTTAAGGGATTTGGTTCGGGGAGTGTATTAATACCATGGTATAAATGTTTATATCTGAGCATTACTCAGTTTTGATTTTTATATATATGTTTAATAATGTACAAATTATTAAAACAAATACATATGTGGGTGTGACACCAATTCTCTGGCATGGGATGTAAGGGAATTAGGGTTTTGTGGTTGGGGAATGTATTAATACCCAGGTATTACTTTTAATAGCTGGGTATTAATCAGTTTTGATTTTAATATTTGTTTTAGTAATTTAAAAATAATACAAAAATGATTTATGTGGGTGTGTAATACCTGAATATTAATTTACTTTGATTAATAATATTAATTTGTAAATGTTCTAATTTTAAAATTCGATAGTTATGTGGGTGTACCACTTACAATCTGACATGGGATGTTAGAGAAATAGGGTTTTTGTGTAGGGGAGTATACTCTTTTTATAACTTTATATATTAATTTTATTAAATAAAAAATAAATTACTGAACCGTTTTCAAATAAGTAACCATGGATATATGTACACTCATAAATTCCTAAAAATACAGTAAATGATATAATAATAATTAATAATTTGTCAACAAGAATTTGTATTGAAAGAATAAAATAGGACATATAATAGTTAATAACAAAAAAGTTATTTAAATAAATATATAACAGTGATTTAAAAATGTTTAAAAAAATTATATAAATATGTTTAACAACATACTATTTAAAAAAAATACAAACTTTAACAAAGAAGTACATTTGCATTTTTTTTATTCTGTATTTTCCTATTCATTGAAGTGAATGGGAGAAATTGTCCTTTTTTCATTTTTACTTTCACAGATAACGTTCCCAGTTGTGAGTCTGTTTCTACAGTCGGTTGAGCGTTGCGGTCAAGATCGGAAGCAAGGAAGAGCTGCGGTTAGGTTAGACAATCTTTATTTATTATAGAGAGATTGTGGTTGGCATAGTTTATTATTATTATTATTATTATTATTATTAAAGGCTTTTATATCGCGCTCTATTACTAAAAAAATAGTATCCTGGCGCGTTGAAGGCGGAGCAGACTAGGGGAGCGTAACTAACTAGGAATACAGAAGGTAGAAAGGTTTAAACTATAATATTAAAAAGATGGGTTTTAAGACCCTTCTTAAAAGAACCAAGAGTCGGGCAGTTTTTAAATGAAGAGGTAAAGTATTCCAGAATTTCGCTGCTCTCACTGAGATTGATTGCCCGCCAAGTCTACAATATTTAAATTTGGGGACAGTCATTTGGCACAAATTGGCCGAGCGCAGAGGGCGATTGGGAATGTACAGGCCGAACCTTTTTCTCAGGTAGACAGGACCAGTGTGGTGGATGGCTCGATACGCCAGCACTAGGATTTTAAACAGAATCCTGTGGGCAACAGGGAGCCAGTGCAAAGCACGAAGAAGAGGTCGAGCACTGGAACGCTTTGGGACATTAAACAGAAGTCTGGCGGCGGCGTTCTGAATAACCTGAAGACGGTGAATCAAGAAAGCCGGTAGGCCAGAAAACAGTCCATTAGCATAGTCTAATCGGGAAAGTACTAATGCCCGAATGACAGTCTCTTTAGCTTCTTTCGGCAATAGAGGGAAAAACCTGCGCAAAGTTTTTAAAGTAAAAAAACAGACTCCAGTGACTTTATTTATATGGTCCTCAAACTTAAGGTTCTTACCGAACCAAACCCCCAAATTTTTCACTGGGCCCGAAGCAACTTTTGGAGGGGGTAGGTCGGAAGGCCAAAGACAATCACTAAAATCCTCAGGAAAAGAGCCATATAGCAGGATCTCGGATTTGCTTTCATTACATTTTAATTGGGCATTAGCTAACCATTGGAAGACAGAAGATAAGCATAATTGGGCCGCCGACGTATCTAAATTATCTTTGGGCCAAGTAAACAAAAGTTGCGTATCGTCGGCGTACGCCATAATTTTTGCCCCTAACTGTTCAGCCAGGTAGATCAGAGGGGTAAGATAGATATTGAAAAGCAATGGGCTTAACATGGACCCCTGAGGAACACCAGTAGAAAGCAATTTAGGAGTAGAAGCAAAAGGAGGCAACCAAACTTGTTGCGTGCGGTTTTTTAAAAATGAGGTCAGCCAGTCAAATGCGGAGCCAGTAATACCTATATCGGCTAGTCTGGAGAGTAGAAGGGAGTGAGGCACCGTATCGAAGGCGGCAGAGAGGTCCAATAAAATCAGAGCCGCTCTGCCACCCCCGTCAAGACACTCCCGAATAGCCTCCGATATTTCGACTAGAGCCGTCTCAGTACTGTAGGCGGCCCTGAAGCCCGACTGAGCTGGGTGTAGGGCCTCCGTGGATTCCACGAATTTCTCCAGTTGACCAAAAACAATCTTTTCGCATACTTTTGCAAGCGCTGGCAGCAGAGATATTGGTCGGAAATTGGACGGGGTGGCCGGATCAAGTCCATTTTTTTTTAATAGTGGGAGTAGTTTTGCTTGTTTCCAACAGTCAGGGACGGTAGCTGAGTGGAGCGAGAGGTTAACAATCTGGGTTACCTCATTTCCCACCGATTCCGCTACACCCGCAAGTACTCTGGCCGGGCATGGGTCAGAGGGAGATCCGGATTTTAAGGCAGCAACAATGGCAGTAATATCCGAATCTAGTTGAGGGGTAAAGTCGGCCAGTTGGGCGATGCGACTGGGCATTAAAGGAAGCGGAATTGTTAAGAGAGAAGAAGGGCCATTACAAACGTTTTGCAGGTCCACCTGAATTTTGGCAATTTTTTCAACGAAGAACTCAGATAGTTCTTCGCACCATTCTTCTGAAGCGGACAGCAAAGGTTTTGATGCACAGGGGGAAACAAAGCTATTGACAATTGCAAATATTTCCTTGCTATTGTTGTTAGCTTTGCTGATGCGCCCTGCATAGTAGCTACTTTTGGCAGATCTGATGGCTGCATAATACTTTTTTTGTGCAGTCCGCAGATTCTTTTTTGCCTCAGGCAGGTAATCTAGTCTCCATAACCTTTCCAGCTTTTTGCAGCCTGATTTGAGGTCTCGGAGAGCAGGACAAAACCAAGGTTTAGAAGGGGTAGAACGAAGTCTACAGACCCGACTGCTCTTGATTGTTGCGGCAGTCGCACCCTCCACCCAATTATTGCAAGGAGAGAGGAGGGAAGTAGTTAGATATATGTTAGTATTTTGATGTATGTTTTGAATGTTTTAACCAACATTTATTCCTATGCAGGTAGCCGTTGTAGGGCCATGTCGGGTTGTTGCTTTTTTAACACTTTTGGTTTAAAACAAAAAATGTTGAAAGGAAGATTATGATTTCTTTAAAATCAAAGTGTAAAGGAAACAATCTATAATGTGTTTACTTTTTGGTGTGTTGCGTTTTTAAAACATAGGGGCCGTTTATGATGTCAGACGGAATGCATTCCGACCGACTCGGTTTCAGAATGGTTTTGAACCTACTCAATTACGATGTTTCTGAACACTGTTCCGTCGGACTCCCATTGAGTTTAATGGGAGCCTGTGTTCCAATCGACTACAAAGGCACCCATTGAAAAACAGGGTAGTCGCAGAAAACCATGCACCCTGTGGCAGGCACCCCTTGCTGCCTGCCACACCTTGCAAGGTTTGAAAGAGGGGACCCATGGGTACTCCCACAAGCCCCAACCGGAGGCCTCTGGGTGAAGGGGGGCTTGCTGTGGGCCCCCAAAGTCAGATTCTGACAGCCGATCCGTGTCGGACACACCGATTCGGAAAGGCTGTCTGAATCCGAGATCGTAATTGCTCGGTCGGAAACGCAGCCCATAGAGACGTACGAGTCAGCTTTGACTGACTTGGTATCTCCGAATGCCGCTCGGAAGCAAGTCGGAACTAAGTCAGACAGTCCAAACAGTTTCCAACCATCGTAATCGATCGGGCGGAAATGTTTCCGAGTCAGTCGGAAACAAGGCTTCCGAATCGGATTCGGATGAACCGAATGCCAGTCGGAACCTTTCTGACGACATCGTAATCACCCCTAAATTATAGCGTATTCATGGTAGTTTTACCATGTGGACGTTTGGAGAACACAGATGGCTTGCATGGCCGAATGGATGCTGGGAACAATATGGAATTTTTTTTTAGATTTTTACTGCATGTTGAAGTTTGGACTTTTCTATTTTGTGAATCTTTGACTAGATTATGGATGGATTTAAACTGCATGGATAGTGGATTGTAACAATGACTTGTAGGAAGGTGGATATCTGACTATATGTTTACCCCAACTTTTTGCCTAGTGTTTAGCTGGTTTTCAACTTAGTTGGCCTGGGATCCTGCTATTCAGGGCCCCAGGCTATCTGCTCTCTCTGTAAAATAGACTCCATGTACTTTAGGTACATACCTAATTAGGATTGGGTCACCTTTGTGAGCCCCTGTATAGTGTACCATAGGTAGCCAGGGCATAGGTGCATCCAAGGCCTACCAGGGGCTGCAGCATGAATTATGCCACCCCTGGCTGGCCATCCAAACTGACACCACAGGCTGATCACTCAGCTGGGGCAAGGTTGTGTAATCACCCCTTGCTTAGATATAGTATTCCTATATCTACCCTTTTGTATAGACACATATATACCTATAAGTCACTCCTATGGCAGGCCTTGACAATCCTGAGGGCAGAGTGCTTGGTTTTATGTGTGATGGTGCTCTAGCATGAGCTGAGCCTGTCTGCAGCTTTCGGAACCATATCCTTATAGCTGTTCTATGATATAGCCATACCATATACTCTTAAGTACATTATAATCCTCGCGGTTATTGCTAACTTTGGTTTGGCTTTATCAAAACATGTTGTGTAAGGTGTGAAACACTTTGGAATACTACCCTCCCCCCACCAGTTCTGGCGGCAGGAGTAGCATTCCACCCTTCTAGAGGGAGAAGACATGTAGTTACTGCTTTACCCTGTTAAAGTTAAACAGAGCCTCAGCATCACAAAATGGATGCTGCTGCCACAGACACAAGTCTGACCTCCTGCTGCTGGACGAAACTCTGGCAGGGGAGTCCTGGACAATAGGTTTCCTGCCTTGGGAGGTGCTAGCACCTCCCCAGTCAGGCTTTTAGTGTATTGGGGCAGGGAGGGCTGCAAAATGAGACGCTGCCTGGGGCACGCAAGGTGCTCCACGCATAGCCCGGTTCAAAACAGTTGCTGGGGCCCTCCAGCCCCAGCTCTGGCATGAAACTCGACAATGGGAAAGGGGTGTAACCACCCCCTTCCCAGGTTCCACCCATAGGAGGGACCTAGTAGGTAATCCAGCCCCTTAGTTTAGTATAAAGATAGGAGCTGTGTCTAGAGACATTAGATTTATCCTGGAAAGAAACTCTGAAAAACTCTTGGACCTTCGACGTTCCATATCGACTGGAAGACTGAAGACATCTCCCTTGTGGTCAAGGAGTGACCACCCTGTGAAACAGGCACCAACAGTAACTTGCTGGTTTGCTTTGTCGACACTCCAGCTGGAACCCGAAGACTTAGCAATGCAGGAACTAGACTACCAGACTTCTTTGACTCCAACGCACATCCACAGCAAAGCTGAGACCTGTGGCAGACACGAGCGACGTGGGACCAGACATCCTGGACAGCCTGCTTTTTGCTACCTGTGCAGCTCCTGAGATACCCTTGAAGTTGTGCATTGGGGTTTGAGAAGCCCCAGACCCAAGCAGCATTTGCCCTGAAGGTCATCCCTCCACACTCCACGAGTGCCGCGTGGGGCCTGCGACTGCAACTCAGCTCGACGTGTCTTTGCAGTTGCTAGCCCATTGGCTAGTGGCCCCCCTGAAGACATCTTTGCAAAACTACACCACTTTTCTGGTTGCTCCGGACTTGCTCCAGCTTCTCTGCGAAGGAGAAGCTCTCCAGACCTTGCTGGTCTGAACTGAAGCCAATCTTCCCATCCTGCTTGGATTGTATTTGCCAAGGTTTGTTGTGTCCAATCTGGATACCGACACTGCCAACAGCAAGGTCCATTGAGGGACAGCTTGACTCCAGCTCCTGGTCATCATCTATGCCTCCTGGTCCTCGTGGCTGTAGAGACAAGCTTCACCTCTTCACCTGATTGCATCTCGACATCGCCTGGTTCCTTCCTGGTTCCTTCCTGGTCACTGGCTAGTGACCTGCACTCTGTCCCCTCTGCTTTCAGATTCTTCTCGACTCCGATCCACCCTTGGATCCACCCGGATACTTTTCTCCTGGTCGCCTGCAGCACTTTCTTGCAGCTCTCCATAGGAAACAGCGACGAAACCCGACACGAAAGAACACCTATGCACCCGGCTTCCCTGGGTGAGGTAACTCGAGTACTCTGGTGCTCCCATGGGTATTAACTATCCAAGTGTCCTAGTTTAACAGGGTTTTCCCGTAGTCCATCCGGAAGTGTCCGAAATCTACTACTTCATAACTTTTACATTCCCATTGAAACTCTATGGTAACTCGCGCGTGTTTAGACACTGCACACGCTACCCGTGGGCCTCCTACTTCCAATCCCCTGGTTGTTCAGTGTAGCCCCAGCGATTTCCTAGGCCCTAGGCCTACTCACCTTTCCTGAAGTGGTTCTTATACCACTTATTTAGTATATGGTTCGTGAGGCCCCTAAGGCAGAATTGTATTTGTGCAACTTATAGTATGCTTATTGAGTAACTTGTGCTGTATCTGGAACTCTGATCCCATAAAGAGACCAGAGGGGTTGTGTTAGTAATAAATACATATATATTTTATATATACCTTGTGTGGTGTCCTTTCATTTGATATTCAAGGGATTATTATTGGTAAAATAGCTGGCTCACATGCTCTCTGAGGTTTTAGCCTAAGACTGCTTTGTCCATGCTACCACTAGGATAGCTGGTCTATAAGGTTGACTTCACAACCATCACCATAAGGGTTGTTTGGACTGGTGCAAGGTGCCCACTAGAATATACCAGGCCAACTTCTCACATGACCTTCTTGTGTTTTTTGCCAAAAATACTTCATTTTTCATGATTTTTTCAGGGGATGCATTTTTTTTAGTTTATTCAGTAAATTTTGCAGCAATTTGCTGTAAAATATGACTATGCCGATATGTGTCTGTTTTGATAGTTTTGCTTTGGATTTAAATTGGAACGTGGATTATGAATTTGATACTTTGGCTTTTTGGAGTGCTCAAGACTCTTGGTGAACTGTGGAACTTTACGAATCACCAAGTGAAGAAGAAGACAACTGAAGGTAGGAAACCAGACATGTATTTAATTTGGAAAAATGTTTTCCAAAAGGGCAATCTAATTTGTAAAAAAGAATTACAAAACAGGCAAGTAAGATAGAATAGGTGTTAGTGTCAGTTAGAAATGTAGTATGTGTGCAATATTGTCTAGGTAGTCTAAAGCAACCATCAACGAAAACTGTTGAATTTGCACCAGTAGTCACTCTAACATTTATTTTGTTCTTTTGGAAATGTGTGGGTTCAGACTACCAGTCAATGTTTGCACTAGTCTCATTTCTTGGAACCTTGCTCCGTCTTCAAACTTTCCCAAAAATGAGAAAAGTTGGGGTCAGGTTTTCTGATTCATGTGTTGAAGAAGTTGTGCCATCCCTCTATGGCATTATGAGTCTCTGCTCCTCCCTCTAAGCAGGTTGTGTAACAGTTCCACCACTTTACAGGAAACCTTGGATTCCTCCTGGAACTTGACCTGCTTAGATGGCCAATCCATGTGTCTTTAAAGTAATTTTTAAGGGCTGATTATGATGGAAGTCCGCCATAGTTTCATATTCTGGGACTGCCTGCCTACAAGGTGGCAGTCTCACATATCGTATTACGCCATAGTTTTGCATTTCGCACTGCCTGCCTACAAGGTGCCAGTCCCATATAGCGTATTACAATGTGACCGCCACCACGGCGGTCGAATACCCTAGATTTTGAATTGCGGCGAGGATGCGGTCAGCAGCCCCGCCACAATACAAAAAATAGGGTGTTGAAATATCTCTGCAGTATGTGGCAGGCACCATGTGGTGCCTGCCAAATGGTACAGGGATATATAGGGGGTGCCCCTCATGTCCCATGTCCCAGCCCAGGGGTAAGAGGGGCTCGCTTTGGACCCCCAAATCCAGTTCCACCAGCCGTCTCGCAGCGGGTTGACTGACACCAAATGACCGGAGGAAAGGGATATTGTAATACCTACGGCAGTGCCTGACAGGCACCGATGCCATTCAGGGACTACAGGGAGGTCCGACGGGCAGTCAGATAACATCTGCACGTGGGGACCGCAGCGGGGGGTCTTTCCAACCACCATATGTCCGTCCGCCATTGTAATCTGGCAGTCGGACATCACTATTACGATGGCGGAGGGACCGCCCCCAACAGCCTGTCAGTGGCGGTCACTCTGCCATCGTAATCAGGCCTTTAGCATGGCGCCCGATTCGGCTCACATTCTGCAACTGATATGTAGTATTCATCTACACAGTAAGGAGGAACAAAGGATAATGCTGTTAGTTTAACTCGAATTGCAGTTTAATGTCTGATATGTAATCCTCAACTAAGGATGTTTTTTTTATTTTTCTCAAATAGTCCTGTGAACAGTGAGAAATACTTCCTTGAATTTGGGTATTAGGATACATTTTGTTAATGGGTAATTCAAAATCAATTATCACTTTACTAGGACTTTTATTCTGTGTTTCAGATTTTATCATTGTTAAAAATTCAGTGTAGGTTGAGATTTGTTTATCAGGGAGTAAACTGTACACTAAGGGAACTACAGTGTTATTAATGTATAAATTAATAGTGTGTAATTGAGTGAAGGGACGGGCTGTGGATTTAAACGTCCCATCCACCATCCATGTATCACTAGTCTTCAATTTTAGAAGGTTATGGGTTGTGCTAAAGATTTGTATACTTTCCTGAGGGTTTTTATTGTCATGAAAAGAAAGGTTTCATTAGTAACGGTAACAGTTATTTCAGAAGGAATGTTAATATCAGACAATGTTTGGAGTGTCATACGTTGGGGGTTACTGACCTGTTTTTCCTTTGGTTAATTCTGCGTGAATTAGGATTTGTGGGTATAAAACTTGCTACATGCATAAGAATGGTTTGAGATACCTCCCTCAAAACTGTGCCACAGGAGGAGGAGGAGCCGAGACGGCGGCCAAAATGGCCGCATAGACGCCCAGCTCCGCCGCTCGCCCTCGCCTCCAGCAACATCCTGTTCATTATCCTGCACCCCAGCCGTGGTCCCGTGCAGCGGAACTGTGGTGGAGCCCGACCGTGTGACTCCGGTCCACGTACTGCCCCGAACGACCGAGAATCGTCGTCCTGAAGTTTCTGGCCTTCGCTCTGGTGTGAGCCGGGACCTTGGGTTGCGTCACAGCCGCCCCGCAATGGATAAACAACGGCCTTGATCGACCATGATGGTCCGGTGCCCCGAGTGGTGAAACCGAAACTACTTTTTGCCGTAGCCCCTGCACAGGGCGCGGCACCGGACCACTGATCTCTGCCACACATGTTTCCGGCCGGTACCTTTGGCTTTGGGTAGGGTACTCCGTGAGGCAGATCTGCTTGCCCGGACCGGACTTTGGCCGAAATGCGGTGAGAGGCGCGTGGCGCCGTGTTAGTGTGAGGGCTTGAGTGTGACTCTTTCCAACTCCTTCACAAACCGTACACTGTTTGTTGGAGCCGGACCGCCGCTGAGACGGGTTTTTTTGTGTTTTCTGAGATCCGAGGTCTTAGAACACTGGCAGAGAGGAAATGACGTTTACAGTGAAAGATGTTTGGCTGGCTCTTCGTGACTGGCGCAGTGACCTGCAAGGTCTATGGATGGATGTGCATACCTCGCAGTTAACCGCCTCTCCTGCTACGGAACGTTTGGGCGCGGCTGTATGCACTGAGGACTGTGAGCCCGAATTCACCCTGGTTGTTGCAGCTGAGGACTTCCAGGCGTGTGTGATTCTGGATGACGGGACCAGGGAGCGCAATGATCGAGACTGTGCCATTGTTACTCCTCTTGCTCTCCTACCGGCTGATTTGTTTTCTGACTACCATCGCCCTGCCTTACTGCGGAAGATTGCTATATCCCTGGGGAACGCTCCTGAGTTCTCACTATGGTCTTTGTTATGGACCTGTGTGGCACCATCCGGTATTGTCGATCTATTGTTACTACCCGCGCTTGCTTTGGGAGGATTGTTGACTTTCTCTCGGACTGGTCAGGGCTGACCACGGCCTGTGTACGACCCCTTTTCTGTGAACTTGGTGCCGCGGCGGAACTTTGTTTGCACTGGAGACCTTGGGTGGCTGGGATGACTGTACATTAATGCCCAAGTTCCTTCTTAGTGGGCTTACGCTTTTTGGGGGTGGGGGGTGAGTAAGGGGCTGGAGCTACGGCCCTCCTCCGTTATTTCCTACTTTTGGGGTTCTTCTTGGGGCGACAGGCATGCCTATGGGGGGGGGGGGGCCGTGGCCTTCCGCTGGTATGCAGGGTGGGGGGATGGGATGTGTTTTATGTTCTTTTGTGTTTCTATGGCCCTCTTTCTTTCTTTTCTTATCGCGTTTCTACTCTTCCTTTTTCTATCTTCCTTATAGTTGGAGTTGGGGGTTTGGGTTCCTTGGGAGGATCATTGTTTGTGCCCCTTTACGCTACGAAATCCTGTTAACATTGCTTGCTTCATGAGTGGGTCACTGTGGCTCGGTGGATTTGTTCTCAGACTTATGTTTCCTATTGCTCTCCCATTGGTACGTTTAATTGAAGGCTCATATCCTGTCAAGTAGATAGCTCTGTAAATGATATTGTGATATTGCTTTTCGTTTGATCCTTCAACTTTATTATAAATTGGACTCCTCATGCATCCTGTACCACTGTGGACAATTTTGGTCGCTTATCCTGATTTAATGCTGCCAGCCTGGCTTGTGACCGCAGTGTAGCTATCCTTTAATACATGATATTTTGATATTTGATGTTATTGTATGGTGGCCTTTTGGCCCTTCCTTGCTTGCACGTGATGTATTCTTGAGGTTTCCTAATAAAAATATTTAAAAAAAAAATAAATAAACTGTGCCACAGGGTTCATTGGAGGTGGATGCAAGTTATTTCTTTTAATGTATGTTTTCTCTAACTTCTATCTCCATTGCAGCGGCAGAGTGGTTATGCTCTGTGGTCCTTTCAACAGTGTCACCAAGCGTAACTTATCTGCCTGTGCAATGGGATGAGTAATATTGCAGACACCTCCAATGATTCTTGGGCTCAGTTAATCTCTCCTTACAACACAGGTAGCCATCGTGCTTTAGGAGTCAATTTCATCTTTGGGATTTTATTTAGGTGGCTTGTCTTGCTGATGTCATTTTGGATATGTCTGTAAAAGAAGGGAGAAAAAGAGTTTTTGTGTTTATATGTTTTTAAATAAACGTTTCATCGGCAGAGAAAATGTTAGTTTTACATGTTTGACTATTTACATTTTACAATACATGTTTTAAAATGTATTGTTGTTATTATGTGCTTTTGTAATTTGATTTTGTTTATTGATTTCAACCTGCAAAAAACACTAGCTAATAGTTATTTGGTTGTTTATTGAGTTTTCTAAGAACATGTTGCTTTTATATTGTTTGATTTTGATTTTGCCAACTATGGTTGTCTAATGCTGTTTGTAGTTGATTCCTGTTAAAAGAAAAAGAGGCATTTCATACAGCTAAAGTAGTTTGCCTCACCTTAGTAAGGTTCCTTTGTTTGCTTGTTCGACCTTTTTCTGGTATAGTATTGTTTCTTCAGCTGTTTTTGTCAATATCGTTTTCTTCCTTCTGGGTGATGTTAGATAGGTCCAAAAGAAAAAGTGAATTTTTACTGATCGATGTCTGCTTGGCTTTTTGCTTTGTAAAAAGAAATGTGTTTGTTAGTTTTGGTTGCAACATTAGGTTTTTCAACTATTTTACCTGTGAAAGGCCTTCTGGTTGTTGAGCAATTGCTTGAGATAATGATGCTTTTCAGTCCAGTTGATGGTTTTGATTGTATTTATTTTTAGATGGTGTTTATTAAAGCTGTGCAAAAATAAGTATAATGATTGTATGTTTCACTTTTTATTGTTTATATTTAATAAAGCAAGAACTGACCGACACCATCCCTGATGCAACCACGGCAGAGTTTGAATAGTAATGTTGTCCCCCAGCACTGACCAGCACCTTCCCTGAGGCAAACACACTGCAGAGTTAGAATAGTAATTTTGTCCCCCATCACTAACCAACACCTTTCCTGAGACAAGCACCAACCAGTTAGAATAGTAATTTTTCCCCCTCACCAATGACCAGCACCTTCCCTGAAGCAAGCATCCTGAGGAATTAGAATAGCAATTTTGCCCTCCACCACTAACCAGCACCTTCCCTGAGGCTAGCACCATGCCGAGTTAGAATAGTAATTTTGCCCCCTATCACTGACCAGAACCTTCCCTGAGGCAAGCACCTGGCGGAGTTAGAATAGTAATTTTGCCCCACCACTGACCAAGCAATTCCATGAGGCAAGCACCCAGCTGGGTTAGAAAAGTATTTTTTCCATCCACCACTGACCAGCACATTACCTGAGGCAAGCACCAGGCAGAGTTAGAATAGTAATTTTGCACCTCACCACTGACCAGCACCTTCCCTGAGGCAAGCACTCGGCTGAGTTAGAATAGTAATGTTGTCCCCCACCACTGATCAGTACCTCCCCTGAGGCAAGCACCCGGCGGGGTTAAAATAGTAATTTTGCCCCCCACCATTGACCAGCACCTTCCCTGAGGCAAGCACACAGCAGGGTTAGAATAGTAATTTTGCCCCCTAGCACTGACCAGCACCTTCTCTGAGGGAAACACTCTGAGGACTTAGAATTGTAATTTTGCCCCCCACCACTGACCAGCACCTTCCCTGAGGCAAGCACCCGTCGGGGTTAAAATAGTAATTTTGCCTCCACCACTGACTAGCACCTTTCCTGAAGCAAATACCCCGCAGAGTTAGAATAGTAATTTTGCCCCCAACCACTGACCAGTACCTTCCCTAAGGCAAGCACTCGGCAAAGTTACAAACGTAATTTTGCCTCATACTACTGACCAGATTATTCATTTATTTAAAAATCTAAATCATATCTTTTTTCTAATAAAAACACTTTACAGTAAACTAACAGAAGAATTTCTTAAGAAATATGTTTCAAATTTGATTGTTGTATGACTATGTTCAAAGTCTGTGAATGTATTAAAAAAAAAGAATTTTGGGTTTTGGTCTTTTTTTCGCTTAAAATTAACTCAGATTTACTTTAAACATTCACTTACTTTTGATAGAAAATTAGTAATTTATTGCTGAATCTATTTTTCCAAGATCTGTGAATATATTACAAATGTTTTAATATTTCTAGGACTGCAAATTATTTTTTTCTATCTAAATGTGTTTTGTTTTTAACTTACACATACTTCAGTCAATATATGGCAGTGTGTTGCGTGGGGTTAGAAATAGGGTGGAGGCTTTTTCTGATCAATGAGGGTTTTATGTTCAAAATGGATTTACGACTACGGGAGGTCAGTCTCTCCCTTGCAAATTCCACCCGGTCCGTGATGGCAACAGTCCTTCTTCCTAAATGGACAATCTTGACCCGCTGTCTGTGGTTCCCGGCGTTGTTCAGCCCCCAAAAAGAAACCAACAGAGGGAGGTCGTCAGTTAGGCTACCAATGTACAAGTTGCCCACGAGGAGACCGTGGGGTGTATGGGACACCAGTGTTTCCTATACACAGTGCTCAGGGACTGTGAGGCACAAGTGTGAGGGGAGGGGAGTTGGAAGGCGCGGGATAGGTAAGGTAGGGACTATTTACAGAAGTTTAGAAATGAGGACCTCCTCCCCTTCTCCCGACCCAGCTTGCCAAGCGCCGCCGTACCTGTGAAAGCCACACTCCTCCCTCGGGAGTGTGGCACGGCGGTTCGCCGGGTCGTTGGCCTCCTGGCACACCTTCACGGACTCTCCCGTCTTCTCCGCTTTCTTTGTTCTCCTTCTGTTCTTCGCTTCCTCCGCTCACGCTCCGGACCTCCTGGCTCTGCTCCTTCTCTTCCCCGGTGACGCCGCACACCGAGTAGAGGACTTCCGGATTCTTGTCCATTCCGGACCCCCTGACGTCATATGGGGGCGTGGTTCCGTCTTCTTCGTCGAACACCCACTTAAAGGCGCCCTCTTCCCATTCTCCGGTGGCAGGAAGCAGCGGACATCGTGACCAGTCCTTCTGAGGGGAAGGAGCGGAGGTAAAGTCAGTTTTCCACCATGCACTTTGTGACGCCTCCGCCACCCTGCTACATTCCTCCCACCCTGGTTTCTCCCGATTGGGGAGAACAGGTGTTCTGGACAGGTAGTCCGCATTATCGTTCTCAGACCCCTTTCTATGTTTTACCTTGAAGGCAAAAGGCTGTAAGAATAGGACCCACCGCAGAACACTGGGATTTAGGGACTTGTTCCTCTGCATCCATTGGAGAGGTGCATTATCTGTGTACAAAGTGAAGGGCTGTCCTTCTAAATAGTACCTCAGTTTATCGATAGCCCAGCGAATTGCCAGACACTCCTTTTCCACCGTAGGGTAGTTGCATTCTCTAGGGTGTAATTTTCTGCTGATATAGAGGATTGGGTGTTCCATCCCGTCCTCTCCCTCTTGCGACAACACCGCCCCAAGGCCTGTATTGGAGGCGTCAGTGGCTAAGGAGAAGGGTTTTCCAAAATCAGGAGGTATTAACACTGGGCTAGAAGTGATGGCTTTTTTTAAGAGTAGGAACGCCTGCCTTGCCTCTTCTGGGGGAGGGAAGATAAGGGTATTTTTGATGTTTTTCTTGAGTAAATCAGTTAAGGGTACTGCCGTGTTTGCAAAATTCTCAATAAACCTCCTATAATAGCCTATGAGGCCCAGAAATGCCCTCAACTCTTTTTTTGTCGAGGGGAAAGGGGCATGTGTTATTGCTTTAACCGTTTCCTCTTATGGGGCTATGACTCCCTCTCCCAACATAAAACCCAGATATTTCACTTTAGGTAAGGCCGCTCTGGATTTTTTTGAATTGATATGAAGACCTGCCAACTGTAGAACAGTCAGGACCCTGACTATGTGGTCTAAGTGTTCCTTCCATGTGGAACTAGAGATGATTATATGGTCTAGGTAGACGGAGCTGTATTTTGTATGAGGAGCCAATACCTCATTCATCATTCGCTGGAAAGTAGCCGGGGCCCCATGAAGGCCGAAGGGCAGGACATTAAACTCGAATAGGCCGTCGTCGGTGGCGAAGGCCGTTTTTCGCTTATCCTCTTCCTTCAAGGGCACCTGCCAATAGCCTTTGGTCAGGTCCAGTGTGGTGATGTGACGGGCTTCTCCTATCCGTTCTATTAGTTTGTCAACCCTGGGAATGGGAAAGCATCGAATGAGGAAATAGCGTTCAGGGCCCTGAAATCTATACAAAATCTAGTGGACCCGTCCGGTTTGGGGACCATCACAATGGGCGAGGACCAATTACTTTTCGATGATCGTATGACCCCAAGTTTGAGCATTTCCTGTACTTCCCTTTTTACATCTCCCCTCCTAGCTGTGGGTATCCTATAGGCCCTCTGCTTTACTACCTTCCCTTCCTCAGTGTTTATGCAGTGTTCAGCCATATTGGTGCGACCAGGTATGTCCGAAAAGAGACCTGAAAAGGGACGTAAGGTTTCTAGGAGCTCCCCCCCGTTCTGCCTCGGAAAGTGCTGGATTAATGGGTAGCTGGTCTAGCGTTGTGCTATCGGCCCGTGTAGGCAGACCAAAATGGGTTGCTTTGGGAAGAGGCCCGATCCATTTCTTTAACTGATTTATGTGAAATGTCTGTTGTCTAGCAGGGGAAATCTGCAACCGGTAAGTTGTTCTACCTATGGTTTCAACAATCTGGTAGGGACCCATCCACTCGCTCTTGAACTTTTGAGTTGAAGAAGGGAGGAGTACTAAGGCCCAGTCGCCTTTTTCCATGGTCCTCCACTTCTTGCCTTTGTCATAGTATTGTTTTTGTTTCTGTTGGGCTTTCTCTAAGTTGGCATAAGCCAGCTCCCTTAGTTTACCTAGTCTGGATCTAAGCTGTAGGGTATACTCTAACAAGGACTTTTGGTTGGAAGCTTCCTCCCGCTCCCATGCTTCCTTGGTTATATCGAGGAGGGATCGGGGCTTACGTCCATAAAGCAATTCGAATGCGGAGTACCCCGAGCTGCTCTGTACCTGTCCTCGGAGGACATACAGGGCCAAAGGTAGTAGTCTGTCCCAATCCTTGTTCTCAGCGGACAACATTTTTTTTAGAGTGGCTTTTAGTGACCGATTATACCGCTCAACAAGCCCATCAGTATGGGGGTGGTAAGCAGACATTCGTATGTGGTGCAGGTGTAAGGTCTTGCAAACTTCCTTCATCAGCTTTGATACGAAGGGAGTTCCCTGGTCTGTTAGGATTTCTAGGGGAAATCCTACTCGGGAAAATAGCTCTATTAACTTCTCTGCCACATTCTTGGTGGTCGGGGAGCTAATAGTGTAAGCCTCGGGGAACCTGGTATTATAGTCCACCACTACCAGCGCACAGGTATGCCCTCTTGCTTTATGGGGGAGGGGTCCGATTAGGTCCATCCCGACCCTTTCAAAGGGATTCCCTATAATAGGCAAAGGTTGTAGGGGGACTGCTGGTGGTCTAAACATGTTCCTTTTTTGACACACCTCACATTGTTTACAATAGTTTTCGGCCTCTTTATAGATGCCGGGCCAAAAGAAGAGTTTGATGATATTTTGAGTTGTCTTTTCGGCTCCAGCATGTCCTGCGGTCAAGTGGGTGTGTGCATAGAAGAGAATTTGTTCCCTGAATACCATTGGAACTACCAGTTGTGGGGGTTCTCCTACTTTCCCTTCCCTGTATAACAGGTCATTCTCAATTTTAAAACGGGGGTAGGTGGAAGTAGGGGTTGTCTGTGAGAGGTGTGCCGCTTCCCATGCATTAAGGAGGGTGGGGTCGTTGGCTTGCGCAAACTTAAAACTGCGGTCCAATACCCAGGGCTCGGTTGTTATATAAGTACCCTGCGGCTGCTTCTCTAGGTGTTCCTTAACTTCCCTCTGGAACATGGAATGAAAATCCGGGTTGTTTACCCCTAATATAAGATCTTCAGGTAGGGACTCCACCACCCCCACCTTAACATTACACGGGTTTCTACCTACAGGATGAAGTGTGATGTGGGCTACCGGATACGGTTTCACGTCCTCGTGCACACATCTTATGTGCACCAATGCACCAGAGCCCATTTGTGAGGGAAGCACTATTCTTTTCTGGATCACTGATTGTCTGCATCCTGAGTCTAAAAGTGCCCTTATGTATTTCTGATTGACGAGTACCCGTACATAATAGGACGGTCCCATCTCTGCTGTGTACATCACCGCATTGGGGATGTATCCGACCTCCATAGGTTCTTCGGTGTTCCTTTTTCGGGGGCACAGACGGGCTATGTGTCCCCATTCCCCACACTCGAAGCATTGGGGTCTTTTCGTTGGTGTTATCTCCATCCTGAAGGGTCGTTCTTTCGGGGGCTCTGGTCCCATTTTAGACTTTTTTTCTTGTTTTCCTGTAGGAACAAGTTTGGGTCCTTTGTCTGTATTCCAGGGTAAGGTGCGTGGTTGGGCCCTTGCATAATTGGAAGCCATCTCTATGGCCTGTGCAGCAGTGAGGCCAGAGTGCTGTCTCAACCAACGTTGGGTTCCGTAGGGCAAGGCCTCCATAAATTGCTCAAGATAAATACTTGACATAATGTCCTCCTTACTACGGCTCTCAGGCTTCAACCACTTATCGGCTGCCATTTTCAACCGCAGAAACAGAGTCTTAGGATTTTCCCCGGCTATCCCTTTTTCTTTTCGAAACCTCAGCCGGTATGCCTCTGCGTCTAGGCCCAAATGATCCAAAATCACCTCTTTTATGTCGGGGTAGGATGAGGTACCCAAATGATTCGCAACTTGGTAGGCTGCTTGGGCTTCCCCTGACAGAAATGGAGCCAGGAAGAAAGGCCATTTCTCTTCTGGCCATCCGCAAGCTCTGGCCGCCCTTTCAAAGTTGGTGAGGAACGCATCGGGGTCTTCTCCCGGCACGTATTTTTGTAGTGAAACCCCCGCGGGGTGAGGCGCTATACTTCTTCTTTCCAGGGGTGCTGGGGCACCTGGGTTCTGTACAACTTTTTGCAGTCCTTCTATTTGGGCACTGATGGTGTTCTTAAAGAGGGTGCTATCAGCGTCAGCGGTGTTTATCTGCTGAGTGATAGCCCATTCAAGCTTTTGCTGCCCCTCAATCAAGTGCTGAATAACTTGATCCATCTGGGGTGTCTGGATGGAAGGGGCGGATCCCACTTCTGACACCAACTGTGGCGTGGGGTTAGAAATAGGCTGGAGGCTTTTTCTGATCAATGAGGGTTTTATTTTCAAAAGGGATTTACGACTACGGGAGGTCAGTCTCTCACTTGCTAATTCCGCCCGGTCCGTGATGCCAACAGTCCTTCTTCCTGCTTTGGACGATCTTGTCCCGCTGTTTCTGGTTCCCGGCGTTGTTCAGCCCCCAAAAAGAAGCCAACAGAGGGAGGTCGTCAGTTAGGCTACCAATGTACAAGTTGCCCACGAGGAGACCGGGGGGTGTATGGGACACCAGTGTTTCCTATATACAGTGCTCAGGGACTGTGAGGCACAAGTGTGAGGGGAGGGGAGTTGGAAGGCACGGGATAGGTAAGGTAGGGACTATTTACAGAAGTTTAGAAATGAGGTCCTCCTCCCCTTCTCCCGACCCAGCCTGCCAAGCGCCGCCGTACCTGTGAAAGCCACACTCCTCCCTCTGGAGTGTGGCACGGCAGTTCGCCGGGTCGTTGGCCTCCTGGCACACCTTCACGGACTCTCCCGTCTTCTCCGCTTTCTTCGCTCTCCTTCTCCGGTTCTTCGCTTCCTCCGCTCACGCTCCCGACCTCCTGGCTCTGCTCCTTCTCTTCCCCGGTGACACCGCACACCGAGTAGAGGACTTCCGGATTCTTGTCCAGTCCGGACCCCCTGGCGTCATATGGGGGTGTGGTTCCGTCTTCTTCGTCAAACGCCCACTTAAAGGCGCCCTCTTCCCATTCTCTGGTGGCAGGAAGCAGCGGACATCGTGACCAGTCCTTCTGAGGGGAAGGAGGGGAGGTAAAGTCAGTTTTCCACCATGCACTTTGTGACGCCTCCGCCACCCTGCTACACAGTGTTTGAAGTCCAAGCTGGCACTTTTCTCCTCATACTCAAGTTGTGTGTGGTTACCAGGGAAGTCAATGTGCCACTAAGCACAAAATGGTGGTTTATACATTTGTTAGGGGTTAACGAAAATTCTAAAGAAAATGTTTTGAAATCGATTTTCCTCGTGATTCAGAACCTGGCAGAATGTATATTTATTATGCTGTGTGTGTAATGTTAGCTTTTACTTTCGTTTTAGAATGGCAGCCATTTTGAGTAGATGATGGCTCGGATGTTGTAGTGGAAATAGTGGAAGGACACCAGTTTCTTATGCTTTATATGTGGATGCTGCTTTTAACACTAATTGTAAAGTGTTTTTTTTATAAATTGAGATGTGTATATATATATATATATATATATATATATATAGGTCAATTTCTGCTTGGAACGGTTTTGACCACAGAAAATCACGGACCACCACGCAGCTCATCGAGTGTTACAGAGGTAGCTTATTATCCATCTCGGGTTAAGATAGGCACGACGCGTTTCGGGCAGGAACTGCCCTGATCACCAATATATATAATCACACTCCCTCCTCACGGAAAGGACACAGCCACACTCACAACGATGAAGTTCCATTCCATTTTTATTATTTACGAAGTGGGCATTCCTGACGCGTTTCAGTCTACAAGACTTTTTTCGAAGGTAAGTAACTCGGCATCTGTGAGGAAACACACCCTTCAGTTACATGCTTCCATTTAATAGTTTTTGCCCTCTAGTGGACGCCCAGATGGGGACCCTTTCCCACTGCATGCTGGTACTTGTGGTGCGCTTCTTCGTAATCAAACCCTCCAGTGCGTGATGCTTTATTTGTTTTTGCTCACCCTTGCTCCGTCGCATTTCCACTTTCAAGAAATCACAGAGTCCATACGAAAGACGGTCTTTGGCTGCAACCACTGTCCCTGTTCGCTTTTACATGGGCTACAAAAGTGGTTCAATTGCGGGACAGTCACAGTGCTCTTTGTTGGGGGTGCGTAGCATTGCGACAGAACCAAGCCGCTGAATATTTCTCACACTCCCTCCTCACGGAAAGGACACAGCCGCACTCACAACGATTAAGTTCCATTCCATTTTTATTATTTACCATGTGGGCATTCCTGGCGCGTTTCGGTCTACAAGACCTTTTTCGATATCAATGCTCAAATAAGAATCATCAGCACTCGCACGGGGTATAATCCTCCTTTGGATTTATTTGCACAGGGTGAACAACAAGCACGTTTCAACGGTACGCCTTCATCAGTGTTGGCGGCCGCCACGTTCGTGCCTTGTTATATTCCCACCAACATTACAATTAGTTGAAAAATAATTGGAATTGGAAGTCATGCAGAGTTGAAAATCAGGCAAAGAATAGATTGCGCCATTTTGGAGCGGTAAAAATGAACACTGCCAAAAAATATATATACCTCTATTTCACATATATCACGCTATGAAAACAATTCTCAGCGCCATATTTACCTTGTTCTTAGCCGGGTTCAGTTACATTGTTTCATGCATTTATAACTTTCATGCTCAGAGTTCGTAAACAATCATAATTGCGCCCTGTATGGGCTTGCAGAGCCAACTGCTAAAAACAAACTGTGTTGCGCTCCTCCTCAATGTAACATTTCCATGGGTAATTCACACTGTGGGTCCACTCTTAATCTCGCCCCGCATGGGCCTACTGCGCTGGGTTCATAGACTTGCAACTCGCTTGTTGCGCATGTGCATAAACCAGAATTGAGCCCTATATGGGCCTCATCCTTCTACGCCAATTAACCCACTCCCTGTACTCTCACATTGCAAGAATGTCAAGGTCGGCTGATAACTCTGCTTCCTTCTCATTACCATATTTACATATTTATAGTGCACCCCAATGTCCTCTCCCATATTCAGACCTGTTGGTGACTTGGTCACCATGTCTAGAATATAACGCAATCCCCTCATATGTCACGTGATACATGGTCAATGCAAAAATATCTCAAAAGATGCCTGTTACTATTGTGGTTTTCTCTTTTATTTGTGGAATATTTGAATATAGAATCCATAGGTTTAGAAAGTTCACAATAAATTTGCATGATTCTCAGGATCTGAAAGAGATGTCTCCAATGTTCTTCTTCCCTTCTTTAGGTTGTTCCAGGGCTTCTACCGACGGCAACCTCTGAAAGAAATAAACCAAAAGTAAGTTTCCTGGTCCCTGAACATGGTTGCCCCTCTTGCATACTTCTCTGCTTTTAGGTTCTTTGGCCTCTGTTGCGTATTTGTAGTCTGTTCTTCTCTACTTATGCTTCTCAGAGCCTGAGCCAGCTCTATCACTTCACTATTCTTCTATCGAATTTGAACTGTGCTTTTTCACTTTCTCCTTTTTTCCTTCCTCTCTGGTTAAGCTCTTTCTCCTACATCTTAAGAGTTATTTTTTCTGAATTATTAAAGAAATCCTATTGCAAACTTTTTTTGCGGTTTGAAAAAGAAAAAAAAATATTGTGAATGGAAACAAAAGGGAAAAGGAGATAAGCTAAAATTTATGATAACTCAGGCATGTCCCTTACAGGAAAGGTTGCACCCCCCCCCCCCAAAAAAAAACACAACTTGCTTTCAAAACGTGGGGTTAAAACTCACATTGGTAAATTGTCAACACTTCTAATAAATCTTAGTTCTCCGAACACTCCTCAGAGGATCCTCCCGTCTCCTCTATTTTAACTCCCTTCTCGTGCCAACTTCTCACCCAGCCACACATCTGAGACAGCCACGCTCCTCCTGGAACATGGCACATCACGTAGCTGGTGGGTTTCTTGGTTGACGGGACATCACAGGGAAGCAACAGGGTCATCCCCTCCTCCTTCACAGCATCAGGTTTTCCACACGCATTCTCTCACTCTGCCTCATTGTTGCTGCCCATCTCCACTCGTAGAGACCTTCTTAAGGCAACTTCCTCCTTATGATCTCTGCTTTGCTCTTTGGGTGGCATGTTTTCCCCCTCGATGTCGGCAGCCTCCAGTACATCCTCTTTCTCCTCACTTTAATTTGCTCCTATTGACCCTAACCTTGCCCTTCTTCCTTTACATGTCCTTTCTCTAAGCTCCCTGTAAAAATATGTTTTTTTTTCTAGTGTAGGCACAGATGATGGGATGGACCAGCGGCAAATTTCAGGTAAGTCTTCCCCCTATTCTCCCCCAGTCAGCTCAACCTGACAACCTGAGAAAGATGTTTTAGAGCCCATCTTGTGTACTTTCCTTGTTTTTGTGCTTTTTTGGTTAATGGTACTTTTTGTTTTCTAGATTTCAAATTCTGTGGGCGACCCAAGTGAATTTCTAAACCTGGAGTGAACAATGGAGGAGAAGACTAGGGTTGTGCTGGGATCCTAAAGCAAAATTTCAAATCAGCTTCACTCCCTTCCTCCACTCTTGCCTCACTTGCTCCTTCTCTCTCGCTACTCTTTCCCTTCCCCCACTTTGCCTTTCTGTAATTACTTCGAAGAGCAGGAGAAAGTGACAGGTCCCAGCAGTTGCCCTCAGCCTTTGATAACCCACCTACAAAAGCTCAAGAACACGAGGAAATGCCCAGTGGAATAATTGGTCTGTCCAGCCCTGGAGATTAGCAGAAGGAAGGTGTGGTCCTCTATGAGAGTCACAGGTTTTCCTGGATGATCTTAATGACTTGTATGACAAAGAGAGAGGTAGGGAGAGTACTCTGACACTCTTGTTCCCCGGTCAATATTCAATAAACAAAAAGAAGAGTGTCCATGAAGAAAGGACTAAGCCGTTCACGGGAGCACCAGAACAACCACACTGGGATGTTAAGGAAGGCCCTCACTCACCACCTAGTGATGACATGCTTCATCATCGGGCCCCACCAAAGAGACCGAGTGTCTCTTTGGTGTGCTGCAACGCCAGAATTACTGCGGAGCGGGATGGTGAGTAGAGGGCGTGTTGCGTGCAAATGAAAATTAGTGAGTGATGGAGGTATTAAAAAATGTCAGTAGTGTATCTGAGATAATACTTTATTAAATGATCACTAAAGACAATGGATTTAAAAAATGTGAGGGACCAGTCCACTTTAATTGAGTGGTGGGTTCCTACAGAGTGGTCGACATGTTTCTTGCCATTGAAACGGTGTTAATTTACCCGGCAATTCATCAGGACTGGGTGTGAAAAAACCCCGGTGGTATGGGCACGCTAAGGCCCACCCTTACCTGGGGACGTGAGTGTGAAAAATTTAAAAAGGTGAAAAAGTGCAAAAAAATTAGGAATAGAGACTTATTCCTAATTACTCCTGGTTTAGGAGGCTTCTACTGATCGTTTATGCACCTGGAAGGAAGGGGACAGAGACATACAAGTAGAACAAGACAAACATATAGAGTTGTTATTGGTTGTCAAAGGTTCTATAGTAACTAACGTGCTCCAAAGGTAAAAGGCATTCTAGCTGTGGCAGAATAGCGCTATGGTTAACACCACCTGATAGCCCCGGGTTCGTATGAGCTAGGAGAGGTGTAGTGTACTATTCGTGGTACAAACTAGAAGTGACTAGGGGATAAAAACAGTGAAAATCTTCATAGAAGATCGTCAGCCTTGCGATCAATAAAAAATATGTCAAGATCGCCATCAAGTTAAAATTGTCTCACTTTTTGGGTGTTGTGAATAGACACCATGGGTCTCAGGAGGGGGGTGGAAGCGTATTTGGCACACCCTGTAGTATGGCAGAACAAAGGAAAACACAGACGATATTATAATGGAGTAAGCCCCTTGGAAAACGGAGCGCGATCAGTACTTAGCTCTGTTTTCTGCAAAGGACTCCCACTTACGCCCTTGACGCTCGGCACCCGTAGTCCACCTACGTCACCCTCGAACTGGACCCCGACGATGTTAGCGCGGGCTCGGTTCTGTGCTTAAAAGCAAAACGGCAAAGTGGCAATTGCTTCCGGGTGGGCGTGGCCACATGACGCGTTGCCAGACAGAGCGTTCAATTGGTTCAAAAGGCGATCACGAGGTTACTAGTTGCTAGGTGCCCCGTGTAAACACGGAAGGGATTGTGCAAGGAGCGTCATCGGTCACATGTTTACGCGTTACCTAGTGACCTGGTTGAACAGAAAAAGAGTCTCTCTCTGATTGGCGGATATACGCCGCGTAAACATGTGACCGATGACGCTCCTTGCACAATGGGAGTTAGTTTGCAAACTCATAGTAGGGCAGTCTTCAGAGGTAAATGACCCTAAGTTGAATGCTAGCCCTAAAGCACATGATTCTCAGTTGTAGCCAGGGTGAGCAATCACAAGCTTCTCAGGAAGGTATGGCAGGGGTGCTGAAACTCACAACTCCAAAATCACCCAGCAATAACAGATTACCCAATATCGTGCTTTGATTTACAAAAGAAAAGTATACTTTATTACACACAAAAGCGAGATACTAAACAAGTAATAATAAACAGGCACAATGTAATGACTCGGGAATTGGGGCCTCTGCCCCTCAATCTGTTATCCAGTCCCCCCCCCCAACAGGGCTGAGACATGCAGCCAATCTGTGACAGCACAGTCTCTCTTCTGCTTCTAGGAAAGAGAGCTCATTGCAATCAGATGCAGCCTTTTTCATCTCCAGTGACATCGATGTGCAGGGCAGCGTCAGGAGCAGACATTGGACTTCCTCCAGCCAGGCATTTCAGGTAACCTGGAGTCGTGTTGGGCCTATGGAGTGGGCCTGGCCTCGGTCACCCTCCTGTCTGTGTCTGGTTGCTGGCCGTGGATTGAAAGTGCAAGTAGACAGCACCAGTCTCTGGGTCACAGCGGCACTGAATACGCAGCTGTTGCAGTTCTTGGCGGGAGAGCCAGGGGGTGAGCCATGGGTGCATCTCTTTGTCACAGGGGTGATATATAACAGGTACGCTTGCACTTCCCTTGGTCAAGCTGATAAAACAGTCATGATTCCACACTTCTCGACTGGAACCCTGCAGAGTCTGATGCCCAACAACACCTTGGCCATGCAGATTCTCTTCTCTGTCCTCCTGTTGACCCCACATTCACTGGGATCTCACTATTTCTAGGACTTTCTGGACCGTCACAGCTCCTTCAAGATTGCCAAGCTATTTCTCTCTCTCAACAAGCTTGAAGACTTCCCAGCAAAATGCCTAACTTAATTTCAAAAGGGGCCTTGTCTCCTTTCTCTCCATTTCAGTGTCTAGGTCCAGATTCAAGTGTGTAAGCAATACACTTCCACTGTCTGTGAGAACATCTTCACCTCTATTTTGTGCGCAAGGATGGATCCCACAGACATCCGCTAATCAGGGCCACTCATACACAAACTCACACAAATAATACACTTGGGATGTTAGCACTAGAATCTGGCTCAATGCATAGATGTTGAACTTTACAAAACTGGGGCATTAGGCCTCCACTTCAGTGATACAGATAGCAAGGTCTGGAAAAAAATGATGAATCTACAAAACCTGGTACACTGCTACAACTCTGGAATACTGTCCCTATCATGGGTTTAGTACACACTTTCAGAACAATGAGGACATGCTTGGGGTGCATCTCCAAGTCACAGGACAGGTGCAGGACCTCACTCACATCAAGGGACAGGCCTAGGACTCTGTGTGCACACAAAAGATTGTGTGGCTAGGGCAAAAAAAACTGGTTACCAGATACCTGCAAGCTGGCACTCAGGGCAGGGGAACATGATATAACATGGAGGAGACGTCCTCGTCCCAACAATCTTCTTTTGGCTGGGTTGGGGTACATTTCTCCAAAACTGGTCAGCCGCCCAACCTCACTGGAAGGGGACAGCTACAAACAATGTGAAAGAATGAATTGGACCCTTCTGCTTGCTTTTTATAAAACTCTCGCACAACAGGTAACACCGCTGTCTGGTGGGACAAACAGGAAAAATAAGTGGCCACACCATATTTCTGGCCAACCCATGTAAACTGCACATTACATAAGCCGTAATTTGGTGTGTGCATAGCTTATGTAGTTGTTGATAGTTAGGTACATGCCTTGCAAATATTGTTAAGTATGCCCTTCTGAATGTAGAAAGCAAAAGACAGACAATTTATGGAAGGAATGCAGAACAAATCAAAACATTCACCCCCAGTCAAGAGATCTGGGTTAAACCATTCTTTTGTTCACAATGCCACCCCAGTTTAGACCAGGCCATATGTAAAACCGTCTTGACCCTGTGCCTCATGGGAACAGTCCAGCCCGAACTGCCAAGACAGGTCCTCCCTGGACCGGAAACAAGCATCCTAGGACCGGTTTCGGGGTTTCACCCCTCATCAGCCAGGATAGCTTGATTCCAGTGGCACAGTGATCCCAGGGCCCACGTCTGGGCATACCTGGAGCAATTAGGACGAGAAAGCAGAAGACAGACAATTGATGGACGGAATGTAGAACAAATCAAAACATTTGCCCCCAGTCAAGAGATCTGGGTTAAATCCATCATTCTTTTGCTCACAATGCCACCCCAGTTTAGACCTGGTCGTATGCAAATCAGTCTTGACCCTGTGCCTCATGGGAACTGTCCAGTCCGAACCGCCAAGACAGGTCCTCCCTGGACTGAAAACAAGCATCCTAGGACCGGTTTCGGCGTTTCACCCCTCATTAGCCAGGATAGCTTGATTCCAGTGGCACAGTGAGCCCAGGACCCACATCTGGGAATACCTGGTGCACTTAGGATGAGAAAGCAAAAGACAGACAATTGATGGATAGAATGCAGAACAAATCAGAACATTCACCCCCAGTCAAGAGATCTGGGTTAAATCCATCATTCTTTTGCTCACAATGCCACCCCAGTTTAGACCTGGCCATATGCAAATCAGTCTTGACCCTGTCCCTTATGGGAACAGTCCAGCCAGAACTGCCAAGACAGGTCCTCCCTGGACTGGAAACAAGCATACTAGAACCGGTTTCAGGGTTTCACCCCTCATCAGCCAGGATAGCTTGATTCCAGTGGCACAGTGAGCCCAGGACCCTCATCTGGGCATACCTGGCGCACTTAGCAAAAGACAGACAATTGATGGAAGGAATTCAGAACAAATCAAAACATTCACCCCCAGTCAAGAGAAAAAAACGATGGATTTAGGCCCAAATCTCTGTACTGGGGTAAGTGTATGACATTTTTCTGCATTCTGTCCATCAACTGTTGTTTTTGCTTCTGAATGTAGAAGCATACACTAGACTTGTTGCCTAACTTACACATAAAGGAAATTAAAAAGAATGTTAGTGATTTTTCTATAATGTATTCTTTGCTTCAATATAAATATTTAGTTCATGCCTATCTCCCATTTACTCGAATCATGAAAAAGAGCGAATGGGGTACTTTACTACACTTTCTACACAACTTACTTGTGGGTCATTTGAGGGTGAATTTGGAGCACTTGGCATTGGTGGAGGAGGTAGTGTTGGTGAAAGAGATGTGGCCTAAAAGCCAGAACTGCTGACTTTGGAACTAGAGAACCATGGGTCCTAGAATAGGCTCAACATCCTGTGATTCTGGAAAGATCCCTTATTCTCCCTGTACCTAAAAAACATAATCTGACCTGTGTGATGTAATCTAGTGTTCATGTAAGCACTCTAATGCCCTTGGGTCAAGTTCACACTATATAAAACTGTAAAATTAACATATACATCAGTGGGTCTTAACCTGTGGTCCAGGCACCCCCGGGTCTGCAATGTTTACTCAGGGGCGGTCCATGACTGCTTACACAAATACTGTTAACAGATTACTAAAGTGTATATAAATAATTCAGCAAAACGTAAAACTGAACATTGTAAAACTTTCTGTAAATGAAGGAATTTGACATTGGAGGCTAAAAATTAAGATAGTGTCATCAGATTGATTTGTGAGAGCCGTGCGAGTGCATCAAACAGAATATAGTATGGGCAATTGGTGGCCTGAATTTAATTTAGACAAGCGACAACCTTTTCATAGAAATTAAAATATTGATTTGTCTTTTTTAATAATTATTTGTGAATTAAATAACATGTTTAATCATTTGTGTATTTATACGATGAATGCTTGTTTCTGTATTTTTGTGTATTGTTGTGCTGTTCAAATCACCAAAATTGGTCCCCTGATTCCAATAATAAGTGAGGTCTGATTACAATGGTGGTGGGAACCACCACCATCAGGCCGTCAGTAACGGTCCCACCGCCATTCAGTCCACTGGATCCGAACGCCACATTAGGATGCAGATGGTCGGATCTCGACTGGTGAGGGAAAGACCGCTGCGTCCGACAGGCTCTAGGATCTTGTTAGTGCAGGGGTCGGACTCCTATTCCCTACAATGGGTTGATGCCTGCTCAGGCACCGCCATAGGGATTAGGATGTCCCTTTATGCCAGCCGTTTCATGGCGGTTAACCCGCCCTGGAAAGGCAGGCGGAAAGTGAGAGGTCCCCGCCTTCCCCCCTGGCCCTCCGCTAAAGGCCCATGGGGGGCACATTTGGTGGCCCCCCGAACATCCCTGCGCCATGTGGCATGCACTGCATGGTGCCTGCCACACAGTGCAGGGATATTTTTAAAAAATGGTATTAAATGGTGTGCTGCAGCACACGCTGCTATACAAAATATACACATTTTGACCGCCATGAAAGGCGGTTGCATCGCAATGCGACCAGCGGGACCTCCGATTACTAGTCAGGCGGTCCTGCTTCTGCGTCGGTGTCCGCCCGACATCTTAATTAGGCCCGTAGTCGGGATCTCCGGATACCAATAATAATTCAGTGGGGTTTCCACTGTAATGATTAAGTGGGGATCCGCAGAAGTCAAAAGGTTCGGAACCACTGATATACACTGTTTAATTTGAACCTGTGGTTACCTGTGTAACACACCATCACACATTTTTGAGGACCTGCACTTGTTTTTCCAGATCAGACATTTCCCAAGAGCAAGAGAGGGGAATAACACACATGGGGAAAGGCTAAAGATAAAGATGCAAAACCCATCAAAGAGGGAGAAAGTAGGAACCTGTTTGAGTGGAATAAATGGGAAACAACCTTTACAACGCAACTTTTACAAACCACTACCATTACAACAAAACTTTTACAACACAACATCCATTACATCGCATGCCATTACAACGCAACCATTACAACGCATGACACTACAACGCATACCACTACAACGCATGTCATTACAACGCATACCATTACAACGCATACCATTACAACGCATAGTACCCTTACACTTTCCAACACTTACCCTACTGTTGCACCCCCTGGAGTTAGAATAGTAATTTTTATCCCTACACTATCCAACACTTACCCTACTGTTGCACCCCCCTGGAGTTAGAATAGTAATTTTTACCCCTACACTATCCAACACTTACCCTACTGTTGCACCCCCCTGGACTTAGAATAGTAATTTTTACCCCTACACTATCCAATACTTACCATACATGCAATTTAATGTTATGCGTTGAAATGGTATGCGTTGTAAAGGTAGTATGCGTTGTAATGGAATGCGTTGTAAAGGTAGTTTTTAAAAATTCGTTGTAATGGCATGCGTTGTAATGGAATGCGTTGTCATGGATGTTGCGTTGTAAAAATTGCGTTGTAAAGGTATGCGTTGTAAAAGTATGCGTTGTAACGTCATACATCCGAATAAATAGGCAGAGCGTGTCTGGCACCTGATTAAAGAAGCATGAGGTGTATTCAACACCATGTAGCCATGGCATACGGCATGCCAACATTTAATAGTACCAGTTGGAAGCTTCTGAGAACAGCTTTGGGCACCGGCAGTTAATCCTTTCAAATTAACAACTGAACATATACTGAAATCATGTATAAGCAATGGAACATTTTCAAGTTTGTGAGTGTGCACCACATTCGCACTGTCCAATCTCAATGATGCCCGGTTGTATTTACGTATTCATACGTTTACAGGGCAGCATATATTCATATGGTATGCAATTTACACTGATTGAGCACTGTCCTGCTCATGTTTACTGGACAGCTTCCTGCCTTCTAAATTGTGCCTACATCATTATTTTTGTGCAGTAAGCATAAATATCATCTGCAGATATGTTTGTGAACCAACGTCCACGTTTATAACATTGTTCTGACACACGTGTGTGCTATGGTCATCGATAGAAATAATTATAGGCACCTGATTGGCGCTGCATTTTTTTTTTTGCTTTGTAGTTTCCTAATAAAGTACAATACCATGATGTGGTTTTATTATGTAATGAGCACTACATAAAAGCACCACATAAAAAATAAACAAAAGGTAACAGCTTAAGAAATAGGAAATGAATAAATAATTCCCAAAAATGTTGCAAAATACATTTAATTAAAAAAAAGTAGATACATTTTCCAATAAGTTATACCGGCCTCTTGTGTTTGCTAGGGATGCCCTAAATTGCTCCAAGAGGGGCGTGTATTTGCCAGAATGTCAGGATGGCCACAGCAATTAAATGTGCATACAATGAATTTAAGTGAAACTCATACACCAGTGGTTATCCTTAAAATGTGGCTGTTGAACTTATGCCAGAGGTACCTTTGACGTAAACAAACCGCTAGACTGTTTTCTCCGAGTACAGTGATCTAAATGCGTCACACAGCGATTTGTGTGACTCGACCTTCCATGTGTGGGCCTTTGTGGCAGGCTACGCGTCTTTCCTCTGGTTCTTGCATCCACGTCATCAGTAGCCAGAGGTGTTTTTGCAGCGGTGTTTTGAAATGCCTCGCGTTCCTTCCGCGAAGGTACACTGGCTTAAATCCCCTTTTCATGCTCCTGCGCCTGGGCCGGTGACCTCAGCTCCCCGCTGCCTCGTACTCGCCCGGTGCTGAGCATCAAGAATGTGCCAGGCCTCGCCCGACACAGCCTGTTAAATGCGGCCTTTGATTTCGGATGGATCGCTTTGATGCCGTCGGGGCGTGAACACGTCTGAAGTCTCCATGCCCATTACTGGCACATTCCTCTGTCCTGGTACAGTACATCCTGCTCCGCGCTCTGAACCGTCTTTGAGAGCTCAAGAAAAGGCGATTGTGTCGGCCGAAAAAACAGACTGTTTACAAGGCAATGTTTTCCGCCCTGCAACGCAAGTCCGGCCACAGTGGGGTAGGGCGGCCGCCACGCGCCAGCAGTCAGGCCACCCTAACTCACAGTCTCTGGAGCGGCCGTCCTTTGTGTTTATTATCTCCTGAGATGGTGCAACGAGGAATTTAACAGTGACAGGAGTAGGTCACGTGACCTCCATAGAGTCTGCGACGAGAAACTTGCCATGGAGGGCAGGTTAAAAGGTTAGCTTGGAGTGTGCGATGAGGAACTCACCCGAGACAGGAGCAGGACAAACTGTATACTTTTACTACATAAAAATGTGTTGGAGTATGCTGTCAACGTGAGAACGGTTGCGATGTAAATAAAGAGTACAGCCGTAAAGTATGCTAAGAAATAAAAACAACATTTTGGCTCATCCTTGTCCTGCACACTATCAGGCACATGCATCAAGCGATTAAGAAATCGCAAAACGTGCGAATCGCTAAAAAAATGCAGTGTTTCAATGCATCAACCTTATTTTGTGCGAGAATCTGTATTTTTTCGCAAAAATAAGGAATCGCAAAATAATTCTGAGAAAACAGTTGCGATTCCTTATTTGCGATTCTCAAATACAGAATCGCAAATAAAGAATCGCAATTGAAATGCATAAAAAATCGCAACTAGCGATTTCCATAGAAATCGCAAAATTGCTATCGCAAATTTAGAAGGGACACAACCAGGTGGTAATCATGAGTGCAAATCTGAAACAGCTGCAAATCAACAGAAAATGATTTAAACACACCCACAATGAGCTCCCAGAAGTCAAAATGGCAGGGCTGTACCTGATGGCGAGGAGGATGAGGCTGCAAGCTGCTCGACAGAGAGGGAGGTGAATCAAGTAGCGCAGCTTCAGAGTCCGCATAACTTTGCTAGGACAGCGGGAGGACGAGATATACAATATGTATAGGCTCAATGCACAAATGATACATGATCTTATCAATGAATTGGACCCCATCCTGCGACGACAGACTCATAGGACCAATGCAATCCCAACGCATGTACAGATATTATGTTGCCTACATCTACTGGCGTCAGGCAGTTTTCAGGGTGTATTTGCAGTAGCAGGAGGTGTGTCGCAAAGCGCATTGTCACAAATATTCAAAGCGTTCCTTGATGCCATGATGGTCCGAATACACTCACATATAAGTTTCCCTACCATAGCCCATGACATAGCTAAGACCAAGCAGGAGTTATACCAAATTGCAGGCTTCCCCCAAGTCCTGGGTTGTATTGATTGCACCCATGTGGCAATATGTCCCCCTGCAGCACAGGAATATTTGTATAGGAACAGGAAATGTTATCATTCCCTCAATATTCAGGTTGTGTGTAATGCCAAAAACATCATAACGGATATTGTTGTGCAATTTCCCGGCAGTGCACATGATTCATATATCTTCAGGCAAAGTGGCATTCACACCCGTCTTGAAAGGGGAGAATTTGGAGAGGGACATTTGCTAGGTAAATATGTAAAATACAGTAATCCATTAATTGTACAAATGTCAATGTCAAACAACCACTGACAGCCTTTGCTCCCTCACATGTAGGTGACAGCGCATACGCCTTGCGGAATTACCTGATTACACCTTATCTCAATCCTACGACTGCCGCCCAAAGGAGATACAATGCAGCACATATCTCAACAAGGAACGTCATAGAGCGAACATTTGGGCTGCTGAAGAGTCGATTTAGACGCCTTCATAAGACCGGTGGAGCAATGAAATACAACCCTGAACAATGCTGCAAGATAGTGGCAGCATGTGCCATGCTGCACAACATTGCGACAAAGGGAGGTTTGGAAATGGAGCTGTCTGACAGTGACTCGGAGGATGGGAACCAGCAAGTGCAACACCACCCTGCCCTACAAGGATCAGGCGCAGCAGAAGGGCGCAGACGCAGATTGGAGATTACACAGAATTACTTCTAAGGTGAGCAATGATGGCAAAAAACACAGTACATGAAGTGAAAAGTAAGCTTTATGTAAACAAATTGTGACCAGAGAGTTGAAGCACACTCCAAAAGTGAGTAGTGGCACAGAAGTCTTGCAAATAAACATGCAAAAAATGAAATAAACAATCACTTGAAAGTCAGTAATGAGGTCACATTGTAACAATGGTTACATCACCATCTCAGGTAGACATTGTACATGGGAGCCTAGCGCTTTCTCCCACGAACACCCTGACGCCTGTCAGCGGCAGCATCTGCTTGCCTTACGTTGGGAGTGGAGGGGGTGGCGCTGCGTGTATTGCGTCTCACTGCACTGGCAACTGGCATTGTTGTACTCCCCATGCTTGAGGCACACTCACTACTATCTTCCTGTGCAGACATGTTGCCTCCACTAGTGGATGCATTCATCATCTCAATTGCATTTGTTACTTTGTCTAGTGCTTTGGCAACATCTCCGCTCCAATGACACATTTGGATCTGCATGGTCACTGATCTTAGTGCCAGCAGTGCTGTAGCAGTGGCCAGCCTATTGTTTGACTTTACTTGCAGTTTGAGCAGCTGCATGAGTTGACGATGCTGTCTATTGTGCGATGCATGCCCCTCCTGCATGACCTTTGTCAGTTCTTGCACATTACTGGACAGTACTGCTATGTTTCCTGCCTTCTTTGCTATTTCCTCCCTGACAAATCGAGTGTTCTTGCTCTGCAGGCGATGTGAACGGAGCATCTGTCCCTCCAGGCCACCCCAGACCTGATTTGTCTGCTCCACCTGCTGTGGTCTGCGTGGTCTGCGTCTTCTCTGTTGCACACTGCGATTGCCTCTACGGATCGTGTTGGTCTAGTTGTGGCGCTACTACTTTGCCGAAGGCTGACCTCAGGTGCTGCATTGGCCTCATCATCTGACGCCATGGGAACCAGTGTTGCGACAGGTGACCTACAGGAATTTGGTACACGTGGCTGTGTAGTTAGCAGAGCTGGTGTGTCCTCATGTTCTGACGCGCTGCTGTGCTGCATTTCCAGGTCCTCACTATCCCCGGCCTCACCACGTTCTGCATCTGTGAGGTTAAACAGTGCAAACAGCATTAAAGTATGCTTCTGAGGTCATGTCACAGTTGACAAATATTAAATTTTCCATTTCATTGGAACATCTGCTACACTATTTGAAATCGTTCTTTACATATGTGTGTGTTTGTCATTGTACCTGCTTGCCCTGCCTACAGCTCCCATGATGCACTTCCTTTAGTAATGAAATTGTACTAAATGCTTAACAGTGTGCTGAGCTCACATTCTGACTTCAGTAATTGGGACAATGGCAACATGCATTCCTCTTACCTTCAGACGTGTGTGCTGCTCCTGAGGTGTCCAGCTGCGTCACACCAACAACCGCTTCAGGCTGGATTGTTGACTCCACCAAGTCCTCCATGGGAGTGTTTACAGTGTCTGTTGGTGTACCCCCTCCTGTTTTATGTGCCTCCTTCAACCGGTCTGCAATGCGCACCTTGGCCCCACTGCGCAGATCGTACCATCTCTTTTTTAGTTCTTAATTGGTGCGGTGAGTCACCCCAATTGCATTGACTCTGTTCTGGATCCGGATCCATATCTTCCTTTTTTCCTGCTCTGGTACTTTCAGAGAAGCTTTTCCAAACAGCTTATCGGGGCTGTACACTACTCCCTCAATCAGTGTTTCAATTTCTTGCTCAGAAAATTTCACTTTTCTTTTCCTGTCACTTTGGATGTCCTCTGCTGTTTGTGCAGGTTCCATTTTCTGTTGTTTGCAGGTGTTCTCAATTTCTCTCTCAACTCCTCTTTTGCTCCCAGAGCCAGCTCCCTCCTCTCCCTGAGCCTCAGCACTGAAAATGAGGCTTGGAATGCAGACTTCCTGCTTGTGATGTCATCAACATGCATCAATGTGCGACTCCGGAAATTGCGAAATCGCAATTTGCGAAATCGCAATTTGCGAGTTCGCAAACACAAGAAATCACAATATTTTCTGCTATTTTTACCGAATCCTTATTTATTCGCATGATTCATGATGCATCGCGTTTTGCGATTCCTTATTTGCGATTCCTTAAAAATCGCAGATAAGGAATCGAAAACTAATTTCTTGATGCATGTGCCTGTATATGCCTTGTGAAAAGTCAGACTATATAGTGTTAGATGCAAAAGGTTATCATCTAAATGCACATGAATATATTTTATACAAATTCAGTACAACCTAATCATTTGTGCACAAGGGTCAATAAAGTGTGTGTGAATAGCTGAACACTATATACATGCATGAGAATACGTTGTACTTTTTGTGGTGTGTAAATCCATACCTTTGTGAACCTGCCCCAGTATTTTCTTAGCTCTCTTTGATCCTCTCCAATCTCTCATTCACATTATTCATTAGTTTTACTGGTATTTTTGTCTACCTAACTTATTTTGAAGAATTAATTTCCTCCTTTGATTTATTATATCACTTTGATGCTAATAGAGGCTGCTATGTAATTTATCCCAAATCCTCTAAGAGTTAACTCGACTTACTCACTACTCTCATACAGTGCAATAGGTGTTCACTCAAATATCAACTCTCCTAAATATCATGTGACCATAAGATCGTGGTGAAAATAGTGTGTCTAAAAAAACATTGTGAAACAAAATATCGAAGGAGGTACATTGTATTGTATTGTAATTGCATTTATATAGCGCTTACTACCCCTGATGAGGCGTCAAAGCGCTTTATCGGCAAGTAGCACGCTACTCCGAAACCCATAAAGGATTTGTGGTGAAATATGAAAGTAATTTGAGTGGTGGATATGTTAGTCAGTTATTCGGATTCAGAAGGATAGTGTAGGGATAAAAGAGGGAAACGGTTTGCATTCATATAACGCTTGCTACCCCTGATGGGGTGTTGAAGCGCTTTTTCGGCGAGTAGGACACTACTCCGAAACCCATAAAGGATTAGTGATGAATTAGTATAGTGAAGTCTTAAAGTAATTTGAGTAGTGGATATGTTAGTCAGTTATTTGGATTGAGAAGGATAGTGGCAATATAGACAAGGGACAAAGGTTTGCCTTTATTTCTTTACAAGACAAGTAAATAAGGCATCCTCTCCCTTCATTGTTTAACTATTTTACTATAATATCAAATTTTAAAACATTGTTTACTTTAATATTAATGTATTGTAGTGTTTAATGTTTTTATTTTATTACATGTTATTGTAAAATTGTTATATTTTTTAAACAATTATTTTTATTTTTAATCAGGTTGTTGAGTTTATTGGGGCATTGAATAGTTAGTGTTTTTAATTATATATTAATTTATGTGAATTCATGTGTTAAGTATTATCTTTTTATTGTTATGTATTTGTTTAAAAGTTTAGTAAAATATTTAAGTATTACTTTTTTATTTTGGTTTGATGGGTTTATTTGGAGGGTTGGTGGGTAGATATTTTATTAACTATTGTAATTAATTGATCAATTTGATTATTTAATATAGCCTTATAGCCCACTGTAGCAGGCTATACCGGCTATTAAAGGCCCGCTCTAGCGCTAACGAGGGCCTTTATTAAGGTCGCGAGACTTTAATAGCCAGTATAACCCACCTATGAAGGGCTATAATACTATTAGAACATTCTGCCACTAGAGGACAGAATGTTCTAACAAATAAAGCAAAGGCCTCTCGGTGCCCGAGAGGATTTAAATCCCCTCGGGCTCCAAGAGTCCTTTGTAAAACAACATTGGAATGTTGCTTTGCAGGCTTTTACCGGCCCGTTAGAAGCTCGGAGCACTCCATTGTATTCAATGGAGTGCTCCACATTCCAATGTTCTAGTATATTTTAAATGTTAATTACTTTTTAAAATCTTTATTAAATTTTGTTTTTGTGAATTAATTTATAAGGTTCGCTTGTAGGGTTTATTGGGGTCTAACAGTTAGCAATAACTCTCATCTCAAAATATGAAAATGTTGTTGCTAAGCAACCTATATCAATGGAAGATTGAACTTCTAGTTTGGTTGACTTCAGACTGAGATAAACAATGGCAGAGAGTGGATCAGTAAGCTCGAAGCTCCATCAGAGTTCCTTTCTATTAAAAGGACAGATCTAGAGATGATTATCAAAGAGCCACTTAATACAGCCCTGAGTGAACCTCAGGTGAAGAGTCAACCTTTAAATGCTGACAGTGAGAATAATCCGAAAGTTGTCCCAAAGGAAAGTATGTGCAAGGAACACAACTACAAAATCTCTTAAAGCCCATTAGAGAAGTTTGGGGTTTCAGAATAAACCTCAGAAAGATGAGTTCTATGTCCAATACATTACTCCTACGGCTGAGGACCTCCCTTTACATGGGGTGAAAAGCATACTATATTGAAGAAGTGGAAGGATATCAATCTAGTTTTCCTAGATTTTTAACAAAAAGATAGCCACTAGAACATTTTGAGGAGGAGGTTCCACACAATCCTGAGTTGTGGTTGTGGCCATGCCAGACAATATGGAACTCATCATTAGCCTCTGAATAATTAGTTCTAATGGATGCAGTAGACAAGAAAGTGAAGTCCTCTTTTAAAAGGTCTTATGCGGCAGCAAATTTTTCAAAAGCTCTCAGCCTATCCCAAATTGTGTTAATGTCGGCCAATTTGCAAGTGCAGTTTTTTAAAACCTGTTTTATGCTCTATTACATGCCTGAGAGAGTTGCTAGGTGAACCTAGGGGCATGGTACTAAGGGGCTCATTATGATGGCGGGCTAACATCAGTCCGTTCGCCACCATAACGGTGATGGGACTGACCGCCATAGGTGTGGCTGTCGCACCGGCCCAATTAGGATGCGCCTGCTGTACTCGCAGGCGCATCCTGGCCTGTTACCATTGCGGACGGTGCTGCTGGCTGCAGCACCGTCCGCAATGGTAAAAGGCCATGCACAGCATTTCCCTGCACCACGTGGCAGGCACCACGCAGTGTCTGCCACTTGGTGCAGGGAACTGCAGGGGGTACCATGGGTACCCCCCAAGTCCACCCCCCCTGGGGGCCCGCAACGGGCCCTGAAAGCCAATCCCCGCCAGCCTTTCCATGGCGGCCTCTCTTCCATGGAAAGGCCTTAAAAACACCCACATCATAATATGGCTGGCGGTGCCTACTAGGCACCGCCACCATATTAGTGGCCCAGCTCTGCCCGGCCGGCAATCATAACGATTGCCGACAGGCGGAAAAGCGTTGGACGGACTTTGCATCCGCCGCGATACCCACCGCCATCATAATATGGTGTGGGTATTTCACGTGAGGATGGCGTAACGATCGCCACCTCTGGCCTGGCGGTTGCGATCGTTACGCCATCCTAATGAGCCCCTGAGTGCTCACGTTGCTCCATGTTTGGTGCCGACATTATTCATATGTTTGCAACATGTCCATCTTTGAATTAGCTTAAGAATGAAAGAAAAAACTTTTTTCTTAGTAAATTAGATATTAAAGTCATACTGAGCCTAAAAGAAATTGTACTAGGGGTTATTAGCGAGAGGTCATCTCCTGAGATAGATTATTTTTTGGTTGCTTGCTGCTATGACAATTTTAAGACTGATAGTTGCCACAGCATGGCTAGATCCACAACTTCCACAATTTCAACATTGGCTGTCCCGTTTACTAGCTATCTCAAGTTTGGAGAATGCAATCTATGCCAGCAAGAGAGTTAAAACAAAGAAAAAAGGTCAGCTAATATGGGCACCCTTATCTAGATTAGAAAACTAAGGGCGTCTGAGCATTTAGGAGGGATCGCCCAGGCGTCTTTTAGATCTGCACCTTGCACTTTAAATTACAGCCCGATGGTGATTTTTGAATGTTTAAAAGCGGGAAGCCTGGTTAATATTTATTACTGCTAGCCCTGTCATTATATTTATTCTGCACGTCGTACTTTAAACAATGCGTAAAAGCTGGAAGCTTGGTTAATATGGATTACTGTTAGCCCTGTCATCATATTTATTCCACACGTCACACTTTAAATAATGGTCTGTTGTTTACATCTGTGTTCCATTACTGCTGGTTTTACTCCATCTGCCTATCAAATGATATTTTTAAAGATGATTTTGTACGGCTTGATGATCTGTTTTTCCCTGACCGGGGGTGGGGCGGGCGGGTTGGGTGTTTGGGTACTATAGACAAGGTTAAAAAGCGCACAATAAAGATTATTTAAAAAATGAAGTGAAGTACTTTTCCTACTGTTGCTTAGACTGGAGTGGGAATAGTCAGTTTAACCCATCCAAAGTCCAACGCTTTCCCTATTGTTGCAAAGACTAGAGTGGGAATAGTATATTTAACCCTTCCAGAGTCCAATACTTTCCCTACTGTTGAGTTGTTTGGAGTGAGAATAGTAAATCTAATCCCTCCAGTCAGTGCAGGAGGAGGGAAAGTATTGGACCTTGGATTGACAATAGGGAATCTAACCCCTCCAGTATCTAATGATTTCCCTACTGTTGCTCAGATTGGAGTGAGAATAGTAAATTTTAACACTTCGAAGGCCAGCGCTTTCCCTGCTGTTGAACTTTGGAAGAGTTAGATTTATCATTCCCACTCCAGTCTCTGCAACACCTTCCCTACTGTTGTGCTCTTTGGAGTAGGAATAATAAATATGACTGCTCCGTAGTCCCACACTTTCACTACTGTTGCGTAAACTGGAGTGGGAATACTACATGCAATATTCCTAGACTCCAATACTTTTCCTACTATTAGTTAAATATATGTTTATTATTATTTGTTTATTTCTTAATTTTATATTTGTTTATATTCTAATTTTTTACATAATTTTTGCAAATTTCGCTTGTTTTATTTTTATATATTTTTCTTTATTTGCTAATTGATTTAATGTTTTATCATTGAATTGTTGATATTTTTGTGTTTCATTTAAATAGATTGATAGGTATGTGTATATATATATATATATATATGCTTTTTATAGTAGTACATTTTATAAATTAACTAACACAAATTATTGTAATGTAAACTATGTATTTTTTAAATAATGTGTACATGTGTGTGTTTATGTGTGTGCATATATAGTGTACATAAGTATACATTTATATGTAGTATTTATTATAATGTAAAATAGATAAAGTCCACTAATATTTAAGTTATATATCAAAAATGTTATGCTATACCACTTCAAAGTATATATATTAAAATATGTATGTTTGTATGTTTTTAACATTAGTTTGAATTGATACTATATTCCCGATATTTTTGTACTCACCATTATAAGTATAGGGACACAATATTTTGGTCTCTGATATTTTTGACACAATATTTGTGTCAAATAATATTGTTTACCTCAGTATCAAAAGTCGGATCAGTGACACAATATGTCAAGGTCAGCTCTAACGGCGGGTGACACATCTATGGCAACAAGAATATTGCTGTGGATGAAGTTGAGCACAATCCAGAGAACCTGAATTCATTATCTGCTCCTCCTTAGTTCTACATTGTTTGGTCCACACCAAAACGGGTTCCTCCAGAAATTGACATGGTAAAGGAAGATTCTTCACCCCCTCAGAGTTCTATTAGATGAAAAATCATTCATACAAAGACATCTATTCCAGGTAGTTCAGGAGTCTCTTTCGAGACTGGTCATGAGGCCTGGGGGCTATGCTGTCTGACATATCTCTCTTGCAACCAAGTCAACTACAGTAGAAATCAACAAAGGTTTAACTAAAGAAATCCACTAGTGGGAGGAAGGTTAAAGAACTTGAATTGAAATGGAAATATATAGGACAAGACTAATGGGTTCTTCCCATTGTCTGAGATGATTATTTTATAGAATTCAAAGTTTCTCCTCCAGAGCCACTGTGCAGAAATGCACGTCTTCCCAAAATGGAGGTCCAGAACAAAACTATCGGTCAGGGAGTATACGGTCTCATTCAGAAAGCTGTGATGATTTCAGTGCCACACTCTCAGAGTGGAATAAACTCCATGCAACCTCTGTTTCTAGCTTCAAAACCAGACGAAATGTTTTGACCAGTTCTGGAGTTGAAGACTTTGAACAACTATTTCCTTCTACTCCATTCAAATGGTCATTCTACCATCTTTAATTTTGTTGGTTTCAAAAGGAGATTTTTTATTGTGACACTGGATATATAAGACGGCCACCTCCATGTTCAGATCCATCAGAGAAACCAGAATAACCTGTACAAAGTGCTGCCGTTCGATCTTTCATCATCACCACGCGTCTTCAAGAATGTTTTGGCAGCATTGTAGTTAGCAGTGCATATATTCCCATACCTTTTATGATTGGCTAACTTCTTCTTTTTTGAAGACTGAAGTCAGAGTAAATAAAGTAAGCAACTGTTCAGTAGTGGTAGGTTTCATCTTCAACCTACAGACATCCATACTTCAACCAGCACAACAAAGACTATTCTTTAGAGTCCTTTTCGACTCAAGGAAGGGGTTATCTACTTGCAGTGTTCATTGCGTATGAACTTCCAGACTTACTTGTAAAAGTGACAATTGTCAAACCCATTGACTGTTGCCAGGTTATGGCTGAGAATGCAAGCATTGATGGTGAGGACAGCAGTGGTGTTGTGGTCTCAACATCATTTGAATTTCTGGTCCTAGGTGACAAAGAATTTCTAGGAAATAGGTACCGGTGTTAGCCAAGGTTGCACAGGAGCTTCAGTAATAAATAGTTCCAGAGAACTTTCAAAAATGAATTCCCCTCCAATACCCAGCTCCCCTGTTTTTAGCAATGGGTGCAAGTCATCGGGGTGGAGGAGCAATTCTGGAAGGAATGAAGTTGAAGAGCAGTTGGTCCTAGTCTGATACGATCATTCCTCCAACTGGAAAGCATTGACAGCAATCCTGCCTGCCATGCATGGGGTTTGCATAACAGGAAGAGTAGTAAAAAAAACTCAATTAGGTGATGAGAACCCAGATCAATCACCAAGAGACCACACAAAGATTAGGGATCTAACCAAAATAGACCACTCTCTATGCACATGGTGCGAGACACCTTAAATATCCCTGAAAGTGATGTATAACCCAGGAAAACTGAATTTTCATGAAGACAGATGAACCAATACTGATGATAGAATAGTGCAACTGATAGTAAGTCAGACAGTCATCCAACAAATCAAACGTCTAATCAGAAAACCTTGGTTAAACCTGTTTGCCTTCCAAACCAACACTCTTCTGCCCCTCTTGTGTGCGGAGAGATGGTGTCTACAAGCCTGTGGTTTTAATGCACTATCGATTTTTGGCCTGAGGAGAGTCCTAATCCATTTCCTCTAATTTCTCCCCTGCAGATGGTGCCGCAAAAGATTCAGGCGGAGAGGATTGCACTGAAATTAATAGCCCTGTTCTGGCCCTGTCTGCTATGATTTTGTTTGCTGAATCAGCTAGCAATGGAACATAATTTGCATTTTCCATTGAATCTTTCATCTCTGAAGTACCCAGAGTTGTCCCAGAAACAAATGCTGGTTCTGTGCAATATGGCGTGGAAGCTGAGATGCTTGTACTGCAACAAATGGGGTGCTCAAAGGAGGTAGCCATAGGTGTCCAGGCTTCCAGAGAACCATCCTCATGGCTTCTTGTGCAAAGCTTTCAAACAATTTTGAGAGATAATGCAAAGACAAGGGGCCAATAACAAATAACTATGATCCTTTTAAATTTTAGAATTCGTTTTTAGCTCAAAAGGCTGTCACTAGAGGTTTGTGGGAGCCTGGATCAAATATTAGTAAAATAATTTAATTTGCTTTCATATTACTCAAGAGTCGCAGAAAGCCAGTGATACCAAATCCTATTCCTGCATGGGATCTTTCAGGAGTGTTAGGAAGGTTCCAATATAAAAACAGTGGGCCCTTTGAATGAAGGGATATTGTGTGGCTTTCAGCTAAAGTAGTATTTTTACTTGAAGTTACCTCATGTACCCCAAACTCCCCTAACCTTCTAGAAGATAACCGAAACACCTAACTCTACCTCCGCTTTTTTCGAGATAAGGGATGATTTGCATCCAGGTTCAAAGTTCAAGGCCAAGGTTTAGGCACAATATCATTTATCACAAGAGTTTGTGTTGCCTCTTTATGAAGCATAGTTTGACAGTCTAGTTCCTTTATCTCTGGGTGTAAACCGGATTTTTGTGGTATACCTTGAAATATCTCAACAATCTCATACTTCAAATTCACTCTTTTCATCATATCTTTTTGCTACTACTTTAAATTGATGGATGCGTCAATATAAATCTCTACCTTGTGCCTCAGTAGGTCAGGAAATACCAGGAAACTTGCAAGGTTGTCCGACTAGTGTCTACAGACGCCTGTGGTGTTTCATTGAAGGAAATTTCCAGAGTACCCACATTCATTTGTTTCGCCTTATAGGTTGGACTTAAGCACAGGTGACTACCCTGCATCATAGTCCTCCTCATCGCTGTTCTCGGCCCTCCCTTCCCGGCATTCCTTTGGCATGCCCAGTAAAATAATATTTTGCTTGTCACTTACAGGTCGGGCATGGGAGGATGGATTTTACAGGTATGTCACTAGAGGTTAAAAACTGAAGAAAGACTGGTCGGAAAGGGCTACCGCCTCAGTCTTTCTCGTCCCCGACCCTATGACTCAGGTAAATGAAGATTACCAGTAATTAATAGGTTGATTACGTGCCACCTGAGATCCTGTACATTTTGGGTAAGAACTTTACCGGACCCACCCTCTACAGCTAAAAAAAATCCCCTACAGCTAAAGTGAAACTTTCGCCAGTTGTGGTTTGAGAGCACCGCCCATCTTGCGTAACATAGTTCTCCCCTTCGCAGGAGCAGTGTTTTCGCTTTAAGCACCACCCAAGTCAAGTCTTTATTTATAATCTTTTACCTCTGTAACAGTTCCATCTGAAAATGCCCTTGTGTACGGTACATACAGCAAGATGCTCTCTCTATACAGGACTTCCTTTGAAGGTCGGTAAAAAGCATCAAACATTGTCAAGAATGCGAATGTATCTGTCTGTATACAGTTCACTCGCAGGCTTCACGATGAAAGCATATTTTAATATCACCACATGAGGGCGAACGCGTCTCGTGGACTTTTTGGTAACTACCCTGAAAGATTTTTGCAGACGTTTGACTGTTCTCTGTCATAAAATAACAAATAAAACGATGGACATTAATGTGTCATGTGTGGCTAGTGTCGTACCAATGAAAACAATCATTGGCAAAGCCAATAGGTCTCGCCTTTGGGACATTATCAGTGTTTAGCTCGACCTACTGATTTTGCTAATTTGTGTAAGCTATGTTGTAGAGTAATGTGGCTGCTGTGCAGCATGTTTATAAGTTATAATAAAAAAGTATTATACGCATTTGTTACTTTATATATCAATTAGAAGACATTGTGTGCAACTGAACGACCTTATTAAAAAATTATTTATCATAAATAATGTTTTGCATATTTTTTGCCCTTGCAATAGTGGCAGCTTCTTTCTGTGTGTTGTAATGCTTGTTTGTTATAGGTTTTTTGTTATGAGGTGGGGGACATAAGTAATGGGAGGATGGAGTTGGTGAAATAGGTACTGTCTGTATATTTCATGAGGTATGAACTTAATAATGTTTTAAATTATTTATGTATGTATATGCTTTTATGCGAATTCTCGAATAAAACCTCTTGAACTGAACTGAAATAGGTATTAAACTATAATGCGAGCCGTGGACAGACAGTAGGGGAGAATAAATAGATGCCATATTCCAAGGTTAGAAAGAGGTGGTGGTTAGTAATGCTGTGGTGCTGCTGAGTGGTATTTATGTGGTGTTAAGTGATGGTGAGGTGGTGCTCAGTGATGCTGAGTTTTGTTAAAGTGGGGGTGCTGCGCTGGTGCTTAGGTGGTGCGGCATAAGTACAGCAGCCCTGCACATAAGTGACCATTGCTCTCAGTAGTAAAGTTAGTATTTACACCTTTATCACCCACTGCAATGCTCTGTGAGAAATTCACACTCCCTGCATGCTGCATAAATTACAGAAACATCTGGAAAGAGCAAATACACTTAGGGGGCGTACTATGTGAGTTGTAAACAAGCATTGCATTACAGATATTGATTATATAAAGGGGTTTTACCATTGCTGTTGAGAAATCCAACTGCATTTTTGTCTGACTATAGGTTTCAATATTGCACTCGAATTCCTTTAATTAAGGGCACTACTACTCAGATTTCACTCTCCCAACATGAAAAGTCAAATGTGCCTGGCCAGAACTAAATTTGTCACCTGAGGTGCATTGAATATTTCACATGGTGCTTTCAACTCGGTGTGACATCCAAGCAATCACCTCCGCTACTGACAACTGGAATAGCTGTAAATCAAGCGACGGTATGTTCAAGCATAAATACAGCTTATTAACTAATAACCAATGTTGGGACAGTTTGGGCCTGAAACTGTTCTGAGGGGACTCAGGCACCTTCTAGCCCCCCTTAGTGAACTTAAATGAGCGCTCCTAAATGAATGATCAGCTCATCAGAAGCAGAGTTAATGCTTTGACATTAAAAGTGCTGCAGATAGGCACTTTATTCTGACAGAACACATTTGTCTTCTGCAAAAGAACCGTATCTGTGCTGTTGTATATATCCATGCCTGTCCTGCTGTTCCTATAAGTACAGGTACTCTCCTTTGCACAGAGAGGTTTCAGTTCCTAAGAGGAGAAAATGTATAAGTGCCGGGACTTAGTAGCTGTGAGTACTAGCACCTTTAAGACACTGTTCTCGTCAGGTAAGGTAAACAAAGATAGAAAAGCCATGTTAAAAATGATTGAAGACAATTTTAAATGATTTTCTATTTCAATAAAGTTCCTGCCCTTCACAGAACCGTTAACCAATGAATCCCGTTCCAACCCTGCCACTTACAAATGATCTCGAATAGTACTGGCATTGGGAGGGTTGGACAGAGGTCGCATAGCAGCAAGGAGGAGTTGAACAAATAAAGGTATTTTTTCTGACGATTAGAGGCCGAGTTTCTCCCGGGTCCTGTAGAGGTGGGGGCTGGAGCAGGCCCACGCTGCGGCAGGATAGAATGGGGCCGAGAGTTCAAGTTCAAGTTCAGAGATTTATATAGCGCACTACTCACCCAGAGGGTCTCAAGGCGCTTGGGGGAGGGGGGGGTGCATTTACTTATCGAATATCCAGGTTTTTAGTTGTTTTCTGAAGGAGAGGTGGTTCTGAGTAAGGCGGAGGTGGGTGGGGAGAGAATTCCATGTCTTGGCCGCTAGGTAGGAGAAGGATCTGCCCCCCATGGTGGATTTACGAATGCGTGGGATGGCGGCGAGGGCTTGATTGGATGATCGTAGTTGGCGGGTGGGGGTGTAGAAGGTTAGTCGTGTGTTGAGGCATTCGGGTCCAAGGTCGTAGAGGGCTTTGTGTGCGTGGGTGAGGAGACGAAACGTTATTCTCTTGTCGACGGGGAGCCAGTGGAGGTCTTTCAGGTGACCGGAAATGTGAGCCTGACGAGGAATGTCCAGTATGAGTCTGGCTGAGGCATTTTGGATGCGTTGGAGTTTTTTCAGTAGTTTGGCTGTGGTTCCGGCGTAAAGGGTGTTTCCGTAATCTAGACGGCTGGTGACCAAGGCGTGGGTGACCGTCTTTCTAGTTTCGGTGGGGATCCAACGGAAGACTTTTTTGAGCATGCGTAGGATGTTGAAGCAGGATGATGAGACGGCGTTGACTTGTCTGGACATCGAGAGAGAGGAGTCTAGGATGAAGCCCAGGTTGCGTGCGTGATCTGTAGGTGTGGGTGCGATTCCCAGGGCAGGTGGCCACCAAGAGTTGTCCCAGGCAGAGGGGGAAGAACCTAAGATGAGGACTTCCGTTTTGTCCGAGTTAAGTTTTAAGCAGCTGTTCTTCATCCACTCGGCTACATCTTTCATTCCTTCGTGTAGGTTGGTTTTGGCGGTGTTTGGGTCTTTGGTGAGGGAGAGGATTAGCTGGGTGTCGTCTGCGTAGGAGATGATGTTGAGGTTGTGTTGGCGTGCGATGGATGCGAGGGGGCTCATGTATACGTTGAAGAGGGTGGGGCTGAGTGATGATCCTTGTGGTACGCCGCAGATGACTTTGGTGGCCTCTGATCTGAATGGGGGAAGGCGGACTCTCTGCGTTCTTCCGGCGAGGAACGAGATGATCCATTCCAGTGCTTTTCCTTGTATACCGACATTGTTGAGACGTTGTATGAGGGTGCTGTGACAGACTGTGTCGAAGGTTGTGGAGAGGTCAAGTAGGATGAGGGCAACCGTTTCTCCGTTGTCCAGTAGTGTTCTAATGTCGTCTGTTGCTGCAATGAGGGCTGTTTCGGTGCTATGTTTGGCTCGGAAGCCGGACTGTGAGGGGTCGAGGGATTTGTTGGATTCAAGGAAGGCGGCGAGCTGACTGTTGACGGCTTTCTCTATGACTTTGGCGGGGAATGGGAGGAGCGAGATGGGGTGGTAGTTCTTAAGTTCAGTGGGGTCTGCTGTGTGTTTCTTTAGAAGGGCGCTGAGTTTGGCGTGTTTCCAGCTTTCCAGGAACGTAGCGGAGTTGAAGGAGCAGTTGATGACATCGCGGAGATGGCGTCCGATAATAGAGTCTGCTTTGTTGAAATGTTGTGGGGGCAAGGGCCGGTTGGCGATCCTGAGTGGATGGAGTTCATCAGACGGATGGTGTCTTCGGTGGTGATTGTGTTCCAGGCGTAGAGGTTGTTAGAGTGCGGTTTTGGTTCGGGGGTGGGTGAAGTGGGCTGGTCTTCGGATTGGTTTTTGAAGCTGTTATGTATGTCGGCGATTTTGTTGTAGAAAAATGAGGATAGAGAGTCGCAGAGGTCTTGGGAAGGGGTGATGTCGTTGGAGCCGGCGTTGGGGTTGGTAAATTCTTTGACGATGTTGAATAGTTCCTTGCTGTTTTGGGCGTTGTTGTCAAGTCGATCCTTGAATGCTGATTTCTTGGTGGAACGGATGAGTTGGTGGTGTTTGCGGGTGGCGATCTTGAAGGAGGTCAGGTTGTCGATGGTTGGGTTTTTTCTCCAGGCTTTCTCGAGGGTAGGACAGAGCTTCTTGGATTTCTTAAGGTCGTCGTTGAACCAGGGGGCTTTTTTGTTGCCTTGCTTGATGTGATGGTTTTTCAGGGGTGCTAGTTCATCAGCGCTGTGGGTGATCCATTGTGTGAGGTTGGTGGCTGCTTGGTTAGGGTCCGATGATTTGGCAGGGGGGTTTTGGTGAAGCGATGTGAGAAGTTGGTCGGTGGTAATTTTGTTCCAGTTTCTTCGGGGGATAGGTTGTGGGGGGTTGTGGGTCGAGGTCTTTTTGTAGTTGAAGTGAACGCAGCTGAGGTCCGTCCAATGGAGAGAAGTGGTGTGATCGAAGGAGATGTGCTTGCTGGAGGTGAAGATTGGGTCGAGCGTGTGTCCGGCAAGATGGGTGGGGGTGTCAACAAGTTGTTTGAGTCCGAGATTGGCGAGGTTGTCCAGAAGGGTGGTGGTGTTGCTGCCGTTATTCTTTTCCAGGTGGAAGTTCAGGTCTCCCAGTAGGATGTAGTTTTCGGAGGGGAGGGCATGTGGGCTGATAAAGTCAGTGATATCTTCGCTAAATTGTGTGCGTGGTCCTGGTGGTCTGTAGATGAGGGTGCCTCTGAGTGTGGTCTTGGGGTCGGTGTGGATCTGGAAGTGAAGGTGTTCGGCAGATGCGTTGTGATCGTCGGAACTGGTCGTGATGCGGATGGTGTTCTTATGGACGATGGCGATGCCTCCTCCTGTTTGGTTGGTGCGGTCCTTCCGGATGATCTTGTATCCGTCCGGGATGGGTATGGCGATGTCTGGAGCTGAAGAGGCGTTTATCCATGTTTCTGTGAGGAAGGCGATGTCCGGAGATGTGGTGTTGAGGAGATTCCAGAGTTCAATGGAGTGTTTGTGGATCGAGCGGGTGTTGAGGAGGATGCACTTCAGGTAGTTGTTGTCGGGGCACTGTTTGGAGTTAGTGGGTTTGGTGTGGGTTCTGATACAGTCGAATTTGCAGGAGTGGCAGGTGAAGGGTCTATGGGTGTGTTCCGGGGCAGCCTGGTAGCATTGTGGTGAGTGGCCGGGGTTCAGAGTTGAGAGGGTTGCTGTGTCGTATGTAATACGAGTGGGGTGAGTCTTGCGGGGTTCAGGGGGTCTGGCGCTGGGCACGGTCCAGGCGCGGACGGGCGTAGACGGGCTTACCTTTGGCGCACCTTCGGCGCGCATGGGGCGCTTCCGCTGCGCGTGAACGCTGCGCGCAAAAGTATCTGACATAAGTGGATAGTGGGGGGGGCGAGGGAGGGTCAGCTGGGAGGCGGGAGCGGGGTGGAGATCAGGGCAGGGAGGCACCAACAACAACAACAAAATGGCAGCAAGCCAATAACTAAACAGGACTGGGGCACAATCGGCAGTAGCGCGAATATAGCGCGTATAAATGGCACAATCAGGCACAAATTAATCTGCAGGCAGCACCGCACAAATTTTAAAGTCTTGGCAATCAAGCGCTACGATCAGTTTAAGCTCAGCTAATTAATTATTAATAACAGGCAGGCAGGGCACTCTATCGTTACGGATTGCAATTAAATAAATAATTATGCAGGCTAAAGCAGTGCGAGGCGAGATCGCTACGATACCAGGTGAGGCTGGGAGCAGGAGGCAGGGAGCAGCGTGTGAAGCGGCCGCTTCTGCTGGGAGCAGGACGGTCAAGACGGTCAAGGGAAAGATTGCTGTTCTCCGTGATGGATGACTCCTCTCAGAGGCGCAACTAGAGCCAAATTCCGGAGGGGGGTACTAAAAATTTCGGGGGGTGGGGCTATTTCTTCCAGCAATAGGTTACCATGTACATGGACTTTTAAAGACCTGTGAAATACTCAGGTGTGGCTGTGATAAGCTCAAAAACTGTCTGTGTGTGTGCCCAGGATGCTGTCTCAGCCTGGGCTGACACATACAATGGGGGGGGGCTGAAGCCCTTTGAGCCCAATGGGTGTTTCGCGCCTGACTCCTCTGATCTGGTGTGATGGGGGAGGGCTCCTGGCTTCCTGCAGGATTGCTGGTGCTTCACTCCATCTGTGGCAATCCAGTCGCAGTGCTGGTGGTAAGAGAAGGAAAACCCTGAGTAAACTAGTTTATAAAGGGATTTCCCTTCGCAGCGGCGTAAACGTGGCGCAAGGGGCTTGTAAATCTGCCCCATAGACTGGAGGGGCGAGGTACATGTAAGAGGGGCAGTCGCCATGGGAGGGAACCAGGCAGAGAAAGGAGGGACAAATACAACCACTGCACCAATGAAAGGCCTCCTGTTCAGAAAGGTGCACACAGTGGTCGAAGTGGGCAGGAACGGCAGGGCACGGCGTGCCCCTACTTCTTTCATTCTGTAGATTCCGTTCCCCAATTTTTTTATTATGAACATGCGTCCCTGGACGTCAGAAATATTCTGTTCGTGGACGGGCGGAAAGCAGAGAAGGAAAAGGTCTCTGTCTCTTCCTGCCCAGACAAGACAAGGGAGGTGTCCGCTTCTGCTCTGTCGCTGGCAGCTGCTCCCTCTTTCTTACTCCTGTTCCCTCTCGTTCTGTCTAACTCCTTCTCACTTTTCCGAAAATCATGAATCAAGAAATGGTTCTCACCGTCTCTTCCTGTCGTCCATTTGTACCCCTGTGAAATGGATGCAAAAAAGAAAATCACTTTTGCTGGAAATGACGTTTTGACATTTTTCTATTCCAAAGTACAGCCTCTGAAATAAAATGTTCAAACTCTGAAAAATAATGAAATAAAGCAAGATGGAGTGTTCTTAAAGTGGCCAGATATTTTTTTTCAAACCCCAACACATTAACGCCACTTTACAGAGTTTGCCAGTAAAGCACTACTTTTGTTTTCTTGTCTTTGAACAGCATCGTTTTCCTCCAGTACCTCCTACCTGGAGGCAGGGCCGGCGCTAGGCATGGGCAGTGTGGGCAGCTGCCCAGGGCCTGGCACTCTGCCTGCCAGGATGGGCCCCCCACAATGGCAATTAACACTCCACTAGTCCTCGTGTACGTCTGCCGATCAGAGTGAAAGAAATGCTTCACAAATGGGCTCATGGTAGCCCCCCCCCCCCTCCTGGGGCCTCTAAGGGATGGTGTGGGAAGGCCTAGGGGAGGGTACACCTCTCAGGCAGCCAGTTCAGAGACTCGTCAGGGCGCCCATTGTCAGCACTTTTGCCCACACAGGTTTAACTCAGCCCCCAAGCAATTCTCACACCTTCAGTTCGAAATGGGCTGTACAAGAGTTGCTTGGGGTGGCTGAGAAGAGGAGCCGAGGCCCAAGTGGAGTCTGCACAAAGCAGCTTCCCCGAGATCAGAAGGTGTCACTTATGTAGATTTCAGGGGTCTCCCACATTCCCTTTTGCCCAGGGCCCTGAAAATCCTAGGACCGGCCCTGCCTGGAGGTACTGCAATACCTGGTTGATGGGTGGATTGGAAAACGAAATGTGTACAGCGGCTTTGTGTTCACAAATGTGGTCTTTTGAAACCATACTGCTTACGCTTTGTAAGCATATAAGCAGTGGACATTGAAATGGGTCCTTTCTGGGCCCTGTAGTTATGTCCTTAACTTTTCAGGCAAAAATACTTGTTGATTTCTGAATAATGACTGTAAAAGCATTAAGTTCACCATGTTCCTGCTTACATTTTACATGTTTTATTAAATCTTTCATTCCTTATGAGTGTTTGCTTTTTCCAGGATGTTGTTACCTTTTCTTTTAGGCAGTATATTGCTCTTGCCTAGTGTGTAATTTGAATTGAGTCGCATCCAGTGATTTATAGCAGGTCAAATTGGATTGTAGCTGAAGGCAGTATGAGTTTCTCTCAGTGGGGCAGTATGGTGTTCAGTGAGGGAGCAGATGTAGCACTGGGGGCAAAGCTGCTAAATTTAGAACTGGGGAACCAGGTTCAGCCTTCATGAACAGTCCCCCAGACCACCCTCCTGAGGTAGCACATTCCCATGCCAGACCTTAGAGGGCGCCAGAAAAGCCCTGGTGTGTTAGCACCAGCAGGTGGACCCTAGCAGTGGCAAGTATGGGTTCACCTTGAAGGCTTGCCCACCACAATCCATACTGAAGTTCACCTCCAGCCTTGCGGGCAGGCCTACGAAGTAGCAGACCCTAGTTCAACAGTGACTCTGTCACTGAGGTCACAGGACCCCCGAGTAGAGCTGGCTCTAGGGCGGTGCGACTGGTGTGACCGCAACGGGCGCTGACTTTGAGTGGGGGCTTCGTATATTATGGTTTTAAAAGCAATTGCTGCCTCCTTCCTGGCCGCCAGCTATTTTCAGCAATAATAAAAATGTCATGATAACTCTGATGAATAAACTTCTTCCTAGAGCGAGATCGGAGATTTATCTAGTGGAAGTTTTGACTCATGGAAAGATAGTGCAGAGGGTTAATGTGCCTGCTGCAAAGAAAATGTACCAGGCCCATCACAAAGTGCACATATTGTAAATAGGTTAGTGGGTTACTGCTTTTGTCAGTGAGATCCTTTTGCTACTTGAAGTTTATAAGTTAAAATCCTAACAAAGAACAGTGAGCTAATAACTTTCATCCAAGAGCTGCATACAAACTGCAAGGTATAAACTAGAGCGTTATGTTTTTTTCCCTAAGCCTTTGATTATCCTAATGTTGCAAAAAGTGTTATTTTTGATACAAATCAATAATGATTTTTAAAGAGAACCCCCAATCATGGTATTAAGTTTTAAATTCTGAGTTTGTGTTTCTCCAGGCCAAACACTATTAAACTATACTGTCTACTAGTATGGTTATCATGTGACTCCTACACCTTGTAGTCCTTTGTCTTATGTAACATTTCCTATACAGTCATTTACACACGTAAAATTGATTGTCTCTGTGTATATTGCTGACGTCAGAAACTCCATGGCTCGGAAACAAATGGCTCGTGCTTCCAATTTTAAGCATTTTTGGGACATTCTGTGATTAAAATAAATTCACAAAGTGGAATATGTTTCTAATGTCAATAGCTCATATTAATCGTTAAATAATCATGTGTATACATTGGTTGAATTACATAACATAATAAGCTGTAACTGGTCAGTGAAATGCCACACAAATACTAAAGATTGGGATGTTTTGCGCATCCTGGCCACACCTCTAACTCCGCCCACTGATCCAATCCTCAGGTTATTCCCGCCCTCTGATTCTCCGCCCACAGTTCCCCTACTTTTTTTCCCCACTTCGACCACTGTGTGCACAACATAATAAATGGGAAATCGAGGACATGCCAAAAGCCCAAAGTGGAGAAATGGCATGTCGAGAGACAACGTATGCGCGCTGCCTAGGCTCGACCTAAAAAATGGTGAACAGTCAAAATATCGAGTGGACATAATATCGACTGTCAAAAATATAGTGGTGCAGAATATTGAAATGCACATAAGAAATATTGTTTGTCATAATATCGAAGTTAGTAATTTCGACAGTCATAATATAGATGTTAAAAATATCGATTTTTTTGTGTTTTAAGTGTTAGTATATGTGTTAAAAGTATGTATTTATTTGTAATGTATGTTTTTTATTTTTTTAATAATGAATTTTATGTTATGTTATGTTATGTTATATTATTTTTATATAGTGCAAATCACCCACTGGTCTCTAAGCGCTTCTAGAGAAAGAGAACAGGTCGCTAGGGTAGAGAAGTCGAGCGGCAGCAGCGGCAGAACTTAAACCGATGACAGTGTCTCTCTAAAAAGATAGGTCGTTAAGAGCTTCCTAAAGGTAAGCAAAACTGGTTCCTTTCGCAGGTTCTCCGGCAGATCATTCCAGATCTGTGAAAGGAGGACCGAGAACGCTCTGCCCCCTTTGGTTTTAAGGTTGTACCTAGAAGAGACTAGCCTACAGGCCTCAGAAGATCGTAGATTATGTTAGTTAATTTTTGTGTAATGGGTTTATAGTGGATTAGGGTGGGCAATAATTTCATTATAATATGTTTTTTAAGAATTACTTAGAATTAATTAATTATATGTTAATTACTTTTTGCGTAATTTAATTCTGTAGTGGGTTGTGGGTTTATAGGGGAATAGGGTGGGAAGTAATTTAATTGTAATTAATCAATTAATTATTTTATTAATTAATAATTTAGTATTAAATCATTTATATGGTTAATTAAGTTAATTACTTTATTAATACTTAATTATAAATTGATTAATAACAATTAATAATGAATTGGTAATTATGTTAATTGTGTTTTTGTATTAGTTAGTAATTAATTAGATATTAATTAATAACAAATAATCATTAATTGCTAAGCATGTTAATTATGTTTTTATTAATTAGTAATTCATTGGATATTTATTAATAATAATTAATTTGTTTATATGTTAATTGTGTACTTTTTTTAGGAGTGGGTTGAGGGTTGCTAGGGGAGTAGGGTAGGAAGTAATTTAGTTTTAATGTAATTTTATTATTTTTTATATTATATTTATTATAAGTTATTTTATTGTGCTAATTGTGTGAATTAATTTAGTTTTGATGGTTATTAATTTTATTGTTAATTGTTTGTAGTTAAATAATTAATTGTTAATTAATTATGTTAATTTATTATTATTTTACAATATTGTAGGTGACGTTTATAGGGGATACTGGTGGGAGGTAAATTCATTTTGAAAAAAAAGTACTTGTGAATTAATTAATTAATTGTATTTATTTATTTATTTATTTTTAAGTTTTCTATAGCGCGGACCATCACCAAGGGTAGGGTATCAGAGCGCTCTACAGAAAGTACATAGAATGCATAAAAAACAAGTAGCAAGATAAAGGTAGTACATAATATCAACATGTTTAGTCAAAAGATAGGAGGGACACCGGTGACAAGGATGAAACTGATCAACAGGTAATAGGAGCGAGGGAGTCCTTGGAAGGGTAAAGGAGGCAGGGATGAGAATGTAGAGCTGGAATAGATCATGAGAGAGATTACGGGAGGAATTTACACATCAGGAATGATTTTGCTTCTCTTTTGAACAGAATGGTAGAGGAGATTTTTCTGATGTAAGGGGGGAGTGAGTTCCATATTCTTGGTGCTGCTCCGGAGTATGCTCGGTTCGATGTTTTTTTCTTGCTGAAACGTGATGGTTTTAGGAGTAGGTTATCAACACTCCTAGAATGTCTGTGTCCTCCAGATAGGGTGAGTTTTTGGGATAGGTACTGGGGTGTATTGTGGTGAAGTGCTTTGTGAGTGATGCATGATCGTTTTAGGTGGATTCGAGCTTCATAAGGTAACCAGTTGAGTATTTTCAGGTGTGGTGATTTGTGGTCAAATTTTCTAGATCCTCTTAAGAGTCTTGCTGCGGCGTTCAGGCAGGCTTCTAGAGGAGAGGTTGAGATTTGGGGGAGCCCCGCTAGGGTGGTGCATCCGTATTCCAGCCTTGAGATGACTAAAGACTGAACTGCTGTTCTGAGGTCTGGGTTTTCAATGAATGGTTTCATTTTTTTAAGGTAACTGAGGTGAAAGCGTGCGTTTTTGGCCATCAGGTTGATTTGTGTTTGCAGGTTAAGATTTTTATCTAGTGTTATTCCGAGTGATATGGTGGAGTCCACCAAAGTTGGCGTGCAATTCAGAGCAGTGATCAACTTGGTCCATTCCTTTGTTTCCAGGGAGTAATTGGGGGAAAGATTAGAAGAAATTCTGTCTTTTGCGAGTTTAGCTTGAGGAAGTTGGTCGTTAACCAATGGACGGTTTTTTCGAGTGCCAGGCTCATTGTTTTTATATCTTCAATGAAGGAGATCTTGATGTAAAGTTAAGTGTCGTCCGTGTACATGTGGTAGGCAATGTTCGCCTGCTGGAGTAGATCCGTTAGTGGTTCGACATATAGGTTGAAAAGGGTGGGTGATAGGGTTGATCCCCATGGTACTCCTAGAAGGTTCAGTGAAGAGGGAGAGAGGTTTTTGTTCACCATGTACGATTGTGTTCTGTTTTCCAGGAAGGATTTGAACCATTGAAGGACTGCCAGAAAAACCCATCCTGTTTTCCAGTTATCTTAGAATTTTGTCGTGATTGACCATGTCGAAGGCTGAGGAGAGGTCGAGCAGAACTATTAGACAGGTTTCATTGCAGTCAAGAGCTAGGAGTGTGTCGTCCACTATATGCAGACTAGCTGTTTCTGTGCTGTGACCGGGTCTGAAGCCTGATTGGTGGATGTTCAGAAGGTTGAAGTCCATGATGTGTTGGTTCATTTGTTGTTGAACACATTTTTCCAGGACCTTGGCTAGCATGGGAATGTTGGTAATGGGTAAAAAATTATTGGGATCGGCCGTGTTTGCTGTCGGTTTCTTCAGTATAGGGGTGACTTGGCCCATTTTTAGGCAGTCCGGTATGTGTCCTTGTGCAAGTGATGCGTTGATGATTTTGGTCCAGAGAGGGGAGATAACTTGGTAGATGTGGGGAAGGCAGTTAAAAGGGACTGGGTTGTTGAAGTGGTTGTTGAGTTTAGTCATTGCTATAGTTTTGGTGATGTCATTAATATCGTAGAGTTTGAAAGTGGACCAGTGAGAGTTGTTTTTGGCAGAGGTAACTCATGTTGAATGCTTTTTGGGGTGGCTGAATTGGTTGCCGCTGTGTTAAGCTCTAGTTGGAGGGAGTTCTTTTGGCTGCGAAGAAGGAAGAGAATTCTTCACAGCTAATCTGTGATTTTGGGCTTGATAGGGAGGTTTTAGCCAATTTGTCAGATTGTTTTTTAAGGATTTCAAAGAGTCTCCTAAGTATATTTTTGGCATTATCTAGTTCTGATCTAAAGAAGTCTTTTTTTGATTGTAGAACATGTTTGTTATAAGAGTTCCAATTTTTTCGAAGTAGTTTAAGATGGCGGGTGGATGGATGTTTCCATTTCCGTTCTGATGATTGAAGTTTACGCCTTTCTTCATTCAGGTCTCCGTTAAATCATGGGTTTTTGTCTTTGTTTGGAATATGTTTGAGTATTGGTGGAACAACTTGGTCGAAGACCTTTGTCATCGTGGAGTTGTAATTATCGGTGAGGTCATTGACTTCTGACATGTTGTTGGGGGGATGAGAACTTTCTCACAGTGGGATGCTAGGTTATTCCATTCAAGGCTTTTCGTGTTTCTTATCCATTGTTTAGGCTTGTTTTGTTGTGTAAAGGATTTCTTGGAAGTGGAAGAAATGTGGAAGGTGATGACGTGATGGTCTGACCAGTCCCATGAGGTGATTAGGATGGAGTCAATGGTATTTTGTTTAGAGATGAGCCAGTCAAGAGTTGAACCCTTGGAGTCAGTGGGCTTTGTGATAGCTTGAAACAAAGAGTGGTCCTCTAGGAACGTTTTGAGGGTGTTGCCCTGCTTGTCTAGGGGGTTATCTCAGTGGAGATTGAAGTCACCGAGGAAAATGTCGCTGGAATGAGGTGAGAAGTTTGTAGAAATGATTTCCATAAGTTGGTCAAATAAAACCTGCGTTCTTACCTGGGGGATGGTAAAGGATATGAAGTTTGTGGAAGTGGTTAGCTGATAAGTTGACAGAGATTCCAAGGTATTCACAGGAGTCCATGTGTTCGGAGTGAAACTTTGAGATGGTGAGGTCAGATCGATGTATGCAGGCTAAACCTCCACCCTTTTTATAGTTCTGTCTAGTCTAATGATGTTGTAGTCAGGGGGGACTAGAAGGTCCAGACATGGCGAGGACGATTCCTTGAGCCAAGTTTCCGTGTGGATGATTATGTCCGTTTTCATGTTTAGGATGAGGTCAGCGATGTCAGAAGCGTGTTTAAAGGCTGAGCGTCAGTTTAAGAGAAAGTAGGAGATCAGTTTTGAGACGTTTTTTAAGTTCGGCTCATGGGTAGCGGGGTTGTGGGTAATGGATTGGAGATTGCTCAGGTTGATTTCTCTTTGTTTTGGATGGGAAATTCTGTTTGTGTTGATAGGGCCTGGGAGAATAAATAATTCTTCATCATTATTTGTGATGTGACCGGCAGGGGTTTATATGACAATAACAGGGTTTGGATTTTCAGATCTGTTAGGTGGTAGAGATCTTCTTCAATTGTATTGGGGCCCGTAGGATTTTCGTAGAGAAGTGCAAGGGGTTGGACTTCTAGTTCTGTTAGGCAGTGAGATGTTTTACGGGTGCGTAAGTTGGACAAAGGCAGCAGGATAGTTTTTGTCATGTTGTTGACTTCAGATAGAGACTGTTGCAGATGCGTAGGTTTGGATAGAGATTTTTCGGCGAGTTGTAGGATGCTTTTAATTTCCAATATAACGTTTTGGAGTTTCCTTGATGTGAGGAAGGACTAGGTAAGAAGTGAGGCTTGTTCCGAAGGGTGATAGGGAGGAGGGGACAGAGTTGGTGAGCTGGGAAGTTTGGAAGTAGTATTCCTGAGGGGTCTGATCTCTGTGAGGACAGTGTGGAGGGTCTGTGTGGTTGGGAGAGGGGTAGTGGATAATGAGTTGGGTATTGGCTGGCTGGGGGCTCTAAACTGACTAGAAAGCGTAGCTGTGTGGTGGTGGGTGTTATCCATGTTTGGTGGATGGATGTAGTGGAGGGTGAGGGTAGTGGGGATAGGGGAGGTGGCAGAGAGTGGGGATGAGGAGGGTCTGAGACTGGAGGTAACAGGAGGGGTGGTGTTTTTTGATCTGATGTTGTTTCCATTGGAGGGTGTAGGCGGAATGTGTTCTGGGATAGGTGGGTTGATTATGCCTCTTTTGTATGTAATGGGTAGGGGAGATGGACTCTGATTTCCAGTAGATGAGGGAGTGGGTAGAGTGGGCAGGTCCAGTGGGGCTTTGGGAGGGGAGAAGGTGTGTGTTTTTAGGGTGCTAAAGTATTTGTCAAATAGTTTTAGGTCTCTGTAAGCTGCTTAAATAAGAATAATAATATTGGTAGGATAGATGCACAGCTAGATTTGACAATGTTCTTCACTTTTATAGGTGCTACATGAGTGGCGTCGAGTATCCCACGACGTCTATGAAACTGTAACTCAACTGTGGAACCAGTGGTCCACTGGTTCCATCCTTATGTGCACACTAGGTTGCCTTTGATTCAAAGGACGAAAGTATTCAACGTGGATTTTGCTTTAGTATTTATTCATACTTGTTTTGCAAGTTTTGAAAAAAGATTTCCAAATGTAACATTTATCGATCTTTCATAATTTCCAACATGTGACAAGGTCCATTACATGTATCCAATGCATTTCGGGCCATTACTGGTGCCCTTCATCAGGGAAAAGACGCTGTGTGAATAAAACAAACATGAACTTGTTGTTTATGTGTCTTGGAGTATTGCATAAAACAATGTGTACATGGTGCTCAGGGGGGTGTAAATTCGTGTTATTACAGGGTAAACATGAAAAGTTTAAGGTGTCACCATAAGGAACTAAGTACACGAGTGCTCTCAAAAAAAGGGGTTAACTTTGTGTGCTTACGTGTCACTGGCTCGAAAAAGTTTCTGTCATGAAAAATACAGAGGAAGACATTAGTATCGCCTGTCTCCTCGATAATGGTAATAGCGCGGTAGTTGCTAAGTTTGTCAAGGGAACTGACCTGGCGGGTTGGATTAGTAGGTTCGTCAGGGTCTCTATCCCGTATCGGTCCTATCTGGAACACCGGTGTAGGCGTCTCCGCCATTACCCGCGTTTTAATCAAGATTTGTGTTTTGGTCACGTGATGAGTGTAACTGAAAACAGACTCGCGGTCATGTAAACCCTTTTAGACGAGACGTACTAGCTTTATGAAATGATATAAAAGTGATTGTGTGGTCACTATATGGTCCAGTTTATAGGATTTTAGTCAGAGTTTGTTTAGGTTAAAAAGTAAAGTATTCAAGCTACGAGGTGAGATGAACAAAAATTTACGGGGTTAAACGGAAGAGAGTGTCATGGCGCGAGGAATCGAACCGTGGGATGTAGATATGGCTCGCTGGGATGCTAGTACCTTGTGCTGTGGTGTTGTGCCTAATGGTGGGGGTGTCCTGGTATGTATCATGTTTGTCCACACATATTGTCAAAATTAAATATTTACAACAAACAAAAGTCAATGATAATACAATAAAGTCTCACAAGAGTTACTAGGTTGACCTTGGGGCATATTTAAAGGTAACATGAGAGTTCAATTCTGTCATTTAGACCGTGTGGCTTATGTGTTGAAAGTCTTTGTATCCAGACATTTTCTCGTTGTAGTAAGAATTTTGTGTTGTCCCAGTGATGTCAAATGAGATGTCATCAGTGATGTCATCAGTGATGTCATTTGAGATGTCATCAGTGATGTCATCAGTGATGTCACTGACCATGTCATGAATGATGTAATATGTAACATCATCAGCAGTGGATTGCGGTGCGCGAAATATAGTTAGTACAACTAACTATATAGGAGCAATTTCAATGGTTTTTTAAATGCTAATTCCTAACTATATAAGGCCTGAAACCTATGGTTTTTTAAGTGAATTTGCAAGGTTTTTAAAATGCTAATTCCTAACTATATAAGGCCTGAAACCTATGTTTTTTTAAGTGAATTTGCAAGGTTTTTTAAATGCTAATTCCTAACTATATAAGTCCTGAAACCTATGGTTTTTTAAGTGAATTTGCAAAGTTTTTTAAATGCTAATTCCTAACTATATAAGGCTTGAAACCTATGGTTTTTCAGTGAATTTGCAAGGTTTTTTAAATGTTAATTCCTAACTATATCAGGCGTGAAACCTATATTTTTTTTCAATAAATTTCAAAGGTTTTGTAAATGCTAATTCTATTAGCGGATAACGTTTAAATATGTTATTATCCTACTGGGACCACCTGAGCAGCCATCTTGTTTCTCAGGAGAAGTGAGGCACAAGAGAGCCCAAAACAAGAGTGGAAAATGCGGGGTACGCGCACGGTACGCATACCCTACGCGTACGGTGCGCATACCCCGTGATTTTTTTTTGTTGCCCTTGGGGGTCCTTTTGGGACCCCCTGAAAAGGGCTAGAGGGTTGGGGGGTCTCTACCCTGCCCCCTTTTTGTGTTTTCCACTCTTGTTTTGGGCTCTCTTGTGCCTCAGTTCTCTTGAAAAACAAGATGGTGGCCAACACTTCCTGGTTTGGACAGTTTGGAATGTTGACAGTCGACTGCCAGCCAATCAGAAACTCGCTCGCGCACGTAAGGGTACGCGCACGTACGCGTACGGCACGAGTACCGTACGCGTATGGTGCGCGTACGGTGAGCGCATATAGATATATAATTTGATCAAAATCAATTTTCTCAACAACTACTGGAGGGATTTTCACCAAATATAGAAAAGGCACTACTGCATACCTGTCCCTACCATTTTGCCAAGTTTGGTGTAATTCCGTTCAGCCGTTCGGGCTGTAGCCGTGTCTAAAGGTCCCATAGAAAATGCCATTTGAAAAATTTCAAATACAATTTTCTCAAGAACTACTGGAGGGATTTACACCAAACATACAAAAGGCACTGCTGCATACCAGTCCCTACCACTTTGACAAATCTGGTGTAATCCCGTTCAGCCGTTCGAGCTGTAGCCTTGTCAGAATGTCCCTATGGAAATTAACATGGGGAAAACACGTTTTGGGACCCCCCTTTTTTCTCGGCCCCCGCTTGACGAATCCCCCCGAAACTTTCAGGGAAGGAGCGGAGCGCAGCGAGGCAAATTTAAGGAAAATTACAGGAAGATCCCTCAATCGGCGCCAAAGTTATTCCCAATAGAATGTTCAGAATTTCCTATGGTAACTAGGTCCTAACTATATACTGTAATATATTTATATATATATATATGTCATCAGGGATGTCATTTGAGATGTCATCAGTGATGTCACTGACCATGTCATGAATGATGTAATATGTGACATCATCAGCACTGGATTGCGGGCGTGCGAGTTATAGTTAGTACAACTAACTAACTATAACGGAGGAATTTCAATGGTTTTGTATGAGTGAAATGACCAGCTAACTATAACACCCCTAAAACCTATGGTTTTTTCAGTGAATTTCTAAGGTTTTTTAAATGCTAATTCCTAACTATAACATGTGTGAAACCTATGGTTTTTTCAGTGAATTTCAAAAGTTTTTTCAATGATAATTTATTAATTAATAACACATTCATATTGTTTTACTACATTTTTAATCTATTTTTCAGATATCTTATTTGTTAAATGACATTAGATATATTTAATAAAAATATATATTTAAAAAATGTAAAAAAAATTTTTTTTATAATTTTATGTTCTTTTAAATATATTTATATTATTATTTTATTTTTCTATTTTTTTTGGAGTAGCGCACCCAAAGCGCACCCTTCTTGTTCGCTGCGCGGAACGTGTCCGCCATTTTAGGATTGCTGTGTAGGATCCGCGTAGGGTGTACGACGAGTACGACTTTCCCAAAGCGAACGCTATGCGATTGATACGCGACTTATAGCGCATATGTGACATGTACGTATTACGCGACGCGGCGGTCACGCGGTTGCGCGCCATGCCATATATGCATCGGACGCGGTGGGTGCGCGACCCCGTGACATTTTTTAATGTTCAAAAACATATATATATATATATAATAAAAATATTAAGACGAGACATTATCTGAGCTAATCATAAAATAATATTCTTTAACTTTCAAAAAAGTTACATTACTTTTAAATGCAATTTCGCGAAGTCGCGCTGGGTGCGAGTTGGATGCGAGCTGCGTGCGCGCACCCTACGCGGACCCCATTTGACAAAAAAAAAGAGATTTGATTGGTTCATATTCTAAGTATTGAGGGACCCCTTCTATTTCAATCACTCTTTTAGATCTTCCTTGAGAGAAGACCTCTTCTAAGAAGACCTTCTATTTTTTGGAGCTCGCAGACCTGGTTGTGCGCTAACTATCAAGAATGGCTTCACAACAAGAATTATCAGATTCTGAACACTCTCATCAAGAAGAATTTGTTCCAGAACCACCACGTCCCAAAAAGTATGAATCAATTTTCTGGAAATGTTTTACTTATCCAGAGGGACCTAAAAAGTCAATGCCACGAAGGTAACATGCAAAATTTGCAAGTCAGTTCTATCTCGTGGAGACCCCAACAAGAAATATTCTTGTGGAACTGCAAGCATGCTTAAACATCTGCAAAGCATGCATCCAGTAAATCTTGCAACAGAGGAATGCAGAAGGCTGCAGCAGAGTGTACCACCAGCACTGCAAGCTCCAAGCACTTCGGGGGCGTCCAGTTCAACATCCAATTTGGACATACGGCCACAACTGGCTAACGCAAAAATACATTGCGTGAAACGCAATAGGTTGCTGTGCTACGGGGAGCAATCTGTTTATTTAGCTTGCAGGGCACTGGATAACCATCACTGTTAGTTTTTTCTTTGCCATAAAGTTCATTGTTTTGTTCATCCCGTTGAGTTTTTTTTCATTTTACAAAAAAACAAAAAAATCTAAAAATTGTTCAAAAAATCTAAAACAAATATATAAAACAACAAAAAGAAAATAAAAGTTCTTTTCTGAACTAACTACTCTGGTTAAAGAAATCACACATATATAAAATGGTTACTGCTAAGAAAATTGTATAACTTAAATTTATAAACACTGTAAATGTTGTCGGTAAAAAATATACACCAAGACAATGTGCAAGAAAAAGTCCATAATTCAAACATATACTTTTCCTTGAGGCCAAATAGTATTTTTGCACTCCGTTTTTATGTAAATTGTCCAATAGTAATCCTATTACATCATAATAATAAATTCCTCAGAGGCTGAATTATCTTCCTAAAACTTTGGCTTTAAAAATATTAAGTAGAAATTTGGTAATTCGCTTGGCAAACGTTGCTTAAAAACCCACTGAGCATCATTACATAGTGTCCAGCCTTTGTGGCATTTTAGATAGGCAGTGTAATGTCCAGATGTTGTGGAAGGACCATCATGGACAATTATTGCTACTGCTACAAAAGTCCTTCCTGATATTGATAATTGAGTAGCTACAAAATGTTTTATTAAAGTGTCCAATTTTCTTACGTCAGCTGTACAATGTTGCATCATTAAAATGATATATTGTCCATATCTTTGTAAAAATAATGTTGATAACATTTCTGATTTGCATTGGCTACACTCCATGTTTTGATTTGCAGCTTTAACTAATGTATTGAAAGACACTGATTTACAGTCCGGTAATGTCAAATATAGAAATCTTTCAGTGTCTACATTAGTGCTACATGTATACATACAATTTTCACAATAATGTTCCCATTTATGACAAAGGCCAAAAATATTTTCTATTTCTACACCTTCATTTTCCAATACGGTAAGCATATACATTAGAAATTCCTGAGCATCTTGTTGGATATTTTGCTTAAATTGCGTTGAACCAGAACATACATCCAAAAGATTACGAACATCAGAAAAGGTTTGTATTTTACTTGTATCAGTTCTCAAATGTTGATAAACAGAATGCAACAAAGAACAAAATCTTTTTTCCTGATTCTCCATAATTTGCTGTTGCAAACCTTCAAGAAAAAAAACAACATTGACCACTATGTTAGCATAGCAGTTGACACCAGAACTATTTTCAAACTGATAACCAACAATCTCTTCAACAGTGTCCTTTTTCTATTTGCTTGCAATCACTACATTATCTTGTTTTTTTTCCTTCTCTACACCTTCAGTACAGATATTCTCATACCTTCTTTTTCGACCAACCACACATTTTTCAAATACAGGATATTGACCTAAATTGGGAGCATATGTTCTTCTTAACCTATTATACTCTTTAACACAGTTTGCATCTGCAGTAACCTTTGTGTCATCAAAATCAATCAAAAACAAATCAGATAATGTTCTGACTCGCGACAAAGCAACATATGCCATGCCCTCTTTAAACACAGTATTTCCAATGTTCACCAAAGCACTGTCAACACTTAAACCTTGAGATTTATGAATAGTCATTGCATATGCCAGAGAAACTGGAAACTGTTTTCTACGGACATATAAATCTTTAACAAGCAAAAAAAAAACTGAACAACGACCAATTTGTTTAACTTCTTCAATCTGATCAAATTTAATTTTTAAGAATTCAATATCGGGGGGAGGAGCCAAGCTCGCGAGCGTAATGGTCGCCTTTTAGCTCGGCTCCCGCAGCCCTCCGGCCTGATCATATATCCTGTATAATATCCTGTCCGGAGACGACACATTATCGGAGAATCGGAAACGGAACACCTCGCTTGTACTCACCATTTGGCCCGGAGGTTTCGACGTGCAGCGGCTCCGAAGTTGTGCCCTCTGCAAGACCGGGGCCTCCGTGGAACCTAGACCGGGACCTAGCCTGTGGGATCCGACGACTGTCGGCCCCGGTCGAGAGAGTGAACCAATGATGAGAGCCGTTGTGCGAAAATCCCGGCAATCCTGATCCGGGCCTGCCCTGGTGACCGCGCGGCTGATGTGGGTGAGATGCACCGGGGACTGATTCTGTGAAGGGGTCCTCCCCCCGCCGCTGCTTTGTCCGGCGGCCCTGGACCTCTGCGCCCGGACTCTGCTTGTTGGGGGCGCCGGTGCTGGTGTAGGCGGAGACCCGCATTGGGCGGACATCCTTTCGGCACCAAGGCTGCCATTGCTGGGAACCCCCCGGAGCTCTGTGAAGTCCTACATTTTTGAACTGTTTTTTGGGGGTCGCGGAGGGCGGCGACTGGGCTGACTTCGCGAAATGGCGGCCGACCCTCTGAAACTTGAATCGCCTTGTGGCGGCGGGCTTGGGTTGCCTAATTGCGCGGGGGTCCGGTCTGGTGAGCGTGAGCTTACGGTCAGAGATATCCTGGAAGCTCTGGGATCCCTGCGCGCATCCCTGGCCCCCGATGTCCCTGTGAGTCCGCCACGATCTGCCGCCATTTTGAGCAGCCGTTTCTTCTTGCCACCCTCTTGTTTCAGTGACTCCATTGCCTCGCCCCCCTCGATTGCTGCAAGTGTTGCTGCCGCTGATCGAAGATCATTTTGTGTGCCGGTGACTTTGGAGCTCCCTGTTTTTCGAGGTTCTGACCCCGGGGACTTGGACATTGTGCCGCGGCCCTGTTCGGCTCGGATGCCTAGAAATATTGGTGGACTGCCGCCGGCACCCGCTCCGATGGCTTCGCCTTTGTCTATTACAGAGACCCCCTCGCCCTCCCAAGCGGCGAAACTGAACTCCTGTTCTTCATCACCCGTGCTGCGCTTGCCGATGCATTTAAACTCTCTGCTCGGACTTTTGCTCACTTGCGGACCGATTTACCCCCCATGTCTACATGGTAGTCAAAATTTTTTTCGATTGTGTGCTGGTCTTGTATTGAGTATCTCATTTTACACTGTCATGTGGTGGGTGGGATTTGTGGTTCGGAAGGGATGGGGGTGATATGCACGACTCCTGGTTGATTATTGGTATACGACTTAGTGGCGCAGTTGTTTGTACCCATAGTGTGGTGGGAGGTCCCCTCCTCTGTAAGTTTTATGGCGCTTGATGGGGTGTCGTCCTGGTCTGTTTTTGCTGCGATGGTCTGGTTGGGCGGAGGGCGGCGGCCGACCATATTGATTTCTGTTCTCATGCTCCTCCCTCCTGTTTTCTTTATTTCTGTTTCTGTTTCTTTTTGTCTCGTTCTTCTCTCTTTCTTTCTTGCTATATTTCGGGTTCTGGTTTAGGGCGACAGGCACGCTGTCTGAAGGGTAGGCCATAGCCTTCTACAGGGGTGCAGGGTGGGCTGGGTGGGTTGGGTTCTATTTGTTGTTTGTTTTATGGTTCTATGGCCCTTTTGTATCTCTTTATAGTAACGCCGCGTCTGTCCCTGCCTCCCGTGGTGTGTTCGGGGTGGGGTGTGTGGCGTCGTTAACCCTCCTTTTATGGTTCGGTTGCTTTTCTTCTCGATTGCTGTACCCTCACTGGTGCTGATACTCCTGTTTTCTCCTGTACTCCCGCCACGGGACGCATGTGTCGGCGTGTCTTCTTTCTTTCGTTTTTGTATTTCATTTCTTTTTCTCATTGTTCCGCCTTGTCCTCCTCCCCTCCCCCTCTTTCCCCCCTCTTCCCCCTCTTTTCCTCGCCCCCGCCCCCCTCCCTCCTTTTTCCTAGAGGTCACTATGACGGGTTAGTTTTGATGTAATGTCTCTCCGATCCCTCTGTTCTGGCTTAGCTGTGGTTTGGGTGGTGGGCATGTAACGATGATAATGCTCCAGTGTCGATTATGTCTACATTATCCCGATCTTCCTGTGTGAATTGTGTTGCCTCTCCTGTATTGCGGCCCCATACCCCCTTATTGTCGCTGAGGCTGGTTCTGGGACTTCGGACGTCTCTATATCAAAAGTGAGCCTGTCGTACGCCTTATCCCCATATTATAAAATTAACCTTTTTTGCTCCTGTGTCTTGGCCCATTGGTTCCTAGGTATATTCTCCCTTTTTACGATTGTATTGCCTCTGCTTCTTGCTGATTGACTCTGTAATGTTTGCCTTGGAACCTCTGATTGCTTTACGTATTGAGGCCGGCCGATTTGGTTGTAGGCCTAGACTTGTATATCCTTTTGACGCTAATAAAGGTTTTAAAAAAAAAAAAAAAAATTCAATACCATCTTTATTCTGATAATTAACAAAATCCACAACTTTGCCCATTGCTCCATTAACTAAACCTTTTTCTACATCCAAATTACGCCTTAAAATGACTCGACAGTTTCTACATGCATACAGATTCTTTTCGAAACCAGCAGTTTTAGATATTGATTTTTCTAGAGAATCCAATTTTGTCTTCAATTTTTCTGTCAGAGTAATAGCGATTCCTTAATGCTCTATTTTATCGATGGCTTCCATTTTTAATATTTCTTCATTTTCCAGTTTCAAAAGTTGTTTTTGGAATATAGAACACTCACGCAGTGTTGGTATTAAGCAGATTACAGATTTGTTTTCTGCAATTTTCATGTATATTTTCTCAGAAACTACATTTTCATTTGGAAAAAAATTGGAAAGTAATCAAGTCTGCAAAGCTTGTTTGCCATGTTCAGTCAGTAGTCCAATTCTTATATCTTGTAGAATAGTTCCATAATCAACATCATTTGCCTGTCGCATATTTGTAATGAGTTCTTTGTATTCAGAATATGACCAAATGTTCACATTTCCAACACTACCCAGAGACTTTCTGGTGTCTTCATGCGCAAGTATTTTAAATACTGGTTGTCCTTTTACAGGAGTCAGTTGCAGTAGATCTCCAAAAACTATGACGTGTTTTCCTCCAAACAACATGTCGTACTCTTTTTTAAGAATTTGCTGCATTCTTAAATGCACAAAGGCAAGCATTACGTTTGATACCATGCTTACCTCATCAATAATGAGAAGTTTCATTTTCTTCAAAACTCTAGAAACTTCACAACAAGCTTCTCCAGATAGCTTGTGGTATTCCAATTTGTTTTCATGCTCTACTGGTAACATTATTAAACGATGTAAAGTGTTTCCTTTAATGTTGTGTGCTGCCAACACAAGACAAATGCGACTCAGTTGTTTTCTGTAGATAACTTGTAATTACTTTAATTAAAAAACTTTATCCTGTTCCAGGTTGTCCACTCACATACATTCGGATAGGTTGAAATGATGTGCATAAGCACTGTTCTTTTCATGAAGTAATCCATGGTCAATTTGTTGTCTCACTTGCTGATATATTTGTTTCTGTTCAATATTTAGTTGTTCTTCCAAGTTTGCTAAGTTTGTTACAGCTTCTTGAGCTTGATGCATTGCTGTTTCCACCTCATTCATGGCGATTGCTGCTTCATTTTCAACAATTGGTTGTCCTAGTGGATCTTGACTCAGCGCAGCAGAACTTTGACTGTTTTGAGAACTGCCTCTAGCAATCTCAGATGCAACTGTAGCTTCTAGATCAATTTCATTGTTCAACATTTTCACATAATTTGCAAAAGCACTGCATTGTATGCTATCTTTACAAGCATTAAAGGAATCATAATAGCTCTGGAAATCTCCAAGTAATTCCACTTCTGAACGCCATGGTTTGAACAGTTGTAAAAGGGCTAAATAGTCAAATTCCCTTTTATCAGCAGTGTCGCAACTCAGCTTCCTGTGATTAATCAAATGTCCTTTAGTTTGTTTCACCAGACATCCTTCCGACCTAATGACTCCATAGTTTCCATCATTGATGTTCTCTGTACTATTCTGTTTAAAAGTGTAGTTTTGCAGCACTTTATAGAGACACATGTTCTCAAGATGATGACTTCTGTTTGGGTAATATGTATCCAACATACTCATTTTCTAAATACCTGTACTTCCTGGATCTTTTTCTGCTAAATATTCAATTTCTTGTACAGATTTCAGTACTCGATTTCGCATTGCTGCAAGGCCTAGACTCACCCAAATAATTCTTCTAGATTTGAAGTATAGACTTGCAGATGATAACCGATGTGAGCATTCATATGCTCCGATTTCTCGATGCGATAACATCTTCAAACTGAAACTGTATAATTTCTTACTTAGAGTCTTCTTGTGAGAAATCTCTTCCCACATATCTTTCAATTCCGTCTTTTCTGATTTTGTAATATAGAACGTCACATATCAAGCAACAGCAATGGAATTGTCCGCAACATACTGAATATCCATGTTAGCATTCCACATGGACAAAATAACTGGGTTGTAGTCATTTACGTATTTTGACTCTTCATTTCTTCTAAAGTTGTAGGTATTTTTTGGAGACTCTTGTGATGGTATGTCGCAAAGATGACATAAAACTGTTCACTCTTCCTTTGGATATTACAGGACGTGGAAATGCAAAACGACATTTGGTGTAGAACTTATCCTTGGATTTGTACTTTAGTCAACAGTATTTTTCACATCAGTGGCTTTGGAATAGTAAGACTTGTGCTCTTAAGTTGTTTTCTTCTATGCTTTTGGGTACAGCACATGTTGCATATTGTTCAATATAACTCAAAACAGTATCATCCGCATCTGTTCCAAATTTGGGGGCGTCCTCAATCCATAACAGCATATGTATATGAGGAGCACCTCTTGCTTGATACTCCTTTCTCCAAAAAAAATCCACAACTTTTCCAAGAGGAGGATTTTTTTATTGCAGATAAAAGACATCATAGCTTCAAATCTATGATTGAAATACCTGCATACATTAACAGGATCCAAAGAGCACAATTCCCCAGGTGTCTTGTATTCAATATTTTTATATTGCAATTTGCCTCTTGAAGAAATTCAAGTAAATCATCTCAAGCGTACTCAGCACAGCTTAGGGTAAGGAACAATATTCCCTCTAATTTTCTTCTTCTGTGTGCGGCAGTGGAGGGTCTCTGTGCACTGCAACCCTGGTTCTGTGCGCCAGGAACCAAACAGCGCGTGTCTGTGGCGCCAAATGCCACTCGTTTTTGGTGCCCTTCTGCCCTCTGTCCCACTAGTTTTTTGTGCCTTTCTGCCCTCTGTCCCACTCGTTTTTGGTGCCCTTCTGCCCTCTGTCCTACTCGTTTTTTTGTGCCTTTCTGCCCTCTGTCCCACTCATTTTTTGTGCCTTTCTACCCTCTGTCCCACTCGGTTTTTGGTGCCCTTCTGCCCTCTGTCCCACTCGTTTTTGGTGCCCTTCTGCCCTCTGTCCCACTCGTGTTTTTTGTGCCTTTTTGCCTTCTGTCCCACTCGTTTTTGGTGCCCTTCTGCCCTCTGTCCCACTCATCTTTTTGTGCCTTTCTGCCCTCTGTCCAACTTGTTTTTTGTGCTTTTTTGCCCTCTGTCCCACTCGTTTTTGGTACCCTTCTGCCTTCTGTTCCACTCGTTTTTGGTGCCCTTCTGCCCTCTGTCCCACTTGTTTTTGGTGCCCTTCTGCCCTCTGTCCCACTCGTTTTTTTGTGCCTTTCTGCCCTCTGTCTAACTCGTTTTTTGTGCCTTTCTGCCCTCTGTCCCACTCGTTTTTGGTACCCTTCTGCCCTCTGTCCCACTCGTTTTTGGTGACCTTCTGCCCTCTGTCCCACTTGTTTTTGGTGCCCTTCTGCCCTCTGTCCCACTCGTATTTGGTGCCTTTCTGCCCTCTGTCCCACTTCGTTTTTCCCTGTTTTTGTGCCCCTTTTGCCTTCTGTTCCGCTCGTTTCCCCAGCCGTTGTGGCCTTTTGTTTAAGTATTGCTGTTAATCAGAGCCCCTTCACTGGCTCCAATTAACAGCAATACTTAAACAAAAGGCCACATTCTGCCCCACGCTTTACTAACAAAAGCATAGTCAGTTTCCAAACACAGCGCGTACTTTACCACACGCTGTGTTTGGAAACTGACTACGCTTTTGTTAGTAAAGCACGGGGCAGACTGTGGCCTTTTGTTTAAGTATTGCTGTTAATCGGAGCCTGCGAAGGGGCTCTGATTAACAGCAATACTTAAACAAAAGGCCACAGTATGCCCCGCACTCCCACATAACCACAAGAACCACAAGCCCCCTGCCTCCTTACCTGCACTCCTTACGCCCGCTCCACCGCCACTGCATTCAAAAGTGCCTGATGTTCGCGCCGCTCGCTTCTTTAAAGCGGCTGGCGGCGCGACTCTCTCCCGTGACGTCCTGTGTGCACGCTCCACGCGAGGCGTTGCGCGATGACGTCAGGGCAGATGCGCGCACGCGCGCACTAGAGGGAACGTAGGTAAGGAACCATGTAGGAGTTCCTAAGTTCCGTAGCATATATTTCAGTTCTCCATGACGACGGTACCAATATTCATTAGTCCCACGCTGACATGCCATCAGATTAATCAGCTGAGATTCTAAATGATCATCCCCCTGGTGCACTTTATCCATAAAATCCTTTGCAGAAACATTTTGCAGATGTACCACTGTTTTCAATATGTGATTGACTGCATATGAGAGTCCAGACAAGTCAATTTCAAACAAAAGATGAAATATATAATGGATACATTGTCTAAATCTTGGATCTTCTGCCTATAATCTTGTTGTCCGCTTTTCAGATGCAGGAATTTGCACAGGTCGTTCATCATATTGTCCTCCTTTTCCTGTTGGAAACAACTGCGGAAAACAACAAGCTTCCAAGCTCTCTTCCCATACACTCATGGGACTTCCCTTTGCTTTTTTTCATTTGAAACAACTCAATAGTGTTCCCATCACTTCTTTTGAATGAAGTGGATGCACACTGTAATGTTCATAGATTGTTTTCACATCTTAACATGTCCACTTTTTTAATTTGTCCACTTGACATTTCAGTATTTTCTGCAAAAACTATTTCTTCTTCTCCCACATACACATTTCTATGGTACTCATTGTTTTTTATCAGATAAAATTTTGCCATTTGCACTTTCCTAACATCCACTAACTCCTGCCAGACTTTCTTCTTCTTAGTTGGCACACCATTAACAAGAATAACTAGTGTTTCACTTTCTACACTGTCTACACCAATAGTTTCAATATTTTTCTTTAAATCTAACGGTAAATACACAACTCTTCCTTTTAATCCTCTTTGTAAATCTGAAGGAGGCAATTTACCTGTTTTAGGCTCCTTATGAACAATAGCCTGAAACAGGTGCACACATTGAATGAGAATAGACTCATAGGTGTTGAAATCTTTCAATTTTGGAAGAATAGCAACTAACTCTAAATTATTATGCACAGCTCTAGTGGCCATTTTATTCTCATCTAATTTGTTATAACAATATTTACAAATACACTGATCAGAACCCAAATCAAAACAATTCTCTACCAACAAATAAGTTGCAAATTCCTTCCACTTATCATTATTTTCTTTTTCGCTTTTTAAATACAGATCAACATTCCTAGTCTGATTTTTATAGTGAGTTCGCCGACAAGAAATACAAGAAAAATGTGGCCTTTCACCTGAAATCACCTTAAACTTTGTAATTTCACTTTCAAATTTTTTTGCACAATTATGTTCAACATTCTCTGCAACATTTTCTTCTATTAATGTCTGAGTTTCTTCACTCTCTTGTTCAGGACCAAAGTAACAAAACTCAATATCATCACAAACTTTTTTCACATCTGATACTGACCCACGCAAAAGAGCACTGTTCAACTCATTTAATTTTAGTGCTGGACTTTTTACATAATATAATCTTCTGACTAACTTCCGCATTTGAGTATGATGTACTGCCAACATCCTGAAATGGTGAAAAACACTTTGACAACGTTTCCTACAAAGAGAAGCCAGAGAATGATCTTGCAAACCAGTATTTTTTCTTACTCTACAAGGGTCTAGGCCCTGCAAAATCTTAACCTTTTGTTTAACACTTTTTTTAGTATATTCTCGTAAGAAATTGCGTACATGATCAATAGATTCTTGTCGTACACTACTAATACTACTGCAATCCCAAGTGAACACTGGGGCTTTAGAACGTCTGCCTAGAACTTCATCAACTATCACTTCTTCTGCATTTCTAGGAACCATTTTCTCTTTCAAAATTGGACAACCATTTCTAACCTCATAAGCTCGAACACTGGTGTCAACTGCATGCAACAAATCATTGGTCTGAAAATAACTCTCTTCGTTAAAGAAAGGCTCAGATCTTGAACTGTGTTTCCATTCCCCCCAAAAAACATCACAAAAATTAGTTCTGTTAATTACTTTTTCCTCTAACTTTTGGCCTTCATTAAAGGGATTGGTTTATCTAGTGATCGAATTCTGTTTAATACTAAAATGAATAGTTTCCTTTTTACTTCAAAGGCCATTTCAACAATGGATTCGATATGCTTCTTCTTTTTATAAAATAGTGTTCTCTTTTTATATTTTTTCGTATCTTTCATCAAATTATGTACTAGTCTGTTGTAAAATAATTTTGGCGGATTTCTTTATACTGATTTTCTCTTCTTTTGCTATAAGTTGGATCCTTTGTATGTATATTGTCTTTTTTTCCTTTCCTATTCTTTGCACTTTTTTTATGCTTGAAACATTTTCAGTGCTTTTAACATTTTCAGGTTTTTTTCTGACTCTAGTAATTTTTTTAATAAAGTTCTTTGTGGTCTTACCAGAATTTTTTCTCTTTTTAGCCACATTATGTTGGTCATCCAATACTTGTGGTTGAGTTTTTTTTCAAGTAAGTATCCTTTTTCAGACCTTTTCTTTTTCTTTCTTTCTCCGGCATGATAACTTTATTTTAATGATGATAAACAGTATCTGTAAAAAAATAATTATAAATAAGTGTTTATTAATAACTTTATAAATTATACTTTTCTATTACTATACAAACACATTTCATATAAATTCTGACTAAGAAATTGTAGGCCTGAAGCTCAAGTGTGAAAGTGGTTAGACCACTACATACATAGTGCAGAGCAGATTGAAGCACTCCATAACCCTAAAACCTGGCTCACTGCATGAGTACATGCATATTAACTAAATGATTACAATACTATAAGGAGAGACACTGAGTAAATTCATAATTTGTTCACTTTTACTTTAGTGAATAGATTAGTACATGGTAAATAAACAGTCACTATGGTTTTGCAATAGTACAGTTTTAGAGTTTAGGGTAGTGCATGGTGTTTGTGTAGTGTAGGGGGTTGTACTGAGGTAGTGTTCTAGGGTAGTGCAGTGCTGTTTGGGTAGTGTAGGAGGTCGTGCTGGGGTACATTTAAGGTTTAGGGCAGTGCAATGGTGTTTGGGTAGTGTAGGGGGTCGTGTTGGGGTAGTGTTTCAGGGTTAACGGTAGTGCTGTAGTGTTTGGGTAGTGTAGGGGGTCATGCTGGGGGTAGTGTTTTAGGATTTAGAGAAGTGCAGTGGTGTTTGTGTAATGTAGGGGTTGTGCTGGGAGTTGTGTTTTAGGGTTTTGGGTAGTGCAATGGGGCTTGTGTAGTGTAGGGGGTCGTGCTGGGGGTAGATTTAGTGTTTAGGGTAGTGCAGTGGTTTTTATATAGTGTAAGGGTCGTGCTGGGGTAGATTGAGTGTTTAGGGTAGTGCAGTGCTGTTTATGTAGTGTAGAGGGTCGTGCTGGGGGTAGATTTAGACTTTAGGGTAGTGCAGTGGTGTTTGTGTAGTGTAGGGGGTTGTGCTGGGGTAGTGTTATAGGGTACTACAGTGGTGTTTGGGTAGTGTAGGGGATCGTGTTGGAGTAGATTTAAGGTTTAGGGTAGTGCAATGGTGTTCGGGTAGTATAGGGGTCGTGCTAGGGTAGTGTTTTAGGGATTAGGGTAATGCAGTGGTGAATGGGTAGTGTAGGGGGTCATGGTGGGGTAGATTTAGGGTTTAGGGTAGTGCAGTGGTGTTTGTGTAGTGTAGGGGGTCGTGCTGGGGATAGTGTTTTAGAGTTTAGAGTACTGCAATGGTGTTGGTGTTTGAGTAGTGTAGGGGTCGTGCTGGGGGTAGTGTTCTAGGGTAGTGCAGTGGTGTTTGGGTAGTGTAGGGGGTTGTGCTGGGGTAGTGTTCTAGGGTAGTGCAGTGATGCTTGGGTAGTGTAGGAGGTTCTGCTGGGGTAGATTTAAGGTTTAAGGTAGTGCAATGGTGTTTCAGTAGTGTAGGGGGGTCATGCTGGGGGTAGATTTAGGGTTTAGGGTAGTGCAGTGGTGTTTGTGTAGTATAGAGGGTTCTGCTGGGGTAGTGCTTTAGGGTTTAGGGTAGTGCAGTGGTGTTTGTGTATGGTAGGGGTAGTAGTTAGACTACTACATGCATAGTGCATAGGAGTTTCAAGTACTGCGTACCCTAAAGCCTGGCTCGCTGCAAGAGTGCATGTACTTATATGTCTGCAAACACATCAACCAACCAAATCATTCTCTCTCAATTTTCCCAAATGGACACTGACTCACAGTGTGATTCTAGGCATATAACGGTATTTATTATAAATGGAGTGTATAAATACTGACTGGGGAAATCTAGGCCTGAGAAACAAGTATGAAGATGCTTAGACTACTATTTGCATAGTGCATAGGAGTTTCAAGCACTGCATGCCCTAAAGCCTGTCTCACTGCAACAGTACATGTACTTATATGTCCACAAAAACAGCACCCAACCAAATCATTCTCTCTCACTTTCCCAAATGGACACTGACTCACAGTGTGATTCTAGACAAATAACAGTATTTCTTATAAATGGAGTGTATAGATACTGACTGGTGAAATGTAGGCCTGAAAGACAAGTGTAAAGATGCTTAGACTACTACTTGCATAGTGCATAGGAGTTTCAAGCACTGCATGCCCTAAAGCCTGGCTCACTGCAATAGTACATGTACGTATATGTCCGCGAACACAACAACCAACCAAATCATTCTCTCTCGATTTTCCCAAATGGACACTGACTCACGGTGTGATTCTAGACAAGTAACAGTATTTCTTATAAATGGAGTGTATAGATACTGACTGGGGAAATTTAGGCCTGAAAGACAAGTGTAAAGATGCTTAGACTACTACTTGCATAGTGCATAGGAGTTTCAACCACTGCATGCCCTAAAGCCTGGCTCACTGCAACAGTACATGTACTTATATGTCTGCAAACACAGCAACCAACCAAATCATTCTCTCTCAATTTTCCGAAATGGACTCTGACTCACAGTGTGATTCTAGACAAGTAACAATTTTCTTATAAATGGAGTGTATGGATACTGACCGGGGAAATTTAGGCCTAAAAGACAAGTGTAAAGATGCTTAGACTACTACTTGCATAGTGCATAGGAGTTTCAAGCACTGCATGCCCTAAAGCCTGGCTCACTGCAACAGTACATGTACTTATATGTCTGCAAACACATCAACCAACCAAATCATTCTCTCTCAATTTTCCCAAATGGACACTAACTCACAGTGTGAGTCTAGACAAGTAACAATATTTCTTATAAATGGAGTGTATAGATACTGGCTGGGGAAATGTAGGCCTAAAAACAAGTGTAAAGATGCTTAGACTACTACTTGCATAGTGCATAGCAATTTCAAGCATTGCATGCCCTAAGGCCTGGCTCACTGCAACAGTACATGTAATTACATGTCTGCAAACACACCAACCAACCAAATATTTCTCTCTCAATTTTCCCAAATGGACATTGACTCACAGTGTGATTCTAGACAAGTAACAGTAATTCTTATAAATGGAGTGCATAGATACTGACTGGGGAAATGTTGGCCTGCAAGACAAGTGTAAAGATGCTTAGACTACTACTTGCATAGTGCATAGGAGTTTCAAGCACTGCATGCCCTAAAGCCTGGCTCACTGCAACAGTACATGTACGTATATGTCCGCGAACACAACAACCAACCAAATCATTCTCTCTCGATTTTCCCAAATGGACACTGTCTTACAGTGTGAATCTAGACAAATAACATTATTTCTTATAAATGGAGTTTATAGATACTGACTGGGGAAATGTAGGCCTGTAACATAAGTATGTAGATGCTTAGACTAATACTTGCATAGTGCATAGGAGTTTCAAGCACTGCATGCCCTAAAGCCTGGCTCACTGCAACAGTACATGTACGTATATGTCTGCATACACAGCAATCAACCAAATCATTCTCTCTCAATTTTCCCAAATGGACATTGACTCACAGTGTGATTCTAGACAAGTAACAGTAATTCTTATAGATGGAGTGCATAGATACTGACTGGGGAAATGTAGGCCTGCAAGACAAGTGTAAAGATGCTTAGACTACTACTTGCATAGTGCATAGGAGTTTCAAGCAATGCATGCCCTAAAGCCTGGCTCACTGCAACATTACATGTACTTATATGTCTGCAAACACAGCAACCAACCAAATCATTCTCTCTCAATTTTCCCAAATGGACACTGACTCACAGTGTGAATCTAGACAAATAACATTATTTCTTATAAATGGAGTTTATAGATACTGACTGGGGAAATATAGGCCTGTAACATAAGTATGTAGATGCTTAGACTAATACTTGCATAGTGCATAGGAGTTTCAAGCACTGCATGCCCTAAAGCCTGGCTCACTGCAACAGTACATGTACGTATATGTCCGCGAACACAACAACCAACCAAATCATTCTCTCTCAATTTTCCCAAATGGACACTGACTCACGGTGTGATTCTAGACAAGTAACAGTATTTCTTATAAATGGAGTGTATAGATACTGACTGGGGAAATGTAGGCCTAAAAACAAGTGTAAAGATGCTTATTATTTATTTATTTAAGAAATTTATAAAGCGCTCGGCTACCCCCGAGGGGGTGTCCCGGCGCTAACGACTGAAATTCAGAAAAGAAACAAACCAAAAAAAACAGAACAATTAAGAGGAGAACAGCCATGTCTTAAGTTTGCGGCGGAAGACAGATTCAGTAGGAGCAAATCTTAAATCCAAGGGAAGTTTATTCCAGAGTCTGGCCGTCAGAACTCCGAATGCTCTTCCGCCCATCCTAGAGAGACGGAAGCGTGGAACAACCAGAAGACGAAGGCTATTAGATCGAAGAGATCTAATTGAATGAGAGAGGACAATCCGCTTTTTCAAATAGTCAGGACCAGAATTATTCAGGGCTCGAAAAGCAAATGTTAAAATCTTGAAGTGGATGCGACGAGTGACAGGAAGCCAATGAAGTTTTTTACGGTAAGATGCTACTGACTGACGATAGGGGATGTTGCCGATGAGTCTGGCCGCGGCGTTCTGCACAATCTGCAGGCGTTCAATCTGGTACATAGGGGCGCCGGCATAGAGACTGTTAGCGTAGTCCAGGTGAGAGGTGATCAACGCCTGGACCACAGTTCTACGCGCATTTAAAGGGAGGTAAGGAAAGATCTTTCTTATCATACCCAGTTTCGCAAAGCAGGCGGCGGTAGTTTTATTAATGTGGGGGATACAGGAGAGGGTGTTATCGAACTGAAAGCCTAGGTTGCGGACTGTGGAGGCAGGAATAGGCGGGGGGTCAAGCATAGTCGGCCACCAGAGGCTCGGGGAAATGGTAGTTCTCTGATTAAAGAACATTACCTCCGTCTTGTCTGTATTAAGTCTAAGATGGTTGGTAGTCATCCAAGTGCATATATTATTCAGACATTGGCGGAAGTTGGTAAACCCAGGGTCAGAGTGATCCTTAAATGAGAATACAAGCTGTGTATCATCAGCGTAAGAGATCACCCTGACACCCCAAGATTCCACCACATTAGCCAGAGGGGCCAGATAAACATTAAACAACAATGGGCTCAGGGCCGAGCCCTGGGGGACACCACAAAGAAGAGGCTGAGCCACTGATTTAATAGGTCTGAGGAAAACCCTCTGAGAGCGGTCTTTCAAAAAAGAGGCAAGCCATGCCAGCACCATGCCCCCCAACTCCCGCATGACTAAGGCGAGCCAGTAGTATTTCATGTGAGACAGTATCAAAGGCCGCGGACAGGTCGAGGAGGACTAACATAGCTTCCTCGCCCCTGTCCACGCACTCTCTGATTGTCTCAGAGACCTCCAAAAGAGCTGTCTCTGTACTGTAACCCGTCCTAAATCCTGATTGGGAGTCATGGAGTAGCCGGCTTGCCTCCAGATATTCTGCCAGTTGGAGTTGCACCGCTTTCTCCAGAATTTTAGCCGAATTAGGCAGAAGGGAGATCGGGCGATAGTTATTAAATTGGGAAGGATCAGCGTTCGCCTTTTTCAAGATAGGAACTAGCATCGCCTCCTTCCACAACATGGGAAATTGACCTGACTCAAGAGAGGAGTTCCAGATAGAAAGGAGGGGATTGATCAGCACAGGAGCTAATATTCCCATCATTTTAGCAGGAACAAGGTCAAGTGGAGAGCCAGATTTACAATGGGTGATTAATTGTAATGAGGACTCACAGGTCAGCTCTTTAAAGGAAATAAAAGAGGAAGTGCCCGGCTCTACCTCTCTGGAAGTCAGGAAGGATCCCTCCAAGGGAAATGCCGATCTGATAGTCAAGATTTTCTCCTGGAAATGGTCGGACAGACCATTGCAAAGGGCTTGACTGGCCACAATCTGAGAGGATAGGGCGGAAGGATGAGTAAAATCTTTTACAATTTTAAACAGAGATTTAGAAGAATTCTTGGATGTCTCAATTTGTAAAGAGAAAAAATCTCTCATTGTAGATCGTTTAAGGTTGAGAAATTTTCTTAGGGCGATTTTATAGACGGATTTGGCATTTGGGTCATAATCTTTCCGCCATTGACGTTCTAATTTTTTACATCGGCTCTTTTCCTCCCGAAGGGTCGAGGAAAACCAAGGAGCTGACGGATGAGATCTGGCGGAAGTGATAGGTTGAAGAGGTGCAATGGAATCAATGGCAAGCAACAAAGAAGAATTAAACTTTGAGAGCCTTTCATCAGTACTGTCAGTCATGGAAACCATAAGATCGGGGAGCAGTGGGCTTAGGGTGGCGCAAGTAACTTTGTGCCATTTTCTCCCAAACTCCTTATTAAGGGCAATAGGCATGGGTGCCATAGTAAGGGCGAGATCAAAAGGGAGAAGATAGTGATCTGACCAGGTAAGGGGGAGGAGTGGCTGAAGCCTGATATCCAGATTCCCTGTGAAAATCAGGTCCAAAGTATGACCAGCTACATGAGTAGGGCCCTGCACTAATTGATGGAGATTCAAGCTCTTCATAGTATCAAGGAACTGGGTGGCCTGCCTACACAGTGGATTGTCCACATGCAGATTAAAATCACCCAGTACCATAAAGTGGGAATGTTTGAGGGATAGGTCTGCAATCACATGAACCAAAGAGGTAAGGGAGGCTATCGTTGCCGTAGGGGGGTTATATACTAAAATCCCAGCTAGAATAACGGCTGCTGAATCAGCAATGGTAAAATACATAGCTTCAATCTTGCCAATATTCCCCAATTTACTAGTAATCAGTTTAAAATGGTTTTTCAAAATAATGGCAAGCCCCCCCCCCATTTGACCATCTTCACGATGACAACCATTCAGAAGGTAGCCAGGGGGGACAGCTAAAAGAATGTCAGGATTGGAGGAGTCCTTCAGCCATGTTTCCGTGAGAAACAATACATCCCAGGCATCAGAAGTAAGGGAAGACCATATCTCGCCAGCATGGCATGGGAGCGAGCGGCAATTAACCAAAGCAGTTTTCAGCGGTAACGTTTGGGTAATACGTGTATGTATGTTATAGTAATGGGGTGGACGTTTACTCACTGGCGATAGTGTGAACACGCAGTGAGAACAATGATAAGAAGCGTGTTCCAAATTACTAGGACAGCAGGTAGGGAACCCAATGCATACCCTGGGTCTCATTTGTAATAGTTGATTTCTGGACCAACTTACCCTGGGAGCAGTCGAGGGACAAACAGGGGGACCGGCACTGGGCACGGGCCAGGCGCGGACGGGCGCAGACGGGCTTGCCTTAGGCGCACCTTCGGCGCGCCATCGGCGCGCCGGCTGCGCGGACGGGAAGACCATCTGTTGTTATACATGAGGAGGGTGGGAGGCGGCCAGAAGCTGGACCGCTCCCCTGCCTACCCCAAGATGGCGGCTGTCCCTCTGCGTGCCGGTCGTCAGCGCCAAGATTGGCTGCGCCGGTGAACAGAAGCGAACTGGGACCCTGTAGGCGATGTAAATCTCGCCTAAGGACCCGAGCACTAATGTGGTATAAAATAGCACAGTTTAAAATATGTACAATTATTTAAAATCAAATCACCAAAAGAGTGCAAGAGGCACGGTAAATGACAGAGGATAGCGCCCCCGGCTTTCCGCCTCAGGGGAAGTAAGAAATCAGTCTGAACTCGACTGTACAAAGCGCGCCTTAAATAAACACGGGAGGGCGGGAGGCGGCCAGAAGCTGGACCGCTCCCCTGCCTACCCCAAGATGGCGGCTGTCCCTCTGCGTGCCGGTCGTCAGCGCCAAGATTGGCTGCGCCGGTGAACAGAAGCGAACTGGGACCCTGTAGGCGATGTAAATCTCGCCTAAGGACCCGAGCACTAATGTGGTATAAAATAACACAGTTTAAAATATGTACAATTATTTAAAATCAAATCACCAAAAGAGTGCAAGAGGCACGGTAAATGACAGAGGATAGCGCCCCCGGCTTTCCGCCTCAGGGGAAGTAAGAAATCAGTCTAGACTACTACTTGCATAGTGCATAGCAATTTCAAGCATTGCATGCCCTAAGGCCTGGCTCACTGCATCAGTACATGTAATTACATGTCTGCAAACACATCAACCAACCAAATAATTCTCTCTCAATTTTCCCAAATGGATATTGACTCACAGTGTGATTCTAGACAAGTAACAGTAATTCTTATAAATGGAGTGCATAGATACTGACTGGGGAAATGTAGGCCTGTAACATAAGTATGTAGATGCTTAGACTAATACTTGCATTGTGCATAGGAGTTTCAAGCACTGCATGCCCTAAAGCCTGGCTCACTGCAACAGTACATGTACGTATATGTCCGCGAACACAACAACCAACCAAATCATTCTCTCTCAATTTTCCCAAATGGACACTGACTCACGGTGTGATTCTAGACAAGTAACAGTATTTCTTATAAATGGAGTGTATAGATACTGACTGGGGAAATTTAGGCCTGAAAGACAAGTGTAAAGATGCTTAGACTACTACTTGCATAGTGCATAGGAGTTTCAAGCACTGCATGCCCTAAAGCCTGGCTCACTGCAACAGTACATGTACTTATATATCTGCAAACACAGCAATCAACCAAATGATTCTCTCTCAATTTTCCCAAATGGACACTGACTCACAGTGTGATTCTAGACAAGTAACAATATTTCTTATAAATGGAGTGTATAGATACTGACTGGGGAAATGTAGGCCTAAAAACAAGTGTAAAGATGCTTAGACTACTACTTGCATAGTGCATAGCAATTTCAAGCATTGGATGCCCTAAGGCCTGGCTCACTGCAACAGTACATGTAATTACATGTCTGCAAACACATCAACCAACCAAATAATTCTCTCTCAATTTTCCCAAATGGACATTGACTCACAGTGTGATTCTAGACAAGTAACAGTAATTCTTATAAATGGAGTGCATAGATACTGACTGGGGAAATGTAGGCCTGCAAGACAAGTGTAAAGATGCTTAGACTACTACTTGCATAGTGCATAGGAGTTTCAAGCACTGCATGCCCTAAAGCCTGGCTCACTGCAACATTACATGTACTTATATGTCTGCAAACACAGCAACCAACCAAATCATTCTCTCTCACTTTTCCCAAATGGACACTGACTCACAGTGTGAATCTAGACAAATAACAGTAAACACATCAAGCATCCATTCCACATATTACATTACTGCATTTTACTATTAAAGCTAAACTCATTTTACAAATACATAACCAATTACTATTTTCTAATTCAACCACAATGTGAGAACCCAAATAGGGTTTTAATCAATTATATGTCAGCAAACACTTAAAGTACCAAAATGCTTCTCTCAGAGTGATTCCTAAATGCACACATACTCACTGTGTGATTCCAGACAAGCAACACTATCCCTTGCATTTCACCAAAACACATTTACTAGTCTACAAGACATAAGGTGACTGCACACATTGCAAAACATTTTCTACTACAAATTAGTATAGCGTGCTTCTGTCAGAATGATTCCATGTGTGATTCTAGGCAAACAACACTATCCATTGCATTTATCTAAAACACATTTCATAGTCTAGAAAGAGTACTGCATTTTAGTGTATAAACTTGACTCATTTTGCAAATACATAAACAATGACTGGTTTCTTATTCTACCAAAACATGAGAACAGCACAGTTATCTGTCTGCAAACACATGAAATACACAAATGCTTATCCCAGAATGGTTTCTAAATGCACACACACACTCACAATAAGATTCTAGAGAAAAAAAGGATTCCCTGCACTCTAGCAGGAGAAACACATTAGTCTGATTAAAATAAAAATTCACCACATACATCCCCTCACAAATTAATAACTCACCTTTCAAATTGTTTTGTAGAATAAGAAGTATGTCAGTCAAACACCAGATTTTCTTATACAGAAACTCTGTTCTGTACTCCTCTCACCATAACCAAAGAATAGCAAAGTTTCCCTCTCATTTTGAACACATATGCACCTAAATATCAAATCACATTGCTTCCCACATTAATTCAAAAGCAAACACACATTTCTATTGGTTGCACATTTCAACCCTTACCAATTGACATAAATTTGAACCCTACCCCCAATCTGCCTTCTGTCTGTTACCATAGAAACAGTTCATGGAACACTTAACTGAGCACACAGGTCAAAAGTTCACCACACAATATTGCTAATCAAAATAGCAAGTGTGGGGGGCGTGACTAAGCGGCCGAGAGTAATGGCCGCAGCTTGAGCGAGCTCTGCCCAGCCTGCGGCGAATAATCAGTATACAGCCTGTGGACCCAGACAGAATCTCACCAAAGTGCCCGATTGCACAGCTGACACCATCGGGAAGGCTCCGGTGTGGTGTTCGGGGATCGCGGTCCCCGCTACATAGACGTTGCAGCGGCCGGTTGCTGTGATGGCGAGGACGCGCAAAATGGCGGCTCCGATGCAGTGATCGGAGCGCGGACCTGCTCTGCTTTCGGCGGCCCCCTGGCAGCCCCCCTCCCACCGAGTGACAGGCGGATAGGGGCTCGGCCCCTGCAAGGGCAGGAGAGGTGCCGCGGAGGGACCGGGACTGCGGCTTTCCGGTCGCCGCCTCCAAACAGTAAGGTAGTGTCGGCCCCGGGGCAGGGCGAAAATTTAGGTCCCGGCTTTGCGGCCTATTGGCGGCCGACGCGGTGCTGGCAGTGGCGGAACGCTCCAGGCTCAACTGGTGGGAGGGGCAGAACGTGGCCCACTGACCTGCTGCGGCCCGCACTGCAAACGGCGACGCTCCTGCCGGCCGGGACTCTGTATTTGCCTTCTGGAGCGTACTTTCTGGACCCTGACAGCGCTGGAGGCGCGGCCAGGTCTACAGTGGCCCTGACATACTGCAGTGCCTGGGAGCCCCGGAGGATCCACTGTGCTGCGGCTTGTGCTTTTGCCCCACTTTCCCCCTCTTCCCAACTGACAAGACCTGCTCTGGACAGGGCGCGCCCGGCCTGGTTACTTGGCCATGGACTGTTGGAACTTATCGGCCGGTTAGGCGGTGCTGGTGGGCGCGACCCGGCTCTAGTGGGCTGTGGGACGGAAGGTGAGCCTGTTGACGACCTGCTGGACGTAGGACTGGGCATACCACGAGGGCCCCAGATTTGGGGGCTGCTACGGGGGCGCCGACGCAGTTACACCGGTGCATCCCACCGGCTTGCCTCTCATATTGGAGGTGAAAATGGCAGCGGGGGCAGGGGCTCCAAGAATAGCGCTCAGGCGAAACTGTCTAAATTAGCATGGCACCAAGGCGGAGAAAAACCCGATTCGCCAAGAGCGAACAAAGACGGCGCAAAAGGGTCATCTCCCCCGACTAAAGAACCTACGCTCCATGATGTCCTGTCTGCCATTGGGGGGATGCACACATCCATGGACTCAGTAACGGCGGAAGTTTCCCTACTTCGTGCTGATTTTAAGCAGACAAACGAGAAAGTGAGGGAACTCAAGGTGGTGAAGGCGGCGCTGCAAGAAGACACTTCCGAGCTGCAGCGCCAAATGTCCGATTTGGAAAAAAGACAGACCCGTATGGCACAACAGCTGGATGAATACGAAGGGAGGGCTTGTTGCAACAACGTTAGAATCCTTGGGGTTCCGGAGAAAACGGAGGGGCCTGCCGCGGATCTTTATGTGGAAGAGCTGATCACGAAACACCTAAAGCCTAAGGCACTCTCTGCTTATTTCTCCATAGAACGAGCCTATAGGGTGCTGGGCGGGAGGCCCAAACCCGGGGCCCCTCCTAGGCCCCTTATTGCCAGAGTCTTTAATTTTCAAGACCGAGACAATATTCTGCAAGCCTCCAAAGTGGGCCCCCATTAAAGATCGACAATTATGAGGTCTCCTTTTTTCTGGATTTTACGGCTAGGGTCCAGGCGCAATGACGAAGCTTCTAGGCAGTCAAACAGGAACTACGCAGCAGGGACATTAAATATGTGATGCTTTTTCCAGCAAAATTGAGAGTCGAATGGTACAGTAAATCGTGGTTTTTTGACTCACCTGAGGCAACCTGGGAATGGCTGGACGGCTGGACGAAGGTCGGCGATAAGACTGGTAGTCGTCGTAATGCAGCAGAACGGAGGACCAGTGGCAGACCTGAGACTACAACGATGGGGGCCGAGCTGGGAACAAGCGGCCTATCTGAACAGGAATGAGGGACATCGGCGGCCTCTTGACGGACTAGCCCTAATGTGCACTTGCAAGTATGGGGGGGGGGGTGAGCTGTCAGCGTAGGAGCGACTGGGTGTAGGTGCCTGAATCTGAAGGTTCCGGGTATGTAATGTGTTTAATTTGCAATTATCTAGACATGTTATGGAAATTTTCCTTAGGCTGTTATCCACGATTGCAGGCTGTATTAAATTGTTGGCTTGATAGACTGCCGCGGGGGGAGGGGATCGCTTTACCTCTGCGCAGTTAGCATGGGTGGGAAATGCACAGGCACTCTGCCGGGTTGGGGGGTGGGCAGTTTGAAGTCCACAGGCAGGGGAGCAGGGAGGGGGGTGGAAGGGACTCAGTGGGATGTTTCAGGGGAAGGGTGGGAAGGTGGTATTGTTTCCTATGTCACGGGCAGGGGAGCAGGGTGGGGGGTGGAGGGGAGTTGGATGGGGGTTTTCAAGACAATGCAATTCGAGGTTACTGACTACTGTGAAAATTTACGAATTCAGATTACTGTGTTGGAGGGGGGACGGGTTGGTTGCACTCTGTTCTGTGCTTTAGTTTTGGGCTATACTTCAAGGATATGGGCGAGCAAATGTGTGCTGCAGTGATGAGTTTTCAAGGATGTTTTGAACGTGATGGCAGACGAGGTCTTGGATGTTAGGATAACAGATGATACTGCCCCGGTCCTGGCCCCAGTGCCCCCTTTAACCCTGATCATCTGGAATGTACGCGGTTTGGGAGATAAAATTAAGAGGGGATTGGTGTTGCAATATGTACGTAGGGCAGCCCCAGCATTGGTATTGCTTCAAGAGACGCATCTGGTGGGTTCGACATGTAGGGCTTTGGATCGGTGGGGATATGCGATGGTAGTACATTCTGAGTTTTCCTCCAGCTCCAGGGGGGTGGGAATCCTGATGCGTAAGCGCTTTCCTGTGATAGTACAACAGGTGTGGAAAGATGCACAAGGACAGTTTGCAGCTATCTCCTGCTTGTGGGAGGGAAAGAGGTTCAATGTGGTATCAGTGTACATTCCACCTGCCCTGCATTCAGTCGCTCTCCCCGCCCTCAGTGCATTTCTACTGACACTGCCAGAGGGCGAACTCATACTGGGTGGAGATTTCAATGCGGTTCTAGACGAGGGACTTGACTGTCACCCCAGCAGGGTGACAGGGCTGCATAAAGCGCGGCTGACTGGCTATGTAGAGGCTATGGGTCTTACGGATGGGTGGAGGTTCAAACACCCCTGGGATCGAGGCTCCACCTTTTACTCAGGGGTACACAATAGTCTCTCACGTATTGATAATTTGTTTGTCTCTGCAGACAGCTTGCCCCATATAACTGAGGTAAAGATAGGTCCGAGGGGTATCTCGGATCATTCCCCAGTCTCCATGATATACTCCTCTTATGTGAAAACCCGGAGGCGTATCTTCCCAATTTCGCCTTATTATTTACAAATTCCACAAATTAGAAAAGACCTAGGTGCGGCTACGAAATGCTACTTCCAAGAAAATATTGTTTCCGTTGACTCGCCGGGGGTCCAGTGGGAAGCATACAAAACGGTGCTACGGGGCCAGGCAATAGCCTCCATAACCGGTCACAAACGGACTGTGCAAGAAGACCATAGAACACTAGAGTTCGACCTGGACGTTTTACAATCCAAACATGATCTTGATCCTACTGAGGAGGCTAAGCGCCAGTTACGCCTTAAGCAGGCAGAACTCACGGAGTATCAGCGAGTGCAGGTCAGACAGCGGCTTATGCACACTCAACATATTGTATACGAGGTTGGGGATAAGGCAGGGAGACTTTTGGCATGGCTGGAAAAGAAAGACAGGGCCCAGAGGACGATAGCGCAGCTTTGCTCTGCCGACGGTAAGGTATACACTAACCCTATGGATATAGTAGACACCTTGGCCAATTATTACAAAGCGGTTTACACCTCCTCCTCCTGTATGTCCTCTGAGGAGGCACAGACCTACATCAAAGATTTCCAAATACCCTCCCTTTTGGACTCAGACGCCGAACTGTTGGAGTTGGACTTTACGACAGATGGGGTCCTGGGTGCTATTCATTCTTTGCAGTCAGGCAAGGCCATGGGGCCAAATGGGGTCCCCATAGAACTTTACAAGCGCGTCTCTGATCACGCGGCTCCGCATCTGTTGCGAATGTTTGAAGACAGCTTGGCTACGGGGGAATTGCCCCGAGATCAGCAGATGGCTATGATTATAGCCATACCAAAACCTGGCAAACCCCTGGACGAATGTACATCATATCGTCCTATTTCATTATTAAATGCAGAGGCGAAAATACTGGCCAAAATGATAGCCGTAGGACTAACCCCGCATTTGGAGACCCTTGTTCATCCGGATCAATCCGGATTCATGCCGAACAGGAGCACTGCACTCAATTTAAGACGAGTACATGCGGTCTTGGCGCAGATCCCGGCTCTATCGCAACCGGCTGTGATCCTGTCTTTAGATGCCCGAATGGCCTTCGACATGGTCGAGTGGCCGTATCTATTTGCGGTATTGCGACATCTAGGCTTTGGACCAAAGTTTTGTGCTTGGGTGAAACTCCTGTATACAAATTCACTTGGATCGCCTCACTTTTGTTAGCACCTTTAACAGCAGATCTAACTGTGTCCAAAAAACTATCAGAAAACATTGGCGCATCTTGAACTGCACTAATGAGAAAATCGAATATCCCCTGTTTGCTTTTAAACGTTCAAGCAATTTTCGGGATCAATTAGTACATACGCGCCCAAAAGAGTCACCTAGAAGAGAGATTGGGACATTATGGGACCTTCCAGCAGTAATTGGACACCACCCGTGCGGGGCCTGCTCGGTTTGTCCACAAACATGTAAGACAACCAGCATTGATATTGGTACTGATCGGCCATGGGAGTTAAAAAGCTTCACAAACTGTAATAGTACCAATCTCATATATTTACTAACATGCCCCTGTAATGACAGGTACATCGGAATGACCACTAGGAAAGTCCGCACTCGGATGTTAGAACATAAAAGTACATTTCGATGTAAAAAGATAATTTCTAAATTGACCAAACATTTTGTACAGCTAAATCATGGAGAATCAGACTTTTTTATTTGGACGGTCCTTGAAAAACCTTTCATCTCCACCCACATAAAGGATGTATCGAAATTTCTATTCATGAAAGAACAGAAATGGGTGTATAAACTACACACTGACACCCGAGGGCTGAATGACGAAATACCATGGTTCAGCCTTCAATAATTTCTCGATGACCTATCTTTATCACGTGGCCTCTCTAGATGCTCTGACGTTATTTATTGGCTGTGTTTTTTGATGGCATTATTGATGTCTCAGATTATTAATAACTAAATTGTGTTATTAATAACCATATTGTGTTATCTACCTCACAATTGGTCCTAACTGTTGTATTTACTTCTTTTTGGCAGATGTGGGTTTAGACATGGTGAGCGATTTCCACCTGTTCAAGCTCCCATTCTTTAAAGAATTCTATTTCAATTCCTGGTAATGGATAGCCATACTATTAGGGCCACTCTTATTTGTTACGTAAATCCATTGTTCGTGGAAGACTCCTAGCAAATACCCTTATTCAATAACAAACTACTGTTATAGCTCTTGGAGAGCATTTACATGATTTATGCCATATTGCAGTCGGGATGTAAATAACATTTGGTCTGCAACATTATTGAATAATAATTCTTTTTTTACTTTATGGATAATTGGCAAACATCCAGTAGCTGTGTGAGTTGGCTTTTTACACAGAAACGATCTCGCAGTTTACTGGACTACAGGAGCTGAGGACATGACGTCACTCTGTAGTTCCAGTATTATCGCGAGATCACGCTATGAGGGGGATCTGAGACAGCGGCTATTCCTGTTTGTCCGTTTCTCCTTACATCAACTTCGAATTTTGTTAAAAGGCTCAAAGACACCTGGGAGGGAGCACCAGGTAGGCCTGCTCATGTTTCATTAGATTAACATAAAAAACGGAGGTTTTCTGGTATGTAACCCACACGGATTGGTCAATCACGTTTGCTTCTGACCAATCTTAAACGGCCTACTTGACCTGTTCGTTGCCTCCCCCTGACTCAGCACCGGATAGAGGCAACGACGGACAGGTAGGCAATTGACTGGACTCTTACTGGATTTGGTCTTTTAGTATTCTCCATTGCCGATATATCTAACTGTGGTTTATCGGAAGGGCCTCTTCATTAGACTCCGAGTGGGGATGGCTATTTTACAAAGATCTAGTGATGACTCATACATGCAAGAGTTACTTACTACTACACTGGAATAGGATTTTGTGTTGTGTTTTGGTGGTTAAGTCTGTGTTGACAGTACTATTAAAGGAAGATGAATCTGCAAGTAAGATAAGTGATGGCCTGGGCTTGATGTATAAAGACAGAGAAGGATAGGTTTGTTCTCTCTGCTGTATTTAAGGTCAGGTTATCTTACCTCTACAGAGCGGGGTCTCACAGTTCCTGAGCCAGGTCCAGGAGAGGTGAGGTCTGGTCCCCGGGCACACTGGGTGAGTAGATACTGTCCTTATTTTTGGAACACTTTGGACATGTTATCTTTGACAAGTTGTATTCTGACAGTACGGTCACTGTGTGATTTTTTATTATAGATGTAAACAAATACACCAGGTGTCTTCGAGGAGATCCAACAGACGACGAGAATATATCCTTTGATGTTGTAGATCTAGTTTCACTTCTGAATAATTATAAATTTATATATTTTATGTTGGCCTGAGTTCCCTTTTTCCCATTAGGCTGAAACATGTTGGCCCCTATGCAGATATTTGGTTAGACTGCTATTTGTGGCGCTGTTCTTGGTTTTTTAATAGGAAGGGACCATTTCCCTAATGAAAAGCTCTTTTGGTCTACTATCCTATTTTAACTTACCACTTTTATTATTTTTTGCACTGCACTTTTTTCCATCATATCATTATTACACGGTCTAGTAATGATTATGGGTCAGAACCTTAACCAATCTAGGGTACGATCAATGTCTCAATGATCTAGAGACACACGATCCTAAGGATGACCAAATGATAACATTGATCATTACATGTCTTTGATGGGAATCCTACAGGATTTCTGATCTATAATCACAGGTGGCCGTTTTGTTTAATACCCTTGTCTTGTGTCAGAACTGTTTAGTCTTGACTTACCTTGATGTACTTTTCCTAGATGTCAGGAAACAAATAAGGAATTTCTAAGTTATTTTCCTGTAGAGACCCCTTGGTTTTCTTGTTATTGTACAAATTCACTTGCACATGTTGTAGCCAACGGCCATATTTCCAGGGATTTCCGGCTGGGCCGCGGTACGCGTCAGGGATGCCCCCTATCGCCACTGCTTTTCGCATTGATCTTGGAGCCGTTGGAAGCATGGATACGGTGGGACCCCATGATAAAGGGTCTCAGTTGGACTGTCCTGGGAGGACCGCATATCGCTATATGCCGATGATATTCTTCTTTACTTAACTCTCCCCAGGCGTTCACTCATGGTTCTTCTTAACATCTGTGAGATTTTTGGGCGAGCCTCAGGATACACAATCAATTGGTCCAAATCGGTGTTTTAAGGGGCCCCCACCGCTCCTTCCGGACGGCTGCCCCCTGATGGTCACTGATGGACCCTTTAAATATCTGGGGGTGTGGGTGACACCAAGTCAGGAGATCTTTTACCACCGCAATTTACTACCACCACTTGAACGATTCTGCACGGATGTGAGGCATTGGCACACCCTACCGCTGACCCTTTTAGGTAAAGCAGCGTTATTTAAAATGATGACATTACCACGACTGCTTTATATCCTGGAAAATACTCCATTTCTCGTGCCTCTAAAATATTTTAAGTCTATAAACGCATTGGTTTCTGGCCTACTTTGGGTGGACAAACCAGCGTGCATTTCCCGATAAAAGTTGGTACGAGGGTGGTTCGATGGAGGCATCGCGCTCCCAGATATCCAATTGTACTATTAGGCAGCCCAACTAAAGAATATAAATCACTGGCTCCACGCTCCGCAGACTGAGCCCGCGTTCAAGGTGGATAGATAAGACCTAGGGGGTGGAGGAGTGATGGCCGCGCTCTATGACCCTAGAGGTGCGGCGGCCCAGCTGGGCCCCACGGCTCACACAGTAAAGCTATGGTACCTGGTATCTGCTCGCCTCAAATGTAAGAACACGATCACGCAGATAACGCCACTCTGGGCATCGCGACGCCTCGGCCGTCTCTGCAATAGTAAGGGATTTGAGGCCTGGGACCGCATAGGCATATCGACGGTTGGAGACCTCTATAGGCAGGGTGCAATCCTCACCTTTGACCAGCTAGCGGCCCAATTCAACTTGGTAGAGGAGGAACGTTTCCGCTACCTGTAAATCAGTCATGCCCTCAAGTCTGTGCTTCCGACTGAAGGAAAGTTACCAGAATCCACTCCTTTAGAAGATAGACTGCTTACGGAGCACATGCTGAAAAAGGCGACCTCATTGGTCTACCGTAAGTTGGTCAACAATATGCCTGACCCCATGGAAAGACTCAGAACGGCCTGGACTGTGGAGATAGGTGAATTTGATGAGTCGGACTGGCAGACCGCGCTTTCCTCGCCTCAGGAGGTCACTGTGCCGCCGCGGTTCAAACTGATACAATTGAAAGTCTTACACGAGTATATTATACTAGGGTCACACTACATAGGATAGGTAGAATCACACATCAGTACTGCTTGAGAGGCTGCGGGGAGGTGGGGATATTCTACCACACTATCTGGGATTGCCCATTGATTGTTTGTTTTTGGTCCAAGGTTATGCGGACTATATCACAAGTGGTTCACATTTCGCTACTCCCTGAACCACGCCGTTGTTTGTTGAACATTTGGGAGCCTAATGAGCTGAGTACCCCCCTACAAGATTGGGCAACGATTGGTATTATGTACGCTAAACTAAATGTGGCTAGGGCCTGGGGGTCTTCCGTGGTACCGGCGCTTAGTGCCTGGAGTACAGATATGGACTCAGCGATGGTTGCCGAAAAGGCGGTATACTTAAGTCGGAAGTGTCCGTGAAAGTGGGCCAAAATTTGGGGAGCCTAGAATGAATATAGAGGGCTTATTTGTGAACCGCCTCAGATGAATAGTGATACTGATTCGGAATGACAATGAGTGGGAACAAGATACTCATGGGTTGGGGTGGTGCTATTGTATAGATGTTCAGACTGCACTACTACTGTCTCCTTGTAATGGTATGCTGTGCTCACTATGTTTCGCCTTATTTATCGTGCTCAATTGATGTGTACAATATAAACCTTGACAATGCCCATTGTTTATTTGTTTTCTCAACAATAAAAAATAGTTTTAAAAAAATAGCAAGTGTGCTTGACTTTTCAACATATCAGTTTATCTCATGTAATGTTTCTTTCAATCAGTTTTTGTTAACCAATAACAATCATGCTATTAAAAAACAGAAACATGTGGGGCGTGGCCAAGATGGCGACGGAGTGAGACGTGCAACTGAGTCCCTCCGGCGGCGCTTTCTGCTTAGCCTTGTTTAGCCCCCAGAGCTGTAGAATATCGGAACCCCCCCTGCCTACCGTGATTACCGGGGCGGGGAGGCTTGATCCGGTGGCCGAATTTTGAGCCGCGGAGGAGCGGGAGCGGTGGTGTTTGGCCTCGTGGCTGCAGCGCAGTGAGGCCCAGCAATCCCCGCCCTCGCGTATCGGATCGGCCCAGGCACCCAGCGCTGCAGTACAGGAGCACCAGCGGGGGTAGCGCGCTGCCCGGGCCCAGCGTTGAACTCGTCTGCCCTGCGGGGGCCAAGGGAGGCCCCGAAACGTACTAGGCTCCACCGCCCGACCGCATCAGGACCTGCGGGGGTGCACTGGTGGCGGCGGCCCTCGGGAGCCGGCGAGGATCGTGACCGCACTGCCCCTCCCCCTCCCATCCGACCTGCGAGCTGCCCGGGAGGTAGGCCCTCCTTGCCACGCGGGGCCTCTGCGGCGCGGCTGACAGGCAGCGGACACTCGGCGGAGCTGCCGCGCCGCCCCTACAGCACACGTGGCGGGCGGCCTGGGTTGCTGTAGCGAGTCGCACTGGTGGACTCGGCCTGCCTGGGACTGTGACCGCCCGAGGTGCACGTCAACGCCGAGGGGCTCTCCCTGGACTGCGGGGGCCTGCTGGGTGCCCCCTCCGGAAGGGGGTTTCATTGGCGCTTGGACCTGACGGCGGGCGTTTGCAGCGGAGGCGGGGCCCGGCCCTCCTCGGGCGACTAGGGGCCGAGGGGCCCATGGCATATCATTGCATCCTGCCCTGCTAGACCCCGACCCCCCTGCGGCACCACAAGGATCCACCACAGCGGTGGAGCCCTGCCTGTGGGGCTGAAGCGGTGATCCAGCGCCTGCACGAGAAGAGTGGTGACCGGCTCCATTGGCCACGGGAGGTGCATACTCGCAGCCGCTGGGACGTGGGGCCCCTTTCCAGCGCTTGTTCTGAGGCCTGACGGTACTGCGGGACGCCTAGTCTGGTGGTGCGACGGAGCTGACAGTTGGTGACCCCTGGGCCTGCTTCCTGTGTGGTGAGCTTACCCGCTTTATTGCCGCTGGGCCCGGTGGGGTTGCTGCTGGAGCCACGGGAGATTCGCTCCTCTGTGGAGGCTGCTGACTCTTGCTTCTGGTGACCTGGGGTGTCGCCCTTCGGATACAGGGGTGAAGATTGCTGCGCCACCCGGCCGATATCAACGAGAAGCCTACACTTTGGGTCTCTTGGACTTGGACCGTTGTTGGTCGCTGCGGGGTGCCAGGGTCGTGTCTTCCCCAACGATCGGGAGCTGCCCTTCGCGTCAGTGAGTAGGAGACCGACGCCACCGAGATGTCCGCCTCGCAGCGCAAGGGGAAACCTGGTAAGGATGGGTCTCAGAAGGTGACCCAGAAGCCGGCGTCTCCTGGGCCCAGCACATCACCTAAACCAAGGGACGATGACACACCAGCAACCAAGGCTTTTATGATGGAACTATTCGCGACCATCAAAGAGGACATCTCTGACCTCCGCTCCCAGCTGGCTTCGGACCTTCGCGAGGTGAGGAGGGATGTGGATAGCGTCGGAGAGCGGGTGGCTACCCTGGAGGATCATGACCTGAACGTGGCGAATGATGTGCACCAGCTACAGCAAGATGTGATACGCCTCACGGAACAGAACCTGGACCTCCAGGCTCATGCAGAGGACTTGGAGACCCGTTCCCACCGGAACAACATCCGCATCCGAGCTGTACCATGGGAAGGGGAAGCTGGTGACCTGAGGGGATACGTGGAAGCGCTCTTCTTGCAGATCCTCAACGACGACGATGTGACCGCCATCAGGATGGACAGGGTTCACAGGGTTGGTCTGCCTAGACGCGGGCGGGTCCTCCCCTCGATATTTTGGTCTGCGTCCACGACTTTCAGTTAAAGGAGCGCATCCTACTGAAGACTCGAGAGACACCTTCCTTGTAATTTCGAGACCACCGCCCCCAGCTTTATCAAGACTTGGCAGCCTCGACACTCCAGAAGAGACGTGACTTTCGGCCGGTGACCACCTACCTACGTGAGCACAATGTGTCTTATTCCTGGGGCCACCCCTTTCGCCTTATCTTTCGATGGCAGAACAGATTAGTGCAGATCCGGTCTCTTCAAGCAGCTATGGACCTCCTGGGTCTCTCGGATGCCGCCCCCGCCCCGGGAGCTGGGAGCTCCCCATCGAGGCAGAGAGGTAGGTCGCCCTCCTGGCAGAGAGTGGGGAGAGAGACGACTCTGGGGAGGCCTGATCGCACAACCAGCTTGCAGGAGAGGGGCGTTGCGGTGGCGTCTGTCGCTTCTGTGAAAGTACCATCCTCTCAGGAGAGCTCTGGGGCAGCTTGAGCCCGGCATCGGAACTTGCCTGGCGCCGGAGGGGCCTTTGTTCGTCAGGTACTGTGGGTAAATTGTACTCTTGGGAAGACGCCCCGGTACGGCCCTTGGAGGGCACACCTACTGGTGCCTCCTTCCCCTCCCCAGGAGGGCAATTACATTTGTCCGCATGTGGGGACTTTTCTCCGGTTTGGGGGGGGTTGGATCCGGGAGGACATGTTGAGGGTGGGGGGAGGTTGGGGGTTGGGAAGGTTTGCGGGGTTGTTTGTGGGAGTGGTGGTGACAGGAATACGTGGTTTGACTTGGTTGTTGAGATTGAATGTGGGATTCATATCTGTTCTGTGGAGCTGGGCCCCTGCAGTGGGTTTGGTTCTGTACTTAGCTCTGATGGTGCTGATCTAGAGGTGCTATTGGCGCGGCCCGTGGTTGTGTTGGGGGAGTGGACCTGGGGGTTGCTTAAGGGGGAGGGGGGCGTCATGGCGGGAGGAGCTGTGAAGCTTGGAGTCAGGGGGGGTCTCAGGCTGGGATCCTGGGAGGTATTAGGGAGCGCATGGACGAGATGAGTGCAGCGAGAGTGAACCCAATCTGTTGCAATGACACTTAGTATTGGTACTTGGAATGTGAAGGGTCTGAACTCCCCACAAAAGCGTCAGAAGGTTTGGAAATACCTGAGTGATCATCACTTAGATGTGGTGGGCCTTTAGGAAACCCACCTGGCGCATAAAGATGAGCTCTGCCTCCGGCTTAGACACTTCCCCCTCATTTATAGGTCCTCTGCCCCCACTAAACATCGGGGGGTGGCCCTTATGTTTCGTGCGACCCTCCACTTTCAACCCATGGGGATGAGCTGCGATAAGGATGGCCGCTGGCTGATGGTTAAGGGGTTGATGCATGATAGTCTCTGTACTTTTGTGGTGGTGTATGTTCCCAATTCAGGACAAAATAGCTTCCTCCAGGATCTGCTACGTAGAGCTGAGACCTTTGTTGAGGGACACTTAATTTTTCTGGGAGACTTTAATTTGATTTGGGACAAGGACCTAGATAGCTCCAGTGCTCAAAGTTTTCATGCCGGCTTGTTCTCTACTGAGACGCAGCGCAGGATGGGCGAGCTGGGTTTGATTGATAGCTGGCGCTCTTTACACCCCCAATCCCGAGACTACACTTTCTTCTCTTCTGTCCACCACTCCTATTCCCGCCTAGACCACATCTTTTTAAGCCAGGCCCTCCGGGGCGATGTCCGTGACTCCAGCATTTTTCCGCTCTCTGTATCTGATCACAGCCTGCTGGTCCTTGGGATGCGCTGGTCAGCGAAAGGGGATGGTCTGCGCAAATGGTACTTTCCAGCCGCCCTAGTTCGGGATGATACTTCCTGTAAGGCACTACGGAAGGCCATTCGGGACTGTCCTGACTCTTAACCCCGTCTCGGACACGTCCTTCTTCAATACCTGGGATGCCTGCAAGGCTTCCCTGCGGGGCACCTGCCTCGCTCTTAACGCTAATCTTAACAAACTGAGGAGGAAGGAGCGGGAGAGTCTGGAGGCGGAGCTTGCCACTCTGGAACTAGCGCATAAATTGAACCCCTCTCGCCTAACCCTTCACCCGCTTGCGGCGGTTAGGGGGAAACTGAAGGCCCACTACAATAACAGGGCAGAATTTACCCTCTTGCGGCTACGGCACATTTCGTACTCACAGGGGAACAAGGTGGGGAAACATCTGGCCCGCCAGCTCCGACACAAAAGAGAAAGGGACTACATTGGGGGCATCAAGGACGCGACGGGAGACCTGCTACACCGAAGATGGATGAAGATAAAGCGGCCCTTTTTGGCCGCTTTTATGCTGCCCTCTACAAGGGAGATGACCTAGATCCTGAAGCGCAGAGGAGATACCTTGCGGACTTGCCATTACCCCAGGTTTCTACAGAGCGGAATGATCTCTTGGCGGCCCCCATCTCCAGAGAGGAGGTGTGCTGGATGCTATCAAAGCCCTGAAGCTCCACAAGGCGCCGGGGCCTGACGGGTATACCGCCCTTTTTTACCAGACCTTCGCGACAGAGATCTGTGACTACTTGGTCTCCCTCTTCAATGCAATGGCAGAGACAGGTGAAACCTCTGGCTGTATGGCCGAGGCGGTGATCTCCGTCATTCCTAAATCGGGGAAGGACCCCTCTAGCTGCTCCTCCTACCGGCCGATCGCCCTTCTAAACATCGATGCTAAATTATACTCCGCTATCATTGCGCATAGACTCCAAGATCTGATGCCGGTCCTCATTCACCCGGACCAGTCTGGCTTCATCACGGGAAGACAAACCCACGATAACATGAGACGGGTGATTCACTTGATTGAAAAGGCCAGTAGATTCCACATACCAGTGGTGCTGGTGGGTCTGGATGCGGAAAAGGCCTTCGATCGCGTGGACTGGGGGTTTTTGTTCCGCACCCTGGTCGCCTTCGGGTTTTCGGACAAGTTTATCACGATGATCCGGGCAAACTATAGTGCTCCCTGCTCCAGAGTGGCGATTAACGGTCACCTGTCCCCCTTTTTCTCCCACTCCCGCGGTACCAGACAGGGTTGCCCCCTGTCACAACTTAAGGCAGGTTGACTAACCTTGTGTATCCGGTACAGCAGGAGCGATGTCGTGGCTAATTTCTCTCCTCCCTAGGAGTGGCACCCCAAGTGAGTATTATACATGTATACTCCCCTCTGAGGTCCCCACCCAGGGAAGGGGAAAAGTGGAGAAAATAAACATAAATGGCAGGCAGCCAGAAACCATCTACGGCACGAGACAACCTGGGTAGATACCATTCATTGGTTCTGTTGTCTCGGTTCCTGCAGAAAAGACACAAGAGACACACATGAATATACACCCCCCCTTACTGCTCTTCTTCACAAGTAAATGTAGGTATTTGTGTGTATATGTGAGAACTTACTTATGATAGCTGCCGCTAACATCCAAGAAGAAAAGGTCACAAAAGGTAAAAATAAAGTAAATACCAAAAGAAACAAAACACCCTTAGCTGGGCACTGGCGAGCCTAAAGGTACAAGTTCTCACAGTCTATGCAAGAAATAGGTAGAGTGCGACTTAGCTCATTCAGGGAGTCTCTTCCACTCCAGTGGTGATTTCTCCATCACACAATTCATGATGGACGTTTGTAATCAATAACTCTTGCTTCCTTCGTGATGCTCCCCAACACAATCAGAGCCTCTCAACAGCTCTAGGGATAGCCAAATAAGTATTGTCCAAGAACACAAAAAATAACGAACTAAAATAGGAAAAGAGCTGCCTTCGCTCTTTAAGCTAATGTCTCCAATGTCAGACTTATTTCCGAGAGAAAATGAAGTTCAAAGTGGCCCAGTCAATGTTTCCGCACACTGCTTGTGTAGAGAGCGTCTCTCACCCTGCTCTCCAGCGCGGCTCCTAGTAGCGGGTCAAGGGTCACAAAGCACCGCTGAGTCAGAGAGAAAGACTCTCTTCTCCGGTCTCGAACACGGCGACAACCACGATCATTCCAAATACATCCCATGGAAATCCATAATGCCGCATAACAAGCTCTTTGCAACTGTGATTCCAGCCTTTCAGTAGGCAAGTCAAATCCGATGAGGACTAATGGCAAACATAGCAGGTGACAAGCACCGAGTGCTACCAGCAAGAGGCTGATATGGTAAACAGAGACAGAGTGTAGTTAGAGATAGGGAGGACAGACTACACACAAGCATTCTGGGAGATGTAGTTTAGGAGCTAACACGCCGGAAATGTGACACCCCCTTCCCCCCTGCTCTTTGCGCTGAGCATTGAGCCGCCGGCGCTGGCGGTGAGGGGGCACGAGGGGATCCGGGGTCTTCCCTTCACTGGGGAACAGCACAAAATCTCCCTCTTCGCGGATGACATTTTGCTATCCGTTGGAGATCCGGCTCACTCGCTGCCACACGTCCAGGCGGTCTTGTCCGACTTTGAGGAGGTGGCCGGTTTCAAGGTTAATTTTGAGAAATCGTATATCCTTAACCTCACACTTCCGCCTGCTGAAAAGGAGCGAGTACGTCTCTTAACCCCTCTGTCCTGGGCGACCTCCTCTCTCCTATACCTGGGGGTCCGGCTGACACCTACCGTAGGGGGCTTGTTCTCTGCGAACTACCCCCCGCTACTAACATCCATACAAGCGGACTTGGACCGCTGGAAACCTAAATACATCTTGTGGCTGGGTAGAATCCATGCTCTCAAGATGGTCCTCCTCCCTAAATTTCTTTATCTCTTCCAGGCCCTTCCTATTCCGCTGGATCTGGACTTTTTTCAGCGCCTCAAGACTTTGATGCTCCGCTTTATCTGGCAGAATGGACGAGCCCGGTTTTCCTTCTTTACATTGCAACGACTGCGGGCGGAAGGGGGAGTGGGCTTCCCCGATATGCACCTGTACTATAAAGCTGCGCAACTGCGAGTCCTTGTGGAATGCTCCCAGCAACTCTCGGAAAAGCACTGGCTGCACATGGATAGGAGTGTCGCTGGTCGGTCCATTTGGGACCTGGCATGGAAACCTAAAGTGGATAGGCCCAAGAACGGTTATATCAGTACGCCCACTAGCACTGTGCTGAAAGTCTGGGACACGGTCTCTGGCGATGACCGCTGGACTACGTTCCCATCACCCTTCACTCCTATACACTTCAACCCGGCCTTCCCACCGGCGATGCAGGAGGGCCCCTTTCGACTGTGGAGGGAGGGGGGCTGTAGAGCCCTTACGCACTTGTTCCACGGTTCCGCTCCGCTTACCTTTGCCAACTGTATGAGGGACTATGGGGTTCCGCCGTCTGAGCGGTTTCACCACCTCCAGCTCCTCCACTGGGCTACCTCCACTGGGGTTGGCGATGCGGCCACAAGACCTCCATCCACATTTGAGCCCTTCCTTCTGCGCACCAATACCATGAAAGGGGCTATCTCCTTCCTCTACAAGTTGCTCCTCACAACGGCTGTGTCGCCTCGTCCCCGCTACATGGGTCAATGGGAGGAACTGCTCGGGAGGGACATTACGGAAGCGGAATGGTCGGGCCTTTGGCGAGACATTGCGGCGCACAACCGCTCTGTGGCCCTGCGGGAGGCCCATATTAAGACTCTTATGGATTGGTACTTGTACCCATCCAAGTTACATCGCATATTCCCGACCTCCTCAGACCGATGTTGATGGGGCTGTGGTCTGCTGGGGGACTTCCGCCACATCTGGTGGGACTGCCCGGTCATCCGCCCTTACTGGGAAGAGATCTTATCCCACCTCAAGGAAATTCTCGGCTACCCAGTCGCTGACTCAATGGAGCACATTTTGCTGGGGCTCCGGGACCCAGGTCTCGAACATCAAACAAGAGCTGACAAGCAGATTCTTTGGCTTTGTCTTGGAGCAGCCAAGCTCACCCTAGCAGCGGCCTGGAAGAAACCGGACGCCCCGGCAATTTCCCTATGGCACGCTAGACTGTGGAGATTACTGAGCTTGGAACGAGTGGCGGACATCTTTCTAGGCAACTTCAAGAATTTCATCTTTCGGTGGGGTCCCCTGGTCCGCTTTCTCTCCCGGGGCTTGCCCTCGGCGGTTTGCCCTTCCTCAGTGCGCGCGCTTCACCTCTTTCAGTTATAATTCTGCTGTATGAATGTATGAATGAATGCTTAGCTGTCACCACCACTTGAGGGGTGGGTTGGGAGGGGGGCTGGGCGGGGTAATGTTGTTTGGTTTAATTGTTGCGACACCCCTGGTGCATCTGGAGGCCTCTGCATTTTGTACACGAGAACGTGTGCTTTGACTCGGCTACCCCTTCCCTACAGGGCTTCTACTCCTCCGGACTTCTGGAGGGGGACTGACTTTGGATGCCCGCCACATTTCCCTCCGAGACTGTTTTGAACTGCACTGTGGCAGCCCTCTATGATACGCTGTCACTGATTTGTGCCTCTCCACCGTACCCCCCTTTGGGGGATGCATTGCGGGTTTGTCGCTTATTTGTATTTTTCTGTCATTTCATAAAATACAAAATAAAAATTTTACAAAAAAAAACCAGAAGCATGCCCCTATTGTTTCAGTGTAGAATGTTGTCAAACAACCAATCATTTCTTTTCTATTTTCAAAACTGCATCTTAACCACCATTTTAGAAAAATATTAGATTTCAAACTGCCATTTCATTTACAGAGACCATTTGACCGCATCAACACCTCCCTTCAAGATGCTTAGAGTGTGGATTGTGGGACACAGCTATATTTTCTGGAGCCAAACGTATGCAGAAAACAAAGTAATTCACAAAGACCTAGGTTTACCAAATGTAGACATTAAATGGATTGGACAGAGAGGGTTAAAGTGGCACCAATTGATGCTATTGGTTAAATCCTTTTTGCATCTCTAACACCCTGACCTCATAATTGTGCACTGTGATGGCAATGACCTAGACACTTTGACTGGGGTAGGTCTGGAAATGCTTATGAAGGACACCTTTGGAGAATTGATGGCACTTTTCCTCTAAACTGCCTTTGTCTATTCTAGCATATGCCAAAGGCAGAAATGGAACTGGTCCAATCAATTTTGTCCACAGATTGAGAAAGCTAGGAAACATGTGAATAAATCTGTTTCTGCTTTTCTCCGAGACTATAGAATGGGGTCCATTTACCACAACAATCTGCGTTTCAATATGGATGGCATCTATAGGGGAGATGGTGTACATTTTACAGATGTGGGAAACAGAGTCTTACTCTTGAACTTTAGACTCTGCATAGGTACTGACTTGTAGGTACGAAAAAGTCTCAATAAGGACACGGGCTCTTTTTAGAGCCACCTAAGAACTATACACATAAACTTGATATATATCTGAGAAATATATTTTATTTTGCTTGGAGTTGCACACCCAACGCGTCACAGTCGTGCACCAAACACTTAGAGGCCGTGCACCAAACGCGTTGGAGTCGCGTATCCTACAGATTATGAATTGTGCATCCAACACGTGCACACCAGGGGGCCGCACTGAGCGCCGTGCTGGGTGCGCGACTCCTAATTTTACCGTAAAAAAAATAGCCCCTATCACTAATTACTATTATCCCCGGGGACCCCATCCCCCGGGCTTATAAATAACGTTGGGGACCGTGGGGGGAGCCCCAATGCCCCCACGGTCCCAGCCAGCTCCTCGCATCCTACGGAGAGCCAGCATTGCTTTTCCACAGCTGCTAACATGGAGCTCCCCGTGTGGAAAAGCAATATAGTTTGGATTTTGAAAGAGAGAATAGGTTTCCCTGCTCTCTCTTTCAAAATCCAAACCACGTTTGCTATGGGAGGGTGGGAGACTCCCGCCCTCTCATAGCAAACAAGAGTGTCCTGGGGGTGGGCACCCCAGGACACTGCAGGAGCCAGCCCTGGGGGGTGGTGGCCCTAAGGGCCCTCGAGGGCTCCAGGAGGGGAGCCACGCAGCCCCCCTCCCACAATACATAAAGCCCTGGGCGATGGTGGTCCCCGGGGCTTGGGGGGGCCGTTGAGCCCCCCACAAAATATACTGGGAGGGGCTTTTGAGCCCCTCCCAACAATTTATTTTGTAGCCCCGGGGGGTGGTGGTCCCTGGGGCTGGGGGGCCCTCTAGGCCCCTTTGAAATGTAATCATTTTGCTCCCGGGATTTAGCCCCCCGGGGGCTAATTATAAAAGAAGCTCCATTCTATTTATTTATTTATTTTACGGCAGGATCCGCGGCACCCTGCGCGCACTTTGCGTTTAAAAAAAATTAATTTGAGGGGTGGCCAGAGAGTCCTTCTGGGACCCCCTAAGCAGATCTAAAGGGTCAGGGTATTTCTACCCTGCCCCCTTTATACATTTTGCACACTTGATCCACTGACTTCTTCAGCCTCGCTTCTACCGAGGCACAAATTGGCTGCCAACACTTCCTGGTTTCGAATGCTGACAACCACTTGACAGGCAATTAGCTCTCAGCGCGTGATCGGGAGGGTGCGCTCATGGTGCACTCAGGGTGCGCGGATCCACCGTGGCCATAGCTATATGTACTTTCAACTGTCATTTTCTCAGTAACTACTGAACAGATTGAAACCATTTAAGCAAAAGGCACAAGTCTGAACTGAGGACTACCTCTTTGCCAAATTTTGAGTAATTCCGTTCAGCAGTTCGGGCTGTAGCTGCTGCTAAAGGTCCTATGGGAAATTGCATGGGGAAAACGTGTTTTGGGACCCCCCCTTTTTTCTCAGCCCCCGCTTCACAAATCACCCCAAGACTTTCAGAATAGGAGTGGACCGGAGCGCCCCACCAAGTTTGAATATTTCGCGAAGATTCGTCAACCGGCACCAAAGTTATTCCAAATAGAATGTTGCGGATTTCCTATGGAAAATAGGTCCTAACTATAACTACCTACTGGCGACCGCCAGTAGGTAATGTATGTGTGTATATATGTATGTGTATATGTATAATATGTATACATGTGTGTGTGTGTATATATATATATATATATATATATATATATATATATATTACCTACTGGCGGTCGCCAGTAGGTATATATAGTTAGGATTTTTTCTCTATGGGATTTTTGAAAATTCTATGTCTAATAACTTTGGCGTTTGTGGACGGAATTGGCTGAAATTTTCAGGAAAATGGCACATTTTGTTTCTGAGCAGCCCTTGAAAATTTGGGGGGGGTTCGTCAAGGGGGGGCCGAGAAAAAAGGGGGGTCCCAAAACGTGTTTTTAACATTGAGTTTTCCATAGGGCGGTTGGCCTCACTTTTAGCCCGAACGGCTGAATGGATTTGCACGAAACTTGGCAAAATTGTAGGGACTGGTAGCCCGATGTGCCTTTTGTAGGTCTCAATATATGTGCTCCAGTGGATTTTGAGAAATTAACGTTTAAAAAAAGATATATATCTGTAACAGCGGACCGGGCAGCGTCCCAGGACGCGTACTTTTCGCGCAACGGAGCTTTGTGAAGCGAAGCTGATTGGTTCTCTGGCGTCTGTCAACATTCCAAAAAGTCCGTAGCGGCCGCCATCTTGTCTCTCGGTAGGATCGAGAGACAAGAGGAGGCCAAAACAAAGGGGGAAATAACCATAAGGGGGCATAGTAGATCCTCGCTGACCCCCTAGGTTTGATGTGGAGGTTTTAAAAGGGCCCCGCGGGGCAAAAAAAATAATAATAATAATAATCGAACGGCTGAATGGATTTGCACGAAACTTGGCAAAATATTAGGGACTGGTAGCCCGATGTGCCTTTGCTAGGTCTCAATATATGTGCTCCAGTGGATTTTGAGAAATTAACGTTCAAAAAAAGATATATATCTGTAACAGCGCTCCGCTTCGCGTAACGGAGGTTTGCGAAGCTGATTGGTCATTCTGTCACTGGGCTATAGTTGGGCTACATCTGGCTGATATTTGGGCTACATTTGTTTTTTGTGTGTCTGGCGGCCATCTTTGGGCTACATTGGGCTACATTGGGCTTCATTGGGCTACATTGGGCTACATTTGGGCTCCAACATATATATAGGCCAATGTAGCCCAATATATATTTTTCAAAGTTAATTTTCGTAAAAACCACTGGAGCATATATCTTGAGACATAGCAAAGGCACATCGGGCTACCAGTCCCTACAATTTTGCCAAGTTTCGTGGAAATCCATTCAGCCGTTCGAGCTAAAAGTGAGTCCAACCGCCCTATGGAAATGAAGGAAATGAATGGGTAATTTGTAATTAGCAAATAGCTAATCGCAAACTAGGAATGGTAAAGAATCGCTATTTATTCCTTAAAGTTCGCTATTTAGGAAATGCAAAAAACTTTGATGATACATATGGCGGTTCATCTCTAACAAGATAAGAAGCATAGGGATACATTTATGATGACTGGCGCATCACCAGGGATGTGTTAGTCATTCTGTGCCGCTGTTCCGTCACCTATGGTGTGCTGCATTTACAATGCGGCGCATCATGGGGCAAAAACAGCACAGATGCGTGATGTATCTGTGCCGTAAAGGTGGCGCATTGCTGGAGTTGTATCGCAAGTGTGATGAAGCTCCAGCAAGGGTCGGGGGTGCCCCTGTCGCAGGGTTTCTGTTCTCACACAGAACTGTGGACAGAGGATTGGAACCTCGGCGAATTAGGGTGTCCCAAAACTCACGTTAGTAATCAAAAACCCCTTAGCAAGCTAGGTACAGTGTCACATTGGATATAACAAACTCTCAATGTTTAGACAATCCAGAATATGAACTTATAGTACCTCAGGATACGTGGAACTCATGAACAGTCGGTCGTTATATATTTCTTAGAAACCAGAACATGGAGTTAAGAAGAACACATGTGTATTTGAAATGTTTATTTACTAATGCCGTCTTCTCAGGCGTAGTATCTTAGATAATACAAGTACACATATTATGAGTAGCAAAATTACCAGCATAGTTACTAGTACATAAAAAGCGAATGGTGATAGTATGTTAACATGCTGTAAATGAATAAGAGTTAGCAACACTTATAAGCAGCCGCGGGCCGTGGAGGGAGTTACGGTGAGGCAGGGAGGCGGGGAGGGGGAGAAGCAGGGTGGAGAATACAAGTACACATATTATCAGTAGCAAAATTACCAGCATAGTTACTATTACATAAAAAGCGAATGGTGACAGTATGTTAACATGCTGTAAATGAATAAGAGTTAGCAACACTTATAAGCAGCCGCGGGCCGTGGAGGGAGTTACGGTGCGGCAGGGAGGCGGGGAGGGGGAGGGGCAGGGTAGAGAGGGCTCCACCCTGCTTCTCCCCCTCCCCGCCTCCCTGCCTCACCGTAACTCCCTCCACGGCCCGCGGCTGCTTATATCTCACCCTCCCTAATACACATATTATATTATTTGCTAAGAAGGTCTCTTTGTGTTGGTTTAGGGCGTGCCCATACTTTAGTGTCTTAGATTTGAAGGAATCACATCAGCATACACCAGCTCTCTCTTCATGTGAACCGCATCAACTGTTGTGTATGTGTGTTCGGCAAAGCAATATAAAACCCGCCTCATGCCCAGAATTGGCAGAAGTTGCACTTATGTTATGAGTATGAAGTCGTGGAGATCAGACCTCATAACAATTCTGTATCGTGTTGTTCTTGAAACTTTAGCACTCGCTGTACAGATATAGTTTAACAAGCAAAGCAGGTAGTAGAGCAATAACATATTATTCTCATGTAAACCACGATGAACTACTAGGTGGAAAGCTAAAGCAACAACTAAGTGTCGTGTGCAGAAGTTGCAAAAAAGGAAAAATGGCGTTTAAACCGGTAATGAGCCCATGCTAACTTAACACGGTGTAAAGATATCCAGGACCTAGATGACACCTCCCCATGATCCGGAAACGAACTGAATAAGATAATAGAAGTGCCATCTCATGAGAGCAGATTGCAAGTTTATATGTGGACGGTCCGCAAGGTAAAGCATTAAAAACTAGGAAAATTTAATGCTAAAGAAAAATAAAACAGCCAAGTACTTTATCGAGTCTTAAGCCAATAGGCAAGGTAAATAATAAAAACTTGACAAATAAGTCAATGAATTGTCAATGAAATGCTAGTACTCAGCATATCAAACATGAAAAAGGTCTATGACATAACTGTGTATGCAAAATAAGCTGCAACAGCCTCCAATAGGAAGTCACCGTCTTCATCCGAAAACAGTTCAGCCATCCAATTTAAAAGCGGAAAAGAACATACGTGCTCTCCCAGCACCGGATCCTCTATCACCATCAGAGGACAGCTCGGTGGGTTTTCAAGAAAGCTCTGTTCCAAGAAAGACTGTGCTGCCGCCAGTAAATTCCAGGGACCAAGTAGTCCATGCATCAATGCCACAGCCATAATCCTTTCGCCAGGACAAACCAACTCGTGAGTAATGATAGGAGTCATCAGCTGATTAAAGTCGACGTCAGGAGAAACCGGTCCGCAGAGACACAAATCAATGGCCCAATCGAAATCACAGGTCAGGCAGTGAAATTCAGGCTGGACACAGGTGAAGTAGGAGAATCGAAAAGATAATCCATATGCCGTGCTTAATATCGCCAACGGCATTGTGCCATAATATTCTAGCATGCGATTGCGGAACAGTGTCAGCAGCTGCAGGGTGGGAGGTTACATAGGAGGGACATCCATATTTAAAAATGTAAAAAAGCACAAGAGCGTCCGCTGGTAATGCAAGTAAAAATGCCAATCCACGAAGCAGAGTGGAGAAAATAGAATGAAAGAAAGCAGGGATGACTCCAAAGATTTTCTCAAATGAGGTCACGAGACCACTGGTAACAACTTTAAAAAAGTGCGCCAGGGCCTTTGTGGAGGATGCGTTAAAGATAGTCCGAACCATCTTGCTGAAATTGAAAGGCAAATCTGAATTGAGAAGGGTCTGCACCTCTGTACGGGTGTTCGCTATGTGAAGCACGAAAGTTTCACGGGCCGAACTCAAGGCCACCTCTCTCTGAGACAAAAGAGCTCTTATTCTTGCCATGCCGTTGAAATCTCTCCCAAGGTTGGTATTTGTGGCCAGATTGAAAACTCCCTATGTTCATGTGTGGGAGGAAATAGAACATTTCTGCAGCAAATAACCCGTTCACTTACTGTTACCATAAAAGGAATACTTTTAATTAACTCAGAACAATCTTCATTATTGAGCATCAAATAACTACCATTTTCCAACAACTTGAACGTGGGGATGATAGCAGGAACTGGCGTGCCTTGCAACACGCAAGCCATATTTGGTCGGTGTTTATTGCATGAACCGTGTAACTGTATGTGCCTACACATTAGTGAATGATCTGGCGTCTCAGTGCATTCCTCTCCATTCAGATAAACTTCTTGATCATCTTTGAAACATCTGTATGTGTATGGAAGCGACCAGACCTCATGAAGAAAAGCACTACCTAAAGGTTCATAACGACCTATTGGTATATATTTCATACAATTTGAAAACTTATATAAAGCAAAAGGCAGCGTTATTAAACCGTGGATAAGGCACGTTGTCAAAAAAACCGCAATCCTCTGCTGATGATGTCACTGAGCATGTCATGAATGATGTAATATGTGACATCATCAGCAGTGGATTACGGGTAATAGTATCTCTAGTTTACTCCCCTATAGCTGTCTTTCTTTTAACATAAGTCTCTGTTTCCTTCCCTTATACTTACTGTTTTTGGTTCGCTTCCGGTTCGCGTACCGGCGAGCGAACTGGGAAGCGAACTAAGAGAAATAGAGGTTGGCACAGTTCCAAATATTGTACCAATTTTTTAATAACGGGGAGGTAGTTCTGAAAAGAACTTTTTTTTTATTGTTTTTGTTGTTTTATATTTTTTTTATTATTTTTCAGAACATTTTTTTACTTTTTTTGAATTTTTCTGAACAGTTTTATATTTTTGGGGGTTTTTCTTGGAGGGGGCAATGAAAACGATTCATTGTAAAGGGCTCAACAGGAGCAACAAAACAAAAAAAAAGTATTTATTATTTTGGGCGTTTCGTACAAACTTGCATATGATAGTCAATAGCTCTGTTGATCAGAGTGATGCTTCTTTCTCCGTAGCAAATGAATCCATCGCAAAATACGCAGATGTGTTTTACTTCACCAAATCTCATTTGTATATTTGGCACCATCTCCCTGCCCTCTGGTCCCGTTACTTCCGGTACAACAGATCTTCTGGCCATAATAGGGAGATTATCTAGGTCGTTCCGAAACTGTGCAGCACTGTAGTTGTTAGGATGCCACCTAGTCATATGGCGATGCATTGTGTAGTTTCCGAAACTGTATTTTTTCTCGGTTCCTCTGGACAGTCTATCTTGACATATAAGGCAAGTTACGTATCTTGCATTTACTTTTTTCTGACCTTTGGGAATTTTAAAAAATTGCCAAATGAAGTTTTCTTTCCGGTGAGACGTCCTGGGTTCCTCAGGCAAAAACTGCCTCTCTTCCTGCTCTTCCTCGTCTTCCTCTTCTTCCTCTTCTTGCTGAATTATAACTTGAGCAGGTGGTCCACTCTTCCTTGGATGTGGTGGAGGTGGTGGGGAAGCACCAGCTGAAGCTACTAAAGAAGCCATTGCTCAGTGATCACAAAGGGTCTTTCTCTCACAATTATGAAAGTCACAGTGAGGAAAGAAGGAGGGATTTTCATCATTTGGGAAAAACAAGAGTTCTCAACCAATGAAAAGTGTTCATTTTAGATTATATGACCTAGTCTTACATCATTAGGAAACCAAAAGTGAAATGAACCAATGAAAAGTGTTATTACCAAGTCACATGACCTGCTTTGTTTACGTTAAGCGCTTTGCAGGGCCTCCCGGTTTGCTTCCAGAAACCTGCGCTTTGCGACTCGCTTCGCGTACCAGTTCGCTAACGTAGCACGTCATATGACGTATCACGCGACAACGTGAAACGTCATGCGGACGGGAGGCGTCACGATGTTGTTTTCTAACGCGGCACTTGCGGTAAAGAAACGTTTACCGGCTCGCGGTCTATTTCGCGGCATCAAGGTCAGCTAACGGGAAGCTTCCCGATTCGGGAAGCGGGAACGAAGAAAAAAAAATATTTAAAAAAAAAATTATTCATAAACATATAAAAAATATATTTTTGGATTTAAAGAAGAATACATTTTACAGCTACAGATATTAGCTGTTAAAAAACCAATGAAATTCACTGAAAAAACCATAGGTTATAGACCATATATAGTTAGGAATTAGCATTTACAAAACCTTGAAAATTCACTGAAAAAACCATAGGTTATAGACCATATATAGTTAGGAATTAGCATTTACAAAACCTTATTTTACTCACACAAAACCATTGAAATTCCATATATAGTTAGTTGCACTAACTATATATCGCGCATCCGCAATCCACTGCTGATGATGTCACATATTACATCATTCATGACATGGTCAGTGACATCACTGATGACATCACTGATGACATCTCAAATGACATCACTGATGACATCTCATTTGACATCAATGACCACATCACTGATGATATCATTCATGTGACAATACAATGCATCTCCTCACATTTTAATATAACCTCTGTTACAACCAGTGTTAAATACAGAGTATAATTTTTGAAACCATTGACACACCAATACTAGTTACTACATACGCACTCACTGATTCCTACGTCTACACACACATTCACTCATTCATCCATACAATCATTCATACATACAATCACTCATCTTTACAACACTATCATATGCACTCATACACCTATACAGACATTTACACTCTGTTGCTCATCCATGGAGTTACTCACACACCTAGTCAGTCATGCAAAGAATCAATCACACCTCCATTTTCTAATCTATACAGTTAAACATAGAGCACCTTACATTTTCAAACATATACTAACACATACTTACTCTCTTATACAATCACTGATACAAGTACACATTGATCTGCACAGAGTCAGACACCTCCCAACCAGCCACACACACACTCAGTCTCCCATACAAATACTTGGCCAACCAATCAATAACCCATATAGCCACTCATATAGCTACTGATCAACACATGCAGCAGCTTGCACAACAACAGACATACTGATGCAAACTTTCACACAGTTTAGTCACTAACCTATGCATTCAGTAGGACGCATTTAATCACTCACTCATACAGTCAACCACGCACCTACTAAAACCTTCATTCAGACACTTATACATCTACTCATTCTTCAATAGGTAAAACATATTTTAACTTTACTGAAACATACAGTCACTGGATGTTGTCATCAGTGATGTCATTTGAGATGTCATCAGTGATGTCATCAGTGATGTCACTGACCATGTCATGAATGATGTAATATGTGACATCATCAGCAGTGGATTGCGGATGCGCGATATATAGTTAGTGCAACTAACTATATATGGAATTTCAATGGTTTTGTGTGAGTAAAATAAGGTTTTGTAAATGCTAATTCCTAACTATATATGGTCTATAACCTATGGTTTTTTCAGTGAATTTTCAAGGTTTTGTAAATGCTAATTCCTAACTATATATGGTCTATAACCTATGGTTTTTTCAGTGAATATATATATATATATACATGCATGTGTATGTGTGTAAGATGATTAATATTTATTACTTTATTAGCTTCATATTTTCATATTTATTACATTTGATTTAATTTAAAAATTAAATTAAATTAAACTTTTCAACTTTCTTAACATATTAAATATATTTAAAATGGTTACTCTTGGTGGGGATTTTTAAATTATTCTTTAAACAATATCATTTATAAATAAAAAATGTTTTAATGAATTAATATACATTTAGTTTTATTAGATAATGTGCTGTAACATTTTATTTTAAAATAGTAAATGTTAACATAGATCTAATAAATCATTTTACATTTATATGTTGTGTGAACTTATTTTTAACAGTTTTTTTAAAAGAATAATACATTTTAATAAGATTCCTTTTACTTTCCTACGGGACGATCTCTGACACGGTAGCGGAGACTTACTTGTAAAAAGTTATTAGTAGAACTTAAACTGAAGGGTGAAACATGTAAGTCTACACGTAGATGTAAATCTAAACACAGAAATTACAGCATAAAAGTTTAGATTTAAAACTAGGTGCAGGAGTAACTTTGCACATGAAAAATTACTTTTGTGTTTAGGCCCCAAAATGCATTGACCCAATAAGTAACATTCCTTCCCAAACCAGGGGACATTGTGTGATATACCTGCTATGTTACATTGCTCTTAAAGAATCATCCACATATCTCTTTGCATTTTCTTTAGAATTTTCTGAATTTTCATAGGGTTTCAGGAAGTATAGTTATTTCCTTTTTTCCTTTTTTGCTCTTGGCCAATATGTGAAATGATGCAGCAGACAGGGTCATGTTCTCCCTGCCTGACCTAAGATGCCCCATTTTTGTCTGGGGCGTGTAGCAGGATCTAGCTGTTTTCCCTTAGACCATCTCACACCAGCTCCCATCAAGGACACATTAAGCATCCAAAATACAACTATTACTAAAAGCGTAACTGGTTGTCCTTGTAGTATGATGATTATATGGATTGTAAAGGATAGCATGTGGGAGGAACCCCCACTGTCAATAAGTTTTCTTGCCTACGTTTTTCCCAGTTTGGAGCAGAATTCGGGATTTTGGGGGATCCACATGGAAAACTATGGGGCATATTACCAAGCAATAGCGATAATTATCGCTATTGCTTGGTTAGAGACAAAAATGTACCGCTGAGCTGTGGCGATTTTTATCGCAAATAAACCTTGGTATTACCAAGGTTTATCGCAAATGCGATAAAAATCGGCCGCAATGCATGAATATCGCTGAAAAGTCAGCGATATTCATGCATTACCGAGCTAATGCTCTTAGCCATGTTATCCACCTCCCATTGGATAACATGGCTAAGAACTGTTCAGGGCAGGTGTTAGCTTTTGGAGATATTCGCGCTTAGCGCGAATATCTCGATAAGTTGGTAATAGGAGATAGCGATGTTAGCGACTGTTTCCAGTCGCTAACATCTTGGCACGCCCACTTTGCATGTCATTAGTGATAAATATCACTGACAAAGTGGGGCCCAAGATGGTCGCTATCTCCTACTAGCTGTCGCTAACTGGTGTTAGCGACAGCTAGGTAATAGGGAGATAATTTTATCTCCGCTTTCTTGGCTTTTAAAGCCAAAAAAGCAGAGATAAACCCCCTTGATAATATGCCCCCATATTCTTCGCTGAACCCCATTCATGCCCCTTGCAGCTCAATGAAATAAGGGTATGCTCCCTTCTATTTCCTACCCTGGAATGGTACTTCCCTTTAGAAATGCATATGAATGTGTCCATTTTAAAGTAGGCAACTGTCTGTAAAAATGTGATTATCCACGTGTGTTGACTGCATTTTTCATGACCACTTGCTTTTCCTCACATAGCCGTAAATTTACGACAATTGTAAATTTCCCACAATTGAAATTGACCTTGTGATTAAAAGAACAGGATTATAGAAATTTTGAAGTAGCAAATATAAAAGCTGCATTGCACTTGCTAAACAAAAAACCTTTGTCAATCGGACTCTCACAACTTCAACTCTACCTGGTCTCCTGTTTCAGGGGATCCAGGACACCAGTAACCTCTAATTAAGAGCATAATGTTAATTGTTAATGATCGCCGGGCCACAAGAGATAGGTACAATACAGATTACTGCATCTCATAAATTTTCTCCCAATGAATTTGAATGGAAAAAATGTATGTAATGAGTTATCGTGAAGACCTGATGTGTCTAGCGCTCGGGGACCAATGCTGGATACTCTGAAGTAATTTGGCAAACTATATTCTTGTTTGCTGATAGGAACCGACTGCCTTTTGACTACAACCCACAAAGGGCCAGATTCGCAAAGGGCATCTGCACTCATGGCGAAGGCCCCGAAGTAATGGCAGGGGTCCCTCACTCATGGCATGACCTCTGAACTGCAATTTCTCATTGCGGAGGTTCCACCACCTCCCGCCGCGACTGTGGAGGCCCTTTGGTCCTGATTCACAAAGTGACTTACCAACCAAATGGCAGTTACTACAAGCAAATGCTATTTTCTGGGTGGCAAATGTACTTTTGGAAAACAGATTCCACTTTCAGCACAAGAATGCTATTTGCCATTTTTACGATGCACACCAGAAATGTCATTGTCTTTTAGTTCTTAGAAAGATCTATTTAGTGAATGATGTTATATTTTTTCTTGTGGACGCGCTTTATCCCTAGAAAATCTCCATGACAGTGACACCCGATCTTGGGTGGATCGGAGATGTTGTTAACCTCAAAAGTCAATGATGTAACCTGTCCCCAGAGACAAGATTCAAAACAGCATTTCAAAATTCAATCAATAAGGCTGACTCAAAACGAGAGTTAACGATTAGAATTTGAAAAACATAGATTTATTAAAGGTTAAATTGCAAGATAGAAATTTAAAACATGCAAATGCAGTAGCAATCTTGTTAAAATGTATTATTAAAAGTATTTACCATTAAGGCTCTCAGTATTAGAGTATTATTTTTACTACTCCTATTTCTGTTTTTGTCAAAGGGGCTGATTCATATCTTGGTGGTATAGATACTCCATTGCAATAGTGACAGAGTATCTATACTCCCAAGATAATGGTCATCCCACCCGATATAGACGCAGGCAGACCATAGTTATGATCATGGGAGAGACTACTCCATCTCCACTGTGAGAAGTTAGCCTGGCATATGATGTCCACTATTCTAGTGGGCACCTTGCACCAGTCTAATCAACACTTATTGATGGTGGTTGTAAAGTCAACCTTATAGACAAGCTATCCTAATGGTAACATGGACCAGCAGTCTTAGGCTAAGACTTCAGAGAGCATGTGAAGCAAGCTGTTTTACCAATTATAATCCCTTGAATACCAAATGAAAGGACACCATACAAGGTATATATCAAATATATATGTATTTATTTCTAACACAACCCCTCTGCACTCTTTATGAGGTCAGAGATTGAAGTACATCACAAGTTACTCAATTCGCATACGGTAAGTTGCACAAATACTGTTATGCTCTAGGGGCCTCACAAACCATATACTAAAGAAGTGGTATAAGAACCACGTGAGAGTTGGTCAGCAGGACTAGGGCCTGTAGAATCGCTGGGGTTACACTAAACAACCAAAGGATAGGAAGTACGAGGCCCACGGGAGACGCGTGCTGTGTATAAACACAATCTCCAGTTACCATTGACTTATAATGGAAACGAAGAAGTTACAAAGTTACTGTTTAAGGACACTTCCGGATGGACTACGGTCAAACCCCTTTAGACTAGGACACTTCGAGAGTCAAGACCCACGGGAGCACCGGAGTACTCATGTTATCTCACCCAGGGAAGCCGGGAGCATAGGTGCCTTTTGGTGTCGGGTTTCATCGTCGATTTCTATGGAGAGCTGCAAAGAAGTGCTGCAGGCGACCAGAGGAAAAGTGTCCGGGTGGATCCAAGGGTGGATAGGTGATGTGAAGAACCTGAAAGCAGAGGGGACAGAGTCTGGGTCACTAGCCAGGGACCAGGACGGAACCAGGAAGGAACCAGGCGATGTCGCTTGCTTGAAGGTGAAGAAGGTGAACTTGTCTCTTCAGCCACGAGGTCCAGGAGGCATCGACGATGACCAGGCGCTGGATTCGAGCTGTCCCATAAAAGATCTAGTTGACTGCAGTGTTGGTATCTGGATTGGACCCAACAAGCCTTGGCAACCACAACCCACGCAGGATGTCAAGATTGGCTCTGTTGCAGACCAGCAAGGTCTGTGACGTTTCTGCTTCAGAGGGAAGTTGGAGCAAGCCTGGAGCAACTAGGAAAGTAGTTTAGTTTAAAAAGAAAGTCTTCAGAGGGCTCACTAGCCAATGGGCAAGGAACCAGGAAGACGGGTCAAGCTGAAATGCAAAATCAGGCTCCACGCAGCACTCGTGGATTGTGGAGGGCTGAGCTTCAGTGCAAATGGTGCTCGGGTCTGGGGCTTCTTGTACCCTAATGCACAACTGCAAGGGTATCTCGAGAGTTGAGCTGTTAGCAAAATGCAGGATGTCCAGGGTGTCTAGTCCCACGTCTCTCGTGTCCGCCACGGGTCTCAGCTTTGCTGTGAATGTGGGTCGGAGTTGGAGAAGTCTGAAAATCAAGTTTCTGTGTCACTGAGTCTTCGGGTTCCGGCGGGAGCATCGGCAAAGCAGACCGGCAAGTTACTGGTGGTGCCTGTTTGCACAGGGTGGTCACTCCTTGACCACAAGGGAGATGTCTTCAGTCTTCTAGTCAGAATAGAACGTCAAAGGTCCAAGAGTTCTGTATCAAAGTTTCTTTCCAGTATAATCTAAAGTCCTGGGGGCACAGCTCCTATACTTATACTAAGCTAAGGGGCTGGATTACCTGCCTAGGTCCCCCCTATGGGTGGACATGAGAAGGGGGTGGTTACACCCCATTCCCTTTGTCCAGTTTCGTGCCAGAGCTGGGGCTGGAGTGCCCCAGCAACTGGTTTGAACCGGCTATGCATGGAGCACCTTGTGTGCCCCAGGCAATGCCTAGATACATTCACCGAATAAAGCCCTCCCTGCCCCAATACACATAACCCCCTGTCTGGGGAGGTGCTGGCACCTCCCTGGACAGGAAGCCTATGGTCCAGGCTGCCCTTGCCGGAGTTTCCCACAGCACCAGGTGGTCAGGCTCGTGTCTGTGGCTGCAGCATCTATTTTGTGATGCTGAGGCTCTGTTTAACTTTAACCGGGTAAAGCAGTAACATACATGTCTTTTCCCTCTAGAAAGGTGGATTGCTACCCCCGCCACCAGAATTGGCGGGGTGTAGTATTCCAAAGTGTTTGACACCTTACACAACATGTTTTCATAAAGCCAAACCAAAGTTAGCATTGACCGCGAGGATTATAATGCACTTAAGAGTATATGGTATGGCTATATCATTAAACAGCTATAAGGAGATGGTTCCGAAAGCTGCAGAGGGGCTCAGCTCATGCTAGGGCACACTCTCACATAAAGCCAAGCACTCCGCCTCCAGGATTGTCGAGGCCTACCATAAGAGTGACTTATAGGTGCATATGTGTCTATATATAAGGTAGATATAGGTATACTATATTTAAGTAAGGGGTGATTACACCACCTTACCCAAGCTGATTGATCAGCCTGTGGTGTCAGTTTGGAGGGCCAGCCAGGGGTGGCATAATACATGCTGCAGCCCCTGGTAGGCCTTGGATGCACCTATGCCCTGGGTACCTATGGTACACTATACAGGGGCTCACAAAGGTGACACAATACCCAATCTGGTATGTACCTAAAGTACATGGTATCAATTTAGAGAGAGAACAACTGGGCTGTGGGTCTGATTAGCAGGCCCACAGCCACATTAAAGTCGAAAAACCAGAAAACCACAGCAAAAAGTGGGGGTGACCATAGGAAGCAGACCCTACTCTCCTACATCCACCATTATTAAAACCTTCTGATGGCTCTGCGAAGTAAAGGTCATCAGAGGCAGACCTGTAATTCCGCCCCCCTGATTTAGACGGGCGGAATTAGAGGTCCATTTTCACTGCCTATCACCGCCAGGTAAACCCTGACAGTAAGGGGCAGTGAAAACAGCTAGATTTTCCCCATGCCATGGGAGAGGACTCCCATGGAAAGGGAACCACTGTCTTTTTTATTTATTTTTTTGGGGAAATGAACAAAAGGAAACGGTTGGGTGCAGGACTGCATCATAGTGAGAGAGTCATGCACTAAACAGCAAAATGCATTGACAGGAAACACTGTGATGGCTGATCCTGGCAATGCTTTATAAATGCCTGCCATCCCTATGGCAATAGAGTAACTTACTCCTTCTCCTGGTGTAACAACGGGCCTTCGCCAGGAATTAAATCAGCCAATGGTCTCAGATTTGCAGCAAAATCAATAAGAAAGCAAACAGCATCCATAAAGTCTCAGGAAAGGTCATGACTCACCTCCAGATTCAAGGGCTTATATACAGTTTTCTTGCATGCAAAAATATTGAAACTGCAAAGTCAGCATAGTACGAGCATTATTACAAAACAAAATCACAATTCTTATTTTAAAAACATTAAATAACCCTGTCATTTTAGCACTAACCCTCTAGACGAATATTGATTGCCTTCAGACCTAATGTCGTCAGGAGGTATTAAAACAAACTGATTACATTAACAGATAATCATAAAGAAGTTGGCTGCAAGGCCTTACTGAGGCCTAGTTAAATCAAAGACAGAAAAACATACTTTATCACAACATAATTATTTTGTTTCAATTGTAATGCCGCCATCTCAGTATACAGATGTGGATACAGGTGCAAAGCAACTAATAATAATGCATATTTTAGTTAAAATGCATAAAAACGTCCTAATTCTCAAGACCCAAGCATAGCTCATGAAATATCTTATGGTCTGGAAACCTTACTTTTAGGTAAAAGCTGTCTGATTGCAAAAGGGCAATTGTCAGCCTACCATAATGTTACAGTGTGCTTAAAGCCTGCTAATTGCTCACCATTGGTTAGCTGTATTGTCACTCATCTGTTTTATTCAATGGCTTGCCTTGTCCATTTTGTGTTTGTAGCTCCAGTCTAGGATTTTTTTAGTTTACTTGTGTACTCCCACTGCTCACTTTTAGGGAACTACTTTTTGTCTTTCTTGCTTAAGCACTCTATCAGAGCGCATGTGCTTGCCAGCTGTCTACCTCGTGTACTTCTCTACCTGACTCCTGCTATGTGTTGCTCTCGCCCTTTTGATTTTCTGCCCGCACTATTCTTGTCTGTGTGCTTTTGTCCCCCCACCCCGCTTTTGCTGTAAAACATTTAATCATTCTTCTGATGCCTGTGCGCATCAGTGGAATGACAGGGCTGCCATAACACCTTTTTTACATTTTTTTATAATTGACAATTCTGTTCATCATCCTGATGCTGTACAACAGTTCCAAAACCAATTGGCAAAGCCAATATGTCCTAAAGGTGATATCTATTGGTTTTGCTAGTGTTTGTTGATAGCTAGTGATTTAGAATCTTAGAAAGGCAATTCAATTTTTTTTCCTTTTGACTACATTACCCATCCACAAAAAAAGTGTTGTTTCTACATGTCACGGAGGTGCTTGTTTAACCCCTTAGCAGCGGCGGTTACTGCGCCAAGGCGCTGGGGCAGAGGGGGGCCACGCGACGCCGCCATGCTCGTGACGGAACCACTCCGTCACGAGCCACGGGCACGCTGTGCTTGTGACAGAGTGGTTCCGTCACGGCCCCGCTCGCTCAATAAAACGGCCGCACAGGCGCGGAATTGACGCCGCGTAGGCGGGGCGGCCGCGCCGTGACAGAACCACTCCGTCACCAGCACAGCGCGTCCATGGCTCATGACGGAGTGGTTCCGTCACGAGCACAAAAGGGGTTAATGGAACCACATCCTTAGCAATTCAAAGTTGAATCCACCAGGGACATGAGTCTTAGGGTGAAAAGGCACCTGTTTCTTTTGAAAATGAGTTGATAAACACTGGCCTGTATCACAGGACGCATCCTATGCTTCTAGCATATGTTCAGTCACTCACCTGTTGTCAACATGTCTCTAGTTGCATGAAAACAGCCTTACTCAAGACCTTCCGACACATCAAAATGGGCATGGATGGATCCTCCTTCATACATCATGCATTTCTCAAAACCTTTCATCTTTCACGGAGTCTACTGCAATGGCCAACGGCAGATCCTTTGTTGGTCAATTACGAGGACCCCATACGAGTGTAAAATGAGCCTTTCTTGACTATGACTTAACTACTACTTGACAATTTATCTGCACCTGTAAACTTTAATGACCATTCCTTCACAGAGTAACATATGTGCTGCTAAGAGATCAATGAAATATACATCATGGGCATGCATCAGTGCCACAAGGACAATAATAGAAATCAACTCTCCTGACTAACTTCAATGCCCTATCATCAATGGCGTCTACCATCAATGACCAACTTCTATGCGCCCTACACTTTAACAGAATCTTAACAGAATCTTGCTCATTGTTCTATTTAGGGGCTTCATAGAATTTAATCAACATTCTCATTGACCAACTTTACTGCTGCATAGGAGTGAAAGCTCAAGTTAAATGTCCCATAGGCTTAGGGACTGTTTACGATCTTGGTGAATGGAATACTCCATCACAAATGTGACGGAATTGTAATACGGCGGATGGGATAGCCATTATATCCTATGGAACTTGTAATACAGCGGTCGGGATATCCGTCTTATTTGTGGTGGAGTATCCCATCTGCCAAGATCATAATCAGGTCCTTTGTGTGAATGGCTGGGGGATATTGGGTTGAAATTGAGACTGCATCTGTTACACTCATCGTTTCAATGGTGAGAACGGCATTAATGGCATCTCAATGAAATCCACCTCAATGTCAAGTAGAATTTACCAGTCTTTCATTCGAATCAGGTAAAATGCCTTCCATTGCCATCACTGTGCACTGTGATGTGATCTTGCTTTCCTTTCCTCTGTTGCAACGGAACCACAGACCTGTCTACAACAGCATATTTCCTCTGTACATGACACTGCTGATCTTCAAGTTTGATGTTAAAAGAAGAGAGACCTGGAGCATCCAGCTGTCTACATGGGTGACAGTGTGTGCACCACCATCACTTTTAATTAACACACATGTGAATACTAAACATAGTATCCTGACTCCAGCCACCTGCTTCAAGGGCAATAATGGGATCAAGTTTTGTGTTCATTTCGATGTTGCGGAAAAGCTGTCATTTGCATGCAAGCCTTACTGAGAAAAAAGCAAGACGATTGAGAAGGCCGCTCTTTCCACTGTCAACAAATGACACAGTCAAGAGATCTGGGCTAAATCCATCATCCTTTTGCTCACCATGCCATCCCCGTTTAGACCTGGTCATATGCAAATCAGTCTTGACCCTGTGCCTCATGGGATCAGTCCAGCCTGAACTGCCAAGCCAGTTCCTCCCTGGACCGGAAACAAACATCCTAGGACCGGTTTGGGGGTTTCACCCCTCATCAGCCAGGATAGCTTGATTCCAGTGGCACATTGAACCCAGGACCCAGGTCTGGGTATACCTGGCGCATTTAGGGCACGAAAGCAGAAGACACACAATTGATGGACGAAATGCAGAACAAATCAAAACATTCACCCCCAGTCAGTAGATCGGGGCTAAAGCCATCATTCTTTTGCTCACCATGCCACCTCAGTTTAGACCTTCTTTGTTCTTTTTGCTTTCCATTGTCAAAGCAGAAAACTGAAAAAGGTCATTACCTTGATGGTGAAAAAGTACAGTTAGTTGTGCTCAAGTAAAAGTAGCCTTTGAATGAGTGGGTGGAATAAGGCATCCAGTGCTGACTTCTAAAAATTTCACTAAGGGGCATAGGGCTGGCTCCTGCAGCTTTGCAGTGCATGCAGTAGTGGCTTCTCCACTAAAGAGGGGGAATGTTGCCCCACTGTTCTGCTTGCAGTGTAAAAAGTGAAAAACGAAAACGATAATAACCAACATTATTATCTCTTTGTTTTCCTTTCTGCTTCGGCGGGGGCGGGTGGGCCAGGCTGACCAGTGCAGGGGGCAGGGGACGAGTGTAAAGCACACTCTAAAGTGTGCATGGAGGTTTGACCGGCCCAAGAGGTCTGGTCAAACCGTCATGTGCACTTCTCATTTTCTCCACCAGACTGCATTACACAGTCTGGTGAGGAACATGTAAAGCCTCAAAGCATATCACAGCGCTCAGACCAATCATAATGCTGCTTAAGGCAGCATTGAGATTGGACAGGGGCTTCTGGGAGGTTGTGGTCATCCAGTTGCAGTGCAGAGGAGACGGAGCAGAGGCGGCAGCACCCGGCAGCAATCAGGTAAGTGAGTTTATTTAATTTTTTTTCATTCACCACTCCGCTTCCTTCGCCACCCCACCAAAAGCTTACTAGCAGCCGCTACTGGTTGCATGGGGATCCAAACATTCATGGGCCCCCTGTCAGTATTACATGTTGAAACCTAAGGAACCACTCATCACATTTTGCGATTCCCGCTCTTCCACCCACAGGAGGTAAGAATTTAGTGGATTTCTGCAGATTCCAGTTATTTTCCTTGCAGAAATTTGAGAAAAATGTCTGATTATAACCAAAGTTTGAGTTTTGCAGGGCATTCTTAGAAAGAAAATGTAGTGGGAGCCACACAAGTCACATTGCTCTGGAAACCCCTGGTGATTAGTTCTCAGAAATGTCTGGGGTTTAGTAGGATTCCCTGGTTGCTGGGTAACTCTGAGGCCAAATAGTGCAGCATGGCACGTGAGAAGAAATTGGCATTTATCCACAATTTGCTGGGCAGCATGTCAAAACTGCACCCAAAATAATATAGTTTTTTCCCAGCCCGATGGGCAGAAAATCTGGATTTTATGAAATACACGGAGGCTAACATTATGCAAATCTTTTTTAATTGCCCGCGCAGCAACAATAGAAAGAATTTAGAACTTTAAACATTACAGTCAAATATATAGTCTATATATTTAGACTTGTAAATTGTTTTCTGCCCCTACCGCTTTCATATTGTTTCGCATTTGTGCTGTTTATCTATTTATCACAAACTTCCTTAAAATTTGCTCTCATTAACATTCCCCTTAAATCCTTTGTACTAACACTTTGCAGTTGCACTGTAGGGCTGCTTGACACCCTTTCTTACCTCCTGTATTCCTTTTTTTTGCGGGGAGAGAGGTAGTTAATTGAAGTTTTGAATAATGCTGCAGAGCCGGGCTGCACTCGCGCCTTTGTGTGCCTCCCACTCCTGACTTGGCAGCTTGCAGGCTGCAAAAGGCATGCCGGCTTCTTCCTAGGCAGCTGCTTGTCTTCTTGCAGCCATAGAGGGATTTTGCCTTAAGTCCAGGGCTTCAGTGCGAAGTGCACTCTGACATGTGGCCGCACCAACAATCCCAGCATCATTTGTCTCTCTTCGGTGTTGCACACTTCTCAGCAGGCATCTGCACCAATTTCACTTAGTTTGTTCCGCTCCCTCAGTGTGGCCCACTTCCCTATGGGTCCTCATTGATTGGGCATTGAACTTACTCTTTAGGACGCCTTTTAAGGAAAGCACCCTAGCAGCTGACTATTCTTCAGGTGTGTGTGTCCATGGCCTTTTTAAGTGTATGGGCTAAGGATAATGCCAGACAATAGGTGCGACCATTTTTAAACGTTGGCCACTGTGAGGCTCACCTGGTGTTTCCGCAGGGGCGAAGTGGAAAGAACAGATGCTGGATCCCAACTTGCCTCACCCACCTACCCAGCCCAACAAATTCAAAGCCAGAAAGGAAAAGGTGGGGAAGAGGGGGAACAAAACAGGGTAAGGGAGAAGGAGTAGACTCCATTGGCTTGCCTGGTACTGTGGAAATCGAAAATAATTTCTGTTAGCATAAAGCTGAAGCCATCTTATTTCTGGCATCCATTTTGTTAGCTATGTAATTCTTCTGTCTTCACTGTTGCTTGCCCTTCTATTCTGCTTGAGTCATCAACTTTAGTTAACTCCTTCTGTACTGGGCCAAAGCAAAGTATGTGCTGGGCAAATGCCTGCAGCTGCTGAAATGCACCTGGTTAAAGATGTAACTGTCGACTATTTGTGGCTGCTGTAAGCAGTTCTGTTTCCCCTCCAATTTTGCTGAATAAGTGATCCCCCATCTGCCCATGTTTGTCAGTTACCAGTTACTATTCCTGTGTATGCTTGTACCTTCTACATGCTTACTCTGCAACAAAGTCTGTGTATAAGCACCATGGTCTGTGTATTCAATGTACTACCTCCTGGAACACTTGAGGGTGTTGTATGGACGTAGTCCCGCTCATGAGTGAATAATAAACTTGTTATTTGAATTCCAGCTTCAGTGCCAATCTCTATTTTATTGGTCTGCGGACCCGTGGACAGAGAAGGATGACCTCTGCACCGGTGTGTTCATTAAAAATCACATTTCCACAGTTGGCGCCTGACACGTGGGTCCTCATCAGAGACGCGGCCATCCAAAGGAGTGGTCTTGACGGCAGAGTGGAACTTTGCTGAGGAGACGTCCTGCATGAGGACACCCTTGTCTTTGCAGCCAAATTGATTTTTCTGTTTTTTTCGATTTGACCCTCCTGGTGGTGGCTGGTCCGGACTGAGGTATCCTTTGGTGTAATTTTTCACAGTGACCATTAGGTTTGGCAGTTGGAGGTTGGAGACTCTTGTTTGGTAAGGTCGCTGAAGCAGCACTCTTGATTTGGTTGTCCAATATTCTGGTTTTGTTTGTTTGATTCATTTTTTGCAAAAGATAAAGGCAAGTAATATGGAGATTTTTTCTACTTTTAACTATTTTGGAAGGGTAATATTTTACAAAAACTTGGTAGCATGCCTGTTTCCAGCACACTCTGTAGTCTGTGTTGATGTCTTGGAGGTACCACATGGATTTAGACAGAAGTCAGCCGGCTCCCCCAGAGGGGACACCTAATAGACATATGTACATTAAATACGGTATCTCTTCCATAAAGGATAGCACACTGTGGAACAAAAATACAAAATTTACGATGGCCTGTGAATGGGTAATTTGACTTTAAAAAAGATTCAATATTTAGAGCAGTGTTTATTCAAGAAAAAAAGTAGACAATATATGTTTGATTGTGTACGAATGTGGGTGAAAGAAGTGCAAGAGAGAGTGAGGAAAGAAGAAGCTATAGCAGAAAAAGAACAGCGTAAAACAATATATCAAAAAGCATTGAAATTAAAAAATAAAGAGATGAAGGCAATAATAGAAAAAGAGGAAAGGAGGCGTAGTTTAGAGGTAACTGGCCAGTACCCTATTAGGCGCCCATTCATCCCATACTTAACAAACCTCAGGATGATTCCATCTTCTTAGATCGACCTTAGCCCCCTTATAAGTTTCCCTCTGCCCCTGAGGATGATTTTTCCGATGAAGAACATCTTTCTTCAGAAGATAAAAATATAAATAAGCAAGATGGGTGGCAGACTCGCTCTACTTTGACTGTTGATGAAAAAGCCAATATTAGATCCACTGCTCGCAAAGAAGCTCATGGGACTACTTCTGCTCCAGATCTTGTAGTAATGGTACAGCAGTGGAAAGACCTGGACCAGTTATATTTTGCAGAGAAGTGTACCTGGGAAGTAATACTTGGTTTTAGAAACGTTTCTAAAAACTTAGAGCTCAAGGATATTAATTTTGATTATAATCAATTAAGTGATGAAACTTTCCTTTTTTCAAATATACCTGATCTAATTAGGTGAGTAGTTAAATTAAGACATGATACACAACTTTTAAAAGCAAAGCAAAAATCAGTTGGTAAAGTTAAAACTGCACAAACAGTTCAGACCCCAGTACAAAAAGAAGAGGTTTTGGGGACAGACAATGACCCTAGTGATACTGTAGTTGCTGTGAAACCAATGCGTGAAGCTGTGCCTCTGTATGTTCCCCCAAAGGGTGTGGGCACAAATAACCATAAAACTTCAGATGATGCAAAGATATATTTTGTCTATAATTGGGTCTCTACACCTTGGAGTAGAGTAGACGTTATGGCTCTTAAGGCTCCTTTGCCTGATCCACGGAAAAATCTGGCTGCTTTCTATGAAGAAGTGGAAGGAGCAATTAGTTCCTGCACTATGACCTTGCCAGATATTGATATGTTTGTTGGACTTATTTTGCCCCCTGATATGTGGAGAACAATTCGGAAAATAGATGATAATGTAGCATATGGTGATACTTGGGTGCATTTAGAAGAAATAGATGCTGCTAGGGAACCTGCACAGAAACCACAACAGGAGATAATAGATCTTCCCAAAACTATTGTGACTAAGTTGAAAACTCTCATACCCCCTAAGAAAAAAGTTTGGACAACGTTAGCGTCTTGTAAATAGAAAGCGGTTGAGTCCGTTTCTGATTTCTCTACACGATTTGAAGAGACATTCCATGACTTTAGTGGGCAGTCATTGACAGATGACACAGGTAAGCATTTGTTCTTCGACAAATTTGTCACTAACATGTTGCCAGAAATAGCTAGTCACCTTAAGACCAGCGAGAGTTTGTGAACTACATCTTCCCCAGTCTCCCTTTTGACTATGGCCCAATATTATGAGTATCAGGAATTGGAAGCAAAAGGCAAGGAGGATAAGAAGGTTAAGGATTTAAAGACGAAAGTTATGTTGGCTCAAGTATATGTTCCCCATTCAGAGGTAGTGTTAGAGGCGGACGTGCAGTATATACCCCTGGTGTACCCCCTTTCTCACGAGCAACTTTGTCTTCTGATCATTGTGCTTATTGTAATGAGATTGGACAGTGCCCCCTTTTGCTAGGTCAGCAGTTTCAGCGGGATAGAGGAAGCATGAGAGGACGCCCAGGGACTTCTGGACATAAGGGGGGAATAGGAAATCGTACCAGATTTGAGGCAGTTGAACATGGACCAAATTATCCTAATACCTTTGATAGGCGGAATCAATAGGAAATGTCAGATTATTCGGCTGATGGTTTTGGGGATTCTGATTATGCATAGGAATGCCTTGGATGGGGTAAGGAACCGGTTGAGGTACCAGCAGATCAGAAAGTTCCTTATGTTGATACAAACGTCTTGGGCTATACTGATCAGTTTCTGGTTGATACAGGAGCTACTCGTAGTGCTCTGTCTAAAAATCTGGTTCCTAGGGCACCCCTGTCTGGTGCAATGATAACATCAATAGGATTCGATGGGACACCTACATCTATCACAGCCACTTGCATTTAGTCTTGATAAATTCACTGCAGAATGCCCATTTTTGCTTTCCCCTAACACGCCAGATAATATTGTGGGTATCGATATGCTCAAATATTTTCGTGCTACAATACGTTGTTCCCCAGAAGGTGTGCCTGTTATCTAAAATGATAACTATCCAATGGTTGAGAGGTCTTGTCTTATTAAAGAAGATATTGCTCTGGCATCATTACCTAGTACTTATTTGGCTACATCAGATACTGATGTGGGGCAAATGGTTATTCCACCAGTACATATTCAAGTGAAGGAAGGGGCTTCATTCCCTCGACTGCCCCAATATAAAAGATCTCGGTAAGGCGAAGAAGCATTGACGCACATTGTTCAGGGTTTGATCAAGGAGGGGGTTGTGGGAGCAGACCCTTATAATACCTGTAATAGCCCTATCCTTCCTATTTTGTAAAGAGACACTGATACTAAAATGTACAGATTCATAATTGATTTATGAGAAGTTAACAAAATTGTGGTGCCCCAATACCCAGTAGTCTCTGACATCACAACACTTCTAACTATGGTTCCTCCTACTGCCGCTACATTTAGTGTCATCGATTTAAAGAATGCATTTTTTTTCAATACCTGTTCATCCTGGCAGCCATTATTTGTTTGGCTTCACTTTGATTAATCGATCATACAGATTCTGTAGAGCTCCACAAGGGTATACAGAGAGTCCTAGCATTTATAGCCAGGCATTGAAAAGGCAGCTTGATTCTTTTCCTGTCCTGAAAGTGGTGGCTCTTATTCAATTTGTCGATGATATCTTGTTGGCTGCCGATACCCCTGAACAGTGTGAAGAAGGAACACTGTCCTTGTTATCATTTCTTGCCTCTCATCATCGCAAAGTCTTTCAGAAGAAGTTGCAATGTTTTAGACAGCAGGTTACCTATTTGGGTCACCTCCTGTCTAAGGAGGGTCATGCACTCACACCAGATCGCATTCAGACCATTTTAGACACTCCTGTGCCCCCTACTCAGAAAGACATCCATGCATTGATTGGGCTTTCTTCCTTTTGTTGGCAGTGGATCCCTAGCTTTTTGTACATTATTGAACCCTTGTTGGCCCTTTTGACTAAAGGCATTCCGATGGCTCTCCCATGGACTACTGAATGCCAGAATGCCTTTCAACAGCTACGTCAAGCTCTTTGTTCTGCATCAGTATTAGGAACTCCAGACTACACTAACACTTTCACACTCTATGTACACAAGAGGGAAGGTTGTGCCCTCTTGGTTTTAACAAATACACACAGTGATAAACAATGTCCTTGTGCATATTTTTCAGCTGTCCTTGATCAAGTTGCCTGCATACTGCCTGGTTGTTTTTGAGCGGTGGCAGCAGCAGCTGTGTCTATACGTCAGAGTGAGGGAATAGTCTTGTCGCATAGATTGTTTGTGTTAGTACCTCATTCAGTCAATGCCTTGCTAAATCAAATGAAAACACAGCATCTGACTAGTGCCCGTTTGACAGGATATGAATTGACACTTTTGACCCCCTATATCACTTTAAAAAGATATTTGACTCTGAATCCTGCTACATTATTGCCACTTCCAGCTACTCAGTCTCAGTAACAAGAGTTACACAACTGTATATCCCTTACTGAAGAACAAACAAAGGGTCGTGTTGACCTTCAAGATACACCTCTTTCTAGTGTTAATGGAGAATTATGGGTCAATGGATCTTGCCTGAAGTTGCCTAAGGGCACTATATCTGCTGCTTATGCAATTACAATATTTCAGACAGTAGTTGAGACAGCTCGTATCTCACAAAAGTCAGCTCAAGCAGCCGAGTTGATAGCATTGACAGGAGCATATGAGCTTAGTACAGATGTGCTTGTTAACATTTACACTGATAGTCAATACGCATTTGGCGTGGTCCATAGCTTTGGCCAGCTCTGGAAAGAAAGAGGCTTTCTCACTTTACATGAGACACAAATAGTGCATGGGGAATTAGTACATAATCCCGTTACTGCCTTGACCTATCCTAAGAAAGTGGCAATTGTTAAATGTAGCGCACACAAGAAAGTGACTGATAAAATAGGAGCAGGCAATTCCTTTGCGGATCACACAGCTCGGGAGACCGCAATGCAGTAAAGTACCACATCTATGTATGTAGTTAAGTCACAGGCTGAACGTTGGCATGATGCCAGGCAAAAAGTGCTGGACATGCAACAATCTGCCTCTGTCGATGAATTACACCAATGGTCCAAGGAGGTAGCATTGGACGATGTGGGCTGTTGGAGGAATAGAGAAATGACAAAACGGAAGTTACCCACAGCCTATTTACACCCTATGATTCATATGGCACATGGGCTGGCACATGTTGGAGCATCCTCAATAGCAAAGCAACTTATGCAAGTTTGGGATCATCCAGAGAGTGTTGGTACGGCTAAGAAAATAGTCCAGTCCTGTCTGATCTGTCTCCAATATAATTCTGGAAAGGGAACACAAACTCCAACAGGAGGGTTTTGCAATACCTACTGTACCTTTTGAGGTCCTGCAAGTACACTACATACAGCTTGAGCTTTGTAACAATGTAAAGTATGTCTTCGTAGTGGTATGTGCCTTTAGTAAATGGGTGGAGGCATATACTACAAAAGATAATACAGCTCTTACTACAGCAAAGGTGCTCCTAAAGGAGTTCTTTCCCCGATTCGGCATTTGTCAAGTTTTGTGGAGTGACAACGGACCCCATTTTATTGGGCAAGTTGTTGAGTATCTCATGAAAGGGTTGGGAACTAAGCAGAATTTTCATGCTGCTTTTCACCCACAATCAGTAGGACTAGTGGGACGTTACAACTCTACCCTCCAATTAAAATTGGCTAAGATACAGGCTTCCACATCTTTGAAATGGCCTGATGCACGCCCTTTAGCATTGATATCCATTAGATCGATTCCACATACGCGATCTGGCCTCATACCGTATGAGGTGGTATTTGGAAGGCCAATGAATATTTGGGGGATTCCTAAGCCACACCCTATACATGATGTACCCTATGTGTTGATGAATGATTATGAATGATTATTTGTCTCAGTTGACTGACAGTTTGTCTTCTATTTATCAACACGGATCGGGAGACTCTTCCAGACAGGTTGCAAGGTGAGGGCCACTCCTTGCGCCCTGGTGAGTATGTTGTCACAAAGTCCTTCCAGATAGCCAGCTCCCTAGCACCGAGATGGCGAGGCCCTGAGGCACGGAGCAAGTGCTGCTGGCTACCAGGACTGCAGTTCGAGTGACGAACCAGAAGAACTGGGACCGACACACTGTCGGAAAGTGTTGCAAGACCTAGTGAGCCTAGCTGTGTTGGCAGATCACTATCTGCGTTGGCAGATCACTATATCCTGGTCAACGTAAAAGGACAAGCTGTGTCACCTGAAGGATGTGAGGAAGTCTTCCAGGACCACACGATTCCTGGTACATCCCGATATCAGCTGCGACCAAGGAAAAAAAACACTTTGTTGCTGAAAAAGACTGTTTGAGCCACTGTCCTGGGTGGTTAAAGCCTGACTACAAAAGGGGGGGTAGCCTTTTAGTGACTGCTCGTTACAACCTCAGTGAAGAAATCGATGACTGCCCAGGACCTTAGGGCACCATCTTTTTTTTGGTTTGTCAACGAAATGAATATGTCTAAGGAGAAGAAACCAACTGCTGCAAGAGTTTGTACCAACAGAACAATGATGGTTACTGGACTCACTTTGACTGTTTTTATTGTTGCTGCAATAACATGGATTGTAGAAGATGTATCTCCTGTTTGAAATCTGCTGACTGCTTCTACTCCTGTTCCCATTGAACATTATTAATTTACTCTTCCTTATCATGAGCCAAAGCACAGAATGTCCTACCTCAATAACGCTTTCATTGAGATGTTGCACCATACACACAATGCTACAAATGTTACCAACTGCTGGGTATGTGGAATGATGCCAGCTCATCAGAAAAAGGGAGGAACGCCTTGCCGTTTTCACATAATGGCTCCCGCAGAAACCTGGTTTGCATTGTTGTGGGCTTCTGAAGTTGCTAACATTACTTATGCTGATGTAGGAAGGCTAAACACTCAATTAAATGGGGTCTGGTACCCTGATGAGGAAGGAGATCCACAAGCGAATGGAACTGTATGGGAAATGGAGGAGTATCGTCGAGGCAATTCCTCTGCACGCTATGTTTTCCCTAACAACCAAGGGAAATGGGCCTTCTGTTATTGCTGTCACTAGAGCTCGAGCAGATCTCTGTGTGAACGGTATTGGCAGTATACCTGTGGGAAAAAGTGACTGTACTTTAGTGTTGAATATTACTGGAATGAACAATGGCAGTTTTTGACCTCACATAATACTTATTTCATTTGCGGGAGTAAAAGTTATTATCATCTACCTTTTCGTTGGTCAGGTAACTGCTACGTGTCCTTTTTGCTTCCACCTGTGTTTTTGGCACCTGTATCCTACCACAAAGACTATAAACTGCATAATGAAATTTCTAAGAGCGGATTCAAGAGGACAATAAATAATGATGAGGTGGATCAAACTGATACTGCACTGCAGCAGTATATTGACTTTAACTTGGGACTATTCTTCTTTGTTGGTGCACCCTTAAACAGTAGAAATATCAGATGTTTGACACGTGTTGTAGAGGCTGTAACCAATCAGACAGCAATGGCGCTTGAAAATATCACAGAAGAACTACAAATTGCGAGAATTGTGACACTCCAAAATAGGATGGTCCTTGATGTCATCCTGGCTGACCGTGGTGGAGCAAGTCGCATCATCGGGAGTAGCTGCTGCATTTACATCCCTGACCACGCCCCTTCTGTTTTTGATGCAATTTTCAAGATGCTAAAAATAGCCACTGAAATCCATTAGGATCCAGGAACATGGACTTTGGCTGGATGGCTATGGAACATGTTTACCGTAATGGGCTGGAAATTACTGTCAGCTCTATGTACATTTGTTGCTATTCTTTTCACTTGTTGCCTATGTATCCAATGCGGCCAGATGCTTTGCTCCCTTTATGTTTCTACTTGCACCTCGTGTCTACCGCCTAACAAAATGCTAAGAATGTAAATGCCCGATTAGCAAGTAATCAAGAAATCAATGAAATGATGCAGATTGACATAAATAATATTTTTCATATTCCTTTGAAAGTATGTCTTCTGCATATGCTAAAAGGGCCGTCTGTGGAAATCGAAAACATTTCACAGTATTATGTTGCATATGTTCCTAATGGGTAAATGTACAAGAGCTAAATACAAAGGTGATCTACTTGGACGTGTATCTGAATGTAGGTGTGATACCTGTTGGATTTCCCTCTTGTAGTGAATTGGAATTTTATGGACAGATATAGTTCGAGACCCCATAGTAGTATCTAAGAGGTAGAAGCATGTGTATTAATCATTAGGACTTTAGAATTTAAGCATTCTATCATGATTAGTGTGAACAATACCAACCTCAACAGAGACTGCTAACTGGATACACTAGACCCAAGAAAACACACACTATCCTGAAAATAGCTTGGAAAAAAACAAAAAACTAATTTTAATAGACAGGAGAATTTTTTTTGTAAATTAATGCACAAAAAGGTGCTGGGTCAGGGTAATATAGAATATCTATGTAATATCTAAAGTAACTAATACCACTCTCCATTTTGCAGCATAAGAAAAAGTACGGAAGTAAATCCTGGCAGAGAAACAATCTCATGCTATAAATGAAAAGCAACAAGTCAGATAAGTATCCACTTACATACTATGGAATGGAATCTACCTACCGTATAGGCTGGAGGCTAGGATTCTTTTTAAATAAACGCTCTCTGTTACCTCCCTTTCAGGAACAGAGAAAATATGCAGCAAGGAGATGCTGTCTGGAGAGCTGGCTTTGTACTGACAGCCAGCAAGGGAGAAGTGGAGCTGAGGAAAGCTCTGGAAGAGAAGTTGTGAGCCGGAAGCGCAGGACTTCTAAGACGTTGGAAAAGAACACAGGAATCCGATCCTGCTCTCCGACGTGGACTAATCAGGTAATGGCAGGCAACCAGAATGGGCAACATGGGAGAACCCGTGACGGAAAGTGAAGCGTGTTCCTGTCATCGGACTTCCAATTTTATGGTCCTAAGCTCCGCCCTTGCCCGCCAATGAGTGTCGGTAGGCGGGGCTTGCTTAAGCGGGTGCGGTCAAGCACTGCCTAGAGGCCGCCTGACATTAGTGTCGGCGGGCGGGGTTCATGTCAGCGGCTGCGGTAGGACTCCGCAGTGGGGCTGCCCGACAGTACACCCCCTTTAAAACCTCCAAACAGGTTTTGGTTTATTGGAATAACACCTGTGAAACAACTACAGTAGATGGAGAGCATGAACATGAGAAGCCGGTTCCCAAGAATGTTCATCAGGCCCATAACCCTTCCAATGAATCAAATACTGTAGCCTACGATGTGCTCTACGAGAGTATACAATATACTCTTCCTCGTACTTAGGCTCGTCATCCACCAACACTGGGGGTGGTGTTTGAGCAGGAACAATAGTACCAGGAGCTACAGGCTTAATCTAAAAAATTTGATGGGTCCTCAAGTTTAGTTTTACGGCAACAGGATTTACCATTTTGGGGATAACATAGGGACCAATAAAGCAAGGTTTAAATTTGCTTGTCCCATTAACCTTAATATTTCTCGTAGACAACCAGACTTTGTCTCCAATCACATAATCAAGAGGTGGCCTCCAATGTTGACCAGTGTCATCCGTATACCTACTATTTGCCTCCTCCAAATTTTGTTTGGCCTAAGTATGCATGTCTTGGAGATGTGTCACAAGTTCTAAGGCAGCAGGAGTGGAAGTAGAAACAGTTGGTGACATGAGCCCATAACAGGGAGGAAAACCTAAATTGCCAAAAAGAAGGGGGATACACCTATGGAAGAATGTTCACCATTATTGTATGCAAACTCTGCAGTCCAAAGAAATGTATCCAATTCCTCATCAGTGTGCAACAGTTGGCACCTTAGATTTTGTTCAATACACGGATTCACCCTTTCTGTTTGTACATCTGTCCTGGGGTGATGAGCAGAAGAAAGCCTTACATCTATTTGTAACAATGTAGTCAAACCCTTCCCAAATTCAGACACAAATTGGGGTCTCGATCTGACACAATAACAGAAGGTAGACTATGAATCCGCACCACTTGCTGGAGAAAAACAGAAGCAAGCTCTTAAGAATCAAGTAAACCTTTCAAAGGTATAAAATAAGACATCTTTGAAAACATATCGACCTTCACAAATATGACAGGGTGTCCCTGTTTAGCGGGCGGAAGTGCTACAATAAAATACATAGAAATGGAATGCCATGGTGTAGGAGGTGTGGGCATAGGAGTTAAGAGTCTCGCTGGAACCTGGTGTGAGCTTTTACTCTTAGCACAGACATAGCACTGTTGAATATACAGGTGAGTGTCCTGACTCATAGATGGCCACCAAAAGGATCTTTTAAGTAATGCAATGGTTTTCTTATGACCTGGGTGGCCTGCTAACACATGTAAATGATACCATTCAAGTGCTTGTAGCTGTAAGGCCTTGGTAGGGAGAACTAAACTTGAATGTACAAGAGGCTGTGAATCCTCACTCCTTTGTGTTTGATTTTGTATTCTTTGATTTCCTCTGTTTCTTATGCCTGAAATGATTTCTCTGAAAATGTACCTCCCAAGATACGCTCAGGACTTATAATAAGGGGTTGATCGTGAACATTCTGGGTATCGTATAGATCATAACCATATCGCAATAGGGCATGTGCTTTACCATGTTTGTTACCGCCTTGGAACTGTATGACATAATCAAAGTTGCTGAAATAATGTGTCCATCGTAAATGGTAGCATAGATAAGGCCCTAGCTGCCTTCAGAAACTGCACATTTCTGTGATCTGTAATGGCAGTGCCAGTGTGTAATGCCCCTAATAGGTATTGATGCCATTCTTCAAAGGCACGTTTTATAGCCAACAATTATCTGTCTCCCACCGAATAATTCTGCTCAGGTGATGGGAGTTTGTGTGAATAGAAGGCAAGTGGATGTAGATGTCCAGTTTGCCTATCGCTCTGGGACAATACTCTGCCGAGGGCCACTTGGGATGCTTCTGCTTCCACAATAAATTGCTGTGAGGAGTCAGGATGTTTCAGGACAGGGGCGGTAACACATAATCTTCTTAGACAGGAAAAGCCTTCCTCTGCAGCTGGCATCCATGAGAAAGGTATCCCCTTATTCAGGAGTTTAGTAATAGGGGGACGCCAAAGATGCAAACCTGTTTATAAACCATCTGTAGAAATTAGCAAAACCCAGGAAACCCTGTACTTCTTTCACAGAACTAGGAGAAGGCCATTTTGTAATGTCTGTCACTTTTTGGGGATCCATGGTCACCCCTTCTGAGGACAACACAAAGCCCAAAAAGGTTACTTCAGTCGTCCTGTTTCACATAGATATTATTGTCTCTGAGGCGATCTAACACACTTCTCACATGCCCAATGTGTTCTTCAGTGAAAGAGGAACAGATTAGAATATCGTCTATATAGGCAATGGTGCTCACATCCAATACTTCTCTCAAAACATCATCAATAAAGAATTGGAACGCCGCAGGGGCATTACATAGCCCATAGGGCATAACTAAATATTCATAGAGCCCAAATTTAGTACAAAAGGCGGTTTTCCATTCATCTCCCTCTCTTACCCGCACTAAATGGCAGGCTCCTCTCAAGTCCAGTTTAGTAAAGATGGTAGCATCTTTCATCTGATCATGTAATGACTGAATCAGGGGCAGAGTGTACCTATTTTTTATTGGGTTTTTTTAAGAGTTTTATATAGCGCAAACTAGACCCCAGACATCGGGTATCAGAGCACTTTACATGAGCACCAGTTTCCTTAGAGACAAACACATTCATTTTTGTTAAGCATGGAAAGATTAAGTGATTTGCTCAGAAACTAGGATGTTGAGCATCCTTGCTACACAGTTGAGGGCTCTAAAGTCTAAGCAGCACCGGAGATCCCCTTGCCGTTTGGGTATTTAAAAAAAGGGGGGACGATGCGGCAGATCTAGAAGGCCGAATGAACCCTTTCTGTAACATGTGCAAAACCAACAGTTGATGGACAGAATGCAGAACAATGTCATACATTCACCCCAGTACAGAGATCTGGGCCTAAATACATCGTTTTTTTGCACTCCACACCACCCCAGTTCAGACATGGCCATATGAAAATCAGCCTTGACCCTGTGCCTCATGGGAACAGTCCAGCCCGAACTGCCAAGCCATGTCTTTGCTGGACCAGAATCAAGCATCCTAGGACCGGTTTCTGGCTAGCAGACGTCTTCAGCCAGGATAGCTTGACTCCAGTGGTGTGGAGAGCATGGGACTCACGTCTGAGCATACCCATCCCACTCGGGGTGACAAATGCAAAACCAACAGTTGATGGACAGAATGCAGAACAATATCATACATTCACCCCAGTACAGAGATCTGGGCCTAAATCCATCGTTTTTTGTACTCCACACCACCCCAGTTCAGACATGGCCATATGCAAATCAGCCTTGACCCTGTGCCTCATGGGAACAGTCCAGCCCGAACTGCCAAGCCATGTCTTTCCTGGACCGGAATCAAGCATCCTAGGACCAGTGTCTGGCTACCAGCCGTCTTCAACCAGGATAGCTTGACTCCAGTGGTGTGGAGAGCATGGGACTCACGTCTGAGCATACCCACCCCACTCGGGTGACAAATGCAAAACCAACAGTTGATGGACAGAATGCAGAACAATGTCATACATTCACCCCAGTACAGAGATCTGGGCCTAAATCCATCGTTTTTTTGGCACTCCACACCACCCCAGTTCAGACATGGCCATATGCAAATCAGCCTTGACCCTGTGCCTCATGGGAACAGTCCAGCCCGAACTGCCAAGCCATGTCTTTCCTGGACCGAAATCAAGCATCCTAGGACCGGTTTCTGGCTATCAACCGTCTTCAGCCAGGATTGCTTGACTCCAGTGGTGTGGAGAGCATGGGACTCACGTCTGAGCATACCCATCCCACTCGGGGTGACAAATGCAAAACCAACAGTTGATGGGCAGAATGCAGAACAATGTCAAACATTCACCCCAGTACAGAGATCTGGGCCTAAATCCATCGTTTTTTTGCACTCCACACCATTCCAGTTCAGACATGGCCATATGCAAATCAGCCTTGACCATGTGCCTCATGGGAACAGTCCAGCCCGAACTTCCAAGCCATGTCTTTCCTGGACCGGAATCAAGCATCCTAGGACCGGTTTCTGGCTATCAGACGTCTTCAGCCAGGATAGCTTGACTCCAGTGGTGTGGAGAGCATGGGACTCACGTCTGAGCATACCCATCCCACTCGGGGTGACAAATGCAAAACCAACAGTTGATGGACAGAATGCAGAACAATGTCATACATTCACACCAGTACAGAGATCTGGGCCTAAATCCATCGGGGTGACAAATGCAAAACCAACAGTGTATGACATTGTTCTGCATTCTGTCTATCAACTGTTGTTTTTGCATTTGTCACCCCGAGTGGGATGGGTATACTCAGACGTTAGTCCCATGCTCTCCACACCACTGGAGTCAAGCTATCCTGGCTGAAGACGGCTGATAGCCAGAAACCGGTCCTAGGATGCTTGATTCCGGTCCAGGAAAGACATGGCTTGGCAGTTCGGGCTGGACTGTTCCCACGAGGCACATGGTCAAGGCTGATTTGCATATGGCTATGTCTGAACTGGGATGGTGTGGAGTGCAAAAAAACGATGGATTTAGGCCCAGATCTCTATACTGGGGTGAATGTATGACATTGTTCTGCATTCTGTCCATCAACTGTTGTTTTTCCCTTTCTGTAGCATGTCATCCAAGTACTGTCTCAAATAGATATTTTCCTTCTCTGCTAATGCGTGTATACAACTGCATGGAATTGTGCATGCAGCCATAGCAGGTGGGAGTAATTAACTAATTAAAAAGGCTATAGAAGAGCAAGGATATTGGACATCATAGAGTATTGGAACTGTGAAAAAGGAGGGACGCTGCTTGACAGGGACATGGTGAGTCGAGGGATCTCAAATGCTGTATGGTGATTTATGGCATACCGTCTCTGTTTATCGTAGTATGTGTGGAGACTAGATTTCAGTGGGAAATACGAGTTGGCTTAGCTTTTTGTGATGTCGAGAGGAGAAACTAACTACTAATGTCCAGAGACATGAAGGAGGCAAGATATTATTGTGGAGGGGAAACGCAAGGAGAGAACTGGAGGTTGTTTGATGGTAACTGAATTACTAAGTATCAGATTCAGCTGTTTTCAATACATTTACAGCATCTTTGTAGGGGCATTTCAATCAGAAATTATGTAGGGATAATTTCAAAATAAGAAAAAATAAAAAGGGGATGTTTGCTTTATCCGATCATGGTGGATAGCAATGCATTGGGTGAAAACAGAATGATGGAGGAGGGAAAACACTTTAGAGGAGAGACGCGTGGAGAGAATTTGTAATTAATAGATATATGTTGCATGATGAGGCATTAGAGTTGATCGCTTATGTGGTATTAACAACACAGTTTGAGTGCAGGACCTTGTAAGAAATTGGAAATGTGTTAGTTTATTGACGGTCTGATTATGTGGGAATAAGCTACTGATTAATAATAGGATATATAGTGTATGTGTCTGCTACTGATTGTGACACAAGATTTCAAAACATATTAATCTTTTTAGGATCCCGTATCAGAAGGATTTAATGATTAAAAAGTGAACACTAATTCAAGTGCATGCTGTGACAATCAGTAGCTCTGCCAAGGTGAGTTTTGCCTCATATAATAGTAATTGCTCTGGTTTTAGGAAAATTAATCATTTTTTGAATAATTTAGCTGTACAATATATTCTTGAAGAGATATGTTGTGGACTTGGAAACTCGGAATATCAAATTCTTATTATTCTACAAGATGGAGGAGTAGACCATATCCCCTTAGAAGAGTTAGTTTACTCTAATTGTAGATTATTTAGACATGCTCAGTAATGAAGTTGGTATCGGCGTATGCCCTTGACAAAGGCAAATGCCGAAACGTGTCGTCCTTAAATTTTTGGTACACAATAAATCTGTTGTGCCATTTCCTGGTGTGCCGCCTTTTTGATTTTGACCATCTGGTTGTGGATTAAGAATATTGGCGATAGAGAGAGTGGCTGCTGCTGCCACTGGCTGGCACCAACATCGCAGGAGGGGAGACACCTCAAGCAGCATCTTGGTAAAAAAAATATATATATATATATATATATATATATATATATATATATCGAACTCCACAATTCTGAGGTGCGTGAAACCAAAGGCAAACACGAAATCAGGTACAGACCACAACAAGGATGATGAAAAATTAAAGTGCCTTTATGCCACAGATGGGTAGCAGCATGACGCGTTTCGTCCGGGGAACCCGGACTTGATCACATGACATACCCAGAGAAAAAAAGTTGTTTAAATACTGTGAACAATCCCTTCTAGCTCCACCTTCTTCTTGTCATGGAAACAAAAAACATACAACCCCAATATTTACCTCGTATCTTGAGTGGGCAATAGTAATACATTATATTGACTATACCAAACAACACCATGTTATATATAGTTGACATTAACTTATGCTCACTGAAGAAAACTATATAACACTTTTTCTACTGTATCAAAAAACTATGGATCCTAATTCGAAAATGTGATCAAATAGGAGAATACAGCAGCAACAATGAAGGGCAAGTGCCCTAATACATAAGTATAGCTAATATATATATAATTTATTTTCATTTCAATTAGATTTGATGAAGGGGGACACAACGGTACACAACACAGTATATAAAAAACCACTAAATATAAGGCAGTGCAAAAAGAGTGCAATAATCAAATCGAATCTAAATAGATCAATAATACTTGTACCATTCCAAGTATGAGCAGCATACGTGTGGTAATTATTAAAGTGCAAAGTGCAATAAAGTGCAAATTAGTGTCAAACCGGCTAATTCATAATCAGACTTTCAGTTAGCAGCAGAAGAAATTGAGAAAGTACCTACAGTGCATTATATTCATAGACCTTAACTGGTTAAATTCAAAACTCAAATAAAGTTATTTACATTACAGAATACAAAACATAGTTAAAATTCCATTCCTAGTTTTAAAGTCCCATTAGCTATAAAAGATCACCCTCTGCATGTATAAAACTGGTAAAACTATAAAAACTGTAAAACCAATTTAAAATCGTGCTAAAAGAAACATGATATTAAATGGTAAATCTAAAAGCTTCATAATGGTAGTGCAAATATGAGGAGGCATTAGAGAGGAACTATACTGAAGTAATGATATTTTAATATGAATAATTCTCAAAAGCCGAATATAATTTCTGATTATTTTAAGAATTATAGAAAGTTGTGAAGGTCCTCCCCCATATTGAGACCATACGGTATTTTACTGTTAAGAAGTACTATATAGTGGCTCTCCAATTGTCTCAGTTTCTTTTCTCTATCTCATCCTCTTTTAGAGACCGGAACCGCGTCAATAACAAAATATTTCAAGTCATTGAGATTGTTATTGTGGACTAATTTAAAATGACGCGCCACTGGATAACTGGGATCGGAATTAACTATTGCCCGCAAATGCTGTAAAATACGGTTAGACACCTGGAGTTTAGTGCTCCCAATGTACTGCAGATTGCAAGTACATTGTAAGACATATACTGCGTGATCTGTCTTACAGGTGTACAGACTATTGATCTTACTAACAGTCTCTGAGAATGCTTCATGATATTCTGTAGTGTTAATTCCAAACTTACACGCTCTACAAGAGCTGCATTTTTAAAAACCAGTTCCTTTGTATAACCAATTAGATTTAATAGTAACTTCAGGGCTTGTTTTAACCAAGGCATCCCTCATAGAGGGTGCTCTCCGAAATGTTATCTCTGGATGGTCCTCCAATAAGGGGGCTAAAGTGATATCTGTCTTAAGGATAGGCCAGTTAGATTTCAAGATTTGCCTGATTTTACGTTCCTGGCAATTAAAAGTAGTGATAAGCCTAATTTTGGTTTTCTCAGCCCCATTATATTCAATTTCTTCCGGAATATCAGTAACAACCGAAGTTTCAACAGAAGAGATGGGGCCATTAGCCATCACTTTGTTCATGGAGTTTATAAGCTCATTTTTATTATAGCCCCTGACTAGAAATCTCTGAAATGAATCCTCCAGACAGATATTTAAATCCACCTCATTATTGCAAATTCTCTGTATTCTTAAAAATTCCTAATATGGAATACTTTTAATTAGGTGGCGAGGGTGATTACTTTGGACATGCAGAATGGAGTTACCTGCCGCAACTTTTCTATGCATCCTGGTCTTGATCTTGTTATCAACAATATAAACTTCTACATCAGGAAAATCAACTTTGATATCATTTTAGTGGCTGTAAATTCAAGATTCAGATCATTAATGTTGATCTGTTTGACAAAATCTTCAGCGGACGCCTTGGAACCCTGCCAGATTATAAAGACATCGTCTATAAAGCGCCACATGTTGATGATACCTAGTTCAGTGTCCTCCAAACAACCACAGGGCCATCAGAGAACATGCTTCTCCCACCAGCCCACGTGTAAACACGCGTAACTGGGAGAAGCATGCCCCCATGGCCACGCTCCGCAGCTGTTGGAAAACCTCGTTATTGAAGAGAAAATAATTATTTTTGAGGCATAAATCAATCATTTGGATCAACATCCTACTATGATCATAAAATCTTATATCCTTTTCTGACATGAAATGTTCAATTGCTCTTAAACCATCACTATGATTTATGGACGTATAGAGAGAACAAATGTCCATTACCAAAAACTGATAGTCTGGTTTCCAACAAACTCCATTCAATTTATTCAAGAAATCACTAGTATCTCTTATGTATGTTGGAAGAGCCTCCATAAAACTGTGAAGAAAAAAGTCAACATATTTAGATATAGGCTCCAATAATCCGTTTTGGGCTGAGATGATCGGTCGCCCAGGTATAGGAGAGGTGCCTTTGTGAATTTTGGGCAGTAAGTACAATGTAGGAGTAATCGGATGATCTTTCTTTAAAAATTCAAACTCTTTTTTTACTTATTAGCCCATCTCTCTTCCATTGTGTCAAATCTTTATGGACTAGTTGTTTCACCTTGTTTAGTTCATTAAAGGAGGCCTTTCTGTAACATAATGGATCATTCAACTGTCTCTCAGCCTCTTTAATATAGACATCCCGTGGCCATAGAACAACATTGCCACCCTTGTCAGCTTTATTCACTATAATATTGCCATGATTGTTGATTTTACGAATAAGAGTAGGGTATTGTTTGTCTCTATAGCTCCTATGCTTCTGATTCAGTGCCACAGTGCGATTCAAGCTCTTAAGATCTTCAATCATTCGATCATTAAAAATGTCAATAGCGTCCCTAGGCTTCAATGGGACAAATGTGGATCGGGGACAAAAAGGACTTTTTGCAGCGCTGCCACTCCTAATATATATAGAGAGAGAGAGAGGAGAGAGAGCGAGAGAGAGAGAGAGAGAGAGAGAGAGAGAGATAATCTCTCTATATATCTATATATGTGTATGTTATTTTTTATACAGGTGTGGTTTCCTTGGGGGGAGGGGAGGAATTGAAGCCCCCAGGGAAACCACACCTGTATAAAAATAATGCCCAAACAGGAAGTCGGCCCACCTGTGCGAGGGATGACCCCGTGACAATTTCATTTTTTTCAAATAAATGAATTTTGTTCTCCCAGGGGGAGGGGGGGGGTGATCGCACCTCACAGGAGAAAAAACACACTAATTTATTTGAAAATATTGGCCCCATGGGAGGGCAAGCCTTGTACCATGAGGGCCGATCCCCACACCCCATGCACTATCCCTGATGGTCTAGTGGGGTTAGTTGGACTCCTGCTCGTGGATTGCGGCTCGTGGATTGCGGCACGCTGTTATCCACGAGTAGGAATCCATTTGTGAGAGGCATCGCTGGAAAGGGGAGCCTCTCCCCTTTCCAGCAATGCCTCCAACAAACATGGGGAGGCATCGTAAATGCCAAAACACCCCACCATACATGGGAGCAGCTCTTACCTGCTGCTTGTCTCTCTGCTCCGGTGAGGGTTTGTGACGTCACTGCGCCTCTCTGTGCCCTTATATCACAGATGGGGGCGGTGAGGGGATGGCGCTTAATTGATTTCTCTTCTTCCCCTGCTTTTTATTTTTTTTAATGGAATTCTCCAGTGTCCGCACTGGAGGAGCCTAATTAGACCTCTCCGGTGTTGGCCAATGGAAGTTCCATGCACTGGGGAGGCAGCGCATGTGTCACCAATTGGCAGACACAGACACCAAAGATGGTTGGTCTATTGCCACTTCAAAATGGAGGGGATTCACCTGCCAAGGGACGACCTGAGAAAGGGGGACTGGCTAACAAGACAGGATCCCAAGAATGCGTATTTAACTATCCCGACTGTGATGCCCCGTTATTCTGTAAAACACTACTGCGACATGTGCAAATATAAAATGCCAATAAAAAATATTAAAGAAGGGCAGGCTGTGGGAACGCTGCAGTCTCCCCTTGGGCCTCTCCTCAGCACCCTGGTGCTTTACCGAAGTCCTTCGCCTGGTAGCAGCTTGGCTCCGGGCAAGGGGGGTGAGGCTAATTTACCTGGATGATATTCTATTATTGGCTCAGTCTAGGGAGTTAGTGCTGAAACACACCAAAATGACCATTCAACAAATCAGAAGAAGTCTTGCTTAGTACCAGGCCAGGACATGCAGTTTTTAGCCATTATTGTAGACACAGTTCAGACAGATCTGAGGGTACCAAAGGAAAAGTTTTAAAAGCTACACAGGGAATTGAGGAAAGTATTAGGAAAAGATGAGATATCGCTGAGAGTTTTAGCAAGGATTCAGGAGAGATGGAGTCCCTTCGGAGTGGACCTCTTTGCGGACAGGTTGAACATCCAGTTGATGAGATTCTTCAGCTGGCGGCCACATCCCACAGGCTTGGGGAGTAGAGGCTTTTCTGCAGGATTGGAGGGGTTTAGCACCCTATGGTTTTCCTCCGTTTTCCATGCTGCCAAGAGTTTATTTGAAAACACGCAGACGCATGGAAAGTGGAGTGGTGATAACCCTGCTTTGGCGGTTTCCAATCATGCTGGAATAATACACATTTTCTCTTGCTTGCCGTTGGGATGCTATAGTCCCTAGGTGTCCAGAACAAGTATTGAGGCTTTAGGGGAGCGGGGATAGGCCTGATGCCAGTGTGGTACGCCCACACCATATTGTTTCCTAAAAAATAAATATATATGTGGCCCTTGGTCTCAATTGTGCTTTTTGCCCTGCTGGGGGCAGTTTGGGGGTAAACTTCTAATCTGACCCCGTAGGAGGGCAGAATGACTGTTGGACCCATTCTATGGTGGGGACAGCCTAGGGAGCAGATTGAGGGCAAACTACCCTTAACCAATCACTGGGAGCAGAAAGAATGTTGCACCCATATGGAGTGTGGCATGACCCAGTGCGTGGATGGGCCACCCACACCCCATCTTTTATCTTGGCCAATTTGATTCCCTGATGTTCAGTGGGCTTTCTGCCTCCTGAAAACGACCAAGATAGCATATTAGCTGGAAACCCTCCCAATCTTCCACTGGGGCAGAAAGACTGTTCCGCCTGTTCTAGGATGAGTGCACAGCCTGATACCTGGAAGGGCTGCCTCAATAGTGAGCTTTCTGCCACCGCTGTGAGGCAGACTGGGAGTAAACACTCCCTAACAGACAGTTGTGCCTGGGAAGGTGGGAAGTACTCGTCCATGTCTAGGAGTTTTTTCTTAGTGGCTTCTGATGTTGATCCCTGTTCAGTTATGCTGGTGCTGGTGTGTTCCCCAAGCAAAGATCCACTAGGGAAAGACAGTGCCCTCGCCCCCTTTCCATTCCTGCCTCTGCCCCCTGAGCAAACAATCTTGGAGGCAGTTATGCCTGCCAGCACAGCCTGTCGCACAGCTAATGCTGCGGTCTGCGTTCACTTCTTTCCTGCGGTAACATCAGCACACTATGTGAGCTGCTCATCACAGCAAAAACAACAGTCAAACTTGGGGTGGGAGGGAAGATCTTCCTTTATATTCCGATTTTGATTTTAGAAGACAAATTGTTCCTGATATTATTGGTAATAATTAATAAGGAGGATGGCTCGTTAACATCCTCCACACTGCAAAGGTAGAATAGAGAAAGTAGACGAGTTGCTCTCAATGAAGTGATTAAAACAATGTAAAAGCTAACATGTAATATTTACATAGTTTCCTCCTTCAATTAAATCACTCTTAATATTCCATGAAGGCAATGGAAACCTTTGTACATCAGACCCATCAATCATGGACTTTGAGAATCTTACAAACCTTTAGGCTTGTTAGATGGATGTCATTCGAATGGATTTATCTAGTTTGCATTCCATTACATGAGATACTTCAAATCAAGTCCTAAAAGCCATATGAAGTAGAGGACCTTTTACCCCAAACTGGCAGCCTGCCAACCTTATACAGGATTGAGCGGACTTTAAGTATTGGATCGGCAGAGCCCCCTTGGACGCGTCGGCTGACTACTTCCTCCAATGGCTCGACAGCATAGGGATTGTCGGAGAGAGGATTTTACATTGTCCGTGGACAGTGTAAAGACCTTCTTTTGTCTGTCACTCCAAGGAAAACCTTGGCATTCGGATGCTGGAAAAAAAATCAGAATGACCCGACACTCTAGCAGAAAACTCCCAGAGTGCGGTGACCATTATTTTTTCACTACCTACCTTTAGTAATCAGGCAACACAGGTATGATGAAGTCAACATAGCTTTATTGTAGAGTAGATAAAGCAGGTAAGAAGGTCTCTGTCCCAAGTCCTAAGTATCCATATACAGTCCCACCGGGAGCAGCCTGCTAGCTGCTCAGCCCCATCCATCCAACTGTCATCCAGCTCCAGTCATCCAAGCATTCCACACACAGCCCACACACCAACATTCCACTCAGAACACTCACACAAGCTGAGTAGCTAGGAACAAGTTAACATAAGAGATAGATAGCAATAGGAAATTACTACACCACCCCTGAACCCTGAAATCCTTTACCACCTCAATGCTCTACTCATCCCTGAACACCAAGAATTCCTTCTTACTATCCTTAATAGTATCCACCCCAGAACCCTAAAAAGTCCTTACTGCCCACCCCTGTTCCTGAAAACAATTCTTACAATCCCTAACCACTACCTGCAGCTAAACTCCATGAACCCCTTAACATGCCTATACTCTACCCCTCAGACAACCATAAAAAGAAATTACTACACCTGTACCCTACACATTCATGACCCCTAAAAGCCCTCACTGGTTCAAAGCACTACCCATTCTGGAACTCTAAAAACTCCATACTATTCCTTTGCACTACCCATATCTGATCCCTAAAAATCCATACTACCCATATACACTACCCATACCTGAACAATAACGATTTCTTACTATCCCTAAACACTACCCACCCCAAACCCTTAGATTCCAAATCACCCCTGAAAACAACCTCCCAAAAATTAGAATAATAAAACCGTGTAAAATATGGAATTATTACATTGTTGTAAGTGTAAAATGTATTTACCATCCGGTGCTTGCGCCTGCAGCGGACTGTTGGGTCCATCATTCAAAAATATTCTTCTTAATGAAAGATGCTGCACTTCGCATAATAAACTGGTGAGTTTGCAAGCGGTCACCACAACCAAACAATGTTATTCTGATTCGCAAAAGCCTTTGTCAGGCCAAATTTTTGTATTACCCACAGGTAGAAATAATAAACCATGTCATGAACTGAGAGAAGAAATACTTTCGACACTGGTAATGACAGCACTCATAGTATATCAATGAAAGCAGAATTATATATATATGAAAACTAAATTTATGTAATTATTTACATATACTTACCATACGGATTTGGATTAAAATAGGTCATATTACATTTGCATGAGCTAATTGCAAATTTGAAATAAATGATTTGATGTACTGGTACGTGAAATCAAACAATCCAAAAAAAAGCATACACTAGTCCGATTTATGGGGTTCCTGCTTAGCTTAAGTCCGTAATAAGACTGCCTTAAAGCAGGGAAATTCTTCACATACCAGGCCTATTGTTCAAGGCTTAGGACAGTCGTAAGACTGGCTAAAATGTTGATCTGTCAGCTGTAGAGCAAATGGGCATTGCTATCTAACTAAGGCAACAATGCTTCTTCTTACAACTAACTTTGGGAGAATTATTACAATTCCTGTCTTGAAATGCAGGACAATAATACATCTTGATAGGAATGTGCAATTTGCACACTACAGAAAAAACCAACAGCAGTACTGGGCTAGAAACTTAGATATTTTGGCATCTGCGTTTCATTAGTTCAAATTTGCGTAACTATATGTTAACACAAATTTCATTTTGTTAAACAAAATGTTTATTCAGTATTAGAAGTGTTAGATATGATTTTTCATGAATGTATGTTGTCAGCTGTATGAATTCTAAAACAGGTCTAAAGACATTACCAATATTTTAGAATGCAAATGTGACAAAATGTTATATAATTAATTGAAATAATTGAAATGGGGTTTGACAACTGTGAGAAAGTGAATTATTAGTTGCTGGAGTTGAGAGACCTCACCAAGTAATAATGTCACTATTCTGTATCAGGTCCAGTGGGGTTTCTTTAAATCAACCATATCTCAGTCCTGGGTAACTGAGGCACAGAGCAGTCAGGCTAAACTCAAAGGAAAACTAGTGTAAAGCATTTATCTGTACCAAAACAGTTAATAAGTAAGAACACAACACATTCAAAACCCCACACAAATGTATTAATATGGTATATATGTTTATCTTTAAAAAGACATACAAATGACAAAAATCTGATGAAGGGAACCAGAGTTTTGATTTTTGGAAGGTTTTCATAAATCACTGTAATTCACTCAATGTTTTATACATCACTGCCTTTCACTTGTAGTGGTAGTCTATGAGAGTGAATGCGGGGGCCCAGGTCAAAGTTTCAGGCCGACTGCGATGGAGCGCCGGTTGGATGCAGGAGCTAGTTTGTTCCTGGTCAAACATTTGCCTTTGCTTTTAGAAACGTTTGAGGTTCTTTTTCTCATCATAAATCTCATTGGAAAGGTTCTCTGTAGCTTAGGGTAGCATTGGGCTTCACAGCAGCAGACAGGCATAGTCCAGTGACCTGGTATGTGCCTTCATTCTCGACAGAAGTTCGAGGCTACCTACAAACCAGCAAAACGTTTCAGTGGATAAAATTTGTCGAAGCATCTCTGACCTACTGACTTAAAAAATGAAGAGCTGAGTAGCAGTACTGTATGCGCTTCTGGTTCCTTGTCAAAATATGTTATATTGAGCTTCAGGCTCACAAATTCTAGTTCTTTTTTAGGAGAAAGAGTAGACTGTAGCACCAGACAAGTATCCAGGACCTGAGGAGCACCCCTTGGGGGCTAGGACTCTATCTCACAGGCTCTACCAGCAGGGTCCAGGGTAAATCCAAATTATAGCTGGTCAGAGTGGCACTTTGAAGGTGCAGGGATTCTTTAGCTTTTGTGTTTTTTTAGCCTAATAGGAAGCTGGCCAGCTAGCTCTTGGTGTCCACTCACTGGTCCTTGGCACAAATGGGAGCCTTTAGGGTCTCTCTGCACAACGTCAACAGCAGAAGCTGCACTCTCTTTCTGAAGTCCTGTCTTGGCTCAGCAGATGTAGTCTTTCTTGGTGTAGCTTTTCTTTTTGAGGGTCAGAGGTTCAGCAGGTGCTGTCCTCCTTCTGCTCTTTCCCAATTCCGTAGTATTCTGAGGCTGGTAGCCAGGGAAGCCACTTTTATGCCATATTTGAGTTGGTGGAGGAGGAGGACTCCCTTGCTTCAGGCAACCCTACCCACTCTAGGTTCACTTTCTGGACGATTAGCACAATAAAATCCCACAGTGCATCTCTCAGCCCAAATCCAAGATGTCAGAACCTTTCCTTCCTTGGTCTGAGCTATGGGCACACCCCTGAAGTTTCTCTAGTATAAAGAGCAACTCCTCCTGGAAAACCAGGTCTGCAACAGGCTTTCCCTTCTGAAAGAGATGCCAACCTGTCTACTCTGCTTACTCCTTTGTCTAAGGAAAGTGTGACTTGCATTTGCCCATTACCCATTATGGCCTGGCCATCTGCAGCCACAGAGCTCAGGCCATCCTGTCAGTAGGAGGGCACACCTCCTTCCGTAAACACGCCTTCAGTTTCCCTTTTCTGTGAGCCATTCATACCTCCTGGCAGGAGGGAAGCAAACTGTCTCGGGTGACAACTGCTGTAATTACTCAGAAATGGCTAATAGAATTTTGGGGCATGAAAGTGGTTACTTTCTAAAGTAACCTTTTGTTAGAAATTGGGTCTCTAGTTGGGAAAGGTTTGCACAATGTTGAGGTAGGGATTATAATCCTAGTTGAGGTAAGATAGATACACACTCTAAATTAATCTGTGCTCACCCTCTGGTAGCTTGGCACAGAGAACTTAGAGGCATTGTGTAAAGTATGTGTGCAACACACGCACAGTAACACAATAAAAACACAACAAAAAGACTCCACACAGGTTTAGAAAAATAGAGAATATTTATCTGAGTAAAACAAGGCCAAACAACAAAAATTCAATCAGTAGAAGCGGAGATATGAATTGTTATAAATCAAAGCACTGTTTTTGCGTTTAAATCAATAGTGCTACTTGAGGTTGCGAGTGATCGACGTAAATCCAAAGTTCAGGCCAACATAATGGACAGCTGTCCGGCTACAAGACTCATGTAGGTACCGCTGAAAAAGTACCTTATATGGAGCAAAGTGTCAACACTGAGGGCTCGATGTGTCAATCTTTTCCATGCAGTTGGGGCACTGCGCCGTCGTTAAGCTCCGTTGAAATGCAGGCAGTGTGTTGTCGTTGAGCCGCACAGAGCGTCATTGGACCACGCAGGCTGTAGAACCACTGTTGTTAAACAGCCTCTGCGTCCAAGGGCGAAGCGTCGGTTCCAATCGGCGCAAAGGTGACGATGCATCTATTTTGTAGCAAAGCAGCTGCAGACGCACTTCTGAGGCCCAGGACTGGAGGGGGCACCTCTGTGAGTCCTACTCTTGCCTGAGTCCAGCAGCAGAATTACAGGAAGTCTTTTTGTCCCTGAGACTTCTGAAAACAGGAGTCAAACCAGCAAGCCCTTGAAGTAACTCTGGGCTCAATTGAGATTGGTCCAGTCCTTGTCCTCAGCATGGCAGCAGGGCAACTCAGCAAAGCAGAGGATCATTTCCTCAGAACAGTCAGTCAAGGAAAAGTGGCAATCCTTACAGCACAGAAGTCTTTACTACAGCAGAGTTCTTCCCAGGTTCAGTAGTGTACTGATTTGGTAGGGTCAGAGCCCCAATACGTATACCCACATGTGCAACATAAAGAGCAATCAGTGCACCACCACCTAACCAATTAAACAAAGTACAAGGTCTGTGTCCAGAGTTGTATTCTCCAAATCTGCCTTTTTATTATAAATCACAATTGATTGGAGGTTGACATGCAACATGTAGAGTAGACCAGCAAATAGTATGCAGGGCATCAATAGTCATGAATACGCCGGGTCACACACAATTAAGACGGCCCAAGACAGACAGGCCCATCAACTCAGCACCATAATATGCGCTGTAGCCGTGTGTCCATTGGGATTCTCCTTTTCCGGTATGCGGACGAAGAAGACCAAGTGCTAGTTGCTGCAGGGTTTCACTGTCAAATTGTTGTATCTTTCTGGTATACCCAAATGCGCTTTTGATGTGGGGGGAGACTTCAAGTAGCTCCATGAAGTGCACAGGTCCCCTTTCATCCCTATCTGTGGGGGGCAATCAGTCCTTTCTGTGGGGACAGGAATCAGCCTATTCAGATGTAATTGTCAGCTCCCTTTCCACCTGCCTGCTCACGAAGGCCATCAGAATGCAGATGAGTCCTCAGCCACAAACACAGGATGAGTGGGTGTGACAGTCTTGTAGGCATGCAAGAAGTGTAGCTGTCACTCAACCCAGTCATGCTTTGGAGACAGGCTGCAGGCACACAGAGCAAAGTTAAGAGCAGAGAAATGTCCACTTTCAAAAAGTGGCATTTTTTATTTTAACACCTTTATTTTTGCATTTGAACAAATTAACATGATACATGGTAAGGCTCAGGCGAAAGCTTCATGCTCAATAAAAATGAATGCAAAGCTTACATACATTTAAAAAATACAATGTCCCCCTTGTAATTATTCCTCATTTCACAAATGGACAGTAAAAAAAGAAAAAGGAGACATAGGGTAGGCCTCCTCCTAGTGTGGAAAGGGGCATGATGCTATCAATCTGGATGTGAATACCCTGGTGAGCCGCTCCCCAATTCCGAAGGGGACATAACATGAATGTCTGTTGCTCGCAATATTCTAGAAATCATCAGGTGGAGCCCACCTCCCTCTGTTGCCTCTGTATGTAGGTGGTGAATGGGTGCCACATTGTGTCGAATTTGGCCAGTCTGTCCTTGATCATTGCGGTCAATTTCTGCCTGGCATTAATCAACCAAACATTCCCCCACCACATGTTCAGGGATGGAGCCTGTGGTTTTTTCCACATCTGGTAATGCTCAATCTGGCTGCCAAGAGGAGGTGGGAGACCAAACGGTCCCGGGGCTGGCAGTGGGAAAAATCCTATCTGCCCCCAGATCCCCCATTTGACCTAATTGAGGATTGAGAGGCAAAGAAATGTTAGTTACCATGTATATCATACAAAAAACTTCATTCCAGAACGTCTGAACATGGGACAGGGCCACCAGATATGGGGGAATGTGCCTCGTTCAACACACCCCTCCTTTCACATTCTGGAAATGGTATTGCTCAGACAAGGTCAACCGCTCAAAAACAAACAGCTGTCTTGTTAGCTGAGAGACATCAACATCTCAAATCTGTCCAACTTGAGCAAGAATCGACTGAAACCTCCCCCTAACATGAACAACTTGGAAGAGTTGATGGATCATTACATCAACTCTATGTCAGTTATTCTCTACTCTGCTGCTCCGAAGCAACTCAAAAGGATTCAGTGCAAACAATCCAAACCCTGGTTCAATAGCACCCTTAATGATAAGCATCGCAAAGTGAGTCTCTCTGAGAGACGTTGGAGAAATGCTCCCTCCACCTCTAGTCTGAAGCAGTTAAGAAAGATGAGAAGCTCATATAACAAACACATTTGCATTCCTAAAACAGATCACTTCAGGGCTCAGCTTGACAGTGCTAAAAACCGACCCAAGAAACTGTTTGATATCAACAAACAACAGGCTAACCAATATTCCAATCCTTTCCCAAACAAGATGTCTGGCCCCAGTGAGGCGGACTTTTTAGTGCACTTTTCTGAAAAGTCTAGGACTCTTGATCTGGAGCTTCAACATGCCGCTACTAACTTGATACTTATGAGCTCCCTGGGTTCGGCAGTACCTACGGCAGTGTGTGCTCCTCCATACCCCACAGAGTACATTCCCAAAAACAATGCCTCTTGGAATTCCTTCCTGCTCCAGATGGGGAGGAATTGTCACATTCCTTGGCGTCTCTTAAACCATCCAAACATTTCAATGAGCCGCTTCCCACTAAGTTTCTCAAAGATCTCAACACGGCCATTCACCTTCTCTGGACCAGGATTATTTAACAATCTCTCATACATGGGAGGATTCCCGACTGCCTTAAGATGGGGCAAGTCACACCCATCCCCAAGAAGCCTAATGCGGACTTAGCGGATCCCAATAACTTCCGTCTGATCACTAGCATCATGTCTTTAGCTAAATTGCTCAAGAAATGTGTTCACACACAACTTTGCGACCACATCAAGAAATTTCATCTCCTAGACCAACAGCAGTCAGGCTTTAGAACAGGTCACAGTACAGAAACAGCTCTAACTCACATCGTTGATGATGCCTTGAAGGCTCTTGACCATGATGTTCCTTGTCTTCTGATCCTTCTTGACTTGTCCTCTGCTTTTAACACTATCAAACTTGATAACTTGATTACTCTTCTTCAACATGAATAGGGTTATCTGGCCCTGTCTTAAATTGGTTTGCCTCTTTCATGCATAGCCGAACCCAAAGAATCAAAGTCAACCAATCTTTGGCTGCCAGTACCCCAGTCTATATTGGGGTACCTCAAGGATCTGCACTCTCTCCCACACTCTTCAATCTCTTCATGGAACCTCTAACTGCTATTCTGAACTGTTGTAGCATTCAGTACCAGATGTATGCGGATGACAATGGCTAACGCATAATCATCTGTTACTAAACATCCTCAAAACAGAATTTCTGCTGATTACCCCCTGTAACCACTTGGCCCCCACGCAAAACTAGATCAAAAAAATCTCAGCACTCAGCTACACCCCGCATATGGTGGACTCCGCTTGTTCTCTAGTCGTCACCCTGGACAAATTCCTAAACATGCAAGGGCACATCAGTGCCACCATTAGGAGTGCCAATCATCAGCTCAACACTCTTAGGAAAATCAGGCCTTTCCTACCCCCTGAGGACACCCAGTCAGCAGTCCAATCCCTAGTAATCTCACGATTGGAATATGGTTTGGTGACCCTAGCTGGGCTTCCTAAAACTAGGTTAGAGCTACTCTGAACACCTCTACCAGACTCATCACAGGCTCCAGAAAGCATGATCATATTACACCTGACTTCATTCAAATTAACTGGCTTTCCATTGAAGCAAGGATCCGCTTCAAGATAGCATGTCTGACACAGAAAACTATTCACTTCAATGCCCCTGTCTGCCTGGCAAAAAAACTCGAGCTCTCCGGTTCCAGTCGTAACTTTAGAAACTCCAATACTCTACTACTGAAACCTCCTAAATTCAACAAAAAAAAGAACTTACAACTGCTCCTTCTCTGGGATGGCTCAAAGAATTTGGAATTCCCTTTCGACGGAGATCAGAGCCAACCACTCAACTGCTTCCTTTCAAAAAGAAGTCAAATGGCTACTCTGGGATGAACTTCATCAACAATAGCTTCTATGACATTTACTAGTCACAACCTTCTCGTGAGACAATCGATTTACATTGTGTTTCGAAATGTATTTTGTTGTCCTTTTGACTTAGTGCTCTGCTAAAACTTCACGGACCCTTCTAGTAGGGCTGTTACCTGTTGCTCACTTGCTACTTCATCTTCCCACTACACCCCATTTACTTTTTATGTTTCAGGTAACTCTTATATCCCCCTATTGTATTGTACTCATGCTGTTTTCTCATGTTAACATTGGTTATCTTGTACAGCACTCTGATACCCATCTGGGTCTCGTACATGCTTTATAAAACTTTTCTTTTTAAATATTTTTATTAAATCTTTACGCGTACACACAGCATAACACAAAGGAAATCAAGATAACTTGAATAAAGCAACCATCATATTACATAAAGCACCAACAGTTCCAGAAAGGAAAAAAAAAGGAAAAAAAGAAGAAAAAACAACCAAGAAGTAAAAATAATCATACACTAATCCAACATAAAGGAAAAGGAAATTCAACTTTCCGACATACCCTCCTTCCAAATCCGAATTGGCTCCCAGATTTTTCTCCCTATCCCCCTTGCCCTTCTGCCCTTTCTAGCATAAATGTTTTTTTCCAAATTATAAACTGCCAGGAGGGTAGCCAACCACTGTTGCATTGTCGGAGGAGTTTTGTCCAGCCAAACCCTGGCTATTGCCAGTCTATAAACAGCCATTGCCACAAACAAAAATTCCCTGTGCTCGCTATCCCATTCTCCATTGACACCCAGTAGTATCAGGGGAGGTGTAAGGGTAATGTAAATCCCAAGTGAACGGGTCAAAAAGCCCTTGATGCCTTTAAGAAGAACCTGGAGATGAGGGCAGGTTGTGAATATGTGTATATTGTCTGCCTCTAGGACATTACATCGAGGGCAAGTTGTCCCGGAAGTCCCTCCCCACTGTGCTATTCATGCAGGAGTAAAATAAAGAGCAAAAAGTGTTTTGTAGTGCTGGGCTTGTAGAGAGGCGGAGCATAAAACTGAGTGCCCTAGCTCCAGAGAGTCTTGAAAATAGCTTGCGTCGATATCCAGTTTTGGCGCCCATCTGGCAGCATGCTTTTCCAGGTTGTCTGCTTAAGTTACTGCCAGGGCTGCATAGAAACTGTGAATAGAGCACTCTACCCCCCTTCTATAGCTTCCAGGATGTTATTTTTGGCAAATCCTGCGGCCCCTCCTTTCTTGTTGTTTAAAAAACTCCAAACCTGGAGATACTTAAAAAAACTCCTCCTGTGAATATGAAATTTCGCCTCTAGAGTAGAAAACTGCGGCAATCCCCCATCCGGGCCCAACAGGTCCCCTATCTTGACAATCCCCTTCCCAGTCTGCCATGGTTGAATCAGCAAATATCAATGGGGGTAGGGAACGGTTTTTGTACAGCCGGGTATATCTGTTAAACCTCCCCAGCCCAAATTTCCTTAAGAAAGCAGACCAGATGTTGTGGGCAGCCCTGACAGTCTTGAACCTCGTCCTTTTGAAGTAGGAGGTATCGGTGCAACTAAGGAAAGCATTCTCTGTATTGGAGCCAAGAATGGTAGCATAGACCTTAGTAGATGAGGCCGTAATTTTAGGGTCTGTACCCCCTCCTCCCGTCAATCCCTGCATAAACTGCAGTGCGGCAGCCCAGTAATAAAATCTAAAGTCCGGGACCCCCACCCTTCCCTTTCCCTGGATAGTGTCATGAACCTATACGCCCTCCTAGTTTTCCCATGTGCCCAAATAAATTTATTCAAAAGTGCCTCTAACTTATTAAACCAGTGAGCCTCAAATAGCAGGGGGATTGCCCTAAAAAAATAAAGAAACTTGGGGAGTACTAACATTTTAATTACATTTCTACGCCCTACCAAGGATAGCCGGAGATTGTTCATCCTCACAAGGTCCAGACTTACTTTAGAAATTAGAGGTGACATATTTCGTTCTACTACTGTGTCTAGATCTGCCGCAATCTCCACGCCCAGATAGACTGCCGCTGGGACTACCCGTGGGTCATTGCATACAACATGGGAATTCTTCACTATTTGCGTTTTATTACTGTTCAGCCTGTAACCTGAAATCCTGCCAAATCTGTGTGCTTCTAGTTCTACTTCAGCTAGCACCAGGGAAGGGTTGGGAGTGGTTATTGCCACGTCGTCCGCATATGCAAAGACTTTAAACTTATAAAACTTTTCAAATAAGTAAAAATAAATAAAGTCCAAAGGATGGTTCAAGGGAAGAATGGTTCTAACAATCAGGAAAATCCCATCAAGGAACTCTAGGCAAAACAAAAGAAATCAAAATAGAAAAGCGTTAGCATCTCGGAAGCTCGGTCAAGAGTCTTCTATGGGTCAATTGTAAGTGTCAGCCTAAGTCACACTGAAGCAAAAATCAGAAGAAGCATTGAGGTGTGAAACGTCTCAAAGTCCGTTAAGCTAGCAATGTCTCAAAAAAGGAGGGAATCAATTAAAGGTTTCTGCGCAGATTCCCTTGCCGATGCTTTCCAGATTTTTCAGTAAGCCTTTGCAGACCCCTTTACAGATGCAGAAAGGGATCTGTAAGGGAATCTAAGTAGCAGTTCAAGGGGAACGGTATATCATAACATATAAAGTCAATTTGGTGACACCACCTCAATCTCATTATCAGGGTTCTATGAAAATCCACGAATCATCACATTGCGGACTGCAACAATTCAATTTTGTCCCACACTGGACATAAGAAAGACATCTTTCTCCCGAACACATGTAGGTTACAACTTTTAGACAATGGCTCATTCAGTTAGTGATCTGTTTCTCCGTGTACCTTTCATCAAGGTCCTTCTCTCAGGCTCCTGATCCCCCATATTGTGAGTTTAGAATAGATACAATACTGTACTAACAATGCATGTGAATACCTGCAAGAAATGTCGAGTTGGCAAAAACATTAAATCCACTTTATGAAGCATAGTGAAATACAGGCCTACTCATGTTAAGTTTAGTATTAACTTCAATGGTGCATAATTAATATACATGTGCACATTTAATCACACATAAATAAATACATGTTTCTAAGTATTAGATTTCATACTACATGTGATATGCAATAAGCCATCATAAATTTCGGTAATAACTATGATTTAAATGTCGTTCTCTTTCAAATGTATGAATTATTGATGCACACAATACATGAATTGTTTATAGTTTCTGGCTAGGTTACATTCTACTTGTGTAAGGAAATGCTTAAACAGACTGTCAGTTGATTACATGCCGTTCATGTGAAGTAGCAAGCACATTTATAAAGTCACATTTAATCTCTATGGTGAATACATTTTCTACTAAATGAAGATGCTTCTCTATTAATCACTCTCAATTAAGGTAAGACATGTATGTAAGTAAGTTTCTCTAACCCTACAGTGAAAGCAGTCTGTAATATGTCAAGTTCAACACTTGCATTAATTTGTTAGCCCATAATTCACGTATGGTTTGAGTGTACTCTCATACCGTGTGTTTCTCAAGTGTCTGGAAAATTTGTGACATATAAAGGGTTGATAATCTTTGCGCTGCATCAGAACCATTATTGATAATGAAAGCACTGCTAAATTAAAGTATAAAAGGTGGTATATTGAATTCAAAGAAAAGTTATTAGTTATTGGTTGTGACTCAGATTTGTTTTATCTTTACTACATACCTCTTTTATGCTATCACTTTCATTTACAATGTTCAATGTCTTTTAACCCCTTCGGGGCTGATGACGAGCTCAGCTCGTCATGGGCGTAACCTGCGCTACGCGGATGACGAGCTGAGCTCGTCACGTAACGCAGTACTTTTAAAATCGCAGCGCGCAGCGGGAAAACCGCTAGCGCACATGCGGTTAAAACAGACATTTTAATTTGAATAAAAATATTTTTACTGTCAACATTCATAGTTAGCTATTTTTGATAGTGTGGGTACCTCAATACATCATTTTAGTTAGCATTCCTCTGTTCATTATGATGAATACTGCTGTAGTGAAAGAATGTTATAATTTAGGGGCCGATTACGATGTCGGGCGGAAACCTTCCTCCCGACAGTCAGAATCTCCTCAACCATGTCGGAACCCTTCCAACCGACTTGGTCGGTTTACATTCTGACCGACCCATTATGATGTTTGCGGTTGGAAAGTAAACCCCACGGTCATTCCAAATCGGTTCCGACTGGCTCTAGAAGTATCTGTGTCAGTCAGAACCTCATCCTGCACCTCTATGAACAGCATTTCTGACCTCACGATTACGATGTCAATTTCCAACAGCCATTCCAAGTCGGACTGTCCGCACAAAAAGGCTGTTGAAAAGTGGCTGTGAGGGCCCCTAGCAGGGCACTCTTCATCCTTTGGGCTACATCATTGTAATGAATGTAACTATTCAGTTGGTTTCCTCGAGTGTTTTCAAAAGGAAAGGAGATTAATTTTCTTTGGTAGTCTAAACATACTAGGTCACAATCTTGTATTTTGGGATGCTTGTTTGTGTTTAAATTCTCAAACGTATCTGTTTCATATCCTGAAACACTGCTTTTGAATTTTCACCACACTCAGTTCTGCTGAGAAGGGAATAGTCAAGACACTTGATCTGTGCATAGGATCTACACATAGTCCTGCAATTTCTGTATTCAAGAAGGTCCATGTAGTTTGATTGGTAAACATCGCTTACAATGCATGCGATACAATGCATGCCATTACAACGCGGTCATAAACAACTGCGTTGTTACATCGCATACCATTTCAATGCAAGTCGTTACAACGACTTGCTGTAGAGGCCAGAAGATGGTGAATTCTAAATCCAATACCTTCCGTACTGTTGCAGAGACTGGTGTTGGAATATTTAATTATACTTTTCCAAACTCCACTGCCCCAACTACACAAGTCGTTGCAATGACTTGCGTTGTAATGGTATGCGTAGTAACAACGCAGTCGTAATGACTGTGTTGTGATGGCATGCATTGTAAACACGTGCGTTGTAACGTGTCTTATTCAGTTTGACTTTCACATGGGATAAGCTTTCCTTTCAAATTAGGCAACGCTCGGTGTCATTCTGCTTTAACATGCATCTGCTTTATTGTGCATCTATGCAATTACACTGTATCTCAATGGTATCCCATTAGTAATTAAAAAAGAAATGTGATTCTTTTTAGATAAGACCAAAAACAAACAAATTACACTTCATTTTTTAGTTTATTCTGATTTTTATTACAATACATTTCCTTTTTTTTTTGTTTATATTTTTTTATTGAATATTAACACTTTAGATACAGTACAGCATCATAAATGGTTCCAAGCTCATGTTACATACTTGGGTAGAAAAAGATAGTTTAGGCATTCAAATATACATTCATAATTGCTTTCTCTCGTACCTATCATAATATATCAATACAATCCCAGCATTATACATATGTTGAAGTTATCTGTGTTAGACTTATGTGTCCTGGGATATGGATACTACTCAGATCTTGATGACAGAGCTACATCTACCCATGGTTCTTATGGGGGCTTTTGAGCCTTCTTCTCTTGTGGGTGGGCTACATTCCCTGTCCCTTGCCGGTGTTATCTGAGCAACACGTGTGTATCCTGAGCTGAAAAAAACCCCCAAAAAATGGATACTGAACTGGGGTATGGGTGCGGGATCAGCGGGGAGGAATGGTATGTGTGGAAACGGGAGAGGAGTGAGTAGTGCCTCTGTGTCAGTTTGCAAAGCTATTCTGGCGGCAGGTGGCAATCGATGCGAGAGAGGGTTGTGTGTGGGGGTTATTTCAGCTATTGGGTTAAATTATGCACCCGATTTAATATTTTACATGTGACCGTTGCTATTAAATGAACTTGTTCTCACGGAAAGTTAAAACTAGAATTGGGAGAATGGTAGACCAAGAGCTAGGCTGCTTTCGCCGGTTTGGCTGTTGCAGGCCACCAGCTCTAATACAGTAGTAGTCTCTATCTGTACATTGACTTTTATTAATGCCCAGTTGTTGGCTTGTCAATGTTATATGTTGACCTATTGGCAAAACACATTGGAGCACCTAATTCACGAAGGTAAGTTTACACTTTAGATCTGTAAGTGTAAAAGTAGTACATTTACTGCAGAGTGTAAACTTACTACAGAAGTGGAATTTACATGTCTCCACCCCTAGAATGATGCAATTGGCTTACTCTTGTGTCGGTGGGTGATGTCCCACCCTAAACCTCTCCCTGATCCTCAGTAAATTCCTCTTACCACAAAAGGGGATGGTAGTAGAGAGGAGTGTGTCTGCCCCTTTTCCCTTTCTCTCCCTTGTCTCGCCCATATTTATTACTAAAATCTATACTTACATGTGCAGAGACTCCGCAGTTAGGCGGAGATCTCCGCACATATAGGCAAAACGCACATGTTGTAGTACTTTGCAGTACGTTTTGTAGTAGTACAAAAAGTGCGGCTTGAGAGTTAGGCCCTCATTATGTAACACATAGGAAGATGATATTATGATCATTTTATTGTTTACGTTCAACTGATTCTAATAAGGTTTTTGTGAAGTACATTCATATAATAACTGTGTAATAAAATTGTGAAACTTGCAAAATGCTCACTAAGGGCCATATGTAAGTGGCCAAATACCGGTTGGTAAAGCCGAAATTCGGTAAAATTTCGGCTTTACCGACCGGTATTTAGCCCTGTGCAATGTAAGTAATACCGAATGCCATCAGTAATAACGAATCGGTAAATCGTTACCGATCCCTTATGTACCGATCGGTGAACACCGAAACAAACAATACCGAATCTGTAAATAACGAATCGGTAATAATTCCGAAATGCGATGTAGCAAAATTCAGTAATACCGAATTTGACCAAAATCAGTATTAACAAATCAGTATTTACCACTGATCCTGAACAGGTGGTAATCAGGTGCAGTACATAAAAACAGCCCCAAAATGCAACAGTGTGAACACAATGGTGGGCCTCTACCTCATAGCAAGGCGGCTACGTTTGAGAGCAGTAGGAGTGAGGATCTGTAGACGGGAAGAGCGGGTGTACAGACTGCGTGTCACATTATTCCAATTGACTGAACCAGAAATCCATGAGAGGTACAGGCTGCACCCACACACCATCCTTGACCTCATACGGGACCTGGAACCATATCTTGAGCATCAGACACCAAGGGCACATGCAATACCCACCCATGTAGAGGTGCTCTGTTGCCTGCACCTCCAGGCCTCAGGAAGTTACCAGGGTGTGATAGCCGCAGTAGGTGGTGTGTCACAGAGCTGTCTATCCAGATTTTTCAACACATTCCTGGACGCCATGATGGACCGAATGCATCATTACATAACCTTCCCCAGTACACAGGCGGAGCTGCAGAAGACCAAGTTGGATTTCTACCAAATGGCACAGTTCCCACACGTAATAGGCTGCGTCGATGGGACCCACATACCAATCTGCCCGCCTGCAGCAACAGAATACATTTACCACAACCGCAAATCCACTGACTCCATAAATGTGCAGGTGATATGTGATGCAAACTTCATCATAACTGACATTGTGATAAAATTCCCAGGGAGTCCCCACGACTCGTATCATTCAGGAACAGTGGTATCCATACACGTCTGACTGTTGGTGAATTTGGAGAAGGATATCTACTAGGTAAATCAATGTGACACACCCTGATGTATACCTTGGCTCAACCTATTGGTGACACAAATTAATGGCACTTTCTTTTGCATTTAGGTGACAGCGCATATGCCCTCCGGTCCTACCTACTCACACCATACCTCAACCCATCCACACCAAGGGAGAGGAGATACAATGTGGCACATAAGAGCACCCGCACGTAGTGGAGCGCACCTTTGGACTTTTTAAAAGCAGATTCCGTTGCCTCCACAAAAGTAGAGGTGCATGTCAGTACAGCCCCATCAAATGCTGCAAAATAATTGCAACATGTGCAATGCTACAGAATCTAGCCACAAAAAAAAGAACAGCAGTGGAACTAACTGACTCTGAGGACGAGGGCGAGGACATTCCCCAGCCAGAGCCCTGCGCAGCTGGTGTTGCAGTAGAACAAGATGGGAGACACAGACGGGCTGAGATAACGTGCAACTATTTCTGAGTGAGTAACGAGACAGCGCCAGTTACTGTATTTGTGTAATGGTGTTTAATCAGTACACCACCAGGATCTAAACCAGTGTCCATACAGACATGGGTTACATCACCCATCAAATGAGTCCCAAATACCAATAGGATCTATTTCCTGCACCCACGCGCTGCATTTCCACATTCCCTGGCCACACTGTCTGTACTGTCGGTATGTTCCTGGGCAGCGCTGTGGCGTTCGCTGCGCCTCCTGCCCTCGGTGGGAGAGGGTGTAATGCTACCATGGCTGGTAGCCTCCTCACTGTCCCACCCGCTTCCATAGTGGCCACCTTCACATTCTGCAGCAGTTCCAGTGCAGAGGTCATTGACACCATAACCCTGGCCACGTACCTGCTACAATGTGCCATCTCCTCCTGCATGGCGATTGACCTTCTACACATTAGGGAGGTAGCAGTGGCCAGCCGGTTCACTGCCTTGGTACAGGCCTGGAGTCTCTGCCTCTCCCTGCGCCTACAAAGACAGTCCTGCTCCAACTGGCTGCAGAGATTGTCCACAGACGTCGCAATGTCTCTCATGCCCTCAGACATGTTGTCGCCCATTGCACTTATGCCCTTTTCAATTCTGTACATGTGCTTGTTAATGTGAGCCACCTCTCTATGCAATGATCGCATCTCTCTCCATTGCAGGCGCTGGACCTTAAGCATGTTACCTTCCAATCCAGCAAAGACACTTTCACCATGTTTGGAGCCTTAAGGACTTGCTGGCCTTGCCCTGCGGCGTCTTGATGATGTGTGTGCGCGCTCAGATGGAGTCCCAGCCCTCACCATGTTGCCCTCCTCATGGACTGGAGACTGTTGGCCCCCTGTACCCTCCTCCTCGGACTCCTCCATCTGCTGGAGGGTGGCCACGGCATGCCTCCTACCTGACTGTGGTGGTGTTGGTGATTGTGGCAGTAGGGATTGAGTTTGAGGAGATGGCGGCGTTCTCTGGTACTGTGATGATGTTGGGGAAGGAGAAGTTGTTGGTGGTGGTGGTGGTGCGGAGGTTGTGTGCCCTGCAGGCAAACTCTCTTCCTCCTGTTGCCTCCCCTCTGGCCTGGCTGCCTTTGGTCTGCTCCCCTCTGCAGCACTGCGAGATGGCTCACCTGTAATGATAGAATGTAGATACACTCACTTCTCTGGCTGCATTTGAATTGCATTAAACATCATGCCTACAGATCACACTGACTGTCCTCAGCTTGCTAATTTCTTTCACATGCTATTGGGTTTGCTAGGCTGACTGTCCTATACATCTGTTCCCTAGGACTACATCTCCCACAATGCATAGCAGGTAATGAGTAAGACATGGAGTGGAGTGGGAGCCCCTATGCCTCTATAGGGATTGGGGTTGGTGAGGGGGTAGCACGGCATGCTGGGCATGCATCTTACCTTGTTTCCTGGCTGCTCTGGCAGAGCTGTCTGCATCTCCCACGCCACTCACACTCCCCGGCTGGAGGGTGGACTCTACCATCAGTTCCAGTGATGTTGGTGCAGGTGCTGTGTTCTTCCCTCCACCAGTTTTGCCGGCCTGCCTCTGCCTCTCAGCCATCCTTGCCTTCGCCGTCTTCCTGAGGTCGTACCACCTTTTCTTGATGTCCTCTATGGAACGCTGGGTGACCCCAATTGCATTGATTTTACTCTGGATCCCAGTCCAGATCTGTCTCTTCTGAGACTCAGGCACATGGAGGGACTGCTTTCCAAAAAGCTTGTCATGGTCCTGGCTCACATCTTGTATTAGTACCTCCAGCTCCTTCTCGCTGAACTTCAGCTTCCTTTTCCTTTCTGTTACCTCCTTCTCTCTCTCCTGACTTGCCATTTCCAAGGTTTGTTTTTTGGGATTTGTGGATGTGAGGCTCTGTTGCTCCTGGATCCTCAGCTCATCTGCCTGCCTGGGTGTGGCCACTTCCTGTTTGGGAGGTAATTGGGAGGCACAGGATTGGCTGATTCATCATAAAACGAATTTTTTAATTACCGATTCGGTATTTACCGATTCGATAATGGATTCGGTAATGCCGATTCGGTTTTGGTGTTTCGGTATTTTTTTTAAAACTTTTTTTACCAATTGCTTCCGAATCGGTCTTTTTTACAGATTTTTACCAAATCAGAATTTTTTACCGATTTTTCCCGAATCAGTAGATTTTACCAAATGTTTACGTACATCGGATATACCGATTCCTTAATACCGAATCGGTAAAATTCGGTATTAAGGAATCGGTATTTCACGATTACCTGCATATGGCCCTAAATAGTCTATTAAATGTGGATTATCAATACATTCTAATCTGCTTAAATCGTTAAAATCAGATCTGTCAAAAAAACATTGTCATAGGTATTTTTTCAGTAACCTGTGAATTTAGGGCCATATGTAGGTAAAATGTTTTTTGTGATTCTCAAATTGCGATTTTTAGGGAATCACAATTAGAGAATCGCAAAACGCAATGTAGGTAGGATTTGCAAAATATTTCGCAAATCCTACATATTCTTTATTTGCGAATCGCAAATTGTGATTCGCAAATAAGGAATACCTACCCATTCATTCCTATGGGCTAGAAGGCCCATAGGAATGAATGGGAAGACATTCTCAATTTGCGATTCCCAATTAGAGAATCGCAAATTGAAAATGCAATTTCAAGGTTGCAAGAGTGTCAATAGGACACCCTGTTGCACCCCTGAAATAAGCATGTGTGCACATGTGGTGCACATACATGCGCCAAGGGCATGTATGTGCGCCACATGGCACTTTGAAAAATGCAAAAAAGTGAATTTTTCAAGGAAATCGCAAATTACCACCAACCTGAAGATGGTGGTAATTTGAGATTCCTTAAGCCAAAATCGCACAACTTGGGTGCTTCCTACATTTAAGGAATCGCATTTAAGGAATCGCAATTTGGGATTCCTTAACTACATTCGCAAAATTATTTTGAGAGTGGGTTTTTGTCTGCTACATAGCCCACTGCCCAAATTGCGATCGCAAACGCTGAAATACTGCGAATTTCAGTGTTTGCGATCGCAACTTGGCTTCCTACATATGGCCCTTAATTCCTTATTTCTAAGTTAATTTTCTGATCATTTAACATCCGGTGTGCGCCATCTCCAATTAAGAATGTCCTCGATTTAGAGGAAGAACATATATCTTTCAGTTTTAAACACCGTATGTATTTCTTTTTTGTATTGTGTAAAAGGGAATGTCCAGACAGACTTAATTTTAATTTAAAAAGAAAATTACGAAGGTGCACATTGAAACAAGCTACAGGGTATGCATTGCACGGGGCATGGAATAAACACCCTCAGAAGTGAATCTTGTACCTACAAGGACAAAGGCATACGTTCCACTACATCTGCTATCATACATGGATATTTGAGGCCATATACACTGAACAGAAGATGCGTAGTGTTGGTAGCACATAGCTTGTGGATATATTGGCATTGCACATTTCATAAGACGTTTGTGGAGCATATATTGCACAGATGTGTTGAGGCACACAAACCAGACCAATGGTGGTGGAGCATGAACATTGCATAGGAAATGTTTGGACATTTGTATCCCTAAAACGATGTTAGGGCAAATGTAAAGGCAGGTTAATGTATAAATAATTGCTCAATTGCTGTTGGGAATGTGGATGACTCAGTTCCTGCTACTCAAAGTGTGCACCATGAGTTTGGGTGCATGAGTATTGCACAAATGTATTGTTTATGCACACTGGACACAGATGTTGAGTGAATAAATATAGTGCAAGAGGTGCTGGGCAATTGAGAACATTACAAGGAGGCATGCATGAACTCCGTGTAAAGGTGTTAGGCTGGCATATTGTTCAATAGTGGTAGCACATTACATGGCATGCAAACTGCACAAACGTGGCAATGCATATCCTTTCTACAGAACATTGTACATTCTTTCAATCCATTATGCAGGCTTTGCAACAACGTACAAGGCATAGAGGTGCACAATGCAGAAAATGTGATTTGACATTGCAGAGAATGCATCAAGACTGCATGAAGGACAAAGATGTTGACAAAATGCACATTATACTAACATGTTGGGGGTCAATGACTGCACGCGAGTAGCTGGGGGATGTGCCTGGCATGGCATAGTAGATTTGGGGGATGCACATTGCAGAGGGTGTGCATTGCACAGGCATTTTGGAGTAGGCTTAATGAAGGAAAGTAGATACACGGTAGTGAGACAAAATATCGAAATTAAAATATCGATATACAATAATATCGATGTTTTAATTTCGATGGTATAGAATATCGATGTCCAAAATATCGACAGACAGAATATCGTTTTTTTAAGGTATGTATGTAACTAATATCGAAATTTACTAATATCGAAATTTTGTTTAGTGTTATGTATTTTATTATGTTGTTTATATGTTTGTTAAATATGTTTTGTAATGTATGTTTGAAAAATAGTAATTTTGTTTACATTTTTGCGTTTTAGTATCAGAGCGGGTTGTGGGTTTATAGGGGAATAGGGTGGGAAGTAATTTAATAATAATTAATTAATTAATATTTGTTTGTAAATATTTTTAACTATAAATTAATTGGTAATTAATTAATATTAATTAGTTAATTAATAAATATATTTTGTAAATATTTTTAATTAATAAATAATTGGTAATTAATTAATATTAATTAGTTAATTACATTAAATTGAGTTAATGTTTTAATATATATAAATTTTTGTTATTGTTAATTAATTAATTGGTAAATAAATAATATTAATTAGTAAATTAAATTAATTAGAGTTAATGTGCTAATATATTTACATTTTTATTATTGTTAATTAATAATTAATTGGTAATTTATAATTATTAAGTGATTAAATGATGTGATTTATTTATGTGTAGTGGGTTGTGTGTTTATAGGGGGATAGGGTGTGATATAAATAAATGTAATTAATTAAAGAGATTGTATTTATTTGTTGGTATTTATTGTTAAGTAATTAGTAATTAATATGTGTTAATTAATTCATTTATAATTACATCAATTTAGTAATATTAATTGTTTTTAATTGATTAATTGAAATTTATATTAATTGTGTTTTTTTTATGTGTAGTGTGTTGTGTGTTAAAGGGGGAGTAGTGTGGGAAGTAATTTTTACCCCCATGCTATCCAACGCTTTCCCTACTGTTGCACCCTCTAGAGTGGGAATGGTAATTTAAACCCCTACGCTATCCAACGTTTTCCCTACTGTTGCACTCTCTGGAGTGGGAATAGTAAATTTTACCCCTACGCTATCCAACGCTTTCCCTATTGTTGCACCCTTTGGAGTGGGAATAGTAATTTTTACCCCTACGCTATCCAACGTTTTCCCTACTGTTGCACCCTTTGGAGTGGGAATAGTAATTTCTACCCCTACGCTATCCAACGCTTTCCCTACTGTTGCACTCTCTGGAGTGGGAATAGTAATTTAAACCCCTACGCTATCCAACGCTTTCCCTACTCTTGCACCCTCTGGAGTGGGAATAGTAATTTAAACCCCTACGCTATCCAACACTTTCCCTACTGTTGCACTCTCTGGAGTGGGAATAGTAAATTTTACACCTACGCTATCCAACGCTTTCCCTACTGTTGCACCCTCTGGAGTGGGAATAGTAATTTAAACCCCTACGCTATACAACGCTTTCCCTACTGTTGCACCCTCTGGAGTGGGAATAGTAATTTAAACCCCTACGCTATCCAACGCTTTCCCTACTGTTGCACTCTCTGGAGTGGGAATAGTAAATGTTACCCCTACGCTATCCAACGCTTTCCCTACTGTTGCACCATTTGGAGTGGGAATAGTCATTTTTACCCCTACGCTATCCAACGTTTTCCCTACTGTTGCACCCTTTGGAGTGGGAATAGTCATTTTTACCCCTAGGCTATCCAACGCTTTCCCTACTGTTGCACTCTCTGGAGTGGGAATAGTAATTTAAACCCCTAAGCTATCCAACGCTTTCCCTTCTGTTGCACCCTCTGGAGTGGGAATAGTAATTTAAACCCCTACGCTATCCAATGATTTCCCTACTGTTGCACTCTCTGGAGTGGGAATAGTAAATTTTACCCCTACGCTATCCAACGCTTTCCCTACTGTTGCACCCTTTAGAGTGAGAATAGTAATTTTTACCCCTACGCTATTCAACGTTTTTCCTACTGTTGCACCCTTTGGAGTGGGAATAGTAATTTTTACCCCTACGCTATCCAACGCTTTCCCTACTGTTGCACCCTCTGGAGTGGGAATAGTAATTTTTACACCTACGCTATCCAACTCTTTTCCTACTGTTGCACCCTCTGGAGTGGGAATAGTAATTTTTACCCCTACGCTATCCAACGCTTTCCCTACTGTTGCACCCTCTGGAGTGGGAATAGTAACTTTTACCCCTACGCTATCCAATGCTTTCCCTACTGTTGCACCCTCTGGAGTGGGAATAGTAATTTAAACCCCTACGCTATCCAACGCTTTCCCTACTGTTGCACCTTCTGGAGTGGGAATAGTAATTTTTACCCCTACGGTATCCAACACTTTCCCTACTGTTGCACCCTCTGGAGTGGGAATAGTAATTTTTACCCCTACGCTATCCAACGATTTTCCTACTGTTGCAATATGTGGAGTACCTATATATATTAATTTATATGTAGAGTTTTTAATTTATTTTAAATGTATATGTATTAGTTATAATTTTTTTATTATGTTTTAATGTTTTTATTTAATATTTGTAAATTTATATATATTTTTAAATTATTTTTACATTATTATTAATACATTTAAAAAACCGATATTTTTAATTTCGATATTTTTGTACTACGATATTTAATTTTCGATATTTTTGTACTTACCTTTATGAAGATAAAACTCCGATATTTTTGACTTCGATATTTTTGTGTCGATATTTTTGTATGTAGATATTCTGTCTTTCGATAATATGTCAGTGATTCAGATACACACTGCCCTCGTGATGCTATTGTTTATGATGCTATTATCGCTCTTAACACCCTTCTCACTAGCATAGTAACAATTACTTAATAAGGAAATAAAGCAATATTAATCTTAGAACAGTGACACTTGTTTGACTGTTTGATTTTACATTATTAAAAGTTATAAACACGTTGCACTAATGTGTTGATAATTCTAACAACCAAAATTATAACCATAATAATAATAATAATAACAGTAAAAGTGTGGTTATGATGCTGCTGATAATCAAATGTAAAGTATTAATGATAACAGTAGTGGTATTAGTAGTGTTATGATAATAACAAAAAACAATTATCATTAGCAGTAATAGTAGTGATATTAGTAGCATGATGTAAGTTAATCTTGTTATTATTATCAAGGATTATATATATATCACATGAAGTCTGAGACGGGAAGACACGCTAACGAGCCTATGCCAAGGAAGACTAACATTTTGCACAATAATAGTTAAGGGCATATATTCATATTGGAATGTGTATTTCACAAGAGGTGGATGTATATCTCTTCCAATATAATGCGAAAAATACATTTCTTTTCAGCAAGCGTACCGGTCAGAATGGACCTGGAGCAATAGGGGTTTGGGGGGCAGCCAAGCACAGGGAGGTCTGCCCCCCGGGCAGATTGGGAGGGTTTGGGCAGGCCAGGTGCCAGCCATCGTGTAATACTTTGGGCTATATAGGTTGTAGCCCAATAATAGCCCAACTATAAGGGTCATCAGTGGGCACTCTCATCCACCATTTTAGGTTTGGTGACCTCGTTGTTGGGAGCTGTGGTAGCGTAGGAAAAGCTTTTTCCCCTCCTTCCCATCCCTTATAGCGAGGTCTTAGCTTTGTAAGGCAATTGCCAGGTATTGTATTTGTAATGTGCACCTGTTTCAATAAAGTTGCCTTTTTCACACACAAATTGGTCTCAGTATGGTCTGCCCCCCTCTCTCCCAAGGGATATTGGGACAGTGTACTTTACATGGTAGCTTTGTGGGCATTTTTGTTTTTAAATTGGTGATGGTGCCATAGTTCACTTAGAGCCTTGGCAGTATGTCCTTTGAATGTGCGAGAAGGTCTCCCTCTGACCTCAGTTTGCACAGTAGTGTTAAAGAGTGTTAAGAGAATGCTGGGGTGCAGGGGCTTAACTTCAGGCAGTCAAGATATGACTTACTTGACCTTGTCCATTTCCTTATCCGCTTTCGCCCTCACTAAGACCCTTAGCTGATTGGTGGGTTCCAACCCCGCTGACCAATAACCTACCCCCTCCTTCCTGGGTGCCAGGCTCTTTTCGCAGGCATTTCTGTGGCTCCGTGAGGCCCCACCCTCGGGAGACATTCATCGCCGGCCTCTTCAGGGTCAGCTTTTGCCTTCCGGGCCCTCGCCATGGGGCTTAGCTTCTTTTGTTGCAGCAGGTACTATTGCAACAGGCCCAGAGGCCTGAGGGGCCCATTCAACCATGACTAAATTGTAAACCAGAACCGCGGGGCCCATTTCCTTCCTTGGCCTAGGGCCCACTGGCAATGCTCCTGCTGGGTGGTTCTTCTTACAGCAGTATGCGTTTGTGGGCCTTTAATAAACAAAGAAAGCCTAAGCAGTACCTTGCTCAGACAGCATTGTGGCACGTGCCGTGCACAAATTGTGATGCGAGCACAAGCTTTCCGCAGACTGATCTAGGGCATGAAACGTGCACAGATATTGTTCAGGCCTGGTTGTAGCACTTGCATTGTTGAGGACACACAGATTTCATAGGTAGATTTTGGGTCATATTTTTGGGCACCGATATTCTTGGTGACATGAGCATTGCACAGATAATTTAGGGTTTGTTCTGTATATAAATGATATTAATGTGCATTTCATTTCCGTAAATAGCTGCTGGCCATGCTGTTTGCTCAGATGTTGCAGGTGGCATGTTCCTTGCACTGGTAATGTTGGTGTAATTCAACTTATATACACAAGACATATGCCACAAAATTATGTATACCATTCTGTACTATGGTAGTGCCACAGTTAGAGAAACTGCACGTTGAGCCAGTGGTGAGGGCACATCCCTTGCGGCCCAGATTTACTAAACGTTGATGCAAAGCAATGCAGTAAGGAAAGTTACTGTGTTGCGTCAAAGGGAGAGAGCAGAAATGCGCTATATCTACTCAGATAATGCACCATACCTACTCAGATATGGTGCATTTCTGCTCTCTTGTTGCACTGGTTCATTTTGGGCACCCTCCCGTCAATGCAGTGCCACGACTCAAGTGTGTCTGCATTATAGTCAAAATATTTTTTTGCAGGAAGACATCTTCCTGCACAGAAACTATTCTTAGAGACTTATTCATCTTTGTATGTGTTCTGCAATACACATGTAATAAAAAGGAACTCCACCCCCACCAATATGTGTACGTTTGGTCGGGTAGTTAGCCCCTGGGTATTGGGCAGGTCCTTATAATTTGAAAAGCTGTTCCATGTGCACAATGTATCAAAACAGTGACATAACGCATCATGGTGGGGCCCCCTCATGACATTCTGCAGTAGGGCCCCAAGTCTCCCATGTCTCACAGGTATTCGTTAGCATTGGGCTGAATGGGGACCCATCGAAGGGTTGGGGCCCCCATTGAGGGTGGGGGTCCCATTGATGGTTGGGGCCCACTTGTGCTGCTGGCGCCTGTATTGTGCCCGGTTTCAAAGGAGACAGTTGTTCCTGTTCACTGTTTCATTCCATTGTGCGCATAATGGGGATTGAAGTGGTTTAACCCCTTCGCTGCGGTGGCAATTCCGCCGCAGCGCTAGTGGGGAGGGGGGCCGCGCGGCGCTCACATGCTCGTGACGGAACCGCTCTGTCACGAGCCTCGGGTGGGCTGTGCTTGTGACGGAGCAGTTCCGTCACGGCCCCGCCCGCTCAATAGAACGCGCCGCGCAGGTGCATAATCAGCGCCGCGCAGGCGCGCCGAGCGGGCCGTGACGGAACTGCTCCGTCACCAGCACAGCCCACCCGACGCTTGTGACGGAGCGGTTCCGTCACGAGCATGGAAGGGGTTAAACCTCTGTTATTCAATTATAATACACGGGATTCTGTATAAGCACCAGCATCTAATTTATTTAGTTGTGTCATAACTCGCCAATCATACTAACTGATTATCAAGAAAAGACGGCAGAACTCAAGACTACAATTTATTACATTAGAGTTCTGACATCACAATGCCTGCTGCCAGCAGCCGAGGCGAAAGGCAGGTCAGGTCACGAAGCATAATTGAAACAGCTGTTTAAAGCAAATAAAAAGGAATGTGTCTTTTTTTCTCTCTTCTGTTGTTTTAGCTTACAATGAAAGAGAGAGAGCACATGTTTTTGTTTTTTAACTCCTGAGGTAATTGGGTAAAAACTAGTATCCTTCTTCATGTTTCTACACATTCCGAGCCAGTGCAGCTTTCTGTGTTTTTTTTAAAGTACTATTTACAGCTTTCTGATAAAAAAGGACTTCTACTGAACTCTTACTAATATCATTTTAAACACATCAAACACGTTATTTGTTGCAATTTTGCACATGGGGGTTTGTTTTTATTCTTCGGGAACCCCTATAGAGGAACGAGGCCGAAATCTAGATCCTGCATAAGGTTATTGAATTCCGAGGTGACCAATATCCTTACAATGTACGGCAGGGTGTACTTTATCCCTTATATAGTATTTATCTGTGTTCTGCGCGTGGATGTCGCGCTATGGGTTTGCCATCAGATGTCCAGTTCGCCCTAGCTATGTTTTTCTGGCAGGCTTGTGAATGAAGAGACTTGAATCACCTTTCTTGGCAACCCCAGACATCTGAATCAAGATGTGTCTTTTTTATTTATCACGGAAGGAAATTGAATATTATTTTAAATTCAGCACTTGTTTTAATCTGGACTAGCACCTATTATGTATATTGAAGTACTGCAGGGCATGCATACTGCGCTGCTAGGGTTTGAATTTCTAAACCATATAAAAACAATATGTTTAATATGAAACGATGAGAATATTGCTTTTTAAAATTTTTTTACTAGTATTGCTTTCAAAGTAAAGACAATCTGAAACAATGATTTAACCCCGCGGGTGCTTAAACCTGTAACTCATGCAGAAAATGTGGGGATATGAAAATTGCAACGTCATTATAGGGTTAATTTACCTCCTTCAGATAGTGCGTTCGGTATGTGGTTTTCACGGATGGTTTTGGAGAATTAACTACAACAGACATTACTGGGGCTTGGATCTTGCCCACACACTCCCGTAGAAACGATTTATTTAAACCATATAAACTGCACGTCCCCCACATGTTCATAATTTACGTCTATTTGCCTTTTATTTCAAATATTCAAGTTACGATGTCTTTATGAATTTGCAAACCTCTGCACCTGGTCAGTTACCTTCTCTCAGGTGTGCAGATTTACCACTTTTGACAAATTGCAGGCATAATTCAGTAATGTTTTGTAACGTTATGGCAGCCGGAGGTTTCCAAGTGATCGGGGAGAAACTTTTGTGAATGCTTGGCAGAAAGAAATGTCGGGCTCCAGGTACAGTTTACTCTGCAAGGCAGGATTTTATCCAGGTATAATAACTCTGTTAATCGACCCCATATTGTTTTGGACAGGATCTTTGCACAGACTGTATTAGGGCATGTACCCTGCACAGATAGTGTTAGAGTCATGACCATTGCACAGGGAGTTTTGGGGCACATATCATGCATAAAAAGTGTTGGGATGTGAACTTTGTTCAGACGATAATGGTGCCTATAGTTTCTGCATATTATATTGAAATCATGTACCTTGTAAAGGGTTGGGGCACACACAGTGGATTGATCAGGATAGTGTATGTAGCTTGTAAAGGGTTGGGACACACACAGTGGGTTGATCACGATAGTGTATGTAGCTTGTAAAGGGTTGGGGCACACACAGTGGATTGATCAGGATAGTGTATATAGCTTGTCAAGGATTGGGACACACACAGTGGATTGATTACGATAGTGTATGTAGCTTGTAAAGGGTTGGGGCACACACAGTGGATTGATCAGGATAGTGTATGTAGCTTGTAAAGGGTTGGGACACACACAGTGGATTGATCAGGATAGTGTATGTAGCTTGTAAAGGGTTGGGACACACACAGTGGATTGATCAGGATAGTGTATGTAGCTTGTAAAGGGTTGGGGCACACACAGTGGATTGATCAGGATAGTGTATGTAGCTTGTAAAGGGTCGGGGCACACACAGTGGATTGATCAGGATAGTGTATGTAGCTTGTAAAGGGTTGGGGCACACACAGTGTATTGATCAGGATAGTGTATATAGCTTGTCAAGGATTGGGACACACACAGTGGATTGATTACGATAGTGTATGTAGCTTGTAAAGGGTTGGGGCACACACAGTGGATTGATTACGATAGTGTATGTAGCTTGTAAAGGGTTGGGGCACACACAGTGGATTGATCAGGATAGTGTATGTAGCTTGTAAAGGGTCGGGGCACACACAGTGGATTGATCAGGATAGTGTATGTAGCTTGTAAAGGGTTGGGGCACACACAGTGTATTGATCAGGATAGTGTATATAGCTTGTCAAGGATTGGGACACACACAGTGGATTGATTACGATAGTGTATGTAGCTTGTAAAGGGTTGGGGCACACACAGTGGATTGATCAGGATAGTGTATGTAGCTTGTAAAGGGTTGGGGCACACACAGTGTATTGATCAGGATAGTGTATATAGCTTGTCAAGGATTGGGACACACACAGTGGATTGATTACGATAGTGTATGTAGCTTGTAAAGGGTTGGGGCACACACAGTGGATTGATCAGGATAGTGTATGTAGCTTGTAAAGGGTCGGGGCACACACAGTGGGTTGATCACGATAGTGTATGTAGCTTGTAAAGGGTTGGGGCACACACAGTGGATTGATCAGGATAGTGTATGTAGCTTGTAAAGGGTCGGGGCACACACAGTGGATTGATCAGGATAGTGTATGTAGCTTGTAAAGGGTCGGGGCACACACAGTGGATTGATCAGGATAGTGTATGTAGCTTGTAAAGGGTTGGGGCACACACAGTGGATTGATCAGGATAGTGTATGTAGCTTGTAAAGGGTCGGGGCACACACAGTGGATTGATCAGGATAGTGTATGTAGCTTGTAAAGGGTTGGGGCACACACAGTGTATTGATCAGGATAGTGTATATAGCTTGTCAAGGATTGGGACACACACAGTGGATTGATTACGATAGTGTATGTAGCTTGTAAAGGGTTGGGGCACACACAGTGGATTGATTACGATAGTGTATGTAGCTTGTAAAGGGTTGGGGCACACACAGTGGATTGATCAGGATAGTGTATGTAGCTTGTAAAGGGTTGGGGCACACACAGTGGATTGATCAGGATAGTGTATGTAGCTTGTAAAGGGTTGGGACACACACACCGGATTGATCAGGATAGTGTATGTAGCTTGTAAAGGGTTGGGGCACACACAGTGGATTGATCAGGATAGTGTATGTAGCTTGTAAAGGGTTGGGGCACACACAGTGGATTGATCAGGATAGTGTATATAGCTTGTCAAGGATTGGGACACACACAGCGGATTGATTACGATAGTGTATGTAGCTTGTAAAGGGTTGGGGCACACACAGTGGATTGATTACGATAGTGTATGTAGCTTGTAAAGGGTTGGGGCACACACAGTGGATTGATCAGGATAGTGTATGTATCTTGTCAAGGGTTGGGACACACACAGTGGATTGATCACGATAGTGTATGTAGCTTGTCAAGGGTTGGGACACACACAGTGGATTGATCACGATAGTGTATGTAGCTTGTAAAGGGCTGTGGCACACACAGTGGATTGATCACGATAGTGTATGTAGCTTGTAAAGGGTTGGAACACACACAGTGGATTGATCTCGATAGTTTATGTAACTTGCACATTTATTCTTGTGGGCACGCTCCCTGCACTTGTGATTTAGGTCTTGTCAAATGTAGCGCTACCACAGAGGTTTCCTGGAGCTAAAGCGCATAACCCATAGAACAGGTATCTTTAGGAAAACTCTCAAAATACAAGATGATCTGAGGTTTCTTTCTGATTCGTTGGTAGTTTGTTCCAGAGTTTCTCGGCAAGGTATCTGAACCACCTGCCTCCCTGTCTCATTTTTTCACACTCTGAATTTGTAGTAGAAGCTGGCCTTTCGTGTATGACGCATGGGGACGGGGTCTGCATTTTACAGGAGGTGGCTAGATGAGGATTACTGTAAAAGGTTTTATGCATAATACAGAGACATTTAATTCGCATTCTATGCTCTCTCTCCATCTGAGACACGGAAAACACTGCATATGTGGGTAATCAGTGATTATCCAATTTAAAATATCGATATGGCAAAATATTGAGTTTAAAATATTGAGTGGACATAATATCGACTTACAAAAATATAGTGGTGCAGAATATCGAAATGCAGGTAAGAAATATCGTTTTTCAAAATATCGAAGTTAGTAATATCGACAGTCATAATATAGTCGTTAAAAATATATTTTCTTTAGTGTTTTAAGTGTTAATATATGTATTAAAAGTATGTATTATGTTTGTAATGTATGTTCAAATTTTTTAAAACAATGAATTTTATGTTAAATATTTTTTCCGTAATTTAATTCCATACGGGGTTGTGGGTTTATTGGGGAATAGGGTGGGATGCAATTTAATTATAGTATAATTTTTTTAGAATTATTTAGAATTAATTAATTATATGTTATTTCGTTTTTGCGTCATTTAATTCTGTAGCAGGTTGTGTGTTTATAGGGGAATAGGGTGGGAAGTAATTTAATTGAAATTAATTAAATACATTTTTAATTAATTAATAATTTAGTATTTAATAATTTATATTGTTAATTAAGTAAATTAATGGAGTAATAATTAATTATACATTGATTAATAACAATTACTATTTAATTGGTAATTATGTTAATTGTGTTCTTTTTTTAGTAATTAATTAGAAATTAATTATTAATAATTAATTTATAAATATGTTGATTGTGTACTTTTTTAGGAGTGGGCTGAGGGTTGATAGGGGAGTAGGGTAGGAAGTACTTTAGTTTTAATGTAATTTTGAATATTTTTTATATTATATTTATTAAAAGTTATTTTATAGTGTTAATTGTGTGAATTAATTTTGATTTGATGGTTGTTAATTTTAATTGTAATTGTAATTAGTTAATTAATTAACTGTTAATTAATTTTGTTAATTTATTAATATTTTACAATATTGTAGGTGACGTTTATACAGGAAAATGGTGGGAGGTAAATTAATTTTGAAAAAATTATTACTTGTTAATTATGTTATGTTATATTATCAGGGACTTATAAAGCGCACGGCTACTCGACTGAGTGTATCGGCACTACAAATACTAGGAGGGGCTAATTAATGTTAAGTATATTGCAGGAGTGGGTATACTAAAGTATTCCCCTACGCCATCCAACACTTTCCTTACTGTTACACTTGGTGGAGTGGGAGTATTAAATTATTCCCACCCGCTATCCAACACTTTCCCTACTGTTGCACTCACTGGAGTGGGAATAGTAATTTTTATCCTCCCGCTATCCAACACTTTCCCTACTGTTGCACTCACTGGAGTGGGAATAGTACGTTTTTATCTCTCCCGCTATCCAACACTTTCTCTATTGGTGCACTCACTGGAGGGGGAATAATAATTGTTACCCTCCCGCTATCCAACACTTTCCCTACTGTTGCACTCACTGGAGTGGAAATAGTAATTTTTACCCTCCCGCTATCCAACACTTTTTCTACAGTTCCAATTGCTGGAGTGGGAATAGTAATTTTTATCCATCTGCTGTCCAACACGTTCCCTACTGTGCCACTTGTTGGAGTGGAAATAGTAATTTTATCCTTTACGCTATGCAACGTCTTCAGTATTGTTTTATTTAATTTAGTGTAAAATATTATTATTTTTTAAATATTTTAATGTTTTAACTTAATATATATAATGTATTTGTATTTTTATAGTCATAGTATATGGATATATATCTATATAATTATATTTTAAATTATGTTTTTAAAATTGTATCATTACAAATATTAATACTTTTTTAATATTACGTTAATATATATAATAAAAAATAAAAATTGATGATTTTACATTGCATTTATTATATATTCATTTTAAGGTTTTTAAATAATTTTTAAGTATGTTTTACTTAATTATATTTATTATTCAATTCATTTTATATTACTTTTAAAACATGTAAAAAAGTCGATATTTTAGGAAACTATATTATTGACAACGATATTTAGGATTCAATATTTTTGTACTTACCTGTTTGTAGATAGCAAGTCGATATTCTGTCACTCAATATTTTTCCCTCGATCTTCTGGCAGATCGATATTCTTCTCACCGATATTCTGTCAGTGACCCGCATATGTGACAATGTCTCTAATACATATTTGATCATCTAGTCTGATGGCTGAGTTTCGGATCTTTTGCAGTTTTTTTGGTCTTCCAAGTAGATTAAATGTAAAACATTACAGTTGTCTAGCTTCAAGGATGCGCACAGTGACGCTATGGTGATATATTAACCAAGAATTGTCAGGACACACATTTATTTACATATGATGCACATCTTATTACAACATCGTATTAAGACATGGGATGCACAAACTTATTTTATTTTATTTTTTACCCGCACGCACATACAAGCAACTGCTCACACAAATATGATTTTGATGCCAACATAGGCACAGGACACCTATTGGGAGGGACCTGTCATGAAGGATACAAGGGATATGCTGACAACTATAAGAGGGTAATATGTGCATGGGACCTGCAGAAAACATGCTTTATTCCTTGGAGATGATGGGATTCCCCATTTGAACCTGACATATTGCAAACAAAAGAACAGGATTCATGATACTTCAATATATCAAATAACTAATTTACCCCTGCAGAAGTCTCTTGTGAAGAGACGAAACACTTTGGCTACACAACAAATCTGATTTTAAGAAAACAAGAATAACAGGAATATACTTTTTATATAAAACAAATAAAGAACATATAAAAGAAGTTTGTGCATCCCATGTCTTAATAAGATGTTATAATAAGATGTGTATCATATGTTCATAAATGTGTGAGCTGATCATTCTTATTAAATAACATTATGGAGTTTTACTCCTGTTAGGGCGACAGGGAGGCAGTTCTTCCAGATCAGAGAACAACAACGTTTGATTGAGTGAACTTGATGTTTTAGGTGTGTTCTTCCTTTGCCTCAGCCTCATTTCTTGTAAATCACTCGCTATGGTGATATATGCTTTCTTAGACCACAATGGAAGTGTTTGTCTTAAGATCTCTAAGATCTTGTAGCTGGTTCTATTGGTTATATTCAAATGGGAATCCCATAGGAGACCACTGTCTAGCAATCCAGGAGCCGGAGCCTTTTACACTGAGACGTCGCCCTCTCCGGAATCTTAGTCTATGACTATTTCATCCTTTTTCCTTCCCTCAGGAGTTCACTTTTACTGGCCTTCGATTTTAGAAAATGATAAGTAATTCCCTTTTATTAATTGACTGATGGAGGTACACGTGAGATCGGGATCCGTCCACCGCACTGGTCTAACTGATGCTAATCTGGGTATTGGTTGCAAAAGAAAATAGAGAATAGCCAAAAAGAGAGGATGAGCTTTATTAGAAATTGAACATATATGTTGCGATGTAGAGATGATAGGGAGGAGCCTTCTGAAACTCCCAATGTACAGGCAGCAACTTTAGGGTAGGTGTTACTCATTTTTACCCTTGAACTCTAAGACCGAAAAAGAGTATTTTGACAATTCTAAGAGTGCACTGTAACTCCAATACCTGTGTTCTTGAGGTGATTGCTCATGATCTTGGGGTTGATCGTGTCAAAGGTCACAGCAGTAGTTGTTCGACTTGGCAGCTCTGAGTGCCCTTCATCATAAATAGTCCCGAGTTCTTCAGTAGCCACTAGAGTAGCTGTTTTACTGCTTCTTCTAGGATGAAACCTGTTTTTCTGTCATCCAGCATATTATTTTCCAATTAGGCCAATCATTGTCCAACAGCTAGATGTACCAGTATTTTGGATAGAGCAAGGAGGAGTATAATTGGGCGATAATTAGCGACTTCCCTGGGATCAAGATTGTATTTCTTCGCATGGCGAAAAACAGTGACCCTCTCAAGAGAGTCGACATCACTTCTATAGTCATGGAATGAATGAAACATTCTAGGACCGGTGTGGATAAGACGGAGTCCAAAAACATCCATACATAATATTCTGCGCATGAATCCAGTGGGGAGCCAGGCTTGATAGCTCCAAGCAAGTTCGCCACTTTCTGGACGTCTTTTAAACTACACGACACCCTGATAATTGGATCCCCTGCTGCATTTGAGTTTATTAAGGTGGAGGAAACTTTCCTTTATCAGCTTCAGTAGCTGAGTAGATGGCGTTGTTTGGAATGGAAGAACTCAGGAAATTTGTCACAGAGATCTTAGGCTTGAGCTAATGCCTGCTCCGGGCATTGAAGGTGAATGAAGGAACTAAGGGGTATAAAGGCTTCTTTGTGCACTTACTCTTTTTTCAATATGTGATGTTAAAAAGTCAGATGTGGCTTTAATTACAGTGTCCTTATATATTTAATTTACACTTAGTATGCCTGCAGATCTTCTGAAAAATGTCTGAACAATTGGCGTTCTGCTTGTCATGTTTCTACCTTCCTACTTTTGGTGTCCGCTGTACCAGAATCACACGATAACCTGGGCAAGAAACATAACCACAGTTGTCTTCTGTATCTGTACTCTTCATGGATAGCGATTGGGCATGTACATTGTGCAGATTGTGTCATAGACATGACCCCAACACTAACAGCGATGGAAACATGCATGTTGCACAGATAGTAGTGTTAGGAGTATACACCCTGCACATACAATTTTGTAGATTGGAACATGCACAGGCAATCAATCAATCAATCAATCATAGCCTTTGTCAAAGCGCACTACATACCTGTGAGGGTCTCAAGGCGCTGGGGGGAGGAAGGAACGCTGCTACTATTCAAAGAGCCAGCTCTTGAGGAGTTTCCTGAAGGTCAGGAGGTCTTCGGTCTGCAGTAGGCGGATGGGGAGGGTGTTCCACGTCTTGGAGGCGAGATGGGAGAAAGATCTGCCGCCGGCGGTCACTCTTTGGATGCGGGGGCGGTGGCAAGGGTGCGGTCTGCGGAGAGGACCTGGTGGGTGGAGGTGTAGAGGCTGTTGAGGTATGCTCGTCCGGTGTCGTGGAGTGCCTTGTGTGCGTGGGTGATGAGTTTGAAGGTTATCCTCTAGCTGACGGGGAGCCAGCGCAGGTCTCTCAGGTGGAGGATGTCAAGGATCAGGCGTGCAAAGGTGTTCTGGATGCGTTGGAGCAATTTCAGGAGTTTGGCCGGGGCTCCTGCATAGAGTGTTGGAGCAGGGGTTGGAGAGTTCCTTCACGATGCTGAAGAGCTCTTTGCTGTTTGTGCGGTCTTTGAAGGCGGTCCTTTTGGCGGATCTGATGAGGTGGTGGTGTCGGAGGGTGGCGTTCCTGTGGGCTGTGTAGATTTCCAGCGTTCTTTTGTGGGTCCAGTGTTTTTCTAGTTTTCGGCAGGTTCGCTTGGAGGCCTGAAGGTCTACGGTGAACCACCTGGCTCTCTTGCTGGTGTGGGTGTTGTGGGGTTTCTTGAGCGGGGCGAGGGTGTTGGCGCAGTCATCGATCCATAGTCTGAGGCTGCGGGCTTCGGTGTCGGGGTTGGTCGGGTCTGTGGGTGGGCTGCGGGCGAGGGCCGTTGTTAACTGGTCCTCGGTGACCTTGCTCCAGCTGCGGCGAGGCATCTGCTGGGTACGGTGGTGTGTGGTGGGTTTCCGGAAGGTGAAGTGGATGCATTGGTGGTCGGTCCAGTGGAGTTCGGTGGTGCAGTTGAAGAAGACGTGGGTGCTTGCTGAGAAGATGGGGTCAAGCGTGTGGCCGGCGGAGTGGGTGGGTGTTGTGACGAGTTGTCTGAGTCCGAGATTTCCGAGGTTGTCGATCAGGGTGGAGGAGTTGGAGTCATTGTTGTCCTCGAAGTGGAAGTTCAGGTCCCCGAGGAGGATGTAGTCTGTGGAGGCGAGGGTGTGTGGGCTGATGAAGTCGGCGATGGAGTCGCTGAACTGCGGTCGGGATCCGGGGGGTCTGGAGATGAAGTGTAGATATATTTACTTGCATTGATGGCTTTTAGGCATATACTTGTGCAGAGTGATTAGGAGGGGTGACATAGGTTGTGAGACAGAACCACACATGTGTTTACCACGCATGCCGGTTCCACGCGGTCTTAACCACGCATATGCCTTTACCACGCATGCCTTTACAATAACATATGCGTTGTTAAGGCATGTATGGCAAAGACAAATGCTTGGTTAAGACTTATCAGATAATTCTCACCCCCGACCCCTGCCCTGAGACCTAAAACTACCCCCTCCCTCCTGAAAACCAACCCCATCCCCCAAGCCGCTAAAAACCTCCCTGCCTCAAGCCCTAAAAAATACCCGGCCCTACCCTAAGTTTTAAAATCTACACCGACCGAGCCCTAAAAACTACCCTTCCCAGCCCTAAAAAGTATCCCGATCCCTGCCCCCACCCAGAGCCTTAAAACATCCCCCAAAGCACCCGGAGACCTAAAACGACCCCCTCCCTCCTGAAAACCAATCCCCAAACCCAAACTTTAAAAAATTCCCTGTCCCCCGTAAGCCCTCAAAATGACCCCCACTCTTAAGCCCTAAAAACGTTCCCGTGCTGATCCTTTCACCACCTAACTTTGCAGAGTGGCTGTTGACTGAGTCGAGGGATTGTGATAGATCCTGCTCTTCAACCTACTTTACTCCTTGCGTTGTAGGAATTTTCCTTAATACATATGTTCCGTCATCTAATTTATTGCAAACCCAAGTGTTGGAGTGCAGATGGATGATTAGTTCCAGGAACGTTGGTGGGATTCCCCAGGACTTTAATTTGAACAAGAGAGCCCCCCTTGGTACACAATCGAATGCTGATTTAAAATCAATGAAGCAGCAGTATAGCAGTGAGTCTGAGGAGATAGCTTTGTCCAACAAAATTGAGATTGACAACAGGTTGGAGAGTGTGCTAGATTTCACGGTGAACCCAGTTTGATATTTTTGGAATATGCTTCTTTGACTCCACCCATGTCCATAATTTAGCTTTATTGTTGAGAAATGCTATTAGTCTAGAATTGCCCTGATCGGATCTTAAACCCCCTTTATGAATGGGATGAATTATTGTTCCACACCACACATCGGGGACCGACGAACTCCTCAAGCAGTAGTCAAGGAGCAGAGAGAGCCTTTCTGCCCAGAATGGAATGTATTGTTTGAAAAAAGCATGAGGGAGGCCATTGGCCCAGGTATATCCTGGTGTTCGATATCACATTACCCAGCTGCTTTGCTTGCCTTGTCAAGTCATGGATATGGCTCCTCTAACAGTCTCGATGTTGAGAATTGCTGGAAGTGGTAGATGTTTCTGGGTTATGCTGTACATTATGTGAACCTGAGGCTTCTCTCCGTGCGCTTCTCTGCAAGTGGGGACTGAAAGACATCTATTCTGGTTCAGTGATGTTCACACAGCCAAACCTGCTGGATCCATTAAGCTGCTTTCAGACCAGGCATTACAAAGTTCTTAGAATTAGATTTCTTACTCTTGTGGAAGAGGATTGTCCAGAAGTGATTTAGGTGTCTTAGTTTCTCTGCATGAATGGCCTGCCAAGCGTTTTTCTGAGTTAGCTTCAAAGAACCAATAAGCTCTTTCAACCTGGGATTATATTGAACTCTTCTCATTGCCGTGTTGCAGGCTTTCTTTAGATGCCGGATCGTTGACGATGCAATGGCTATTTTAGGGTGATTATACTGGCGGACTGGACATAAAAATATTTCAAGGAGCTTAGCGGTGAGACCTACCCATGCGGTGATTGATGATTCTGTGCTTAAATTAGATGAGGAAATTGATCTGCTACATTTAACCTTGATATCGGCACTGATGAATTCACTCCATTTAAGGCATTTTAGATTGTCTGTATGTGTTCCTTTCAGGTTACAGTAGCAAGAACTAGAAGGGATATGGCTGAATTAATTGTGATGATTTGAGGGTGATGATCATTCTCATTGCGAGAAAAAAAGCTGAAACTTTGTAGTGATTAGAACATTTGTGTACTGCATATTGTGCAGTCAAATAAGATGTTTTTCAGTCAGTTCTTGACTAGTTTGGTGGAATGTCTTGAGGCAGCCTGCCATTCAGCACTTTGAAACCCACATTGTTGTATTGCAAGATTAGAAGCTCTCCCGGTGGCCAGCGTTGGTAGCCCCTTGGTCCAATTTGATCTTTGGTGTTTGTGGTAGTAGCAAAGGGGAACTCGTCTGGGTTTTCCTGATGATCCTGAAAGAGACTGGTGATGAAATCCCCAGTTATCATACAGTCGGCGTGATGGTACCCCCTAATTACATCACACAGGATCAAAATCAACCTATTTAATTTTGACTACTTCTCCTTTACGCTGGGGCTGACATAAGCAACTGGAGGTAGTGGCATCCTCTCTAATTGATCAACGTTTATTTTAATTCCTTGCATCGAGCTCTCTTGAATTCTCAGCTTGACGTTCCTTTGAATTTTAACCCAGACATATATTGACAGGCCTCCTCTTGGTCTTCCGAACTTGCCGTCTCTCTGGGCTGGCTTCCAATGCTCAATATATACCATGATCAAATTTTTCTGCTCAGCCCATGTTTCCAGCAGTACAATTATATTGTGACCTTTTATAAAATCTAATAGGTTGAAAGACTGAAGTTTCTGCAGGAGACGATTGATATTCCATGAACAGAGAGATAGCTTGTGTGGCTTGGGGCGCTTGAGTGTCGGACGATCAGTTCAGTTCAAACTTCCATGTGAATGGACTGTGGGCAACCAGTTCCAGCAAATTCCTTAAGGGTCAGTTACTGCTGCTCTAGGTTAAGTACTGGGCCCTCTGGCGGTTTTTAGAATGGGGTATGGCTCTTTCCTAAGGGTCTGAGAGGGCCGGGGTTTTGCAAGCACTGTGGGGTAGCCAATCGCATTGAGGGGGCTGATCTTGATGCCCCATTGAGGAATGTATCAGATCTGGAAAGAATTAGCTGCACAGAGGCTGGTGAGACAACGGTCACTAGCATGGTTTCTGGTGTTTGGGAACCCTTTGAGGGAAGAAACTCAATAACTCAGAAATGGGGGTTCTGGTTGGCAGAGGTATGCACCCTGTCTAAGCAGGAACCACAATCCTAGTCTAACAATACTTTTGATTGACGGCTTTGGTCGCAGTTATCTTTCAGAGGTAGCATTCAGTACAAGTGCCATGCACAGATGATGGTGGGGTACGTTCTACAAAGCTCCCAAAAAACCCTAAATCACCTGTGACACCTTTATCCAGTTCCGAGTTTTAGCCACTGGCGCGTCGTATAATGCGACTTGGATTTTCTAATGACCCTCCATGCAAAGGGCGGCAGTCAAAAAATTCAGGATTGACTACAAATTTTACACAGAAAAGGTAGTCACTTGAAATCTTCGTCATTTGCAGTATCCGTGCAAGGTGCATATGCCAACACTATTAGGTGCATGAAATAAAAGGGTTGGAGCACATGCCTCAGACACAGATTCTTGGAGTTATTTTCCTTTCAGGGATAGAATTATAAATGCACCAAATACTGAGATATCCTGTGCAGAAATTGCTGGTGTGATATACTGTGCACAGCATGGGTGAAACTTGCAGAGACAGAGTAGATGAGACCATGCACTCTCTGTTTTGGAAGCATATACTAATCGGATTGGTTGCTTGTGTCCTGCAAAGATCACTGTAGGCAAGTCCCTTGCACAAATAGTACTGGGTGCTTTTATCTTTCTGACAGAGCGTTTGATGCATGCACCTAGCATTGTGGACGTTTGCTGTACACAGATAGTAGTGGGTGCATTTACCTTTCTGATGCAACATTGGGTACATATTAATGGATGCCCCACATTATTTGTGCATCTTATGCTATTGAATGCATTACACTGAACAGAGAGTTTTGGGACCGGGTCGTACCTTGCACAGATATCACTGCATGCTTTTATATTTCTGAGCTATTATTCTGTGGTGATAGATCTCTTTGGGGGTATTTGCCTTGTACAGGCAGTATTCAGAATGAATAATGACCAAATAAAGATTAATTACCCTGCACAAACGATGTGTGCACGGTAGATGTCCCAGTACTATCATCTGTACATCCCTCCAAATTGTTTTAGGAACGGTACCCCGCATAGGTGGTTTGGAGCATGCAAACTGCAGATATAATATTAAAGGTCTATACTTAGCACAGGTGAAATTTGGCGAACGTATTCTGTGCACTGTTTCTGTTAGTACCTAAAATAATCTGAACAATGGTTCTTTCTGAAGAAAACTACTAAAATGATCTATCAAGGAGGGTGTGAGAAATCCACTTCTATCTGTACATCAATTTTTTAAAACTGTATACTCATCTAGTGATCAAGTTAGATAAAGGTTGTACATTCTTCAGTTTCAGATAGCTACAGAATTACTTTTGACTGTGGCCTGACATGCATTTTGTATTATTATGTATTGATTTTCATGCAACTGTCTCCTTTCGGATTGTTGTAGATGTAAGTGTTGCACTGCGTCGTTTATTATTTATCACTGGTCACTTCCCTGTGAATAAAATACTGTAAAATTCTGTCGGTGTTTCATGTTAACACTAATATTTTGTATAAGGATCTTGGAAATGTTTAATGACTTTTTATTCATGTGTATATATGTGTGTGCTTTTATGGTGTTTTTTAATCACCGAATAAAGATTCTTTGAATTGAATACTGCACAACATGTAAATTGTTTATGACAAAGGAAGTAATTTATTTTGGCTGGAATTCCAAAAACTGTGGACAAAGAAGCCATTACTGCATAGTGTCCCACTTATGACTTTGAATTGCAAAGAGCATTGATAAACACTATAAACCGTTGTTTCAACCCCTTTAAGGTTGCTACTTTCCACAGGGTCTTCCTCGAGCCTTGACTCGGCAAGAATCAAGCGCATTCAGCTTGCAACTAGGAGCGAATATCAGTCACATTGCAGAGAATAGAACGAGTCATCTGTCAGTATTGAACTCAAGCAGTGCCTAATTTGTAAATAAATAAGTGCCGGGCTCTGGTCAGGAGGCGACTGTAGCTTGCATAACCCGCTGCCCCTGCCAGAACTGCCAATGACAGCACCAACACACTACTAATCACCACACTCTTAAAGGTGTAACAACTCCAGGCCCCGGCAGCTATAAAAAAAAAGATGGCCTGGGAAGTACGTATTAGCCATTTTGAACGTATATTCAATTCATAAACAGGTGTTTTGCTTATCTCTGAATTCGACTGACAGCACCGCCGTTAGGCTGACTGGCATAATAGTGTTGACAGTAAGTGCCGGTGCCGAGCACCAGAAACCACTGGCTCAAATTAAGCACTGAACTCAAGAGGGCAGGCTCTCCTCCTAGCCAGTTTGATATTTTTGGAATATGCTTCTTTGACTCCACCCATGTCCATAATTTAGCTTTATTGTTGAGAAATGCTATTAGTCTAGAATTGCCCTGATCGGATCTTAAACCCCCTTTATGAATGGGATGAATTATTGTTCCACACCACACATCGGGGACCGACGAACTCCTCAAGCAGTAGTCAAGGAGCAGAGAGAGCCTTTCTGCCCAGAATGGAATGTCTTGTTTGAAAAAAGCATGAGGGAGGCCATTGGCCCAGGTATATCCTGGTGTTCGATATCACATTACCCAGCTGCTTTGCTTGCCTTGTCAAGTCATGGATATGGCTCCTCTAACAGTCTCGATGTTGAGAATTGCTGGAAGTGGTAGATGTTTCTGGGTTATGCTGTACATTATGTGAACCTGAGGCTTCTCTCCGTGCGCTTCTCTGCAAGTGGGGACTGAAAGACATCTATTCTGGTTCAGTGATGTTCACACAGCCAAACCTGCTGGATCCATTAAGCTGCTTTCAGACCAGGCATTACAAAGTTCTTAGAATTAGATTTCTTACTCTTGTGGAAGAGGATTGTCCAGAAGTGATTTAGGTGTCTTAGTTTCTCTGCATGAATGGCCTGCCAAGCGTTTTTCTGAGTTAGCTTCAAAGAACCAATAAGCTCTTTCAACCTGGGATTATATTGAACTCTTCTCATTGCCGTGTTGCAGGCTTTCTTTAGATGCCGGATCGTTGACGATGCAATGGCTATTTTAGGGTGATTATACTGGCGGACTGGACATAAAAATATTTCAAGGAGCTTAGCGGTGAGACCTACCCATGCGGTGATTGATGATTCTGTGCTTAAATTAGATGAGGAAATTGATCTGCTACATTTAACCTTGATATCGGCACTGATGAATTCACTCCATTTAAGGCATTTTAGATTGTCTGTATGTGTTCCTTTCAGGTTACAGTAGCAAGAACTAGAAGGGATATGGCTGAATTAATTGTGATGATTTGAGGGTGATGATCATTCTCATTGCGAGAAAAAAAGCTGAAACTTTGTAGTGATTAGAACATTTGTGTACTGCATATTGTGCAGTCAAATAAGATGTTTTTCAGTCAGTTCTTGACTAGTTTGGTGGAATGTCTTGAGGCAGCCTGCCATTCAGCACTTTGAAACCCACATTGTTGTATTGCAAGATTAGAAGCTCTCCCGGTGGCCAGCGTTGGTAGCCCCTTGGTCCAATTTGATCTTTGGTGTTTGTGGTAGTAGCAAAGGGGAACTCGTCTGGGTTTTCCTGATGATCCTGAAAGAGACTGGTGATGAAATCCCCAGTTATCATACAGTCGGCGTGATGGTACCCCCTAATTACATCACACAGGATCAAAATCAACCTATTTAATTTTGACTACTTCTCCTTTACGCTGGGGCTGACATAAGCAACTGGAGGTAGTGGCATCCTCTCTAATTGATCAACGTTTATTTTAATTCCTTGCATCGAGCTCTCTTGAATTCTCAGCTTGACGTTCCTTTGAATTTTAACCCAGACATATATTGACAGGCCTCCTCTTGGTCTTCCGAACTTGCCGTCTCTCTGGGCTGGCTTCCAATGCTCAATATATACCATGATCAAATTTTTCTGCTCAGCCCATGTTTCCAGCAGTACAATTATATTGTGACCTTTTATAAAATCTAATAGGTTGAAAGACTGAAGTTTCTGCAGGAGACGATTGATATTCCATGAACAGAGAGATAGCTTGTGTGGCTTGGGGCGCTTGAGTGTCGGACGATCAGTTCAGTTCAAACTTCCATGTGAATGGACTGTGGGCAACCAGTTCCAGCAAATTCCTTAAGGGTCAGTTACTGCTGCTCTAGGTTAAGTACTGGGCCCTCTGGCGGTTTTTAGAATGGGGTATGGCTCTTTCCTAAGGGTCTGAGAGGGCCGGGGTTTTGCAAGCACTGTGGGGTAGCCAATCGCATTGAGGGGGCTGATCTTGATGCCCCATTGAGGAATGTATCAGATCTGGAAAGAATTAGCTGCACAGAGGCTGGTGAGACAACGGTCACTAGCATGGTTTCTGGTGTTTGGGAACCCTTTGAGGGAAGAAACTCAATAACTCAGAAATGGGGGTTCTGGTTGGCAGAGGTATGCACCCTGTCTAAGCAGGAACCACAATCCTAGTCTAACAATACTTTTGATTGACGGCTTTGGTCGCAGTTATCTTTCAGAGGTAGCATTCAGTACAAGTGCCATGCACAGATGATGGTGGGGTACGTTCTACAAAGCTCCCAAAAAACCCTAAATCACCTGTGACACCTTTATCCAGTTCCGAGTTTTAGCCACTGGCGCGTCGTATAATGCGACTTGGATTTTCTAATGACCCTCCATGCAAAGGGCGGCAGTCAAAAAATTCAGGATTGACTACAAATTTTACACAGAAAAGGTAGTCACTTGAAATCTTCGTTATTTGCAGTATCCGTGCAAGGTGCATATGCCAACACTATTAGGTGCATGAAATAAAAGGGTTGGAGCACATGCCTCAGACACAGATTCTTGGAGTTATTTTCCTTTCAGGGATAGAATTATAAATGCACCAAATACTGAGATATCCTGTGCAGAAATTGCTGGTGTGATATACTGTGCACAGCATGGGTGAAACTTGCAGAGACAGAGTAGATGAGACCATGCACTCTCTGTTTTGGAAGCATATACTAATCGGATTGGTTGCTTGTGTCCTGCAAAGATCACTGTAGGCAAGTCCCTTGCACAAATAGTACTGGGTGCTTTTATCTTTCTGACAGAGCGTTTGATGCATGCACCTAGCATTGTGGACGTTTGCTGTACACAGATAGTAGTGGGTGCATTTACCTTTCTGATGCAACATTGGGTACATATTAATGGATGCCCCACATTATTTGTGCATCTTGTGCTATTGAATGCATTACACTGAACAGAGAGTTTTGGAACCGGGTCGTACCTTGCACAGATATCACTGCATGCTTTTATATTTCTGAGCTATTATTCTGTGGTGATAGATCTCTTTGGGGGTATTTGCCTTGTACAGGCAGTATTCAGAATGAATAATGACCAAATAAAGATTAATTACCCTGCACAAACGATGTGTGCACGGTAGATGTCCCAGTACTATCATCTGTACATCCCTCCAAATTGTTTTAGGAACGGTACCCCGCATAGGTGGTTTGGAGCATGCAAACTGCAGATATAATATTAAAGGTCTATACTTAGCACAGGTGAAATTTGGCGAACGTATTCTGTGCACTGTTTCTGTTAGTACCTAAAATAATCTGAACAATGGTTCTTTCTGAAGAAAACTACTAAAATGATCTATCAAGGAGGGTGTGAGAAATCCACTTCTATCTGTACATCAATTTTTTAAAACTGTAAACTCATCTAGTGATCAAGTTAGATAAAGGTTGTACATTCTTCAGTTTCAGATAGCTACAGAATTACTTTTGACTGTGGCCTGACATGCATTTTGTATTATTATGTATTGATTTTCATGCAACTGTCTCCTTTCGGATTGTTGTAGATGTAAGTGTTGCACTGCGTCGTTTATTATTTATCACTGGTCACTTCCCTGTGAATAAAATACTGTAAAATTCTGTCGGTGTTTCATGTTAACACTAATATTTTGTATAAGGATCTTGGAAATGTTTAATGACTTTTTATTCATGTGTATATATGTGTGTGCTTTTATGGTGTTTTTTAATCACCGAATAAAGATTCTTTGAATTGAATACTGCACAACATGTAAATTGTTTATGACAAAGGAAGTAATTTATTTTGGCTGGAATTCCAAAAACTGTGGACAAAGAAGCCATTACTGCATAGTGTCCCACTTATGACTTTGAATTGCAAAGAGCATTGATAAACACTATAAACCGTTGTTTCAACCCCTTTAAGGTTGCTACTTTCCACAGGGTCTTCCTCGAGCCTTGACTCGGCAAGAATCAAGCGCATTCAGCTTGCAACTAGGAGCGAATATCAGTCACATTGCAGAGAATAGAACGAGTCATCTGTCAGTATTGAACTCAAGCAGTGCCTAATTTGTAAATAAATAAGTGCCGGGCTCTGGTCAGGAGGCGACTGTAGCTTGCATAACCCGCTGCCCCTGCCAGAACTGCCAATGACAGCACCAACACACTACTAATCACCACACTCTTAAAGGTGTAACAACTCCAGGCCCCGGCAGCTATAAAAAAAAAGATGGCCTGGGAAGTACGTATTAGCCATTTTGAACGTATATTCAATTCATAAACAGGTGTTTTGCTTATCTCTGAATTCGACTGACAGCACCGCCGTTAGGCTGACTGGCATAATAGTGTTGATAGTAAGTGCCGGTGCCGAGCACCAGAAACCACTGGCTCAAATTAAGCACTGAACTCAAGAGGGCAGGCTCTCCTCCTAGCCGCGTCTAACTCAACCAACGCTATGGGGGCCGTGTTATTTTAGGGGCATGTACTGTACACAGACCTACTGGCTGGATAATCATTGTGCAATGGCATTTACTGCATGTACCCCTCACCATGTACTGCAAGTACCCCTTGAAGGCGTTTACTGTTCACAGATAGTGTTCGGTGCCGTGCAGGGGTGTAACGCAAGCCCCTACGGCGAGGAGAGCCCCCAAACTTTCAGGGAGCCAACCGTCAAGAGGGCCCCCGTTCCCCCGGAGGCCAATGAACAGCTATCTGTGATATGCGGTAGACTAAGGGGCTCCCCCTCACCTTCTGCACGGGCTCACGCGTGCGTCACGCCGCTGCTCGGTGTTTGCATCTTTACTAGTGCTACTATATCGATCGTTTACAGGTGTGCATCCTAATATAAATATAATTGCATCCACTGAGATAGACCAAATATACCTGCGAATGGTATGTGGCGAGTACCTCTACATTGCCCATAATAAGAGCTGCGTGGATCATTCTAGACGGAGTAGCGTGGCTGTTCCTGGTAAAGAGTGCTCGGTGCATGATTTAATAGCGCCATTTTTATGGAGTAATACCCTATGTACCAGGCACAGTTCAGTGTAGAGGTTATGTAAACTGCAGAGATGGTGCCGCGTGCAATTATCTTCCGGAGCTACCGTGTACCCTGTGCTAACGGAGCTGGCACATAAAAAATATACCCACGCCACGGGTGCAAGCGGTATCCAGCTGCATGGGTGCGCGGAGACAGAGTAGGCGAGGGCAGGCACTCTGCACAGCTGGCGTCTGCCTCCCCCTCCTTGCCCACCTCCGGAGATTGATAGCCAAGGAGCTGGCAGCGGACACACTCCCTGATTGACATCTCGGCGGTGACGTCAACGCTGACTGGGGTCGCCATGGCGACGCCTTGGCAGTGAACTGTGAAAGTCTGCAGGCCCCGCCTCTGCTCTTCCCGGTGCCCTGACGTCAATTGACGTCACCGAGGGGCGGTGCAGGGCGCAGGCCCCGCCCCCCGGCCGAGGCTGAGCTCTGCCACCGGAGCCGGAGCTGCTCGCGCCGCTTCCCCGGGCTCCCGCACCCCGGTGCCGCCTCCGCTGCTCCCCGGCCCCAGCATGGTCATGGCCGAGCCCCCGGGGCACCCCCAGCGCGGCCCGGTGCGGGTGGGCTTCTACGACATCGAGCGCACGCTGGGGAAGGGCAACTTCGCCGTTGTGAAGCTGGCGAGGCACCGCATCACCAAGAGCGAGGTGAGTGCCTGTGAGGACCTATAGAGGGATTCCTATAGATGATGCACATTCATCCGTAGACACAGACACATGCACGCCGGGCCCCTGGATCACCGAGAGGGAGGTGAGTGCACGTGGGGAGCCAAACAAACAAAAAAAGGTCCTAGAGACGCACCACACACAGCCACAGAAATGTGTACATGCCTTGCAAAGTAACACGAGCCAGGCATCACCTCACTAGAGCAATAATGCATATAGGGACTTACAGGGGCGTCACTCCCACACGTTCATGTGAGGCAAGAGCCAGGCATGGCATCCCCAGCAGCCATAGACTGCGTGTGTGCAGTGGCACGTATAGACTACCACCTGAATAAACTGCGCTATACATGTGTGTATATATATATATATATATATATATATATATATACACACACATACATACATATATCCAGAAGAAAGAGGTACTGCATCACCCGGAGTTGAGAATATACAAGGTCCTACAGCAAAGACTGAGCTACGGTTATATGCAAGCCACCAGTCCGCACTGTATCACTGCAAGTGAGGTGAGTGCATGTGGTTTGTATAGAGCGGCGCCTGCACACACACTTTGCACAGTCGTGCATTGGAAAAGAGATATGACACGTTGGGAGCACCCGTGGATATTGCACACGTCTAGCGCCGTTCATTGTGGTGACTCGGAGCGCAGCTGGGAACTCGCGGGTGTGTGTGTGTATGTATATGTATGCCTGCCTTTATTTCTGCCCCGTATAAGCCACGAGCCAACGACCACCCCGAGCAAGATAAATGCGTGAGGACTGAACACATAGTTGTGCTGCCTGGACCTTCGCTTGCACGCTCTTCCCCTTAGATACATGCATGTATAACCTATAGAGGTGTACCTATGGGTATTGCACTGACATCCCCAGACACTGATGCTTGCAAGTCAGGAGCCACCCAGAGAGCGTGTCTTGTGACTTAAGAGACCTCGACGTGCAGCACACGCACCCCTTACCAATAGATGCCAGCTTAGCTCAGGGAATTGCTACACCAAGATCTAGGTAAACAATGGGGGGGGGGTCCTATAAGCTTCCTGTGCACAGACTAGTACCTATACGTATCAAACAAGAGCCAGTCACCTCATCACCAAATACAAGGTGAGTGCATATGGAACATATAGAGTGCTATTTAAAAATACGACACAACCCAGCAGACGCATGCAAGTCAAGAGCCTGGAATATATGGCCCATGGAGATACTACACACATACGTCTCTCACACACCCACTTCGATTGTGACCTGCATGATGTATGCCCACATTGTATACATAACCCATGCCAAGAGCCAGGCGCCACTTCGCCAGCTGCGAGGACATTGTAGCAGGGATTGCAGAATAGCACCTTTAAATACTGCACAAACAGAAGCGTGGAAGCAAATGTCGCACGCTGCATTACCAAGAGAGGGGAGTGCGCGTTTACACCTATGGCGATTCACCAATATAGAATACACCCTCCTGCTGATACAAGCACAGAGTGGTGCACTGCATAGCCCAAAGCGAGGTGATTCGCCTGGGCCCCCAGAGACACTGTATTCATGCACACATGCCTGCAGACTGAGATCCATGCTGCAACCTGTGGGAGACCTGCTAGATAGCAGCAAGCACAGAGAGAACCTAAAACGGCAGGCATGCACCTAGGGGATCCTCTTTCCCGGTGTTACCATACCTTTGTGTCTTTCCCAGGGCCCCCCAAATCCTTGTTTACATGCCTGACCTCACCAATATTACCCATTGCATGCTTGTTCAAGCCTTTGTGATGCTAATCATTTCTAAATAACATGTTATATTTCATCAGTTTTTGTGTGACCCTTTTAATGATGTTTGGGGTCCTGGGCAAGACCAACTTTAAGGTGACACCCTGCCCCAAAACGTCTCTGTTCCATTCACTATGCAAACGCATTTAGAAACGGATAGGAATGTAGCTAACACGTTTGCAACTCTTCGACGTTTTTCTCTGACACGCCAAGTGATAATTATATTTGACTATTGGTGGATGATGCCTTGTAATGTTGGAAAACCTAATAAAATGTTATTTAAAAAAAAAGGAAACAGAAAGAACAGGCACTGCGTCACCGGGAGCCAACAGGAACATTAGAGAGGAACCTGTAGATATCGGTCTGACGCATGTAGACATATACACATTGAAATTTAGCAGCAACGGCACCTGTAGTGATGCGCCTACATGTATAAATACCCACACCGTACCAGGTGTCGGTTGGTATAGTGCTCAAGTGCCAGCAATGAGGAACCTTACCTCAAAGCAGCCACGTGTATTAATTATGTATGAGCAGTGCACGTAAGGCTTGCACCCGGACTCGGATTTCGCAAACCGCAGTCCCCGTCCGTGCACCTGCTGTCGTGGCACTTACACTCGTGCAGAAAGTCCCTTCGAGATAATACAGCGTGCCTTGGCTCTCATCCCTGCAATCTCTTGCACGACCCTCAGATGACCTTGTGAAACCACGTATGGCGTCAGCGCTCTCCCTGCAACATGGTGGCCCAAGTTTATTTGCTAAAAGTTTCAGCCCAACTACATCCACCTTTGCTTTAGAAAACAAAGTTTAAGAATTGCAGACATTAAATCCATCCATGTCAGACATAAGATACTAAGGTGGAAGGATATCTCGGTGGGCTGAGCGCCCGCTGCAGATTTGTAGTTAGAGCCGTGGGCTGCTCATTCATATCACATCAAGAACATTCCGCCTTTAATCCTACTAGAATTTATTACACAAGTACTCAGGAGTTGAGCAATTATTACAATGTATGTTTAAGCCCCGTGACGTACTTCGGATCCTGGAGGGAAAAGTCCCCGAGTCATCAATATTGCAGGTGGCGTTTTTGATTCCATCAACATTTTAGTGTTTGTAAATGAGGGTTTTTGGCTGCAAGCAGAATCATTTGCTGCTCCACACACTCACGCTGGGGGAGATGCGAGGTTTCTCACGCGCCACAGGCATCCGCTTACTTTATTGCAGAAATGTCAGGCCTCGCCGACAGATTAACCACGTAGTCTTTCTGAAGAAATTTTGTTTAAAAAAAAAAGTATTTGAAATGTCTATCTAGCGTGAGAGGAACTTACAAACGAGGCATTGGGTGATGGTGTTTTCCAAGGTCACGTTTGTGGTCACATTTTAAAGCCGCGATTAAACCGTTATTGCATGGCCAGTGGTCTGTTGCTTGGCGTACATATTAAACAGGGTTAACTTCTTCAGCTTGAGTCTGTTATTGCATACTTGGTTGAGATGAGTTTAACGGACCTCGCTCCTACGTTATAAGTCAGGTCGTACTATACTCTGTAAAGTTATGTGTTTTGAGAATAACACCTGTTTCTTTCACCTATAATGTGACCGAAAGAACCAACAACAAGGTGACCAGTCAACCTCTGTGAAGGGCCTTCAACTGCGCGCAACACGTGTTGCCGATATTTAGTACATTTTGATATGTTTGACCTGAAACAATGTTTTTTGTTAAAGCCTGCAAGTTATGCAGCAGATATTGACTTATATCACACATCCATAAATTATGAAGAGCACGTCGTGGCCACAAAATGAATACATCTAGTGGCCCTTAACAAAATGCATGAAAAGCTCTCGCTATGCAAGCAGAATCATTCTGGCTCGCGCCACCCTTGCATTGTCAACATGTCGCCATGTCACCTATAGTCCCTATTAACATGTAGCGCCTTCTGCTGGGGGTGTTCAGCCTGTTTTAGGCACCTGCAAACTTCCGATGCCTTTGAGAACAAGAGGGAGAAAGGCAGAAAAGGAAGAAAGATGAAGGAAGAGAAAGATTGGAAAGCAGCGACAAAGGTAGAAAGAAGGGATTAAAAAACCATGCAAGAGTGGGACATAGAGACAGGAACTGTAGGGCGGTGGAAGAAAGAGCCATGTGGTAAAATCAAAACTAGCCATCCTTGGTATGTGGCATTGCAGGTTGTAGACTCAAAAGAAAAACTTGGACCCCTTTATTTCATTCACTCATATAGTTCTTACAAATTAAGCCGCATACCTGACCACAGAGGACATGTGAAGGTTATAGTTGGGGGGTGGGGTGGGGTGGACTGTAATGATTAGAGAGGGCATTGTGGGATGGAAGCCAAGACCAAACTCAAAAAGGCTGTAACTGACTCGACACTGGAAACAGATATCTCCTGGTTGGCTACTGTAGTCTTTTTTTTTTTCCTTCTTTTTACTGTGTTTATACATTTCACATCAAACTTGATACAGTATGACGTATAGGAATGGCTACAGGTACAGTAATACATTTTGAGTGGATAAAGCTAAAACAGTGTCATTTACAGTCAGGTCAGTCAGAACTTAATGTAAAAATGTGATTGAAGATCCAGTGACTTAACTTCAGTGGCAACAATATTGCACCCCAAACCCCTCACGCCACCCCCGGAGACCCTGTCCTATACCAGCAAGATATTCTAACAGTTTCAAATGTACACTTTACTCGTGTACAGGTATGTAGGGGAACCCTGGTCGCAGCAGATATTAAGTATGAGTAAAAAAACCTCGCTCAATCGCCACCATCCGCCATCTCTTCAGCAATACCCCTATCTGTCCCCTCTACTCCGGTCAGGTAGGCCCGATAATGGTCCAAAATTTCGCAAGCTCCTCCCACCTTGGAGCCACCCCAGGGATAAGTATCATACAGCGTGTTACAGTAAACCATGTCTGCGTGCCATTCTCTTGTCACCGGTAGTTGGCCGCAGGCCCAGCGCATTGCCACCCGACATCGCGCCAGGAGCAAACCAATAGCTATTAGTTGTCGGACACCGCTCTGCACCTCCTTGTAACCCGGGAGTGGCAAAAAAGGAGAGAGATCAAGCATTTCCCCAGTTATGGGCTCAAGCTCCCCAAACACAGCTCGGCAGAATTCCTGCGCGCCTGAGCAAAAGCAAGCAATGTGGACAAAATCTGCCTCCTCTGCGCTGCAGCACGGGCAGTGCACACTGTCAAGCAAGCCATAGCGGTGCAACCGGGCTGAAGTGTAGTACACTCTGATATACTTAAATTGCAAAAACCTATGTCTGCTGTTTAGGGAGACAGTCATTGGGACGAAGCAGCAATACTGCCACTGCTGGTTGCTGATGACTATCCCTAACTCGCCCTCCCACTCAATCTTGACCCTGGATACCTTGGGCCGGTGGGCCTCGTGCGCATAGTCACCAATAGTCAGCAGGGGGCGGCTGTCTGGATAAGCAAAGTTAATGGCAGCATTTCTGGAGGCTCCAGGGACCTCCTCACCTAGCAGGTTTCGTAATGTATTCCGCGTCCTATAATAGGCCTGCTGTTCTCGCTCAGTTCCACTATCAGCCTGCTCCCATCCTATGTCCCCTCTATTCATATTGCTGTCGCCGTAGCAGTATCCTATAATGTGTATACCCAGCTCATTCAAACAATTTGTTGCGCCAAGCTCCTGGCCCATGGGAGTCCATGCACACCAGGCTAAGGGCCCTTGGGGCGAGTACAATATGGACCCTGCCTGTCGCTGTAGTAGTCTCTGCCATGAGAATACCATTGCATTTAAAGAATCAAAGACACCATGACTGTGCATTGATGTTCCAAACAGCGTACGAGACCGCATCGCACTTCAACCATAAATGCTTCAAGTCCCGTGGGCCATGGATCCAGTAATGGGCGAACATACACTGGGCGGCCCTATAATAAATACGGGGGCATCCAGTCTCCCCAATGTGGTACAGCAGTGTGAGGGTCTCCCAGAGCACCCACGGTTGCTTCCTGACCTACACCAGGCGAATCATGAAAGTCCAGAAGCGCTCTAACGCCGCCCGGGTTAGCAACATGTGAATATTCATGAACTAGAATAAGAACCAGAGCAGCACCACCATTTTCATGATTGCGATGTGGCCCATAAGAGAACTGCAACCTAATCCAGCATTCTGTTGCATCTGAAAGTTTCTGTTCTGCTTTGCCATAGTTGTCTAACATGACAGACCAGGCGGTTGTGTGTACCTGTTTTGGGTGGTGGGTAGCATGGCTCGTGGGGCGGGGGGTGAGGGAGGGAGGTCGCATGGAGCTGGGTTATGCACAATGTAAAAAAAAACATTAAAAAAAAACCACTTACCTTGCCGACGGGTCCAGCATCTTTGTTCCTGCTCTCCTTGTCTTGATTCGAGGAAGAGGAAGCCCAGCCAGGCTCCCCTGACCAATCACAATACTGCAATGCAGCGTTGTGATTTGTTGAGCCTCCTGGTTCGCCGCTCAGGCAGGGAATGGTGGCCTGTACATGTTCTCCAAGCAGGCTGTAATGCAGCCTGCATGGAGAACAGGGAAAGTGTGCATGACTGTTTTGGGCGGCCCAACCGTCATGTGCACTTAGGAGTGGACAAACCAATTCCTCCCCTGCCCTCCTCCGAGAGCAAAGAAGCCTGCCTTACTGCCTGCCCTCCGGCAAAGCAGCACAGAAACATAAAGTGATAATAACTCAACTCAAAATTATTATCATTTTATGTTTCCTTTACGTTGCACTGCTTAAAAGCAGTGGGGTGACGCTCCTCTGCCATAGCGGCGGAGCCGCGTCTGCCTGTATCTCCAGATAGACTACCTGCTGCAGTGGATGACCTATTCAGTATGCTAACTGCACAGGTGGCGTACCTGGGGTGAGTGGGAAAATGGTGGACTTAAACCAATTGACTCGAAGTCTGGAGTGTTAACCGAATTGCACCACCTCATTCAGCACTGGGGTAAGATTACCCTCCGGATTGCGTATATGAAGTAACATATCATCAGCATAGGCCTAGATAATTAACTTGTATCCCAGGAATTGCAGGCCCGATGTGCCTGGTATTCACGCAGTGCACAAGCCAATGGCTCGGCAACTAGCGCTTACAGCAGAGGCGAAATGGGACAACCATGTCTGGTGCCTTTTGTGATAGCAATAGGAGCAGTAACAGTGCGTGAATTAGGATTAACAGCACTCTGTTGGGTGTAAAGTACTGTCGCCAATCGCAAAAAGGCGTGTCTGACACCCATGCGTCGCAAGACAGCTAGCATGAAGCCCCACTCTGCCGAATCGAATGCTTCCTCAGTGTCGAGAAAAAATGCACGAACCTCTGGATCCAGTCAATGAATAGTGTGGAGTAAGGTTCGGAGATTAAATGTCAAGCTACGTCCCAGAACGAATCCGGCTTATTTGGGTCCCACCACCCTGGCAGTATCAGGGCTAAATGATAAGCGAATATCTATGCATATATTCTGGTGTCGACATTCAGTAGGGACAGCGGACGGTAGGCTGAGCAATTATCCGCTGGCTTACCCGGCTTGAATATGGCAACTTGTAAGGCCTCGCGCATTGTGGGGGGGCATACAGCCATTTTAAGTCATCCCACACCTGGTATCCTTATACAAGGAAATGAGTTGATCCAGATAGGTCTTATAGAAGGCCACCGTAAGCCCATGTACTATCCTTAATAGCTGCCCATATCTCCCAAGGGCACAGCGGAGCCATGATGTGTTCCCTATGCTCAACAGTAAGCCTCTGCATGGCGATCTGTGTAAAATAATCAGTGGCTGCACTATCATTGTGAGCAAGCCACAGCTTATATAACACATCATATTATCTGTGGAAACGCTCCAATATCTGCTCAACAGCACATCGTTTTTGCCCCTGCTCATCCTGTATCTCAAGAATCACATTATCCCCCCAGTGGGGTGTGAATGAGCGCTGCCAGTGTTGTATAGTGAAAGAGAGCTACCTGGTGCGAGCATGCTATCGCGTATTTGTCTAGGTGGTTCACCTCACTTTGTGTAGTTATGAAGTTCCTCTATCTTCATTCTGATATCACCCAGGAGACTTCGCTCAGCTGTTTCCCTGTGTTGCTGTTCAAGTTACGCAATATCCGCCTCTAGTCTGGCTTAATGGTCCCATAGCAATCTGAGAACACCCACTTGTTTACATATGGGGCGTCACATTGCCCAAACTTTGAACGCTTCCCCTACAGTCATTTATCTACTGAGCCTATGTTGAGGCAGAAAAACTTGGGGAATGCGTTTTGCAAGGTGTTGACGGAGTCCAACAGCGAATACGGGGGAAGCGCCACAATAATGCGGGAGGCCTTGAGTTCCAGCTCTAAAAGGTCCTTGAAGTGGTCCGAATATGTACACGGGAGCGGCTCGCAGCTTCGTACATGGGAAGCCAGTTCTCGCGACACCCGCATCCACTATTAATCGGTGCATGATGTACATAGCAGCCAATAATGTGTGAAACCCCCTCCACAGTGGAGGCTCTATATTGCCAGATATCCAGCAGACCCTCCTGTGCTGCTATTTCTGCAAGAGCACGAGTCGGCACAGCAGGCCTCTGAGGCGGCCTTTAGATTTATTGTGTTATGGGCTTAGGTTACAATTAAAGTCGCTCCCTTCCATATATGGGGTAGGTTCTCCCATGGTGTTAGTCGGTCATTCAGGACATGCTAAAACTGTGGATCTTCAGGGTTGGTATTTATGGTCCAAACTAAGAGGACCACTAAATCGTCTCGTAACAACGCATCACAACATATCTGCCTCTAGAATCTACACACACCTCCTGCAATGTGATGCCTGATCCCTTGCGTACCCAAATCAAGACGCCCCAGCATGGGCAGTGAAACCGCCCAACGCAATGTCCCTGTATTCCTCGATGTGTCAGGCCACCCTTCCCTTGCGCCCAATGGGATTCCTGCAATATCGTTGCATATACCCTGTGCCTCTGTAGAAAAAATGTCAGTGCACCAGGGACAGAAATGCCATAGCAGGACAATATTCCCAATTGCTCATACAGCCTTTGCTGTTTCATTTGAGGCGACCTTTGCAATTTGTTTTAGTCATTGCTTTAAATAGAAAAACATAGGCTAGTAAGAAACTGCACTTCTAATACCTGGGTGCTACTGAAAAGTGCAGGTGCTCTCCCCTTTTAAGTATTAGACTTGTGCTGAAAAGTGCAGGTACTCTCCCCTTTAAAAAAAAAGGGAAGCACAAGTTTTCAATGTCTGTGAATACCTACCCTTTTAAAGCACTATTTTCAATCAGCTCTTGATTTGTAATGTTAATAACAACTGTTTTTTTTCCTGACGTTCCTAAGCGCTGTAGATTTCAGACGTCACTCAAGTAATGGCATGGAGTGTGTAATTTTATTTTTTGGTTTGTGGGTGGGATTCCTCTCTCTCTCTAGGAACTCTGCTGGGTCCGGCCAACTAATTTCACATAGATGTTCTGTCATTAGCACATCATTAGGGTTTCCAGTTACTCTGACAGTATTGAAATTGCACTTATATAGCGTTTACTACCCTTGACAAGGTGTTGATGCGCTTTTTGGCGAGTATCCAAAAGAGATTAGTGGTGAATTAGCATAGGGAGATATTAAATAAATTTGAGAAATGGATTTGTAAGTTTATTTGGATTGAAAAAGGATAGTGGAGGGATAGAAAGCGCATTGTTTTAAAGTGTTTATTGGGAGATCATAGTAATAGGAGGACGTTTGGGATGAGTAAAGAGGAGGTGGAGGGGGAACGAGTCAGAGGGAAGGGTTTAGAAAGGCTTGTTTGGAAGATCTTAATAGTAAGAGGTTTGAGATGAAACAAGGAGTGGTAGAGGAGGGAAGAGTCTAGAAATTGTTATTTTGGGGATCATAATAGAATGAGGTTTGGGTTGAGTCAGGGTGGAGGTAGAGGAGATATAGGCTGAGATATTGGGTAGTACACTAGAGATACTGAATTAGAAGTAAAGTAATACATTTAAAGCTACATAAGTACATGGGAGGTATATATGTATTAGGAAGGTAATGTATCTCCATTTAAGTTGTCGATTTAAGTAGCCACCCCCTCGCCTGCCCTCTGACTGCCGGTCCATTAGCGCTGGGACGCCCCGTTGCTGGGGCAGCCATGCGCTTTACAAGCATACTTAACATATTTAATAAACTCACTTTCAAGTGTTGCTGTACTTTAAGCTAATTTATTATTTTATATAATTTTTTTTGTAATACAATAGTGAAGCAATTGTAGATAGAGTTATGATAAAGATTTACTTGTTTATATAGTGACCTATATACATGTTAAACATTAATTAATATAACCAGAAGTAATCATCGTTTGTTCTGCTTAACAAATGTACATATCTATACATTTATAAACATAATTACTATAGACATTTATACATAGAAATACACACATGTAGGTACACGTATATAGTCCAAATAAATGCTTCTATATAAAGGGATATGCTGCATATTTGAGTGTTGTGGTTATTTGGGTAAGAGCCAAGTCTTGAGTAGCCTTCTGAAGATAAGGTAGTTACTCGTGGGTCTTATATTTTGGGGTAAAGAGTTCCATAGTTTGGCTGCTTGAACAGAGAAGGATGTGACACCTATGTTGTTTTTCTTGTTCTTGTATGGTGGGATTTTGAGACGAGGTGCCAATCTAGAGGGGAGGTTCCTTTGTTGAATGTATTAGGTGATTTTATTCCTGATGAAGAGCGGTCCTGTTCAATGTATAGCTTTGTAGGTGATACAAAGCAGCTTAAATGTAGATCTTCTGGAAACCATTTTAGGGCCTTCAATGTAGGGGAGATGGGGGCTTGTGGCTTTATATGTAATAGTAGTCTGGCAGCAGAGTGCTGAATCCGTTGTAGTCTTTTCATAGTTGCTAAAGATGATCCGTGGTAGAGTCTGTTTGCGTAATTGAGTTTAGGCAGAACAAGAGAGATGGTATCTTGGTACTTATGTGGAAATTCCAGATGGGAAATGTTGCGTCGCAGAGTTTTTATAGTAATGAAGTTTGATCTTGCTAGGTTATCCACTTGGGCATTCATTGGTGGCTTTGAGTCCACGAGTTTCTTACTTCCTTAGATACTTTAGGTGGAGTTCCCAGGTCATCAGTCGAGGCGGTGAGCGGGTCATAATTTTGTATGCTGCTGACGCAGGCACAGCCTACCCAGCCATGGTAAAGTTTTTAGAGCCTGTGAGCTTCGCACCGGTAATTCTTGTTACTGCAAGTACCTTTAATGTAAGATACAGTGCATGCTAGAAACAGAATGCCTGCTAAAGTGGCGAGTATTAACATCGCCCACCTTAACATCATTCATTTCCTTAATCGACCTAGAGAGGATGGAAGGTTGAACATGCCCCACCTGATTTCAAACCAGTTCTGTTCATGTTAAACACCTACCCCTGCAAAAGCTGCTTAACCAGCTCGGATATGCGACCAACAGTGTTGCTTTCAATTGCTTCAGTTGCCTTTTGGGGTGCAAGTTTAACAAGTACGTGTGTGTTTTTTTGTTGTTGTTTTTTTTTGGTCCGTCTGGCCTTGTTTGGGTTGCACAGCTGCTTACTGCCGGTTGAAAGTACATGTGTAGGTAGCCAGGGTTTCTATTTCCCAAAGACGTACTTTTTTCTCAAAACCTAAAAGCATTCAGTAACCTTAATTATTGTAATGGTACCATGTCTGGTTGAATGTGCGTTCATTTGGCAATATTTGCCAAAGCTTTTGCCAATGTCCAGTTAGCATGTACTCCATCTAACCGAAGAATTAACATTAAACAGAGAAAAACACAAAGAGGAATGATGTAACCGCCAAAGAACTTGAAATGCACAAAAGTCTGTTAGCCATGACCTCATTGCATCAGCGACTCGCGATAAGCGATTGTGGAATTCAGATAAGAGGGCACAGAGGAGGCAAGCGCCGCGGGTTTTGCAGGAAAAAATATTTCTCGTCTCACTGCTATATTGCAACAACGCTGAATATTTCCAAAGTAGATGTTCCTTAAAATACCGACTTTTCAATTGCTGTTCGACCAGGCCACTTTAATGTGTTCTTTTTAAGTTCTGGGGTTGTATTTAAGGGAACTACACTTATCAACAGTCTAAAATAGGAAACCCGGCGCCCTTGTCAAACGGAATGTTTTACATTATGTTGGAGTATTGTTACACCTGCGGTATACTTTTTAAAAGTGTCAATACATGTGCAATTGCATTTTGAGAATTGGCGAGTTGAAGATGATAAAATCCCTCTTTACAAACATCTTTACCTTTGAAGATATATGCCTAAAAGTAAATGTCTACATGAAGTAGATTATTATGTTTTATATCATTTTAAACGTTTAAAACGATTTAAATGTTGCTGCCATCTCACACTACTTACCTGTGTTTTGAAAATTATTAACGTGAGCGTTTCCTTTTGTTTATGAATTGGACTCCAGATTTCCCGTTTTTGTTAAAAACGCGTTCCTCTCCCCTCCCCTCCTGTCCTAACCAATCAGAAAACTAGAATAGACAGGAGAGATTAAAACGTCTTGCAGGCGGTTCCTAGGGCTTCTTGTGCAAAGGTCTTCCATCGAGTGCCTTTTCGCTCTCTAACTGACAATCAGTCTAACCATCGATTACCACGGCAATGACAGACGCCTGCACGCGCTATCCATCACAGTCAGGGGACAGTGTCATACACGCCCAACAAGCTTTGCAATGAGCAACGCTGACAACCTCAAGATGTCATTATCCCTCGGTGTATCCAAGCGCCTGCCTGCGTCTGAGCTCGCGCACATTCCCTGGGCGACAAACGTGTGACGTAACACCGTGGCCTGACGCTCAATAGACTGCTCTTTAAGTAGCCTGGGCAGAACTCGACTATGCACCACTGTGAGGCCTACTCTGCCCACAGAAGCAAAGACCCTTAATTGTCCAGTCTTTGAGCCACCAGCCTGGCCTGAATTGCCCTTGTCAGAGAAATGTCTCCATCCTGAAGGGTCCAGGCGAAGATACTGCCTCGCGTTCTTAGGACGTTTTTCAAATGGGTACCCCTGAGTTAGGTAATAGCCACCCGCGGCCTGTGCAGGTATGAGCAGTAGGGCCGGGTTGGGAATTCGACAGACGACCACAAGGGAAAATTAAATAAATACATTAATTTCTCTTACCTGCACAGTCCTCGGCAGGGCCCCTGGAATTAAGCGACAAGGCAGGACTATATTTTAGCTATGTTGTACCACTTTTATACAAAAGGATTATTAAACTGATTGGACAACTCAGTGTAGTAAGCAGATTATAGGTACAAGAAATACCAGCTGGCAGAGCTGTTCAAAGCTGCCAGCACACTGAAAACCATAAAACTGCGCTTCTGTCTCTCGCACCTCATCTTCCACCACACTACTTAGCATTGCGTCCCTTAACAGAATAACAGTACCTAAGTGGCCTTACAAGATGGCAACACTTCCCACATAGGATCAGAAAACAAATACTGCACCCTTCCACTCATACACCCTACATGGCATAGCTTGCTACAAATGTAGGTAAGCCCTTCAGTGCTCCATTTAGGGGTACTACATAAATGCTGTAACGCAATTTAGTCAACCCAGCCGCATAATTTATTGTATTGGATGTCAAGAAAAATCACATTATGCAGCATAAAGCAGCACATTTGCAATAGTATTTTATAGTTTGCCACATTTACATATGTTAACACTGTAATAAGAACTTTTGCACAAATAGTTTGGCCACTTAAGTCGTTTATTACTGTATTTGTGTGGCAGTCAACCTTTGCAAAGGCCTTCCACTGCATGGCGACAGGTGTTGCTGCATTTTTTGTTGTTGTAACTTTTGATCTATTTTAATAAAAATTAATTTCTAGCTCAAATCTGCAAATTATGCTGCAGATAGTGCGTTATGAACCAGAATTCAGCAAACCCATAGTTATTGCAGAAAACGCTGGGGCCACAGAATCAAATAATTCCAGTGACCCTAGACAATAGAGACAAGATGTAATTTACAGTACTACAAAAAAATGCAAAGATTGTACTAGTAATGTTTGTATACACACTCTAGTTACTCGTACCAAGAAAAAATGTCATTACCCTGGTATAATGCCACATAATGACGGTAAACTTGCATTACGCTTGTTACAGTAAATTTCATTAACTACACCACAAGGGTAAAAGTTTGCTGCAAGGGAACAATGCCAAAACGAGAATACTAGCAGCTGTTGATCGCAACACTTGTGTTATTGTGCTGGTTTTCAAGCCAACATGGAGGCAAGGATGTATTTCATGCTGAAATATGGGAACAAATGTCTGTTTTGCATTTGTGGAATATTTTTGCAGTATTCACAAACTTTTTGAAAAATTTAGCATAATTATGCTAAAGAAATTACGTGATTTCACACACCCCTATTTAATCTAATCACTGCTGATATTCTCTTGCCGTACAATAATTACTGCTCAGAAATATACTTGCATGCTAGGCAATTCTATATCCGCATCATTTATTACAATATTTGTGATATTCTGTTTGTGCACATGTATCTTTGTAATGCAGTAGGCAGTTTGATATTGAAATGTGGTGTTTGTGTAGTATGTATATAGTGTATTTTATTTTGAGATGTACCAATCAATTCTTGACATCAATATTCTCCTCCTTCATAATGTACGAATATATCTGCCTACAAAAAAAAATATGAACTTCTCAAAGTACTAGGATTCATGTTGTTGAAAGGGGGGGTTGAGGAAACTTAAAGTTCTGCATCAGAATATTTTGATGTGCCCTTAAAGTAATTTTTGCATTGCTGATTAATGAATATAGAAAAAGGGCTATTAAACACCCCTAACAGTTATGACGTAACTCTCACGTGAAAGCAATCCCAGAAAGTCCAGAACCATAGGAGTCCATGATCCTATGTTTGTTAGCCTACCTCCTTTCTACATTTACCCATTGGGGGTACTTTATTGTGTATAATGTGCCAACATTCTCGTGGCGACCAACCTACTTTTCAGGGAAAAACACAACATTTGTCCCAGGTTTTTTTGTAAAAAAAAATTACCAGTTATCTAGCGCTCTTCTCTACAGCTAGCTCAGAATGCAGCATGAAAACGCTAAACATGACAGGAAGCGGCAGGCATTGTCTTCCATTCTGTGTTATTATACACGTTGATTGCTAATTTCTAACATTTTTGGCCAGTTCTGGTTAAAGCTTTGACAACTCGACGTAGCTGCAATGTTCACGTGTGCCTGTTCAACGCATCTTTTCAATAGTTTCCCTCTCTTGAATTTATCAATCACTCACCATGTCTCACAACCTTCTACATATTTTGAGATCCCATCATCCTACGGATAAACCCTAAACACATGAACACTAGAGCGTACAATGATAGAATCCCTTGTTACTGTGTAGTGACAACATTTAGACTGTGGAGATAGAAAATGAGACCAGTCAATGTCGTGCGAATAAAGAGAAACAGGCAAGGATGTGGATCTAAGACCAGAAACTAAATTGCTGAATGTCAGGAAACCGCTTAAAACATGGTTATTTTCTTTGTAACTTGCACTGTCATCCCATTTATACGTATTTCTAAAAAATTCAGCCCAAAGACTCCCATGGGAAGTCACAGGCTTAACAAACACAGCCCCTACAAGCATTAGCTCCTGCAATGCAGGCTGAACTATCTTGTTGTCTACAAAAGGATTCTAATCTAAAGAATCATTATTAAAACCTTTTTTATGCTATATGTATATTGTGCCGAACAAGATGTTCAAATATTGTAGTGAGGCAGGAACAGCTGTCAGACTGGTGTGTTTGAGGAACTTTAAGACACATGATTGTCTTACTTACCCATAAATAGGTAACTCTAGATGTAAATTCAGATTTTTGCCTCTGCATCTGAAATGTGATGTAGTTGATTTTCTTTCTAATGTGTGAAGCTCTATACTTATTAGGTAATTGAATACATAAGTCAAGAGTCAGTCAGTTGACGTTGTAAATTGATTAAAGAGTTCGTTAAAGAAAAGGTGTGGCAAGGGAAAGATCTTATTGTGTTGTTGAATAATTGATCAACATGTTTCAACAGTAATTGAATGTAGTTAAAATGCCTTACTCTTCAACCGGTCTGAAGTTGATGTTCCATTTCAAAGCCGTCGTTGACATCTGTCCATCATTCAGAGAAAGTTGGGGAGGTGATGTAGGTAGGTAGTGCTCAGTTCTCCAGACGATTTATTTCCAAGGGATTGCCTTACAATGTGCTTGTACTGGAGCATTTCCAACAGTGTAAGTACAAATGACCCCTAGGTAAATATTCCGTGGTGCTTAGAAGCATCATCCCGGCGAGCTCATCCCGGTGAGCTCTTTGTTGAGAAGCATCGTTGTGCCTGAACATTTTCTACTTCGAGTCAAGGGTCTTACACTGGTAAGCATTATTCACGCAGAACTCTACAGGCAAATGAGCTTTAATGCGGAGTTTAGCTAGATGATCATCTTAAGTGATCAGGTTTGAAGATGCTTATATGACGGTATAGTTGAAGTCTATAGATACAGAAGCACCATACGTGCCAAACTATAGACGTGAAATTATGAATGCTGAACTAAACAGACGTGGAAGCATTGATTCAGAAATGTAAATGCATAGAAGTCTTGTCTCTGCTGAACTCTGCACAGAAGCATTGACGTCTAACTGGATAGACACCGAAGCATTCATTTTAAACTGTAGAGGTAAAGAAGCGTTAGTGCTGGTCTATAAAGGCATATAAACTGTGACAACACTGACCTATAGTGGCATAGAGGCATTCTGCGGCACTATGTAGATGTAGAATCTGCATGATCTGCACATAAGTATCACCAATTTGAACTGTGTAAGCATAGGAGCAATAGTGCTGGACTTCATAGACTTTGAAGCTTTGTCAGCGCTGAACTATATAGACAAAGAAGCATGAATAATGAATAACCGACATAGAAGCATTAATACCGAATAACATTGACATAGTCATTCATTCTGAGCTATAAAGGCACACATGCATTGCCAAGGTTCAACTCCGTGGACCTAGATGCTTTACCGATGAAATATGTAGGCATTAAAGCATTAAGGATGAGCTATGCATGGGTACAAGCAATATGATGGATTATTTACATTTAGAAACCTTAATGCTGAACTGTATAGACCTATAAGCATAGGCATACCAGCGTTGGCAGTGCTGAGCTACATAGCCAGAGAAGCAATCAATGCTGAGCTATCTAGGTGTTGAAGAGTCTGTGTTGAGCGGTATAGCCATAGCTTCTTTAGCATTATTGCTTCTAGTTTAAAAGCAATACGCGCACTATATACATTTGAGAGCATTGTTAATCCTGAACAGAATTAACATAGAAGCCTGAACAACGCTGAGCTACAGACACATTACTTAAATTATTTATTAATTGTGTTAGACGCTTCACAAATGCCGAATGATATAGAGTTAGAGTCCTATTTTCTGTATCATATAGAGTGAGGGGCAGCGCGGTGCAGAACTATAGAAGCACCGTAGAATTGAACTTCTATTGAATATACAGGTAATGATGCACTTCATCTGCTTAGATGAACTATATATGCATGGGAGTATCAAAGATGCAGACCTGCGTATGCATATCTAAAGTAAAGTATACATTATCTTGAATGGTATAGGAATATACATGGGTATTATCAATGCTGAACTATATGCACAGAAGGATATGTTCGAGGCATATGGGCTGCAGATGGTACATTTATGAATAGATCGCCATCTGGTGTTGGGCTCGGATGATTGCACTTGTTTTTCTTCTGGAGAAGTCTTTGTCGTCATCGATGACTCCTCCTCTTGGTGTTAGTGCGCATGGGCATCGGCTCCATCCTTAGATTGTTTTTTTCCGCCATCGGGTTCGGATGAGGATCGAAGCGCTCCGGACCGACTTCGATAAAGAAGGTTATATTCGGCGCGTAACCCTTTCCAATTCGACGGTATTGTTATCGAACGCGACTTCACTTCCATCTCGGCGCGTTTCGAAGAACGACGACTACGAGAAGACCAGCTCGACGTAGTCCAGCCCGGAGTCCATGGAAAGGACTCCATTCAAAAAATGTCCAACGTGTGGTGCTAAGTTCCCACACAAGGACCTACACGAGGTGTGCAACCTCTGCTTGTCCCCTGAACACGAATCCAGGGACTGTGAGGCCTGTGCAGCATTTTCCTCAAAATCGACGATTAGAAACCGTCGAGCCAGAAGACACGAGGTATCGAGAATGCAGTCACAAGCAATCCCGGAGCTGTTCGAGGACCAGCACCCAGAAGAGGAGGAAGAGGAGGTCGATGAAGCGGGGTCAGAAGCGGACGAGTCCGACGTCGAGGAAATCGACGTCCAGCAAACCGTGAGTGACGACGTCCCTTTACCAAAGAACAGACCCCGCACGGTGTCGACTCCGCCCTCGAGCCCGGTCAGACAACCGAAAAAAGTTTCCGACGCCCCGCCTTCGGGCCCGGCAACGAAACCGAAACACTCGGTCTCCCATCATGGTGGTTCCGATAAACGACCCACATCGACACCGAAGCTCCATGTCAAGGAAAGCTCGAGGTCGAAACAGTCCATGTCGACACCGAAACACGTTTCGACGTCAAACACCCTCGACACCGAGGACATCCTCGACGCCGAAAACATCGGATCCGAATAAAGTCTCGGTGCCGAAAATACAAATGGACAGTCAGAAGAAAAAACACCTTTCGGACCCGAAAACTGCGGTACCGACACAGGAATATAAAACCGATCCTAAACAAAAGACTCTGTTTATTGATCCACAAACTGGCAAGGTAGTCACAGAACTACCTAAAAAGAGGAAGAATGAACAGTCGGACGACAGGACTCATCCGAAGAAGAGAACAATGGGGACAAATGCAACTCCCCTCCCCATTCTCCACAACCTAGAGACACACCCTCTTCTCCTCTTCCTCACAATAGGCCAACTATTCCTCCCACACGTCCATCTACACCTACAACAGATGTAGAAAGTGACACAGGGGAGGGAGAACATCCTGGGGATGATGAAGACACAATCCCAGAGGAGGCAGACCCATGGGAACAGTACAATGTAGGGTCAGATAACGATAACGACCCTGAATTGTATCTGTCAAAACCTTCACCTCCTGATGATAATACTGGTTTTGCGCAACTCATTAATAGAGCAGCAAAATACCACAAGGTAGAGCTACATGCAGAACCTCAAATAGAGGATTTCTTATTAGAAACACTACCTGCTACACAAAGAACATCAGGAACACTACCAATGCTTAAGGGCCTTCTCAATCACACATCAGAGATATTCAAAGACCCGGTGAGGGCTAGGGTACTGAACCCAAGAATTGATAAGAAATATAGAGCAGCTCCAAAAGACCCAATATTCATTAAAGGACAAATTCCTCTAGACTCACTAGTGGTCACAAACGCTCGTAAGAGAGCAAACTCTTTATCTACAGGAGAAGCTCCACCTCCTGACAAAGAGTCTAAGCTAATAGATGCCTCTGGCAAGAGAGTAGCATCTCAAGCGGCAAACAGCTGGCGCATAGCTAATACACAAGCACTACTTGCAAGGTATGACAGAGCGCATTATGATGAATTGGAAAAACTCATCACACATCTCCCCAAAGAACATCAAAAGAGGACAGATCAACTCATACAGGAAGGGAAGTTAATTACTAACACTTCAATCAAGTGCGCCCTAGACGCGGCAGACACTGCAGCAAGATCTATAAACACAAGCATCATGTTAAGGAGACATGCATGGCTTAGGGTTTCAGGGTTCAAACAAGAGGTACAAACATCATTACTGAACCAACCTTTTGATGAGAAAACACTTTTCGGCACAGGGACAGATGAGGCCTTAGAAAAGATGAAAAAGGATACGGAAACGGCTAAATCAATGGGAGCATTGCAACAACCGACACAGAGGTTCCTTTCGTAGGTCCACCTATAGAGGAGGGTCCAAAAATACAGGTACAAGCCAGCAACAAACCTCTTTTACACCTACATCACCCAGAGGTAATTCTAGAGGTGGTTACAGAGGTAACAACAACAAGGGTAGAGGCCGCGGAAACAACAACAACCGCAACTCTCCAACCCCAAAGCAGTGACTTCATACAGCTCCCCCCAGACCATATAACACCGGTCGGGGGACGCCTATCACAGTTCCTACCTGTCTGGGAAAACATCACATCAGACAAGTGGGTGAGACAAATTATCCAACATGGTTATTGCCTAGAACTCACAGCTACCCCACCAAACATCCCCCCCAAACAGCGTCCAATGAAACAAGATCACCTGACGCTGTTAAAACAAGAAGTACTATCCCTGCTAGAAAAGCATGCCATAGAGAAGGTTCCACAGCACCAACAAGGAACAGGAGTATACTCACTATACTTCCTAATTCCCAAAAAGGACGGGTCTCTAAGGCCAATACTGGACCTAAGACCTCTCAACGCATACATAAATTCGGAACATTTCCACATGGTCACGCTCCAACAAGTACTTCCTTTACTGAAGAAAGGGGACTTTCTTTCTACACTGGATCTAAAAGACGCTTACTTTCATATCCCGATTCACAAAGCCCACAGGAAATACCTCAGGTTTGTGGTAGAAGGACAACATTATCAGTTCAAGGTCCTTCCGTTTGGTGTCACAACGGCACCAAGGGTGTTCACAAAATGCCTAGCAGTGGTGGCAGCTCACCTAAGAAGACAACAAATACATGTCTTCCCCTACTTGGACGACTGGCTAATAAAGGCCAAGTCACAAGAGGAATGTCTTCAGAACACACAAAAGACAATTCAGCTGCTACACCAGCTAGGGTTCACGGTGAATTACACAAAGTCACACCTGCAACCAAGCAAGGTTCAACAATATCTGGGGGCTACTATAGACACAGAAAAAGCCAAAGTATACCCCAATCCAGTCAGGATAAAAACAATGCTTACAATCATTCAAAGATTCCAGCCACAACACTCACTAACAGCAAGGGTGTTCATGCAGCTATTAGGGATGATGTCATCCTGCATACTGCTAATACCATATGCCAAACTTCAAATGCGTCCGCTACAAGAATGTTTAGCGACACAGTGGAATCAGGCTCAAGGACAGATTACAGATCTGGTGTTGGTAGACGACCGCACACACCGCTCTCTGAAGTGGTGGAACACAACAAACATTGCAAAGGGGCGGTCGTTCCTAGAACCAATTCCACAGGTGACAATAACAGCGGACGCATCGCTCACAGGATGGGGAGCACATATGGAGAAATACACAGTACAAGGAAGGTGGAGTGTGCAGGAAAGAAGACTGCACATCAACCATCTAGAACTACTAGCAGTGTTTCTAGCATTGAAAGCCTTCCAAATACATGTTACCAACAAGGCAGTCCTGATCAGAACAGACAATATGACATCAATGTATTATATTCAAAAACAGGGGGGGACGCACTCTCTCCAACTATCCAGACTAGCACAGGAAATTTGGAGATGGGCCATTCCTCAAAACATCTATCTGTTAGCCGAACACCTACCAGGAGTCCAAAACCAGATAGCAGACATCTTAAGCAGACAGTCGGAACAAATACACGAATGGGAACTGCACCAACAAATACTGCAGCCATTCTTCCAAAGATGGGGACAACCAGAAATAGACCTCTTTGCCACTCATCAGAACGCAAAATGCCAAAGCTTCGCGTCCAGGTACCCACACCACCTGTCGCAGGGCAATGCGTTATGGATAAATTGGTCCAACAAATTTGCATACGCTTTTCCCCCTCTCCCACTAATCCCATTAGTGGTCAGAAAGCTGCAACAACACTCAATGACCATGATACTAGTAGCACCCACGTGGGCACGACAACCGTGGTTCACCACGCTCCTGCAACTCTCACAAGTGCCACACCAAAAGCTAAGAATTCTACCCATGCCCCTTACACAGAACCATGGAGAAATAATGCACCCAGATCCCACACAACTGAACCTAGCGATCTGGCTCCTGAAATCCTAGAATTTGGGTACTTAGATCTACCCCCAAATTGCATGGAGATAATTAAACAAGCGAGACGTCCCACCACCAGAGCATGCTATGCAGCTAAGTGGAAGAGGTTTGCTATACACTGTACCACTAATAATATCAACCCTCTGGACGTATCAACAAGGGAGATTATTTGCTATTTACTACACTTACAGCAATGTAATCTCGCGTACACATCTATCAGAGTACATCTAGCAGCTATAGCAGCGTACCTACAAAACAGGCAGCATATATCCCTGTTCAGAGTGCCAGCGATAAAAGCCTTCATGGAAGGCCTTAAAAGAGTCATTCCACCAAGATTACCACCTTCCCCGGTCTGGAACCTCAACATAGTACTCACCAGACTAATGGGACCACCTTTCGAACCTATGCATAGGTGCGAGATACAATTCCTTACATGGAAGGTGGCTTTCCTTATAGCCATTACCTCACTCAGGAGAGTAAGCGAATTACAGGCATTGACAATACAAGAACCATTCCTACAGTTGCACCAGAATAAAGTGGTTCTTAGAACAAACCCAAAATTCTTGCCTAAAGTAATTTCAGCATTCCACATCAATCAGCCGGTGGAACTACCAGTCTTTTTTCCAAAGCCACAGACGGTAGCAGAAAGGGCCCTACATACACTAGATGTCAAAAGAGCCATTTTGTAATACATAGAAAGGACACAAAACTTCAGGAAAACTAAACAACTATTTGTAGCATTTTCCCCAACACATAAGGGCAATCCTATCTCTAAAGCGGGCATCGCTAGATGGATTGTAAGATGTATACAAATATGTTACATTAAAACAAAGAGAACATTAACTGTTCCTCCTAGAGCTCATTCTACACGGAAGCTAGGAGCATCTATGGCATTCTTAGGGAACATTCCCCTAGATGGCATATGTAGAGCAGCAACTTGGCCTACACCACATACATTCACAAAGCACTACTGTGTTGATGTGCAGGCTACACAACAAGCCAGAGTGGGCCAAGCTGTATTAAAAACTCTATTTCAAACAGTTGCGACAGACACTGGTGACCACCGCTAGGGAGGTAACTGCTGTACAATCTATTCATAAATGTACCATCTGCAGCCCATATGCCTCGAACGGAATATGCTACTTACCAGTATGCATCTGTTCTTGGCATAGAGGGCTGCAGAGTGGTACATGCCCTCCCTGCCTCCCGGGAAACCTGTGTCTGTCCCAACATTATCTTATTTAGATACACTTACATGGGCATATCTTTATGTATTCTACTACACTACTCCATCTAACCCTACTATGGCAAAACAATCTAAGGATGGAGCCGATGCCCATGCGCACTAACACCAAGAGGAGGAGTCATCGATGACGACAAAGACATCTCCAGAAGAAAAACAAGTGCAATCATCCGAGCCCAACACCAGATGGCGATCTATTCATAAATGTACCACTCTGCAGCCCTCTATGCCAAGAACAGATGCATACTGGTAAGTAGCATATTCCATCTGTGCCCAACTCTGGTAGGATAGAAATATTGAAGGGCCTATTTGCCATTACGTGTTACGGAGTTTGATCTTTAGAAATATACTGTATTTTATTACACTCGGGACTTTGACTCGAAGGCAAACTTTTAACTCCTGTTCCATCGTCACCCATCATTAGTCGTTTACGATTGACCATATATAAGAGATGTGAACTTCGTTTCACCATGCGAGCATGGCATCCAACATTAATTCCTCTCAGAAGTTTATGCTAAACTTTCTTATAATGTTTCATTGATAACATCTTAATAAATCTTTCACAAAAGTCTTTCCCTTTCCTGCCTGGTGAGTTTAAATCGAAGATCACGTTCCATCTGTTCACACCGATGTTGTGTTCATAGCTGCCATTCTTCTAAACCATGCATGTATTTTTAGGCACAGATTTCTGCTTTCATTTAACACCCCTGCCCAATTCACACATACAATGGAAGTGGGTTCGGACCCGGGGCTATGAACAGGGCACCAGCCCTAAAACAAGAAGTGGGGGTACCAACCAGATTAGGCAGTATGCAAGTGAAATCATGACACGTGCCATTACAGCGCATAATGTCGTGATGCGTGACATGGCATGTGATGCCACAGGAAATGACCTCACTGGAAGTGACATCAGATATTAAGACCTCACACATATGTTTATCAGGTATATCATGAGTACATTTAAGCGCATTATGAGATTTAACAAATGAGATTTGACGTTGGGTTGTGCCAAAAAAGTGGCACAATCCAGACGCAAAATCTTGGCCTCAACTAATACATAAATTTTTTTAAACCGTGCCACAAAGAAATTGGCAACAAGGAAAATCATGTTAGTAGATCGGTTATGCTTAATTGGTTGCAAGGTCTACATTTTAAAATATTTGATTGGGTTAAGGCGTCTCCTGTGAAGGTGCCTAGTAAATCTCAGGGAGTAGTAGTAATGGTGAGATAACTCTGGTGGTTAATGCACTTGCTGGAGAGATACGTGTTTTGCGAATTCCCAGATTTGAATCAAAGTAGTAGAGGAGGTAAATGTGTCTCCTGCAAAGCACATCATCTACATGCAGATGACAGATTTTTATTTTATGTAGATAGTCAAGTCGCTTACTGCTTTTAACACAGCGATCCTTTTCTTACCTGCAGTTTATAAATTGTAATCCTTCTAATAGACCACAGCGAGGTATGAAAGACATGTGGCTCCTAAACTTTGTAACCCTCACTGTCTCATGTAACTCATTTTGTACATTGATTTACACATGTACATGATTTATTGTCAATGTGTATGTTACGTAAAGAGCCCTGACACACTGCATTGGGTTGCATAGCGCTATAAAGAAATACAATAGTGCTATTTAAATTATTTGTGTAAATACTGGGACAGACCAACACACCTGGCATTCTTACAGTGCATTTATCTCTTATATACATGAACTGAAGAAAGGCGAAAACATGCCTCTCCTAAGTACCTGTGAAGACATAACAAGCTGTGTGCCTTTGTTTCTTAAGTGTGAGGTTCCAGGCCACCCCCAGTTTAAACAAAAGGAGGTCAGATGGCTCGAAGCAGACAACATGCAGGCGCTGATGACCGTTGTCCCGGTGTCTGAAAATTACACCGGGACAAGTTCAGCATATTTCTTTGGGGCTCAACTTCTTGGCAGGGGGGGGACGGCATTCACCCTGTGAATAAAAAAATAAAATAGTATTGGAACTCCCTCCCACTAGCACTAAAGTCAGAGACCAACCTACTCCGCTTCGGTAGGGCTTTGAAGACTCTTCTGTTCATCAAGCGCAGTTAATAGTTGGTCGTGGCCTTAAGTCAGGTGTTGCTTTGTCCTTTCTTCTACAGTCTGTCCCTGGCGCCGGGAAACCCACTGTGGGTAGCTGTGCGCGGTAAAAGCTTAAAATAAATAAAAAAATAAAAATAAAGAGTGGGTGGATTCTGTGTACCTGCATGTACCCCGACTTGTGCCCTGAAACACACACTGCATTAACCTGTGAACTTGAACTATATGCAGTAGTTCAGTCACTACCACATGAATATTTAGATTACCTTTCGACCTCAGAAACAGCAGAACCTGGAGTATCTCGTATGGATATCATAGAAATGGAATTCATTTTGAATTTTAGGGTTTTAGCTCAGCCTTCTGATTTTGATCAAATGAATACCACTAAATCAATTATTAATCACACCTGTCATTTAGTACTTCATTTGAGCCGGTGGCTGCCTGTGAGGTCACTGGCACTCATTTGTGGGGACTAGCACTGATCAGACTTTTCCCAACATTTCATCACAGCAAGATTGCGAAAAACTCACAAAGGTCTGAATAACCACCTCAAAGGGAAGGAGCAGGAACCTGGAAGAGTGAGATAAAGGGGAAGGGTGTGCACATTGGTATTCAGTGCACCAACATTTGATGCCACTGGCCAGCACTCACGGTTTCTAAAATGAAGCACTACGGTTATGTTTGTTCGATGTAACGAAGACTGTAGCAGCCAGTGCCATATAGAAAAAAAACAATCGGGCATTTTTCAGTAGTTTGCAACGGGATAGAACACAATCCAGTGTAGCTTGTCTTCTTTGATTGAGCAATGTCCTTTACGTCCAATAATGTAATATATAGTAGAATATAGCGCACTGCGGTGACAAGTCTTTTTAGGTCGAGCCTGGGCAGCGCGTGCGCTGCTCTGCGAGGCATGCTGTGTTGGTGTATGCCCTTGGAGCCTCTCCCACTCTCCTCCCATATTTGTCATCTACTTATGTAATTGTCCTTCGTAAATGCTGGCTTCTGATTTGTAAATAGGCTTATTAGTCCCTCCTTAGTACTGCCTTGTCTTAATTTTTAACCTCCCATGAGGACACCCCCTTTTACATGTGTCGTTGCTCGGTAGGCTTTAATTAGCCTCCAAGCACTTTCGTTTAATGGTTTTCTCATTCCCGCTGTTGTAGGCAGGACACGCTCCCTCACAACAGCTTTATTCTTTTTTTCGCACAGCACGCCACACTGATAGTGGCGGCCATGCCTTTGTTATACTTACCGCGGCAAACGCGGCTGCATGTTTTATTAAAAACTATTTATACACATATTTTTTAATTGCCCCATGCCGCACTTGCACTTTAATGTCAGCTGCACCCCTTTCCTTAAACAAGCAGAGTCTAAGGAACGGGGCTTTGCCACCATTAAAAGTGAAAGAGCGACATGGGGGGATTTTACAAAAAAACATTTGTTTGTCAAGTTGGCAAACCAACGTGTTTTTTTTGTATAAGCGCCCCATACTGCGCGTTCACTTTAATGGTGGCCACGCCCCTTTCTTTAGACATGTCTCATCTAAAGAAAGGGGCGCTGCTGATATTAAAGTTTAAAGCGCCGTATGGGCATTTTTACAAACTAGTATTTGTAATGCAATAGGTGTTGCATTTCCGAAACTCACAGAAATGCGAGACCTATTACATGATCGCAAATGCTTGTTCAATAATACTGAACTGTCTCGCTAGCCTGTTCACTGGGGGAAGTGAGCACGGTTTCTAACTGTGAATGTAATGGTTGTGACATTAATTCCTATTCCTCCCTGTTAATTTGTATGAACTCTGAAAATCAAAGAATTTGTAATATCTCTTTGAAACCGGTCAGCCTTCCACTTGTCTTTACCATCTCCAAAACACTCGCTACATGTTTGCACCCTACCAACATCCACTATCCACTGTTTTCAACAACATTTCTAATAAATTATGCAGAAATACTCCACCAGCCAGTTAAATACACGTGTTTGATACCCTAAGCTGCCCTGCAGTCATGCACTGATAAATGAGAAGATGTTCTACATCAAAATAGCACCAACCCTCCTACGATTCAGGAAGAAACTGAAACCTCACCTCTAACTCAGAAAGGTAACGCTACCAGGATGGGTGCAAGTCAGCCATTTTCCTCTGCCTCCGACCTTATATATCATCACTAGGAGTTTCCCCTGTACAGTGCTCCATAGAATGAGTTCTGTAAAATCTACCATGTGCCATTGGAAGCAGATTTGTATTAATATCTGGTGTTCATCCCAGTCTAGAGACTGATATTCTTGTCAACTTTCTCTTCCTGGGTAGGTGGTAAAACAGGCCGTGCAGCCTGCTCACATCCCAGCAGTGCCCCTATACCCAGTGATCCATTGAACCCCTAGGCAGTGATAATCGCACTCTGTGATCGGGGGGAAGGGGGGGGGGGTGTTGGTGCGTGCGCTCCTGTAGGATCTCAGTGAGCCCTGACAACTGCATGTCTTCCCAGATCCACTAGGATGTTTGTTCCCTGAAACACAATGCTGAATTCGATCTGCAAAAGATTGATCCTGCTCCTTGGTTTCCACTTCACTGCACTCTTATAGTACCAACATTTATTGGTCCCTTGGCGCTGAAATGGAGTAGATCCAGTTTGCAACCCGTAGGACCACATGCAGTTGAGGCCGGCATGAATCGCGGGTGGGGGGACGCACAGGAAGGGGATGGGGGTTAATTTAATTTAAAAAAAATTTGGGAAAAACTTGCCTGCGGTGCCTGCAGCGTTGTGATTGGCTAGGACGCCGTCCTTACAGGCGTCTATGGGGAGGCCGTTTTCTTCATGCAAGCTGTGCAGCAGCCTACATGAAGAATACGGAGAGTGAGTCAGCGCCCATAACATTGGGCTAGCCACTCCTACGTGAGAATTAAATTTGCCTTCTTGCTCTTACTGGGAGCTATTTTTGGGTGATCGGGAGTGGTGTGATGTGATCTCATCTTTTGGTTCTAATCTTGTGTCCAGAAGAAGGTGGGGTGAACCATTCATTGTAAGTACCATCGAAAGGCTGCATCAAAAGTTTTTTTTACATGAGAATTTTTTGTTACAATTTTGATTTATGTATGGTTTTTATATTGTGTGAAAACTTGGGTTTAAGCTATTCACATAAACATTGCATTTAATTTGGTGGGTGAATCTTAGGATCCGGAAGAATTATTAATAACATAGATACATGAAAACAAACTTTAAGTTTCTTATGGGGAACTGAGGGCTGCATATTAGGGTATGGTATTGAGGTCCCGGCCCTGATATGTCTCCTAAGTCTGCGTCTTTTTTGTGTTATCTGTTTTATTTTATCTTACAAATTTGTATTAAGCTTTGACCATGGACATCAATTGTATTTTTTCAATTAACTGTGCACTGTACAGACACTTGCTGTTTTATTACCAGGAATATGAATGTATAATGTATTTAATTCTGTTTTCCTGGTTCTCAGGTGTGCACATTTATAAAAATGTTTTCAGTTAGCTTTTGGTAACCTTGGATTGCAACTATATTTTTCGAATTTTTTTTTCATCCTAGGTGGGTATTTTGTTATAGCATGTTTTTATCTAATCATAAATTGTATGTTTGTCACTGTGTCACAACGCATTTTATCTGAAAGCTTTTTTTTCCTACAGTGTATTCTCAATCTTTAAACTGTGATTCTCAATTTTTGCGAAATTCTGTGATTTTGCGAATGCTGCTATGTATTTATATTCAGTTTTTGTTTTGCGGTTTATTTCGTCCAGAAGTCCATAACATTATTCCACCTACACACACACACACATTAATGAATTGGCCCCCTTTTATATACTTATATGAATATTTTGGTCCCCAGTTATTTTCAGTACTGTTGTATGTCGCTGAACGTGTTTGCCCACATTTTGAGGGATTTAATTGTGCAAAATATAGTAGTATAAAAACCCATATTTCAGAAGGAACCACAAATCTGGAAAATTATTTCGCTCTGCCTATTATTTCACTGTGCGAAATACAGGTTTTATCATCATCATTATGAGAGCCTCAAAGCCATTGTGAGGAGCTTTATCATTATTAGGATTTATAGGATTTTGCAGCAAGGTTATCGAAATTACCCACCCAAAAAATCAAATCCTGTAGCACATTCTCTTGCAGTTTTCTTTTCATCCACTAGAGCTTCAAGAGAATTGCGTGAATTATACAAATGGTATGGAAAATGCTGTATAACAATGATTTTGTGGTCTGCATATTCACAGAATCGCATAAATCTACTGGCCCTTGTCCTTGTCTGTTTTTATCAACAATTGATTCTAAAAAGATAAAACCTTGTTAGCTGCACTTTGAGGGAAAATGCTTTTTTGGGCTATTATTCAAAACTGAAACATGTAATATGTATCTTTATTATGGGTAAGCTGTCTAATATGAACCTTTATTTGTATCTCCTTTGTGGCTCTGGTGACATATCAGAAATCACGAAGCCGAGTGGTTTCCAAATAACCAGAACCTCTTGATGCAAAATTAGACAATATTACACAACCACATATATATATGTGTATATGTATATGTGTGTGTATATATATGTGTGTGTGTGTATATATATATATATATATATATATATATATATATATATGTATGTGTTTGTATATGTGTATATATATATATGTGTGTGTGTATATATATATATATTCACTGAAAAAACCATAGGTTATAGACCATATATAGTTAGGAATTAGCATTTAAAAAACCTTATTTTACTCACACAAAACCATTGAAATTCCATATATAGTTAGTTGCACTAACTATATATTGCGCACCCGCAATCCACTGCTGATGATGTCACATATTACATCATTCATGACATGGTCAGTGACATCACTGATGACATCACTGATGACATCACTGATGACATCTCAAATGACATCACTGATGACATCACTGATGACAACATCCAGTGACTATGTTTCTGTAAAGTTAAAATATGTCTTACATATTGAAGAATGAGTGGATGTATAAGTGTCTGGACGAAGGATTTAGTAGGTGCATGACTGAATGTATGAGTGAGTGATTAAATGTGTCTCACTGAGTGCATGGGTTAGTGACTAAACTGTCTTAATTTGTGCATCATTATGTCTGTTGTTCTGTAAACTGCTGCATGTGTTGATCAGTAGCTATATGAGTAACTATATGGGTTATTGATTGATTGCCCAAGTATTTGCATGGGAGACTGAGTGTGTGTGTGGCTGGCTGGGAGGTGTGTGACTCTGTACAGATCAATGTGTACTTGTATCAATGATTGTATAAGAGAGTAAGTATGTGTTAGTATATGGTTGAAAACGTAAGGTGCTCTATGTTTAACTGTATAGAGTAGAAAATGGAAGTGTGATTGATTCTTTACAGGACTGACTAGGTGTGTGAGTAACTCCATGGATGAGTGGCAGAGTGTGAGTGTCTGTATAGGTGTATGAGTGCATATGATTGTGTTGTAAACATGAGTGATTGTATGTATGAATGATTGTATGGGTGAATGAGTGAATGTGTGTGTAGACGTAGGAATCAGTGAGTACGTATGTAGTAACTAGTATTGGTGTGTCAATGGTTTCAAAAATTATACTCTGTTTTTAACACTGGGTGAAACAGAGGTTATATTAAAATGTGAGGAGATGCATTGTATTGTCACATGAATGATATCATCAGTGATGTGGTCATTGATGTCAAATGAGATGTCATCAGTGATGTCATCAGTGATGTCATTTGAGATGTCATCAGTGATGTCATCAGTGATGTCACTGACCATGTCATGAATGATGTAATATGTGACATCATCAGCAGTGGATTGCGGGTGCGCAATATATAGTTAGTGCAACTAACTATATATGGAATTTCAATGGTTTTGTGTGAGTAAAATAAGGTTTTTTAAATGCTAATTCCTAACTATATATGGTCTATAACCTATGGTTTTTTCAGTGAATTTTCAAGGTTTTGTAAATGCTAATTCCTAACTATATATGGTCTATAACCTATGGTTTTTTCAGTGAATTTCAATGGTTTTTTAATAGCAAATATCATAAGCTGTCGAATGTCAAGTACGTGGTAAGATTTTTTTTTTTCGTGTTTATGCACACTGATCTGCTTTGATTGCTGCCCCCCACCCCTCATTTCTATTAGGAGTACTCTCTCTTTGCAGATAGTGAAGGGTAGTTAACGCAGCCCTTTCCCCCTTTGTAATCCGTCGTGCCTGCTTCTCTCTCCATTTGATTGATTGTTCTCTTTGGTTCATTCTCTATTTACAAACAAGCACAGAGTCGCAATACTCTGTTTAGTCTTTGCAGATAGCGAAAAATCGTGTAAAAAAACAAAAGGAATCGAGCAAAATCAGTAGGCCACTAATGGGATCTCTTTTGACCTCGCTAAAATAGAAACATTAGGAACAACCTGTTGAAAATAGCAATGCGTATGTATATAAGCGGCGTTCATTTGTGTTCACAGTACCCCTTGTTGATTGTTTCAATCGAGCATTGAATTGTTCGAAGTTAATTCTCTTAACGATCTTCTCTACCTGCAAACGAGGAAGAATAGGAATATTCTATCTCCCTTTGCAGATAGTGAAGGGTAGGTAACGCAAGCCTTTAACACGTCGTACCTATTTCATTCCTCATTGATTGATTGATTGTCCGAACATTGACTGTTTGGGAATTAGTTCTTTTTGGAGGTATTCCCTGTTTGCAAATAAACGTAGGAAAATCTTTGCAAGTAGTGAAAGGGTACGTAATGCGGACCGTTCTCCCCCGTTGTAATCTGTCATGCCTATCTACTCCCCACTGATTGATGCACCTTTTTCACCCGGACCATTTACTAGAGATACGTCATCTGGCCCGACCAGAGAGCACCCCTAGTGAAAAGGACATATGCAATAATAACGAAGTGATCACTGTATCCTGTTAACAGAAACTTTACCATGAAACAACCTGGAAAGAAAAAAATAGGAAAACGAAAATCAGTAGGCCACTGATGAACATGAACTTTTATTAAACAACGAACAAAGAAACGATAACATAACGTAATGATAAAACCTATTAATGTCCTAGAAACAAGAAAACGTTAAAATATGCCAGTGGTGAGAGACCAGAAAAACAGTAAGAGAAACCAAATCACCCCTCGCTGTCCCACCGCCTGCCACGCCAAAAAAATCGATAGACTAGGGAAAATGCAAGTCAGTAGAACATCCACCCCCACTCTGGAAACTTCCAAGGTGGGGCAGGGTTCCGGCTACGCCCAGCCGGGAGCAGCCCATATAAGGCAGGTCCTGCTGCCACGCCTCGGCCAGGAGATACTAACGTAGGGTGTAGCCGGAGGAGAGGCCGAGACCAGCGGGACCCGGCCAGGGGATTGCCTTTACAACGCTGAACAGTTGCAGGGGGGGGGAATGTCTCCTCGACCCTCCCCTCTCTCTCCCAGTCCGGCCGCGGTGGCCCTTGAGAGTTGCAGGTAGTCCCGCCACATGCTCTTCCGGTCCGACCACCAACGGTCGGGGGGCCGAGGCCGACGGGATCCGGCTGCAGCCGATAAACCAAGAAACCCGTTCATGGGGCCAGAGCCAGGGGCGTCCGGCCGACATCCACCGGAAGCCCGGCCCGAAGACGGACGGGACACTTCTTTCTTTTATAATGGCTGCGACAACACTGGAGGGGGATGTCTTGCACATGCCTCCGACCCCCCCCTCGTCCTCATCGCCTGGTCCGGCCATAACAAATCTCAAGCGAGACGCCGTGGGGTGCACTGGGAGGGAGAGATGGTGCGAACAGGCCTCTCCCGCCTCCCCAGGTGGAGGCTTCCCAGCTGCACCCTCAGTGCTCCAGGCGGTGGCATCCTAACAACTACAGTGCTGCACAGTTTCGGAACGACCTAGATAACGGTTCTTCCACTGTGGCCATGCTGCAACGTCTCGCCCGGCAGGGTGGAGCCCGTCCGCTCATGTGACCCCGCGATCGCCGGTAGCTGCCGAACTCTCAAAATGGCGGTCGACCTGGCAAGAGCGGGCCCAACATAAAGAAATGGCCCGGTCACTGGTTGACTCCACCACCGTAGTCCTCCACGACCTTGAAGATTCTAGAGGAGCCGCGGGAGTCTCCGACCCCCGATGGGGAATGACTGCCATGATCGCCCGTGGAGTGACGAAACTGTATCCGCGGGACGTCGGCGCTCCCATGCTGGCGCCAGCCTCACTTTGAATTACTACAATCCTGCAGACCTCACTTCCGGTGAAAGCACAGTGTGACCCGGTAGGAAAAATTATTGCACCCCCTCCCCTTTTTGACTGATAGTTCAAACCACCGATCCTTTCCTTTGCCCTTTTAACGGAACTTTGGACTGCCTCCCCCTCTTTTACATTTTCTAGAGAAAACAAAACATTAACCACTACATTAGCATAGCAGTTGACACCAGAACTGTTTTCAAATTGAAAACCAACAACATCTTCAACAGAATCCTTTTTGTTTCTGCTGTGACCCTGCTACAGCACAGGCATTGTCCCCAGCAGTAATTCTGCAATGCCGGTAAGAATAGCTGTGGTGCCTACTGGACTCACTCACCCCCGCGGCGCCCCACGCCGTTTTTTGCTGGGCGGCAACTTACTAGACATCACTTTCGTGCCATCTAGATTTCAGCGCGTTCTGCTGCCTTGGAACTATTCGCACAACAGACCGCTACTGACAAGAATATTTCATTATTGGTGCTGTCAATTTCAATAAATCTATTGGATAATTAAAAAGAAATTGCCACGGTCTCTTCGTTGTTTAAATGTTTTTACTGTTTTTGTTTTGTTGTATATATTTATATGTTATTAAAGTTTTATATTCCTACTACTTTGTTGGAGTGCTATATATTTTTAATGTGACACATAATTGTAAAAACTTTGATGTACAAAGAGTCATTCCTGGAATCTTCCGCTTCAGGCTCGGTCCCCTCCCCAATCACAATACAGGATGGTTTTCAGATAGTAGGAACGCGTGTGCTGTGACGGATCACATCGGGTGTGGGCCTTGATCTACTATAACTCCTTTGAAGAGGGGTGATTCTTTACAGCTGGGGCCATAAACTACATCTGCAGGGCTAGCTGATAGCCTAGGACCGGCCTGGACATTCGGACACAGAGGAAGAGGAGTGTCAGAGGGTGCGGTAGTGAATAGGGCGAAAGGGAGGTGTCGGGCGGGCACAGAGTGTGATTCTCAGGGAAGAGCAGCGCAGATGGGGGAAGGTTTATTGCCCATGCATAAGACAGAGAGCGGTGGTGACCAGTGCCTGGGGGAGATGCTTACGAGGGTGAGGAGCCATGCTACGAATCGACAGCGTGCAGAGAGTGGGTCTGGTCAAGACATCTAAAATGGCTGCCGTGCACGACAAAAGTGTGGCATTTCAAAAAAGGCAAGATGGCGCAGACAATGTTTTTCAACACTTCCTCATTTCCTTCGAATCGAACGTTAACAGACGTTGGGGCATATTACCAAAGTTAAGCGATATTTATCGCTAACGATGCTTACCAACCAATTTTTTACCACTAAGCATCGTCAGAAATTATCGAAGATAAACCTTACTATTATCAAGGTTTATCGCAAATGCGATAATAAACGGCCGCAATGCATGAATATCGCTAAAAACTCAGCGATATTCATGCATTACCGAGCTAATACTCTTAGCCATGTTATCCACCTCCCATTGGATAACATGGCTAAGAACTGCTCAGGGCAGGTGTTACTTTTTGGAGATATTCGCGCTTAGCGCGAATATCTCCAAAAGTTGGTAATAGGAGATAGATATCTTGCATGTTGTAATGCAAGTTATTGTGGTATATGGAACTCATACCATAATCTCTCAGGAAAGCAGAAACTGATCCTTTTGGGACCGCCTAAAAAGGCCTAGGGGGTGAGGAGTACTCTACTTTGCCCCCTTTTCACGTTCCGAACTATTTTATTTTACTCTCTTCTGTAATTACACAAAATACCAGCGATAAGATGCATCGGAGACACACAGTGAGAGAAAGGAGGCCGGAGATGAAGAAGACATGTCAAATACACATTGGAGATAATATAGTGGCAGAAGGGAAGTAAATATGAGTAAACTTACCATGTAACATAAAAATGTTGCACTCTATACTATAAGTCTCATTTTATACTACAATCACTTCGCTACAACCTCATAAATTAAAAATAAAAATGAATAATGTCTCAAACAATTTTTGATTTCTAAATATAAATTTATTCTTCAGAATGTTCTAAATTTGAAAGAACTAGTAACATGTCCTCATCAGCAATGTCCTCATTAAAAGTCTCCAATGATGATTCTTGTAACTCTATGGTCTCCAAACACTCGATAAATTCGCCATCAAGAGATTGATCAAAAAAATCATTCAAGTCATCTCCTCCTTCTGACAATATTTCATTATTGGTGCTGTCAATTTCAATCAATGTAGTGGAATCATTCAAGTCATCTCCTCGTGACAATATTTCATTATTGGTGCTCTCAATTTCAATCAATGTAGTGGAATCATTCAAGTCATCTCCTCCTTGTGACAATATTTCATTATTGGTGCTGTCCATTTCAATCAATCTAATGGAATCATACAAGCCATCTCCTCCTTGTGACAATATTTCATTATTGGTGCTCTCAATTTCAATCAATGTAGTGGAATCATTCAAGTCATCTCCTTGTGACAATATTTCATTCTTGGTGCTGTCCATTTCAATCAATCTAATGGAATCATACAAGTCATGTCCTCCTTGTGACAATATTTCATTATTGGTGCTCTCAATTTCAATCAATGTGTTGGACAATTCAAAAGAAATTGCCACGGTCTCTTCATTGTGAGCCATTTTATTTTGAAATTGCTTGCTGTAAATTGCAGAAAAAAATAATCACTTTCATTTATCGTCTTTAGTAATACATAATATAAAACTAACTTTATCAAGTATTTAGTATAACAGAAGGACTGCAAATAAATAACAGAAAACATTTTTCAAATTATCTTCAAGTGTACAACATAGTTCCCCATACAAATTAACAACTCACCTTTTTAAAAGTAGCAGAAGTGTTAGTACTGTGTAAATCAAACACCAGAAATTCACCACCAAAAATTCCTCACAAATGTACCTCAGACAGTAGTATCACAAAATGGCTGTGGTTTCCTCTCATTTGACATATATACATAACCAATTAACTTTCATCACACACAAATACAAAACCAAAGTAACATTTTAATTGGTTCTAAATTTCAACACTTTCAAATGTGTTTTCCCCATGCAATTTTCCATAGGACATTTACATACGTCTACAGCCTGAATGGCTGAACGGAATTACACCAAACTTGGCAAAATGGCACATCAAACCTAAGAGGTCAGGAAGGATCTACTATGCCCCCTTATGGTCATTTCCCCCTTCGCTTTGGCCTCCTCTTGTCTCTCAATCCTACCGAGGGACAAGATGGCGGCCGCTACGGACTGTTTGGAATGTTGACAGACGCCGGAGAACCAATCAGCTTCGCAAAGCTCCGTAACGCGAAAAGTACGCGAAGCGGAGCGCTGTTACAGATATATATCTTTTTTTCAACGTTAATTTCTCAAAATCCACTGGAGCACATATATTGAGACCTAGCAAAGGCACATCGGGCTACCAGTCCCTAATATTTTGCCAAGTTTCGTGCAAATCCATTCAGCCGTTCGATTATTATTATTTTGTTTTTTTTTTGCCCCGCGGGGCCCTTTTAAAACCTCCACATCAAACCTAGGGGGTCAGCGAGGATCTACTATGCCCCCTTATAGTTATTTCCCCCTTTGTTTTGACCTCCTCTTGTCTCTCGATCCTACCGAGAGACAAGATGGCGGCCGCTACGGACTGTTTGGAATGTTGACAGACGCCGGAGAACCAATCAGCTTCGCTTCACAAAGCTCCGTTGCGCGAAAAGTCCGCGAACCAGAGCGCTAACCGGTCCGCTGTTACAGATATATATCTTTTTTTAAACGTTAATTTCTCAAAATCCACTGGAGCACATATATTGAGACCTACAAAAGGCACATCGGGCTACCAGTCCCTACAATTTTGCCAAGTTTCGTGCAAATCCATTCAGCCGTTCGGGCTAAAAGTGAGGCCAACCGCCCTATGGAAAACTCAATGTTAAAAACACGTTTTGGGACCCCCCTTTTTTCTCGGCCCCCACTGGACGAACCCCCCCCAAATTTTCAAGGGCTGCTCAGAAACAAAATGTGCCATTTTCCTGAAAATTTCAGCCGATTCCGTCCACAAACGCCAAAGTTATTAGACATAGAATTTTCAAAAAACCCATAGAGAAAAAATCCTAACTATATATACCTACTGGCGACCGCCAGTAGGTAATATGTGTATGTGTGTATATATATATGTGTATGTGTGTATATATGTGTATGTATATGTGTGTGTGTGTGTATATATATATATATATATATATATATATATATATATATATGTATATATATGTATATATATATGTATGTATATATATATGTATATAATGTATAATGTGTGGTTTATTTTTTTATAGCATTGAGGACACTATCTACAAGAATGATAAAATACAAAAGCCATAATGCCTCCAAATCAGCGGCACAATTTTGCTTTAAACACATGTTGTATAATGTTTTCTTTCTTCAAGGCGTACTTTGGTTTTCCTTGCCACACAATTTGGCCAACCCCGCTGCACAAGTTGGTGCTCCGTTACCACATAATTTCTGCAACCCTCATTAAACAAAATTGAATGCCACCATGCTTTGGCAGAGCATTTTATAGTGCATCAGTTGGATGCCATGCCGTCTACCTTCTATTGGCAAACTGGAAAACATGCTATAAAGTCAATTCTATTTGCGCCACTGGTCTCTTAAAATTGTTGGCAGGAAGAAAATACCGTTTTCCGAAATTCTCGAATTTCTTCCTAATTCTCTTTATTGAGAGAGATTCTGCCAAGTCAGCAAATTGTATTACATGAAGTAGAAATGCTTGTATTTTGTTCATATTACGTGTAAATAGTGATAAGCTGGGCATATTACCAGTGTTTCCTAAAATATACAGTAATTACTGGCCACTTACTGCCCTCCTCGCGTCCATCCTCTCCTCCCGCTTGTGGCTGGTACTCTCTTGAGAGGTTGATGGTATCGGCACGCCTGTAAAAAGCCTTATTCTTTCAGATTTCTGTGCTTAAATTAAAACAAATTGAAGGCCTAATGCCCTATAAACATTATTAGCGTCGAGTGAACTCCATCCTTTCATGTCCTTTCTGGCTCCCCGCCTATTCTCAGCGGAAGGGCAGATTTTTTTTTGCCTGGTTTGCATAATGTGACTTAATTTGTTTTTATAGCGAATTCCATGTGAAAAGCGTAATGACTAGTGAGCCTCATGTGGTTTGTTCAGAGAAACTTCCAAAGTACATATTGAGGCGGGAACTGGTGCACTGACGACCTACATGTACCTCTGTGAACTACTAGGCAATAGAGGGCCAAGTTACACAGCAGTTTTGACTCAATTATGTGGTGAACAAAAGGCTAGTTAAGCAGTAAGGGAATGTAAATGATGCTGCATGGTATGTGGAGAAAATCAAGTAACGTGCAACAGTTTGTGACTTTGTGTGGCTATTTTGAAATGTTTAATTTCCTGAGACACAATTAGAGCCACAACACTACAGAAAATTTGGTTTAAAAAAATAAATAGAAAACCAGACATTCAATAGATCCTGTTTAAAATGTTATACAACAAACCACTAAATCGATAACTTTGCAAAGCAGCAAATAAACGCTATTTTATTAAAACTGTCCTTTCTACATTCCAGAGTAATATAGTTTGTGCACAACTTGTATACTATACATTGTTTCCCTCTGGGGAAAACAAGTCTACAGGCCCACCCTCCTTTTGATTATAGATGTGCCTCTTTTATTCTGTGTATCGCAGCAGCAGTTTGGGGTTTACCCCGCATTCATGCAACATGTCCTCTGAAATCACCCTTCAAATCCGGTACATTATTTCACGTCTCGCATCTTTTTTTAACATGTCTCACTAGAGGGCACTTTCAGATTCAATAAAAAGAGATACTACGTTCTCGACATTCTTGTCAAGTCTGAGTGCCCTCCTGTAATAACTGCTACTTTGAAAACATTGCTTTGGTTCACTTTTCACACAAAATTCCTGTTTACCTAACTGACAGTTTCATGCCAAGGAAAAAATCCGTCTTTTCGCCCTGTTTGAGTTACAGTAGAGCTCTGGATTTTATTTTGGGCTGGAAATTACATTTCTTGCTCTTGCCCATCAACCGGTATAGTAATACCATCTTGGCAAAATTGTCACTATTTTGAGCGTGCGATACATCAGTCAGTATTTGAATGGTGAACAATTCACTTTTGGTAAGCGTTGGACATGGAGTAGGCAGCGTTGAGTCAGAAACATTTTTTGGGTTCCAGTCTGCTCAAGATGGATTTATGGTAAGCGTGGCAAATCTATATGTATGCGGAAAAGATGCTGCTGTGGCTGCCGTAATTCCTGTTTGCTGTGCCTCGGGCACAAATTCTCATTTAGAAGTTCACCCGATTCTTACTGTCTGAAATTGGTAAGTGTCTGGCACAGGCATACGGTCACAACCAGCTACTATCACTTGTGCCCATGAATAAAATGTGGGATAAGTAACTAGATCATCGACACAGGTACATTTTCCATGAGCATGCCCAGATGCGTTTTTAGGTCTCGTGGCGTTCTGCGCACATGCGCAGTCGAGCTCGTGAGATTTTATGTTTTTAGGTGGGTTACACTAGCAGGCTTTAAGCCCCGCCCCTCTTTTCCATTGGCTGACGTCACCATTTAGGGTAAACGGTGACCAGCCATTGGAAAAGAGCGTCCTGTGATGTACACTTTTCTCTTTGTAGTCCGTCCCATTCGGACGGACTTCCCCGACTTACTGCTGGCGTAAAAGGTTTCTTATCTTCTTTATGGGTCCAAACAGATGGGCCCATAAAGAAGATACCTTTTACACCAGCAGGAAGTCCGGCCGAGTCCGTCCAAATGGGATGGCAGACAAAGAGAAAACTGTCCGTCATGGCGAGCGCTTGTTTAGGACTTGTGCCCTGCTTGGATTTGATACAACTATTCATATCTTTGTGAGGAATGACAATCAAGAACAGTGGTCCGGGATCACACAGAGTGTCCGAAAATACCACGGTCCTGCTTCATTGACACACACCTGAGCATAACCAACAGGCCCCTACCCAGGAGGAAGAGCCTGACTGCCCCCTCCCCGCGCCACCTTCCCCCACCCTGCACAAAGTAAGCCATAGCTGTCTGGCGCGTCCCCCTCTGTGCGCCACGCGCCTTTGACTTGATAATGCTCCGGCCCCCAGGCAGCTGCCTTAGTGCCGGTCCCACGCATAGAGAGTAAAGCGTACGGTTGTACTCACCCGGCCTGCCTGTCCTTGATACAGATGTATGTCCGCCGCTCGAAGCCCTGCCTCCTGGCCCCTGCCCATACCCTGCGGGCACATCCTGCCTCAGTGGCCATTCTATGCGGGCGCACCTGCTGGGTGTGGAGTGTGGGGCCTCCCAGCAGGCATACGTTGGATGGGGCTCACCCGGTGAAAGCTGTAGGCCCAATGGGTGCATCCCGCCCACCAGGCCACTCGTGAGTCACCGGGTACTCCCACACCAGGTATGAGGCTCTTACCACATTTCACCGCATACCTACTCCGAGCATTCCTGTGGTAACTCCGCCCTCCTGACCCACTTACAGAGCGCCCTGGGGAGGCGCGGGTCCAACCATTGTGCGACGGGGGGAAAAAGAGGGTGTTTAATTTAAGTGCTGCAGCGTTCCACTCTGTATATTCAGTCTGAGCACAAGTGGCAATTCCCTTTAGTACTGTTGCACCTGCTGGGATTTCCCTGTATGTTTCATCCACGCCTCTTGGAAATTCCATGTTTAAATCACGCACCTTTATAGGAAATGATCATCTGTTTTATGTCAATTGAATTATTCCTGAGTTGGGTGCCCTTGTCCCGGGATAGGTACTCGCATAGCCCCCAAAATCTTTTATTGGGTGAACACTGCGCTTTATAAATGCCACCATCTCTGTGCAAAAACCTCCGAAGGGCATTATGGGTACACTGTATACTTCTGATTTGGGCTGTACGGTTATTTTTCCACCCTTGAAGACACATCACCTCCACTTCGAGGGCAAGTCCTATTTTGTTTTAAGGCGGTGCCACGCACTTCAGCTGCCCATTCAGTGTGTAAATAAATCTCAGCGCCGAGTACCACGTTTTCATTTGTGGGGAATTCCAATATAAATGTTCGAATTCCTCCAATGACTTGTATATCCAGTTTGGCACACTGGGGAATAGCAAAATGTATGTGCGCGTGGGAAATTCATTGTGCTGTACAAGGATGTTGGAGACTTTATAAACACACTGCGTACTTGTCATATAATAACTTTTATTTAGCACTTCCTTATACACGCCTGCCCTTTCTAAGCATTGGAAATAACAGATGCTGCTATTACTTAATCCAAGTGCAATGGGACACAGTTTTCCTACCTCGGAAGGATAAAAGGCCAGCTCTAGTGCTTGACGTAACCTGCTGAAGTCACCTACTCAACGCAGGCATACATGCCCTGAATTCTGGTCAATCGATGGAACGAATGGAGTATGCCAGCGACATTTTAACATTGGAAAAAGGGCACTTTATGGGCACTACACCGTACCCTATTTACTAGAGATGTTGTGAGCCGCAACATATTCATCTCTGTGGTCTACTCACTCTGGCGGCCCCAGGCACACGTCATGCCATGCTGCATATTAGAAAAGATAGCCTTTATTGCGTGATTACTAAAAACCATTGCAAATGTAAAGCAATATGTCAAAAAAGTACAATATGATCAGACCCTATTTTAAAATACACTTTGATAAAACAATAATCTCAGAGATGTTTAAAGTTCGAGCCCTTGTATGCGTGGTAACTGGATAGTGTGCGTTTGAATTACCTTGAACATCCGCTGTTGGCATCCCTACATTTCTACCAAAGGAAGCCCATCGATGCAGGAGCACCTTTTCAGTATGCATTCTAAAGTAAAGTCACTCATGCTGGATTCTCATCTTCTGCGAAGCTTATCTCGCAGCGCGCTGTCCTACTCTGCATGCACTCATCCATTGTCCTAACTTCCTGCCCATCGTTTAGGGCCGGAAATGGTGTCCAGTGTGCAAACTACAAGGCAGCAGGATTCTATGCTTAGGGTGAACATGACCCTCTCATATAATGAATCACTTGACAATTTGGACACTAAATTAGAGTGATGTCTTCTGAGCAATAATCAGTGTTATATCTCAAACGCTGCTCCTAAACTGTCGGTGTTAACAATGATTTAATAGCTGAATCAAATTTCACATAGACCCTTTTAGGAAGAGCATAGGAACTTCACAACAGACCAGCAACATAGGTATCTGGACAGTGACAACACATCTCAGCAAGGCAGCCATGCTTTAAGGGGCACATTACTGCTGTAGTTTGTGGGAGAATATAGACGTTATAGCGTGTTCTAAAAAGATATCCCTGGTCCCCTTAAGATGACCCTATAGAACAACATGGGTACTCACAAATATTTTCCCAGTGGCCATAAAGTTTTGTCTGTGATGTGACCTAGGGCCACAATGATACCAGCAGGGTGGCAGTGGGAGGAGGGGAGGAGTGTGGGTGCAGAGTGGGGTGGTGGCAGTAAATGGGTGTAGGGATGCAAAGCATATACATCTACACATCTAGTTGCAATTGCATGATGAGAAACCAGAAAACCTGGAATTAATCCTAGCTACTTGTTTACGGACCGCTTGCAGGTTTTCAAAAAACATAAATGTAAGGCATTCTCATTTACAATGACAATAGCTCAACCTCTCACAAAGGCGATACCTATTGCATTGCAAATGCTTGTTTTTTTGGCACAACTGCAATGTAAGTGAGCATCACCCATCTGTCTTTTGCACAATGAGGAAAGTGAGCAGGTGAACCTATTCCTCTGGCACAAGAAGGCCGTAAGTGTGCAGCCTCTGCTCTGTCACTTGTTCACGCACAGTATAAATTAGCATGCAGAGGTTGAGATCCTGCATAAATACCCTAATAGTTTTTAGGGCTCGGACTCCTCCCCACTGAAAGTGGGAGGAGTTTGAGAACTAATGTTAAAGAAGAAAAAAAAGAAGTATCTCCTAGGGCCTTGGCGAGAGGAATTCCACACATTCCTTAGCGTTTTCTGTCATCTGGCCAGTGATTCGTCTTCCTTGTGTTTTCGTTTTAATAGGCTTGAAGTGATAGGGTAAATGTAGTTTTGTTCCGCCATTTTGGGCATATTTCGTTCGTGCTCGCGCAAAGAAGTACATAAATTATAATTAGGAGCTGTCAGGGTGCCTCCGTTAGTGAATCCAGATGGCCGGGCGCGTTCACAATTCTGCAGCGCTCAGCGCGCAGCTTCCTTGTTCTTGCATGTTATGACTACGTTGCGTTGTATGAATAAATGGGGATACGGTAATGGCGCCGCTTTAATTTCTTTCGTATGTCACTGAGGTCCAGACATGCCGATCATTGCGGTGGTCTCCGGGGCTTGTTTACATTTGGGCACTGGAAATACGGGGTACGAAGCAGAGTCGTCATTTCATCAGGACTTGTCATTTGCTGGTTTGTGCACACCGTTGCAGCTTCTGCTGCTCTCAGAGCTCTCTATCTTTGTCGAAGTTTAAACCCTGCTTCCTCCGTTTGTGTGTCTTTTACTTGCCGCGGGTTGTGTGCAGAATTACGCTGCAGCTGATGTCCAGAAGAAAGCGGAAAGCCGATGTCGTGTTATTTAAACTGAAACGTAGCACTGTTAAAATGCTTATGTACTCGCTGGTGACCAATGTGAATGAAGTACACATACATGATGTATAGCATCCATGGAAATAAATAAGAAAACACGAAGGTTAAGTTATTGTTTTTTTGGGCACTGCATTTGTGAGCACGCAAAGACCGGTGTCAAAAGCAGAAGGCGCATATACACCTGAAACCGTAGTGGTGCCGCTGTGAGATGGATGGATCTTGTGGTGAGCGCATGCCGCGTGGGTCTCGGATGGAGCTGTACATGTGAATGTGATTTACGCCATAGAACATGGAAAGTTCACAGCGCGCTCCTGGGACTAGACTTTGTTCGGTTGTAGATTTTTGTCCGGGGCTGTTACCACAATGGCTCAAATGTTATTCACAACTTTTGGATTCATAATCATGCCGCATTCTAGGCGGGAATGCCAGGCTGGGAAGCACAACTAAGGGAGGCGGTGGCCTCCTTCCAGACCGCGCGCCCCTCCCTGGCACCCAGGGGCGGGCTCGCGCTCCTTGCCGTGGTCACCCCCGCCTTGCTAGAGATGAGTTCCAGCTGTCTGCCTGGGGTTCCGCGCTGCACATCTCTCGCGTGCCCTTTCTCATGCTCTGATGTCACGTGCTCCCCGTAGATCGGGCACCCTTCCGATTCTGGGCAAAGGGCCGGGCCTCTTTCCTTTCCAAGATTGCCGAAATTCAACGGGAAACTACGGGATCCAGCCAGTGGGCATCTCGGGCCGACATTGGTGCCACCCGGGTGCTGCTGCAGCTCTCCGGTGCATCGTGGGATTTGTAGTGTAACACTTCCTCTTTACCCTGCTCCTAATCCCCATTAGTCACCTAGTGTCAGTTCTCCCTTCTGTGCCTGTTCCCACACAAGCTTGCATCTTTCCTGTTCTTCTCTCCTGTAGTCTTACGTCTCTCGTTCTCGGTACCTTCTGGGAAGGAAAATTAATAAATAAGACATACCATTCTATTCTGTATACCACGAACATGCCTGGAGATAATGTGTTCGGGTTTATGCTGTAAAAATAGCATTTGCCTGCAGTTATAGTTGGACCAGCTTGGAGGTCGGCCGCTCTAGCTGTTAAGCCACATCCTCTCGTCTGCCTGTTAAGAAACGTTAATATTTTTTTGGACCTGTCTGTCTACGCGTTTTTAGCCTTCAACTGAAGTCTGAAGCTTTTCTTTTTTTCCTCTCCCCTATAGCACACCAGTTTCTCTCTTTCGCTTTAAGCTCCTGTTCTGCAGAGCTTGGCGGCACGTGGAGCACAAAGAGCTTCTGTGATCTAACTTCTCTCCACTAACACTCTCCACTAACACTCTCCACTAACACTCTCCACTAACACTCTCCACTAACACTCTCCACTACCACTCTCCACTACCACTCTCCACTACCACTCTCCACTACCACTCTCCACTACCACTTAACACTCTCCACTAACACTCTCCACTAACACTAACACTCTCCACTAACACTCTCCACTAACACTCTCCACTAACACTCTCCACTAACACTCTCCACTAACACTCTCCACTAACACTCTCCACTAACACTCTCCACTAACACTCTCCACTAACACTCTCCACTAACACTCTCCACTAACACTCTCCACTAACACTCTCCACTAACACTCTCCACTAACACTCTCCACTAACACTCTCCACTAACACTCTCCACTCTCCACTACCACTCTCCACTACCACTCTCCACTCTCCACTACCACTCTCCACTACCACTCTCCACTACCACTCTCCACTACCACTCTCCACTAACACTTTCCACTAACACTCTCCACTCTCCACTACCACTCTCCACTACCACTCTCCACTACCACTCTCCACTAACACTTTCCACTAACACTCTCCACTCTCCACTACCACTCTCAACTACCGATGACAGAGCACACTTACACGAAGGACATCACAGGCAGCAGCTGTGCAAGCTTGTTACACTCACAAGGATACCACAGGCAGCTGAGGTGCAAGCTTCTCCCACTCACAAGAAGGATATCACAAGCAGCAGCGGTGCAAGATTCCCTAACACACTCACAGCAGGTACTGTGCCAAGGCAGCAGCAGCAACAGAGCAAGAGTCCCTTATAAAGAACAGGCACAGCACAGAGATGCACAATGCAATCTTCTCATACTCACAGGCAGCAGCTGTGCAAGCTTCTCACACTCACAACAACGACATCACAGGCAGCAGCAGTGCAAGCTTCTTACACTCACAAGAAGGACATCACAGGCAGCAGCAGTTCAAGCTTCTTACACTCACAAGGAGACCACAGGCAGCAGAGGTGCAAGCTTCTCACACTCACAAGAAGGACAACACAGGCAGTAACGGTGCAATATTCTCACACTCACAATGAGATCACTGGCAGTACACACCACATGAACACACTCCATAACACATAACAACAATACATTGGCATTTACAATGCCATTAGCTCAAACTCAAATAAATCCGAGCCCGATTGCATTTCTAATGCTTGTTTTCTATGGCTAGCACATCTATACTTTGAACGTACTAAACAGGTTACTTACGGGCACGTGCATCAAACTATTTTCCGATTGCAAACAGTGCGATTCACAAAAATCGGCCGTTTGCGATCGCAAAATGGCCTTTTCTAATGCATGAAAGTTTTTTTTATTCGCAATTTAGGTAACCGCAATAGATTGCGATTACCTAAATTGCAACTGGGGATTCGCAATTTGCAATTCCCTAATGCACATGCAAGAAGCCTTTCCTAAATGTGAACTGTGCATTTAGGAAACGCTAATTACCATCAACTTCAAGTTGATGGTAACCATGTGCATACTTTAAAAAATGCACAAAACAGCATTTTTCAAAGTGCCATCTGTGTGCCTTACATGTGCACCTTTTTCTATTAGGGGTGCCTCGGGGGGGGGGCTTAGGCCCCCGGGCACCTTAGGCCCCTGGGCACTCTTGCTTTTGCATTACCTAATTTGTGATTACCAATTAGGTAATCGTAATTTAGGTAATGCAATGCCATTCTCACCTATGGGCCTTGAGGCCCATAGGAAAGAATGGAGTCGCAATTGCAAATAGCGATTCCCTAATTGCGTTTACGATTCATCAAGAATCAAAATTAGAGAAACGCTATTTGCGGTTTGTTTTGTTGCATTTTGCTATTACCAAATGGCGATTTCTAAACAAATCAGTATATGGTAATGAATCGCAAAATGAAACTTTCATGCATGTACCCCTAAGTCTGTAAACTCTGTTTCAACCATTTAAGCTTTCCACTGCCCTTGAGCTTCACTGACTTTTATGTTTAGGTCTGGCATTAGCGGAGGCCTTTTATTTTTGCTAAATGTATCGATATAATATATAGGATAAAATACCCCCTGTGAAACATTACAAAGCTATTTCCGATCACAGAGGAGTTCCATAACCTTATAGAGTCACAAGACCGAAGGCAGAGTTCCTTCATAAGGGCTTGCATCTCCGAGTTCCAACACATCAAAAGCCTGGTAGATATTTGTTGCAGATATTAGAAACCGTTCAATACAAGTCTTTTTTTTTATGTGTAGAAACATGCAGAAAGATTTAGCTTTTTTCTATGTAAGGAGTATAAAATATAAACATTCTCTCTGCTTTTCTTTATTCTGCTCTATATTAGTAGCTTACAGTGACCAGCAATGTTCCATTTCGTTGCTTTACAGAGCTTCTTCAATTATGCTTCTTGACCTGACCTGACTTTCACCTCGTCTGCTGGCTCTGGCAGCAGGCATTGTAATGTCAGAACTCGTCTGCAATAACTTGTAATATTCGAGGTCTGATGTCCTTTCTTTACAATTGGTGATTATAAAGTCATTAGAGACTGCCGTTTATACAAGGTTTACTGACTCCCATGTATTATATACTCATTGGAGCTACAGCCATCCCACTGGATCTATTGATCGGTCATTGGGTCATTCACATTTTTCTTTCCACCCACCAAAGTATTCAGCAGGGGGGCAATGGGTCAGCACACTTTTGGCTAACTTCGCTGTGATTGCGAAACAGAAGAATTCAGTCATAGAAAACATCTGCACACATAAAGCAGTTCCCTTCAGTGCCAGGGAATACTATGGCAATGAGTACTTATTTAATACTCCAAAAATATTTTTGACTTAATCGGTTTTTAGGTCTCGCCTAGCGAATGCAGCGCAGCTGCTTCGCGAGGCTCTATTGTTGCTGCTTTGGTGGGTGAAGGGAGACAAACCATGTGCGCGCACGGACAAGTGCTGTGCACGTGCATGGCGTCTCCTCTCCGCGCTCCAACCGCGCGCTCACACTAGAAGGCAGACAAGCAGGAACTGAAACAAATTAAGACTTCAATTCATTCTGTGGAACGAGCCTCCTCTGAAACCATGCATAAATTGAAAACATGCAATGTCTGGTTCTATTAGTTCAGCTGGTATGTCAGCTTTTTCTACGTGACGTACTATGAGTCATTGCAAACGCGCATGAAATGTTTCATAGGTTAACGTTCGCGAGCTTTCGCAATCTGTGCGAGCTAACTCACGTTTTCAACACGATTTTCCTCCTGCTTACTAAATTAAATTATATTTTGTGCACAGCAAATAACTATTAAGAGGCACAATGTTTTAACATAAACCAATTTTCGTGAAATACTGCTATGTAATCTGGAGATGCTGGGGATTGAACCCGGGGCCTCTTACATGCGAAGCATGCTCTCTACCACTGAGCTACATTCCGATCCGTGGTGACGTACTCAATTCAGATGTATTGACTAAACACAAGTCGCTGCCCTTGTATTTCTTGATGATACTGAAAGAGACACCGGATCAGTGAGCGAGTACTAGAAACAGATCGCACCCTTCTCCTTTTACTAGAGTCCACCAAGCTGAGCGAGATGTGTTGTAGAAGAAAAAGAACCATTAGAAAAGAGCGAGAGCGTGCCAGTACAATAGAATAATAGCAATCCAGAGAGCACCCTCTCCTGTCTGCTTAAGAATATGACGTCATACTTGGTATCCTTCGAGATTTGTTTATCGCATCTCCTTCGCCCTTGTTTTGAAAATAAAGTTATCTGAAGAGACACAGCAGCAGATCTCAGGGTTACATTTCTTTACAGAATGTTTTTCAATTTGTAGCTTTTACAGAGCTCTCTCATTCCCGAGGTCTATGCATGTGTAGGTCGCCCAGACTTTTACTTTTTTCACTGTGCATCTGACACCTGCCTGTGGGTGAAGTAGCTGATAACAAGCAGCAGATTCGAGGTGCTGTGAGCTGTTGGGGTGCTTCAAACAGCAGTCCTTAAACAGGAAACTCCCCAGTCCCAATCGAGACCTGAGTGCCGCGCGCAGCTGCAGTTATCTGTAAGTAATCTGTAGGTTAGACAGACATACGTTCTCATTTCCCAAGGACAATTCATTCTTTCATTTATAAAGTCAGTTATATTGAGTTGGGTAAATACACCGTCTGTGCTGCATTATCTATTTTGTTTAAATAGTCTTTTACGCGCTTTATTGCTTAAAAATATGCAATTCACGAGAATGGCGTTATTGTCGGCGTCACTTCTGGTTATATAACCTAATTAATTCACCGGTACAATTCCATGGTTCTGAATGCCGTATTTCAACCACCGCTGTTTTCCCAATGACAATAACCGACTATGATATGTACATGATCCATAACTGTCAACCTGGTGGTATTGTACTGAAGTGTCGCATAGACTCCCACTAGATGAGAAAAACAACACACACAATTGGTTTGTGCATATTACCAGGGCACGGGAATGGTAATCTGGCAATAGATTTCCAAATGCAAACAACGGTCAAATACATCCCACGTTCCTGTCATGGTAGCGTTTATTACCGTTGTAGAGGAAGGCTGCATGGCCCACACTAAATGATGCTAATAAATGAACGGTTTCAAGGAAAAAGTAATACAGTTGCACTATTGCAAGGTATTTGTGCTTATGCACATGTACGCCATGCACAGTTACACACGATAAAATGCCTTGGCATGTTACAACGTTTGGGATTCCTAAAACGATATAAGAGCTAGGCCTGGGATAGACACACCTTCCCAGAAGTAGTCCTGGAATCCTCTGTAAATTCCTGAAAAGTCAGATATCTGTTCTAAATGTCGATATAAGCCCACAGGCTCATTTTCTTCTGCCTTTAACATAGCCATTCCGAGCAAGTCATCATCATCATCAAATATAATTTTTCAGAGCAAGACAAGTCGCACCACTAAATGACCACTTGAGATTGGCAATGCAAAGTATCACGCACATCACTGTGCTGGTTACTCTTATACACAGTTTGATTGGTGGATATCTGCATTCTGCATAAGTCTACCTTCATCTGTTTGCTCTGTTCAGTAGTTTGTGAGTCAATCCATTTACAATAAGGCCTAGAAGTCTGAACTTTTCTGCAGACTTCCGTTTCTGATATCAATTTGCTTAGATTTCACTTGATGGTTTATTCCATTTCTAGGCACTTGAAGCACACCATGCATAACTGTCCTTATTATTGACTTAATCAGTACTCTAAAGTATAGTAAGGAACAGACAATTCTCCGCACTGCAAGAGGAAGCAAACCCAGACTATACTATTAGTTGCAAATCACACACTCCTTGTTGAACAGTAGTGTGTCCTGGACACTACCCTGACCAGAGGGGTAGCAGTTCAAGACAAACCTAGTCCACACACCGGTGGTGTCTTGGACGGACTATTTAATCAGTATGTGACGAGGTCCCCCAAGAAGATAATGAGACCATTTGAACCAGTCGTTAACCTAGCCACCTGACTAGTCCTTGAAGGATTGCAGCACATGAGTCGCACACCACCATCATTTCAGTCATTGACTCCCAAATGATCAGAGTTTAACAAAAACTATTTAGAACCTGGAAACATACTGAGCCAGAGTTCCCAAGCACCTCAGCAAAATGACATGCCACTATAGACAGGCGGAACGTTTTCCTGCTGTTGTCAAAGCAGAAGATATAACAATATCTGTTGAATTCAGTGGAGTATTGAGAGTTCAATAAAACACAATTGTAATTACAATGCCAATAACTCTAACTGATGCGAGACCTGTTGCATTGCAAATGCTTGATATTATTTTGATGGACAAGAACCTGTCCGCTTCCCCAACAACAAAGATGTGCCAAAGCCATGACAAAACAAAACTGTTATTAAGACCCCTAAAAAGCCTACAACTAGACCTATTGGCTTTGCTGATACTTGTGTTTTATGGTTTACTACTGCCTGAATGGGCTGTCCATCACCTCCATGGCATTTTGAGTTTCTGATGTAGGGTCTATCAAGAAGTCCCGTTTTTTACACGAGGCCACATTCTGCTTGTCATATCTGCAGTCTGTGTTCTTTGACATGGTGAACTTACTGATATGACAACATTTTAATTGCTAATTTTAGACTTTTCCGTTTAGTAAGTGCTTGTTGCGTGGATGCCCCGGGTGCTCAGAACCATGCAATGAGAGGAAAGTGAATAGTTTTGTATGTGTTTAACTTTGCTATCATAATGGTACATTGGACTTGCATTTTATCTGTTAAAATACGAAGATATGTAGCTTTTTTTTTGTTAGGATGCAACAAATCTATAGTCTCATTTCAAATGTATCTACTCAATAAAAGGAGTCCAAAGGCACACACAATAAATATTATGTTCTTCAAAGTGTAGAAGTAGTATGCATTGTAATAGCCCTTTTCTTTGAAGGTACTCCTTAACTCTCCTAATGCAGCCAGCTTTGCTGTAGCTAAAAATGTTGCTCCTGTAGGGGATTTTAATTGTAGGACAGGTTAGGAAACACACAAACAAATCACTCAACTTAAACCAAAACCTTCCCCTAAAAAAAAAAAAGTTTTACTGTTGGCTTTGCCAGTGTTTGTTTCTGTTTGGGATCTATTTCTAGTGATAACCAGTTCATTTCCATGAAACATTAATTCCAACTATTGAGTTGATTTCTTTTTTAATGTGAAGTAAAGCATTCATCATTTTAATGGGCACCTCTGATTGGCACCTTAAATGACAATTCCTGCAAATGGTTTGTTACATGATCTCATGTTTCAAAATAAACTGTGCCACAAAAGGCTTCTTGATCTTCCCTTTCTCAGTTTAAAAAATAGAAAATGGGTCTGGACACCCCCATTTCTAGGTTTCACCTGAGACACCGCGCTGTCAATGAAATATTTTCTTAACAAAACAAAGCTTAGAGCCACCCAATTACTTACCGTTGGTTGGCTTACACATCACTTTTGTACCATTTCTTCTTATTGGTTCCCTCTCCTACTTCCGGGTGGATCTTCAAGTGTTTGTACTTGGTCAATGCTCTACGGCAGGCACCTTTTCCTGTCTGTGGTCATGTACTTCAACTGAGAGCGGGCTCCTTCAGGTACTCTGTAAGAGTGCATGTGTCTCCAGTCTCTCCCTCTCCCACTGTCCGTGCTCTTGACCCACATCCGACCCACTCTCTGTTGTGTCGCTGTTTCCTGCCCCACACCCTCCTCTTGTTGCTTGCCCCCGCACTCCTCATGGCCTCTTTGTTGCGGTTTCCTCCCCACAGACCTCCCTCTTGTTATTTAACCCCATGCTCCTCCACCCTTTGTGTCGCTGCTCCCTCCCTGCTGCCCCACACCTCCCACGCGTTGCTTGCCCCACACCATCCTCCCCATGTCCATAGTGTTGGTGACCCTCCCATCCACCACAAAAAACATTAAACAAAGGCAAGTAGCTTGTGTGGATGCAAGTCATATTTGCCTGTCCTAATGTTTTTTAGACCTATTGCTCAGCACAGCTGGCTGCTGTGCAACATGACAAAGTAAAAAAAGCTAAACAAGCATTGGAAATGCAATAGGTCTCGCATTAGAAAAGTTGGAGCAATTGGTCTTGTAAATGACAAATATTTTATTTATTTGCTGGTTTTTAAAATAGCTAAATTGATAGCTTTGTCATTTACAATGGCAATAGTTATAACTTTCGTGAACGTGACACCTATAGCATTTGGAATGCAACATGTTTTGTATTTACGTGATTTAGATGGCAGCTCTGGTCGTTAGGCCACATCTCTGTTGTGCATTAATGAAAATGGGGTAACCCGAATGATCTAGGACCTGGGTGATTGACGTTATTATAAAACAGTGGTCCAAAGACTATTATTTGTGGTGTCACAGTTAGTCAACAATTTCAAACTTAATGATCTGAGTATAATAATCTACTCTAATCAAATTGGATAATCTTAAAAACGCAACAGCAAAATTGAACATTCAGTAGTGGTTTATTTATTTTTCAACCACTCTTAGTGATGCACTCTTAGTGATGCACATAATTGTAAAAATACATCTGGGTCATGTTGGTTGCCCCAAGTGGAGCGTGCAAAAATAGAAAAGAGTGATAAAGTTCAGAGATAAGAAAAGAAAAGAATTGCAAAGATAAGTGACATAAAAACACAGTAGTTATATTATACACAAGGATCCATTAATCATCCCTACACTCTAGCCTGGCCTTCCAAAAGTCACAACATCAATTATAAGTTAATCAGAAACCTATATTGGTAAATTATAGTGCACGGGGGAACAATATATAGGTCCAGGCAGATATTAAATGGGCGTCGACGTTTCGACTCGGCTTCTGGCCTCCCGGTGATTTAAACCTGGGCCTTGCGAGTCTTCATTAGGACTGTATCGGGCAACCATACACCAGTGGGTGACCCTATAAGACAAATTTTTTTTGTCTAAGACCGCTGTTGCCAAATTAAATCGATTAAGTCAAGTAAAAGCGCAGGGGTCAATTGCTTACCCTAGCGAAGAGGAAGATTTGGTTATGCTTTTTCTTTTGGTCGATCAATGAATGAGGCGTCCTCCTAGAATACAATAGTTTCATGAGGACCTAAAAACCAAAAAACGCAGCCTCATACCACATGTGGAGAAAGGTTGGAAGGGAATTACCTTATCATATGTGTGTGTCCGATGGGAGGGTCAGAGTTTGTTCTAACTGAAGTTTTCTATGAAAAGAAACCAGTGAACTTCATTATCCAAAGCCCCTACTGATTAAACCAATGACTACACATCATACTGAATTAGCAAATACCTGTATTTTTCAGTTATATCAAGTACTGGAATTTAGTCAATATCCATTCAGACGATGTTCCAATTCAAAATGTACCTTCCAGCCGGTGCTGATATCTTAATTAGCTGAAAGAAGGAGGAGAGGGTGTCTCCATTTAGATTACCATGCTCAAGGCAAGTAACGTCTACATCAGAGATTGAATTTAATAATTTAGAGGTCCATTGCTTACCTAATTTTACGAATTCCCCAACAGAGGAGAGCATAAGTTCAGAGTATTTCCTGCGGATTATAGACGGTCCTGTCTATTCAAAAGATCACTGTGATGTTGGACCACAGTCAAAGAGTCCTCCACGTTTCGTTTCAGTAACGCGAACCAGCTCGTGACCGAGTACGGGAAACGCCGGGTTGCTCGAAACTACAGTCTACTTAGGTAAGCATTCGGCAACATGAATCTCTGTTTGAGATTTTATGGGAATGGACTAGAAACTTAATACGACCATTCCCTTTTCCCCTCACAGTGATCTTTTGAATAGACGGGACCGTCTATAATCCGCAGGAAATACTCTGAATTTATGCTCTCCTCTGTTGGGGAATTCGTAAAATTAGGTAAGCAATGGACCTCTAAATTATTACATTTAATCTCTGATGTAGACGTTACTTGCCTTGAGCATGGTAATCTAAATGGAGACACCCTCTCCTCCTTCTTTCAGCTAATTAAGATGTCAGCACCGGCTGGAAGGTACATTTGGAATTGGAACATCGTCTGAATGGATATTGACTAAATTCCAGTACTTGATATAACTGAAAAATACAGGTATTTGCTAATTCAGTATGATGTGTAGTCATTGGTTTAATCAGTAGGGGCTTTGGATAATGAAGTTCACTGGTTTCTTTTCATAGAAAACTTCAGTTAGAACAAACTCTGACCCTCCCATCGGACACACATATGATAAGGTAATTCCCTTCCAACCTTTCTCCACATGTGGTATGAGGCTGCGTATTTTGGTTTTTAGGTCCTCATGTAAATGTAAATGTCGGAATTTGTAAAGCGCACAGCTACCTGAGGAAGAGGTGTGGCGCCGCGGCCAGGGCGACTGACGCTGGAATCTGGGGACCAGGGTTCGATCCCCGGCTCCGGCGGCAGGTTAGCCCAGCACCATGTGACTCTGGGCAATAGCTCGCTTAATCTTCCCGACGGCCCCCAGCGCCTAGAGACCCTTACGGGTGATTGTGCGCTTTACAAATGTGGACTTTACTTTACTTACCTCCACCGGAGGTGTCCCAGCGCTGTCCGTATACCGCTTAGGAACCCTTCCTGGCTTTCCTGGGAAATGTCCACTCCTGGGCACCCCCCAGGTGCAGCCAGGCATCCCAGCGCTTTTGGGGCCGTTGTGGAGACTAAGCAAGCTATTGCCCAGAGTTGCAGCGTGGGACCCATGATCAGAACAGGCACTGAGGCGAGAATATCCAGTCAGGGGAATTAATGAGCCGGAGACCCGCCGAGGCGGGAATCGAACCCTGGTCCCTGGCCAGAGCTCTGCATCAAGGTCTGCCTGCTCTAACCATTGAGCCACACTTCTCCACACTTCTCCACTCATGAAACTATTGTATTCTAGGAGGACGCCTCATTCATTGATCGACCAAAAGAAAAAGCATAACCGAATCTTCCTCTTCGCTAGGGTAAGCAATTGACCCCTGCGCTTTTACTTGACTTAATCGATTTAATTTGGCAACAGCGGTGTTAGACAAAATTTTTGTCTTATAGGGTCACCCACTGGTGTATGGTTGCCCGATACAGTCCTGATGAAGACTCGCAAGGCCCAGGTTTAAATCACCGGGAGGCCAGAAGCCGAGTCGAAACGTCGACGCCCATTTAATATCTGCCTGGACCTATATATTGTTCCCCCGTGCACTATAATTTACCAATATAGGTTTCTGATTAACTTATAATTGATGTTGTGACTTTTGGAAGGCCAGGCTCGAGTGTAGGGATGATTAATGGATCCTTGTGTATAATATAACTACTGTGTTTTTATGTCACTTATCTTTGCAATTCTTTTCTTTTCTTATCACTGAACTTTATCACTCTTTTCTATTTTTGCACGCTCCACTTGGGGCAACCAACATGACCCAGATGTATTTTTACAATTATGTGCATCACTAAGAGTGCATCACTAAGAGTGGTTGAAAAATAAATAAACCACTACTGAATGTTCAATTTTGCTGTTGCGTTTTTAAGATTATCCAATTTATTTGATTAGAGTAGATTATTATACTCAGATCATTAAGTTTGAAATTGTTGACTAACTGTGACACCACAAATAATAGTCTTTGGACCACTGTTTTATAATAACATCTCTGTTATGAGCACGCAAGCAGTTGCCCTTGGACTGCTTGCTGTGTTGCCACCTTGGCTGTAGAGAGAGCGGGACAAAGGGTTCTTGCTGATTCTATTGTGATTGTAATTGCATCTGTATAGTGCTTACTTCCCGCAGGGGAAGCTGAAGCGCCTTAGATTGCATCCAAATAGAACACAGGCATGCAAAACAGTAGTGAATGGGTCTGTGGGGTGCAAGAAAGCCACATAGCTGAGGTATACGAAGGAGCAAGGAATTGTGTGTGTTGTGTGCCTGGGCGTGTATAGAGAGAGTGTGTCTGCTTGTGTGTGCGCGGAGGGGAGAGGGGGTGGGGGAGGGGGGGTGGGGTGTGTGGAAGGGGGGTGTGGGGGGGGGGTGCCCGCAGTTTTGCTGTTCCCAAGAGCTGAAAATCGCACCTGTTACTTATTACCGATTAGTAGACCTCGGAAAGATGAGAGGCTGGGTCGGTCCTGTTAAGATTTAAAGTCGTGGCGCGCAAGTCATGCACAAATAAGAGCAGCGAGCGCTCCTCTTACAAATCATCGATGTTAGAGCAAAAGGTCTGTAAAACAATATAATCAGTCAAATTAATATCAAATAATTTCATATATTCATCAGTTAAAGAGAATAAAAAGCAGATGGGATAGATCAACCGCGACTTCAGAGTGGGTCAGAATTTTTAATATCATTGTAAATGGGAGCAATTACGGCATTAATGCAGGACATTTGAGGACATTGCAGATCCACTTGATGCGGCTTGTGTAGGGAGTTGTTTTGCTTTACAGCTAGATTTACGCTACTTCACACGTGCTTTCATGTATGGGCATTGCTTCTAAGGTCTGTGTGCAACCTGCAAGACTCTGGCTCGAATCTTGGTGTCCCCCCGCAGCTTTTAATTATTGCTAAAATTCGTACCATTAAGGGCTCATTACAAAGTTTTTAACAGACCCCTTGAGACCGAGAGGGATGGACGAGCTGCTCTCCCTGCTGCGCCCCTCACTTCCCTACTTATGACCGGGGGACTGTCACTGGTTTTCCATACCTAGGGCAGGGGAGGGGGCGGAGCGGGTAAAAAAAACAAAAAACAAGACGGAGGGAAGGCAGGCCAGCACTGATCTAGGTACTATGGTCAGACAGACGGGTGATTTTATTAGAGCCACCCCGGTCACAATGGAAGGAGACACGTAAGTAATTGTATCGGATCGAGGACATCGTGGTCACGCCAATTCTGAATGAGTTCAGCAAATTAATGACATAAAATATTCACCTGCATTACATTAAAACATCACAGGGAGCATAATTTTACTTAAAAGATGGGATTTGAAAGAGAACAGACACTCCAAGAGCACATGCGTGTTCAGTTATTTTTTTGTAAAAATCAGCTGTGATGCATGATTGAATAACTATGTAAAAAGACGGAGGGAAGACAGAGAAAGGGAGAGGGGAGTAGAAATGCGACACGGCGGGCAGGGGAGGGGGCGGAGCGGGGGTGTAGGAGGAGGGAGAGCGGATTAAGGAGAGCGGGAGGAGGCAGCGAGTAGTTTAGCGAGCCAAGATGGAGGGCATTGCTGTGGGGATGGGGGAGGAGAAATGTCACAGGGAGCATAATTTTACTTAAAAGATGGGATTTGAAAGAGAACAGACACTCCAAGAGCACATGCGTGTTCAGTTATTTTTTTGTAAAAATCAGCTGTGATGCATGATTGAATAACTATGTGGGAAGACAGAGAAGGGGAGGAGGGAGGAGAAATGCGACACGGCGGGCAGGGGAGGGGGCGGAGCGGGGGTGTGGGAGGAGGGAGAGCGGATTAAGGAGAGCGGGAGGAGGCAGCGAGTAGTTTAGCGAGCCAAGACGGAGGGCATTGCTGTGGGGAGGGGGGAGGAGAAATGTCACAGGGAGCATAATTTTACTTAAAAGATGGGATTTGAAAGAGAACAGACACTCCAAGAGCACATGCGTGTTCAGTTATTTTTTTTGTAAAAATCAGCTTTGATGCATGATTGAATAACTATGTAAAAAGACGGAGGGAAGACAGAGAAGGGGAGGGGGGGGAGGAGAAATGCGACATGGCAGGCAGGGGAGGGGGCGGAGCGGGGGTGTGGGAGGAGTGCGGCTGTGGGAGGAGTGCGGCTGAGGGAACAGACGGCGATTTCAGGCTGCGATGAGGGTGTGAAGCAGCAGGTGCTGCGGGAGGGAGGCTGGGCTGCCTTTGATGGAGGCTGGGCTGCCTTTGATGTGTAATGCAAGGCAGGCGGCTGGTGGCATGTGCACGCGCTTTTAATGTCAATGCGCTTGCGCATTGAGCTTGAATTTCACGGGCACTGCAAGGAATCGCCATCGACTTGCAAGTTGGTTAAAGTCTGTTTAAGCCCCCATAGTCTCGCAAGCTCAATGCGCATGCGCATTGACAGGCGAGACCTAAAAACTGCTGTGGCCAGCACAGACTGCGTCATGTCACTTTTTTTTTTATTAAGCCATGACGCGGTCACTGCTGGCCGCGTCATACGGCTTAACGTTTTTTAAAAAGTGCCGTTGTACAGCTTCCCATGCTACTATGCAACATGTCTGAACAAACATTAGCAAAGCCAATAGATCTTGCATAATGTTTTTTAGTCTACTTATTAGATCTAATATTTTAGGTGTAAATGCCCATGCTCTACCCGGCCCTAAAATAAATCCGCTTCTTTAGCTAAAGATTTATGTGCAGATTTTTGGAAACTAATTGAAAATACTCATGCCCCTTTAAAAATTAAGAATGGGAAAAGGCAAGGCCCACATGCGTCACTGATTTTGTATCTGCAGGTGATGGCATGACAGCACTCAGCATAAATATAAACCGTCTCTTCATAATTATGTGTACATTTAACATGTCATGGTTTGCTTACAATGCATAGGCCGTGCCAAACAACTCACCAAACCAGAAGGTGCACGAGTCATACAATTTCTAAAAAGAAACTTTCACTTTGTAGTCTTACGAGACGGTTAGTAGCAGAAAGGGTGTCAAATAATTGTCTAAACGTGTACAAATTCTCACTACCAAATACCCATAGCTTAACTCGGTGAATAATAGTAACACATATGGAATTCTGAAAATGCCTAAATATGTAATGCTTGCCACGGGCAGATTACTATGAGGTAGGCCAGTTTTGCACTTTTACTGAATTAACAAAAGCAAAAGGTCTTAACTTCAAGGTCCTAATGGCTAGAGCTTCTAACTCGAAGCAGGGGTAACCAGGTTCGAGTCTCGGCAGGGACGCTCAACATCCTGTGATTCTGGGAAAATCACATACTGGCACATGCATCAATATTGCATTTTGCGATTCCTTAATTGCGAAAAATAAGGAATCGCAATTAAGGAATTGCAAAATGCAATGCATCCAGAAATTGCTAAAAAAAATAGCGATTTCTTAAAATTCCTTAATTGCGATTCTCTAATGGAGAATCGCAATTAAGGAATACCTCCCCATCCATTCCAATGGGCCTAGAGGCTCATAGGAATGAATGGAAAGACATTCTTAATTTGCAATTCACCATTAGAAATTCGCAAATTAAGAATGCAATTTCAAGGGTGCAGGGGTGTCCAAAGGACACCCTGTTGCACCCTTGTAATCTGCTTAGAAGTTTATTTTGCACACTCACATGCCCCAAGGGCATGTGTGTGTGTAAAATGGAACTTTGAAAAATGCACTTTAGTGCATTTTTCAAAGTTTTCGCAAATTACCATGAAGGTCAACTTCATGGTAATTTGCTCCTCTTATTTGCGAATTCGCAAATTTTAAAAGTTTGATGCATTGCATTTAAGGAATCTCAATTTGAGATTCCTTAAATGCAATCGCAATTTCAGAAATCGCAATTTTGCGATTTCTTAAATTGCGAAAATAACAAAAATGATAATGCATCTCAAAACCGGGAATTGCATTCGCAAACGGCCGAATTTTTCGATTCACACCATTTGCGAATGCAATTTCCTTTGCATGTGCCCAATAATCTCCCCGTGACTAACAAAATGAATATATCCGTCTGTAACACAACTGGTGCTCAGTTCATGCTATATAAAACTTATATAAAACTTTGAGTCGAGTTCGCGCTATATAAAACTCTCCCCAAAAATGGCTTTAATGATGAATGTTCATGATCAATTGAAGAAATATTCGCAAAAAGAACATTCTTCAGAGTGATCCAGTTGAGCAGAATAATATCCTGTGAAACAGGAAATGGGTAATTCAATGTGGCATGTACTTGCCATTCATTACCAACCACTCTTGCAAGATGCCACGTTATTGGCACTGGCTGGACAAAGGACCTTAAGTGAATCTTACACCATTAAATGATGTACTGCATTTGGCTGGTGTTGCCTCTTGCTTGTTTATCCGAGAGAACTGCCATGCCAAACAGAACTATTTGTGTAACACTCGAATGATGCAGACCAATGATTGGACAAGACTGGTTTATTTGTATAACTTTCTATTGCTCCGAAAACCTGTTGTAGGTCTGTAATTAAAGAATAAACAACAATTTCCAACTTGGTTCCTCTTCTCACAAGCGATCACAAAATATTTTACAATGCAAGTAGAGCACCTTCAATGCCCAGGTTGAGTAGCAGCTTAGAGGAATGTGTGGGCTGCTATCATGTTCCCCTGCCAACACCTTAATTGGTCCAACTTACCTTTTTATTGACCAGTAAAAATTGCAATGATACACAACCCTGATAAAATGTGTGACCGGTACAGAATCGATATTAAGATAAAAAGAACTGGTTAGCTCCACGCAAAATACTTTAAGGCGGATTACAGAAGGTTCGTTTGATAGAACACCACTTCATATGCACAATCCTGTAAGAATCCAGAATGAATGTTGTGTGACAGGGCAAGCTTAAATCTGACTCCGAACTGCACTATCACCCTTTCAAGCTCTGCAGGAAGCCTATTTTGCATCCCGACTAGATGTATGACCCTCTGGTGCTCTGAAGTCTCAGATCCTTGCGTGGTCTTGGGTTACACACTGAAGGTATTGCACTTTTCCCTGGGTTGTCGAACCTTCTGGTCTGTTGAACCTTCTGGTTTACATATAGAGTATAAAAATAGGTACCACAAAAATGAAAAACATAAAGTACTCTCCTACAAAAATATCCTCCTGGTAAACTCCTCTAAACCAGTTCAACGGTAAACCAGTTCAACTCACTTCTCACAGACTGTTAAATTACACTTGTAACTCCAGCCCTTTAATACCTGGGGCAGGTGCTTTATGGCAGTTGTTAATGATTTTGTCTGTAAAAATGTATACATGGGAATTATTTTTGCATTTCGCATTTTAGTCTTTTTATATTTTCATATTATGTATTTATGTCCTGGTCGAAAAATGCAGGAATCTCTTGCATAAATGTGAGATCCAGCCACCCTCTTGCTCTTTTTTCAGCTGTGCTGTTAAATATAAAAAATTTCAAGTAGAAAAGTCCAGATGGGAAAAGTATATTGTATGTTTTCTTTTAGACTTGTAAGTCGCGTAGTACTCTTTGTTGGCTAACAGCGTCTTGCCATTACAATCTCACATCAAAAAAGTTTCTATAGGGTTAGAAATAGTTCTTTAGAAACATTTGGATCCTAGATCCCAACAATGACTACTGTAAAGAAAGTCTAAGTCACATAAAATGACCTCTGTATTAAAGTTGGATCTCGCAGTGACTGTCCAGTAGCCACTTTGGCTACTTGCCAGCTGGTCTTCTGCTGCCCGTTTTTACTTTGCCACTCTGCCTCTGTGGACATTGCTCGGGCTTCTGCCCTGGTCTCACAAAATGTCACCTGCCTTGATCCTCGACTGGTTTAAGAACTTTATGATGCAAATCACACTATCATTACGTCCTTTGTAGAACAATCATTGTCATTATAGATGGCATAGTTTTGCTGTAAGAACTGGAAAGTCATGGTTTTTTTCTTTATCTCGCAAAAGTGTTTACTCAAACTGCAGAAGCTGCCATTCCCACAGCCATTCCCCCAGCCTCACAATTCCCATAAGCCCCATTTGAACATGTTCTCCTTCCCGGAACCATTTTCTATCCAGGGGTGAAATCAACGGAGTACATAAGAGTGGCGGAGTGATGATTGGCCATGATTAAGCAAATTAGGTACTTTCATTGTACGAAGAGTAATAAGTGTAGTCTATTTTAAGATTTAGGGTAGAAATCATTGGCATTGGAAAGACATGTGTCCAGCCCAGTAGCATGTACATTCTTTCCTCCTCTACTGCGCATGCATAAGTGAGGATTACAGCATCTGCCCTTTTGTGCAACAGAACCTGGTCAGTGTGCTTAAAGGCATGAGTGAGGCCTTAGAATGAATTTTAAAAGATGAACCAAAACCTAGGATAAGTGTGGCTGACATAAAGGTGCAATATATGCGCAGACTATGACAACCTGGCGTAATATGACTGTAAACTAGCATATGAATCCTAGCATATGAATCTAGGCATAATTGAGGCTGTACCTGCCTGTATTATTAATATTATTTGTAAAGCGCATAGCTGCCTTAACCGGGCTTACCAGCGCTTGGCAAGTTTAGGTATAGCATAAGAACCTTGACGTTCAAACAGGAGTGTTTAAAGAGCCAAGTCTTTGGTGTTTTCTGGAATCTTTTCAAGGACTTATAAGATCTCATAGAGGCTGGCAAAGGCCACACAATTTGTGACCCAGAGAAGAACCCGACAGGGTTGGCCCGTCCTTCTGACTCTAGTACTGTAAAGAGATTGCTGTTACTTGGTCACAGAGAACTGCTGGGGCGATAGGGGGCCACCAGTGATATAAGATAGTGGGCCTGAATTCACCTTAGCCTTATGCTTATAGTTCAAAGCTTTAAAATGGACTTGTTTCTCGATCTGGAGCCAGTGGAGGTCTCGAAGAAATTTAGAGGCGCAGGAGCGTTTAAGGAGATAGTCCGGAATGCGGCAGCCAGATTATTTTTCTATCTGAAGACGTCTATTTAGGGACCCCTAAGGCTTCACTCAAAGAATATTACCGTTGTCCAGCCTAGAAATGTTTAATGCTTGTAGTAATGTTGTTTAGTTACTGTTGATCTCCGCCCAAAGTATTTTTCTTAGCCTCCTCCTGTTTCGCCATTCAAATTACCAAGGTAACCATCTTAGATGATCCATTGAGAGGTGGGGTTTTGGCTGGACAAAGTTCTTAACCTCTGAGACAGGGACTGGAGGTGTACCAAGAAGGCCAGGCCAGAGAGGTGGTCCCCATAGACGAGGTTGATTTCCCACCAGAAGAACTTCAGTCTTATTTCCATTTAGTTTGAGGGAGTTGTTATTCACCCAGGCATCTACTTCAATAAGGTAGATGTTTAGAGTGTCAGAGCTGCGATCATCCTTAAGTGAAAGAAAGACCATGATCTAGGTGTCACCCGCATAGGATAAATCATGAGACCACAGCTTTCCATTACGTACATCATATGTGGCACATAAATATTAAATAGGGTCGGGTGAGAGCAGACACCTGAGGTACACCTCTAACCCCCATCCCCTATCCTCTGTGTAAGTTCTGGTGAAGACTTGAAAAGAGCGGTGTTATAAGAATGGGCTCAACCAAGTCAAGGCAAAGTCTTGAATGACCAAGTCCTGCAATCTTTGGAGAAGTAACTGGTGACGTACAGCGTTGAACGGAGCACTGAGATCAAGCAGAGGTTCCAATCTTTCCTTAAGGGTCAAATGCAGGCAGTGTCTCTCCCTCCTTACCGATCTGATTAACATCACACATGGTGTGCCACAGGGCTCGGCAATCAGCCCGATTTTATTTAACATATATATGAAACCTCTGATTGCAGTCATTAAAGAGCATAAGATTAACCTCATAAATTATGCTGACGACACTCCGCTTATTCTCTCCTTGGAGGGAGAGCAGTCTACCTCTTTGGAGGAGTTCCATTGCTGCTTGCGTGATATGGCTCTGCGGCTGAGGGGTAATTCACTGCAATTCAATGCAGGCAAGACAGAGGTGCTCTTCTGCTCTGCGAATAGGGTTCCCTCGGTGTTGCCCAGTAACGTCTGGCCTCCCGTCTGGCGCAGTGAGACCTGTGGATACGGTTCGCAACCTGGGCATCATGTTTAATAACAAGCTAACTATGGAGGCTCAGGTTACCAGAACAGTGGGTAGCTGCCTTGTGATTATTAGATCTTTACGGACATTTCTTCCTTTATTACCCCCCAGGCACGGGCATTAGTTGCACAGAGCACAGTTCTGAGTAGATTGGATTATTGCAATGCCCTTCTGTTAGAATCTCCAAAATTTCTTCTGGACAGACTTCTTAGGATTCAGTCCATCGCAGCTAAACTTACCTTGGGCTGGCCTAGAAGGTCCTCTGCCTCTCGGGCCCTGGCAGAAAGGCATTGGCTCCCGGTGGGGCAGAGGATTCAGTTTAGGTCCCTCTGCCTAGTATTTAAAGCCATGCATGGGCTGGGCCCTGTCTCATTGCAGAGGAAATTTGAGTGGTATGTTCCAGCTAGAAACCTCTGTTCCGCTTCGGCGAGATTAGTTAATACCTCGAGGTTTAGGAAAGTCCGAACGAGTGGCAGAACCTTTACGGTCGCTGCGGCCAGACTGTGGAATGGGCCCCTCTGGAATTGAGACGAGTTAATGATCTCCTTCTCTTCAGAAGAAGACTAAAAACACTGCTGTTTCCGAAAATTTAAGGGCTGTATGTTTGGGTGGTTTTCCAGACCCTGTCGCTCTTCTGCACATTTCTCTACCATGTACTTTCAGTTTGCAAGCGCCAGGATGCCTGTTAGGTGATAGAGCGCTCTAGAAATGAAATAAATAAATAAATAGTTGGAGTCTAAGCCGTTGGGTGACTCCCATCAGAGTGGACGCGGTGCTGCACCCAGCCCTGAAAACAGACTGTTGAAACAAATGCCCTCCTTCATCCCTCTCAAACATTGAAATTTGCTGATTAACATGATTTCTACTTTTTTTTTAAAGTAATGGTAAAAGCGAAATCTGTCTACGATTCGACCAGTTAAGAAGGAGGAGGAGATTTTATTGCATGTTTCCAGGATTTGGTAACTCGGCCTTCGAAGAGTGAGGAGCTTGCATCTATACATGTATCTATATATTATGTACTGTGTCCTTTGAAGTAGCCACAAGGTGACACCAGGGTTTTACAGAGTACCAACCCAATGGGTGCAAGAAGAACAGAAGGAAGCTCTGGTGGAGCGGTGGAATGTTTCTCCAGTTTGTGGGAACAACGTCTTTAATAGATGTGTGGGGGATTGCTCCCAATTTGGCTGGCTACAGGACACAGGTCTTAATACCTGCTTATAAATTAGGCTAATCCATAGTATTATTCTCTGTGGAGAACCTCCACTACTGTATGTTGAGCAAACAGGAAAAGTCCCACTATCCCGCTTTTTCTGCAGATGATGAGGTTGCAGTGAAGCAAAGGCACTATTGTGTGCAATATGAAGGCACTAGGCTGGCCCATAATGGCTACATTTAGGGAGTCTGATGCCACAGCTAGAACACAAGGGCAGTTGCAAGGCATGTGAATCTGAACCAGGATATCTGAGGCTGTAGAAGGTCATGTGTGGCTGTATGTTGGTTACAAAGCTTCTCCTGGGTATTTGAGTTATAAGTCCACATTGAGTCTTCCTTTGGCACAGGATTGCTGTACCTGATATACAGTGTTACTTTATTGACATATGTCACATCCTGGGCTTAGATCATTACCTGGGCATGCCGTGTTGCTCCTTTTTACGATGGAGGTGCATCAGTCTCAGTATGTGTATGATTGCCGTTTACGTGCATACATGATTGTGTCTGGCATCTGAGCCTGCAACTGACCTGAGAATCTCAACCTGAAAATATCATGGCAGTTCCTAGCATACCGTGGCAGTTACTGGGCATATGATTGTGCCCAGGGTACGAGGCAGTTTGTGCCATATGGTGCAGGAACTAGTATGTTATGGCAGGTCCCAGAATGTGAGACTGTATACTGCCTATTTGCTGTGCGTGGGCAGATAATGTCTGCACTTGCAGACCTGCCAACCTGAGCCAAAATCTCACTGTGTGAAGAGGGCCTCTGGAGGGGGCGGGCCTTGTGCCAAGAAGTACCTAAAAGGCACTTTTGCCCCCACCCTGCCCCCAAACCCCCTCCAAAAAAGAAAAGCTTACTAAGGCTGGTGCCAATGTCCTGGGGTGTTTTCACACTCCTTTATGGACTTCGGCAGTTCAAAGCCTTGGAAAACGAGTTGAAATCCACTCTCTGCAGTGGTTTCCGGCTCCTTTTCTCTTCCACCGTGTGATAACAGCCCCTCACCGGGAGACCATGTGATGGAAGCCGATATCGTGTGTCACACTTTAGCATGGTGTTCTCATTGGCAGGTCTGCACTTGTGCTGTACATGGCTACAAATAGGCATGTAATGGCTGTACTTGACATATTAAGGCCTATATATAGGCATACGAGTGTTGCACAACCATCAAATGCACATGTGTATGTGACTAGGAGTACTGAATTGTACCTGCCATATCACACCTGCTTCTGTGACCTAAAAATGAGAAAATTAATTAACACATATTCTTTTACACCACATACAAGCCCATTTGGGTCATGTGCCATGACCCAGCTTGAAGCCTAGCTGGAGATTGTCCATTTTTGGGTGCCATTGGGACTTGGGTCAGAAACTCCCTGTTTGAAAGTTACCTGTCCCTGGCATAGAGCAGGAGTAAAAAGTGATCCCTTAAACAGGTTGGATGACGTCTGCTCATGCCACCAGCTGTATTACTTGCCAGTTATACATCACTTTTGATGTAAATTTACAATGTATGGTGCTCTTATGCCTAGGTATATGCTCGATAAATACACCTGATATATTGTGTTCTGCGCACAATGTGTACACCATACACTGAAATAAATCCCTGGTTTCCAAACCAGACATTGTAGCTTTGCCAATGCTTGTTCCTCTGATTTGGTTTTCAGTGCTTGCTGCACTGCTTTGCTATATATTGTATTTAGTAAAGCGTGAGATGAGCGGATGTTAAACAGTATATCCTACAGCAATATATATTTTGTTATCTTTATTGAACTGACTACTCCTTTTCTTACCAGAGTTACTTTTTTCTATTCATAGTCTTCGCCAGCCTTATGCGCCCCCACCTACCACCAATGGCATCCATGACATGTACCCCCACAATGATAAAGACGCAAAATACCCTTCTTTGGTGCTTTCATATTCAGTCAGTGACGCACTTGACATAATATCAGAAAATCCCACATCTTGCTAATTATGTGCCTGACGGAACGCAGGTGATCCTGACATGCCGCTGACTCTTCCCCAGTACTACCGGCACTAGATGATGCAAAGACTGCTCAGGTTGTATTTTTCGGAATACAAAGTGTGCCTTGTGGAATACACGCGGGCTAACTGTGAGAACACCTCTTCCTCCTTTCAAGATAGCCTTATATTTTGTATCTTTTTGGGGAAATAAGTTTAGCTGCAAATCCTGCTGAGAACTACCCCTTAGAAAATTTAAATTCCCGTTTTCCTGAATATTAGAAAAATGGCGTTGGTGGCTGTTTAAGAAGATAAGACTTTTCTTTTTAAGTATTACTGTTTTTTTTCAAACAGATTACACAAATATATCTCATTTAAAGAAAAACATGATTCTACACAGATCGATATGAAGTTAAAGTATTAGCATATGTATTTCAGCAGCCATCACTTGGGAGATTTGAGCCAATGGCTTAAAATCCTAGCTTTAGCGTTGAAGACATGGGTTTTAATCCTGATATTGGCACTTGAACAAAAACTCATTGTGTAAAAATTACTTTACCTCCCTCTTTGACAAATAATAACTAGGCGTGTGATTAGTATGTAGAAGCTAGCTGTGTGGGTCGGTCTTTTTGGTGAACTGTTACGTCTTCTCTCTCCCATCACATACTAGTATTGGTAGTCTGGTTTAAAAAAGAAATACATTGATAACCTAAGAAAAAGTGGAAGAGAGAACATTTATGTTGGTTGCTGTGGTAATTATGCTGATATAAAGTCAATACATTCGTAATTGAACTAAGTAAAGCCTTGAAAATATCCCAGGTATCAATATCTTTGTTTTGTTAATCTTCAGCTAGATTTGCAGTACATGATGACTTCTCTTATATTATTAGGAGAGATTTCACCTGCACCATATTTAAAATACTTTATGAATATTATGTATATTTTAGGGCAGGGAAAGTGTAAGATTCTAGTGAGAGTTTAATTTGATTGCGTTCACAATTGCAGTAGTAATTTGAGATACCTGCTTTCAGAAATATACAGTTTCATCAGAATTCGAAGATGCATTGATGGGTAACAATATGTTCCAAAAAAGTCCAAAGAGGACACGGTCCCTTCTATTTGTCCTCATTGTACATGAATCTTCGCATTTTACATGTTTGGGGCCAATTCACAAAAGCACGCCAGAGTACGTAAAACAGGTCTACAGGAGTACTGCTTTACATGCACCAAAAGTGCCATTAGTAGAAAAAAGGTCACAAACGCAGGGACCTATTCACTGTCAGCAGGAGAGATGTCATAAACCTTGGTGTAGTGTTCACTGTACCCCCAAAAGACTATTAAGCATCTCCACTCCTATAGAGGGGTATCTTATTCAAGTTATCGTCCTTTGCAGCACAGTGCTCATAATGGCTCAAAGAAAGTCAACAATAATCAATTGGTTTTTTAAAATCTGAAATATCAGTGGGCGATTATTCATTCCCTGAATATTCTTCCATCTTAATTGAAGCCATCGCATATTGGGTTTGATACAATATATTTATTGTCCATCATGCTTTTTTGGCTTCGGATATTCCTAGAAACTTCCAGCGTGTTTTGAATATATGCATTTTCCCTGACCAAGAGAATGGTTTAGTACTGAATTTAAGTCCCAAAGGACCCAAGTCCCACAGGAATCCTTGCAATAAATAGAGCAAGCAGTGTGTAGGGGGTGCCTCCTTCCCTTTCTACAGAGATCTCAATTCTGCTTTAGCCTTTGATCATTGGCAGAGACCACTTCTACTGCCATCATCCACTGGAGGACATGACAATGCAGAAGAACCTGGTCATAACAAACTTTCAATTGTTTGCTATACCGTTTAACATATCTCAATCATAGCCTTCAAAATGGCGTCTCACAGGATATTGAGCAAGGGTTCTTTGGCCTAGTGTTTAATCTTACTAACAGTTTACCAATGGGTTTTGGGGGGAGATCCTGCCTGACAGTGCCATTTTCATTATAACCAATTAGTAATACAACCAATAGGCCTATCTTAATATTTCAAAACACAGTTTATAATCTGCACTATGCCATATGATTAGTGTAGACAGACACTTAGTGCAGTGTTTACAGTCTTTAAATTATCCACACAATACAAATAACACAAGATTTCCAGTATGCCGGTTCTGTCTTCGGGGAGCATTTGAAACAAGTTGACAGACTACCCGTATATAAACTCTACAGTAAGCACACAATAAAAGTAGTGCAGTGTTAACAAGCTGTCTGCACTAGTTGTATAATTGTTCCAAACAGTAGTTCAGGAGACAAAAAATAATTCAACACATTTTCAAGAAAGATTCAGTTAACACTGAAAATTATTTTAGTGAAAAAATCAAGTAGAATAAAAAGGGGAAAAGAAAAAGAAAAGAATGGAGAAACAAGGGACCAGAAATGACAATTAGTGCATCAAAAAAGATCAACAAATAATTTAGAAAAATATCAAAAATGTATTAATCTAAATAATACGCTCATGCGTTAATTGTTGGTTGCTAAAAATACAGTACATCAGTAAAAACCAAACAAGTGGCGAACACTACTTCTGTTCGGATAGAAGGGTTTCAATGTAAACATCAAATTATGAGCCCTCTATAGTTTGGGTGCCACGAATGCGTCAACGGCGTTTCAACCGCAGTGGAAACTTGCGGTCATCATCAGGACAAAGAACGTAAGAGCGCGAACAATTCGGTAAACCTAAATACATGATGTTACTTAATTGGACTCCCTTGGAGAAACAGCAAGGAAATGAAGAAGAAGACAAGCACTGGCGTTGCCAGTAGGTCTCGCAGTAGGAAAGTTGGAGCTATTACAATTGCAAATAACAATGCCTTTTATTTTTTTATTTTAAAAACATAAAGGGCTTTGTCATTTACAAAACTAATAGCTCCAACTTTCCTACTGCGAGACCTATTGGCAACGCCAGTGCTTGTTTTACAATATGTTGGACGAAACCGCTGCAGCCTTGAGAAATAAAATGGATTTCCCTGTAGATAAGGGTTTTTGTCGAGACCTAAGAGGTCTATCTTTTCCTGATTTGAGTTTTGTTCTGTAAGACTGCTAGGGGTTTCCTCCCTGCACAGTTTTTGCGATTGGGCCTTTAATAACCTTATAGCAGTCGGCCTCGGGCTGTAATGATATGCTTGTGTGCGTGCAGGCTAAAATAGTGAGGGAATAAGTACGGTTGGAATTTTGTGCGGACCCCGCATCATACAGGGCACATTAGTTACCCAATATCCAACACCGACTGCCGCAACTCGCAACTTTTTATTTATTTTGATTATTAAAAGTGCACATTTTTTATTACAGATTTCCGTTTTGAGAAGTGGAGTCATATTAAAACTCTTGATGTTGTTCATGTCCTTTTGAAATCCCACATTGTGTCTACTGACGGGTTCGCCTGTTTGTTCTTGAAGTGCTACGTTTTAGCATCAGTCGATTGGAAAGGTTTCGGCTAATGCGTTTTTTATGGTGTATACTTGATAGTGTTTTCTCAAAAGCAGCTTATTTATTTCTCGTCAAATACCTCATCGCCCGTCCTCTTAACAGGATGCAGCGTGTTGGAGATGGGAGAGCTAGGTGCGACTCTTAAGTGTGCATGCCTAAACTGGTGCTGCCTTAAACCTACCGGCCCCTAAAGAGGCTTTGGAGTCGCAAGAAGGGCGTTCCTTAGTGAACCGTTGCATAATCGCCGTTTCGAGTCTGAACCAATGTCCCCGCAGTTGTGCTTCAAAACCGCTGAGTAATGGTCATGTGGCGAGTTTTATTTTAAACAGTTCGTTCCCTTGCGTTTGTTCCTTTTGTGTGGTGTGATTCACAGCTTAATGAGTTGCAACAAAATAACGTTGCCTGTGATTGTAAGAACGCCACCCTGCCCTCTTTTGTAGTGGCTAATTTCATTCCAGAGCGCTCGTAAGAGGTTTCTCGATGAGGAATGTGTAGGCTCATGGAGGGCTGCAGACGGGACGACGTAAATGAAGCCATGTAATTTCTGTTGCAGGTTACATTGGATTATTTTCACTTTGCCTTGGCATTTTAGAGTATTTTTTGGGGCATTGCAGGATAAAGTTATCTTTTGTCAAAATTGTATGCCAAACGTGCTGGGAGTTTCTGGCTAGAGGGAAAGTCTAATGAGGAAGTAAGGTTGAAAGATCACGGTATTTTTGTTGAAAGGGGAAGGGAAGTTGACTGAGAAATTGCGTAGTATTTGTCTTTAAGTGGTCTTTTATAGAGGCAATGCCGGGGATCCTGGGCTTAGCAAAAGTGCACAGTTGTCCGGACGGGGCTGGGGTGGCTGAGGGTGTGTAAGTACTACTATTATTGACGTTATGCGTTAGTGAGACTAACAAAATACTGCGGAATCCCCATTTCGGTTTCGATTTTTTCCTAATAATGGCATACAGTTTTCTTTTAAGGAATTTGACTGACCGGGGGTTTGTCTCACGCTTTCTCGGGTGCACCCTTTTTTAAGAACTCGGAATTAGCCGTATGTTTTCCCCCCCCTCTGACAACAGGAAGTGGAGAAACGAAGTCGCCTTGCCTCGCTGATTAAGCACATTATCACAGTCTTTCCCCTTTTTGCAGAAACATTGCAATGGAAGCGTATCTTCTTTCAACTGCACAAGTTTCATTTGTTCGTTTCTGATATTGCAGTGATGTGTAGAAATGTTAAGAGCTGCTCGTAGCTCCATGGTTACCTCTGAGCAGAGGGCAGTACAAGCATCGTCACTGAAAGGGTTTGAACTGAGTGCAGTGTCCCTGTTGCCATGCTACTAGAAACGAAGAAGTGTTTGCAAAACATAGCACGTACTTCTCGCTCGGAAGACAGAGTAAGGAAGACAGAAAGAAGAGAAAAAGAGGGAGAGAGAAGGAGGGGGTTAAAGAAGCAGAGGGACTGTGCAAGGGCGACGTGTAGGATACGGATAGAGAAAGAAGCGAGAGAGGCTGAGACTGCAGACAACAAAGTCGTATTTTCAATTGCGCAAGGAAGGCAGAGAAGGGGAGGGGGGAGGTTACCAAATACACACTATCTGAAGCAAGGGGGAATGCAGAGCTGCCGGGCGGGAAACTGAAAGTACGGGCCATGAATAATTAGGGGAGGAGAAGCCCTTTGATGTGCTGGGCTGGCCAGAATGCGCGTGCTTGTGATTCACGTGAACTCTAAGAAAACCGCAGTGCAAGAAGCCCTTAGTTTGACGAGGATTTCGAGCACTTGAATTCTCGATCCCTCAATGCGCTTGCGCGCATTGTAGGTCACGAGACCTAAAAAACTACTGCACTAGTTGTATAGCACATTTAATGTGAGGACACACTAGCATGCTCTGAACAGCACAGCAACTATCTCTTGGTCTTTTAGCCAGGCAGACTGAAAACACTAATATTAGTATCAAATGGCTGATGCAGGCAGACACTTGATGGTTTGTTGTATGTGGTAACGCAGATCGACTCATGGGCAGGTTGTTAACAACACTTTATTTGCATCCTGCTTAATTAAGGCAGGTACACTAACTTAAAAGCAGGGCACAAGTCGGGGGTACATGCGGGTGGATGGCGTCCACCCTCTTTTTTCACATGGTGAACGCCGTCCACCCTGCCAAGAATTTGGGCCCCACTGAATATTGTGCTGAACTCGTCCCGGTGTAATTTCCAAACACTGGGACACTTTAAGCAGCGCTTGCACGTTGTCTGCTTTCCTTCTGCAACAATCAACAACTTGCAGGCAGGGACAGGATGGGGCTTTCTTATTTAAGACTCCTGCTGGGCCCATAACAAAGGCCGAATTTGAGGGGTCATCAGGCCTCCTTTTTTTTTTCGAGTCTCTTGGCTGGGAGCAGCCAGAAGCCTCACACCTGATGCATATGAAGCAGAGGGGAATCAAAGGCTCACACCTTGTTAGCACTTCACACATACCTAAGAAAGGCAGCTTTTCTCTTTGTTCTGTCCCTGTTGAGGAGATAACATGCACTGTAAGAATATCAGATGTGTTGGTCTTTCCCAGTATTTACAACAAAACAAATTGCATTTATATAGAGCTTACTTCCCATGAGGAGGCGTTGAAATAATTTAAGTACCACTATTTTTTCTTGAATAGCCCTACTCATTTCAATGCAGGGTGTTAGAGGGCTTTGCATCAATCAACACGTGCATATTACATATATAATAAATTATATGTATGTAAATGAATGTACAGGATGTGGTACATAAATCTGGGGGATTGCAAGGTGTAGAAGTCACATGTCACCTTCCATAGCTCACTGTCTTATTATCCTCGCAATGCGCTCAAGCGTACACATGATAGACCAGCTAAACATATGTGAGGGCTTTAGATCTGATGTCACTTCTTGTGATGCCACTTCCTGTAAAGTCGTGGCTTGTGATGTCAATTCCTGTGATGCCAAGTGTGATGCCATGCGCCATGATGTCACTTGCATACTGCCTAACTAGGTTAGTCCCCCCCACATCTTTTTTTTGGACTTGTGCCCTGCTTAAAACGCTACTGTTTGTTTTGTATTCCTACTTTTTGAACTGAGGCCGCAGACTAGCTTTCCAGGCTGCCCTGTAATATGATGATTTTTTTTGTGTAGATTGGTCCCCAGTGTTAAAAGCGAGCAGTTGCTGTTGACTCAAAGTGCATTCAGGATCTTTTTTACATGACATAGTGCACTACCTGTATTTTTCCATCTTTAACTGATGGCTTTTCGATTACATTTGCCCGTTAGTGTTGCTGACGACGTCCAGTAGATGGTCGCGTTTGGTTCAAAGTAGACATGTAGTTATGTTGAACAAAATTATACTTGAGAGTTCTGTTATGAAGTCCTTCCTCTCTGTTTGCACTGATGTAAAATCCTCCACGGATATCTCTCACTTTCACTTTATCAGTAGGCTCATTAATTACAGGCCTCGCCACGCGGAAAGTATTAATTACTGTCAACCCTGGAAGAATGGACGTCAGAATTAATTGGCAAGGCCAGTTCCAGTCTAGGAGCGTGCTCTCGGAAAAGTTATTGGACAACCAAATTCCCACCATTGTGTTTGGAAGGGAAACATCATTTACAACGATGTCTTTTCCACGATTGACGTTTTAAACGATCCACTTACCCCGCAAACGTCTCTTCAACGAGGGAGCCTTCAACGACCGTCTTGACCACGAAAAAACGTTCAGCGTGGCTTGGGGGGAGACGTGGTATTCCGTCCAGTCGTGATGGGGGGGCTGGGGGAGGGTTGGGAGGGGGCTGGGGGGGCTGGGGGGGTCTCCCCCCCAAAAAATAAAAAGCGAGCGAGCGAGTTAGATAAAAAAAAAAACGCTCTGTGGTATTGATGAAGAAAAAGGAATGACCCTCCCTCAAAGACGTGCAGTGTACGTAAAAAAAAACAGTCCTTTATTTATTTTAGAAGACGTGGGCTGGGGGGGCTGGGGGGGTCTCCCCCCAAAAAAATAAAAAGCGAGCGAGCGAGTTAGATAAAAAAAAAAACGCTCTGTGGTATTGATGAAGAAAAAGGAATGACCCTCCCTCAAAGACGTGCAGTGTACGTAAAAAAAAACAGTCCTTTATTTATTTTAGAAGACGTGTTTTGACGCTTGTTTCCATGGTAGATGGAAGTAAGGGGCTGCAGGAGAAAGACGTGCAGGTAAGACGTTCCTACCGTGGTACAATCCTTCGTTGTCAATTCCAGCGTGGTAAAGCCACTTGCGATGTAAAATTCGCGTGGTAATGCCATGCGTGGAACTTGTATTAGTTGAAAAATCATATATTCGTTTGGAAAAGCACGCATCCATGCCTTGTCAGCACAGATATTTTTTTAATGTGTAGAAGCACATTTGTTTCCTCACACGACCAACCATGTGAATGTTGGTTTGATTGGTGATGTTTCGGATACCAGCATTCTTTAGGGATCAAAAGCCCACGCTCCGGCAGTAATTGGTTCTCCAAACAAGGGGGTTGGCGGGTACTGAGATTAATTGAAATGTTGACCATGGGCTGCACAAGTAATAACATAGTAAAATCATTTCGAAATTCTTATTTACATCACAAAAAATAGTATCATCAATTTAAATATTTAAAATTTAGAAAGAATATATATTGGTATAAAAATGTCAACTTCCATTCATAACTTTATAACTCGCTGAATAAGTGTTATTGTCCTCGCACTTTTGTTTTTGTACGTAGAAATACTTTTTTAGAGTGACTAGCTTGTACATTCTGGGTACACAGAGCTCTGCATTTGTGGTACTTAGAATCTTCTTAGTTGAATTTTGTACAATACTAAGCTCACCAAAAATGCTGTAGAAGAGATTCAATAAATGAATAAATACACCAAATCGCTAGTCTGCATATCTATCAGACCTTTTAAAATGTGAGCTAGACCATGAACTAAATATTTAGCTCGTTTTCTGAATTTCAGGAAATTTACACGAAACAATTTGTATTGTTTTAATTTCTTTCGTAAGCTGGGGAGTCTGGTTCCATTACTGTTATTTATAACCTGAATGGTGGTAAAGCGAGTGGCTTTTGTATTGCATCTTGTGTTTTGGTGCTAAATTGTACAGCCAACAGCACAGCAAATTTGTATGCCAGTTTTGATCCTCTGCATTCTGGCCGTTTTCTGATCAATTCAATGTTCTTTAGTTTCAATGAATTTGACACCTCCCTGTCTAGAGGAACGCTCTCATCTACGGCATAGGTAGATATCTATTCACGATCATTGAGAACAGGAACCCTGTTTATAGCCGACCCCTATCTGGCCCATTAATTTTTGTGCTTCAGTTGTAGAATGTGCTTAAGACTTTGTTGTGAGTGGCGTGCACCTTCGAGTTAGATAGCCCAATTAGTTTGCTCGCATCAGAGAGATGTGTGTAACCATCACGTAACATATTTGACTCTCATCTTTTTAAGTTTGATAAATGAGTATCAAAAGTACGTTAATACCACTCTAAGAGGAAGCATTGAAATAGTTTTGTGCCATTTGAGAGAGGGATGTAGCTGTGAATGGGGTTCAATGGATTTCTAGTCCAGCCCTATCTCCTGTTTCTACCATTGGAGTCAAATTGTATAATAACTGCGGAATTCCTGCTTTTTATTCAGAGTGGAGTGTGGTTATTTTATTTTCATGGGTTCATGGCATTCACCCTCTAGAATAGCAGGTGCTCCTCGGAATAGTAAACCTAGGTATTAAATGTTCATGTCTAGGAGACCTAGGCCATTTAGAATGTATTAGGCAGCCCACTAGGTCAATGGAAGTCCTTGGTGGAGGACCGCCAGCAATATTTTGAGATCCCTGACTGCCTAATGCATATTTCACGGTTTACAATCCATTCTCTGGTAAGGCAGGTTCAGTGCTTTGGGGACATTGATTGATTTCCCAGCGTTGCATAGCAGTCCTGAAGAGAAATTCATTGATGGTCAGAGTGCCATAGTCCCAGAACTTCACATCATCGTGTAGTCTTTGGTACACCCGGATGGATCCTTCCTAGATGAAGGAGGAATGTGCTGAATTTTCAACCTCTTTCACTTATTTAGAATTAATAGAAATCTGGAAGCTGCATTCTGGCCTGTTGGGAAATTCTGCTGCTATGTGGATTTCTGAATTTCTGACTTGGATTTTGTGGGATTTCAACATAGGTGGAAACCGTGAACTTTAAGAGTGTTGCAGACATTTTGAAGACTGCAGCATTTCTAGAAATGGAGTGGAACGATTTGGTCATTTTCACTTAAGCCTACTCCTGGTTTAATTAAACATACTACTCTCTTGTCCCAAGCGTCCACTTACGGATTCCAAGCTACATGTGGATGTTTTCAAAGTCTTCCTGTTGAGTTAAATCTTGGCTTTTGATATGCTGCTGTACACCATAGGTGGGTTAGTTTCCTGGCCTTGTAAGTTGTGGTATCACTTCTGATGGCTGTATAGGTAATTTACCTGGTTTTGAAGTTGATCGTTGCCAAAAGGGAAGTCAGTGAAGTTCCTTTTACATGAAAGTGCTGTCATCTAATTCCCTTGGTTCCTCGATAAGACATGCCACATTGAATAGGATGCCTTTGAATGCACGCAGACCTGTACAGTTGTTTCAAAGTAATTTTCTGGACGGGACGGTTTCATATGTTTTGAACATGGAGAGGTGGGGCCAACCTATCTTTTGTTTTGACGAGTTTCTTGTCCGAAAGTCACTTTTGGATCAGTGCATGCAAACGTCCAACTGCAAATCAGCGTTTGGTGGAATAGATCAAATCTCCACCTCGAGTCCATTTCTGTTTTTTTGGGTCTTTTTACTTGGTTTATTCGGGTGATGTGAAAATGGGTAAGAATAAGAGTGGGAAAGAAGTGCCCTGACAAGCCATCATGATTGTGTCTAGTATTATATCATAGAGCTGTTTGTGTTCTGCTGTTTTGCTATTAGAATAACCTATTTCTACTGTCTGAGTTCAGGAACATTCATACTTTGCTCAGAAGAATTCTTTACTCGACCAGCATGATTTAAAAAAACAAATGTTTTATTAGAGCTTTGAATTGGATAATGTTTTGTTTTGCTTTTTGCTAAACTTTATTGTGGGGGGAAACTGCCAGCTTCCCACCCCCTAAAAAAAAAAGTGTGTTCTTAGCTATTATTAAAAAAGAACACCTTGCCATAGTAGGCCCTAGCTCTGAAGGGAACTTAATCCATTGGCTATTTGCTGTAGTTGGCGGAAAAACCTGATAAATAGCTTAACAAACCAATGGATGAATTTTGGCTGTCTGAAAGGCCCTATGAGTATATTCTACTTACAATTTTAGTAAAATTGAAAGGTTTTTGCTAACACTAAACTCAAAAATGTCAATGACTCCTTGTTTGTAGTGCATTAGGCCTGTATAACGGTTTTAGGAAACATCCTAAATTTAACCCAGTATAACAACATCCATTAGCTAATAATTTGCGCCAAGAAAATCTCTAGAATATAAACCGAAATTTCAACCTGTCTTTGTGTTCAAGTTGGCAAAAATAGCATATTTTTTTGCACAAGTTAGTATGCTCTTTTAGAACCTTGCACGTGTAATAAATTAGTAATTTGAGTCAACGTTTTGATGCAAAAAATACATAATTTTCTTAACTGCCATTTTCGGTTGAGTACAGTTATTGAGGCGTCAGATAGCAGGGTTGGAAGGCACTAACTGGTCCTTTTCATTTAAATATTGTTAGCCAACAAAATAACTGTCCCTTTGTTATGTGTTCACTATCGCTGAAATCCTATCAAGGAAAAACAACCAGTTCAGCATACCAAACCCAATAACCGCACACAAGAGAACTGCAGAATTCAATGGTTTCACAGCTTTCATGAAGGCAGAAAGGACTTGGCTGTTTTGAGGTAACTGATTACAGTCCTGGCCCCTTGACATACCTCTGTTAAAAATTTTTTTTTTTAAAGTTGTTGTCTAGAGATCTTCATTTTTGATTTGTGTTTTTGTATCATTGGAGAAGTAATTTGGCTTGGCTAGACATTGCTAATCCGGGCCGAATCTTTCTGGATGACATTTTTTTTAAATGGCAGATGTGTTGCAGTGATGTAATATTTCAGGAACCATCAGACCTATATACTTCATTTTCGTGTGAAAACATAGGTTTTGGGGGTCAGGTAGTGTTATAGAGACAGAAAATAACTTCTCAGAGCAACCCTTCTGCCATTTTCCAAAATGGCGGCTCTAGAATGACTTGCTTTAGCCACCATATTCGTAATTTGTTTTAATTTCAGATTTTCTGTTGACTCCAATTCGTAAACATGAGCAAAGCAGGTGGTAGCAGTGGATATTTACCCCCTGACAGTGTTGCTAACTACAAAATCTGAGGACTCCAACAAAGAAAAATGTGTCATATGCCAAACTAATCTGAAAGAAAAACTAACATCTACTGCGGCTGGACAGAAGAGTACCACATGCTGCAGAAATATGTCAAGACTAGGTTCACAAAAGATTGAAACTGATGGGTGAAGAGGATCAAATATTTTATGAACGTAAAATGTGCTACAAGTTGTATACAATGGAAAAAAGTCATCAAAAAGTAGCAGAAAACAGTGAATCACAACAATAATCTGAGTCTTCTGCTAAAGCGACGACAACCGAACCCAGTGCCCATCCACTTAAAAGATTGATGGCTACCCCTCGCCTACCTCCAACAACTGATCAGAAAGCAGAGGATCTTCAATGTGTTAGCTGTGGTTAAGACCGAATAAGGGCCAACGGAATTGCCGAAAGAGCAAATTACAGAATATGTGAGTCTACAAGGCAAACCAGGTTTTATCTGCAGCTATTTCTTCCTACATTATGTTTTCAGCAGAGTAGCTGATCTAAACAGTGAGGTGAATTTATTTGCAGCAGATTTGTATGCCCACCCCAACTGCATGTGTGCATACATTTGAAAATATGAATGTACAATGAGCTCCCAGCAGCAACGTAACCACCGACCTTCAGTTAAGCTTACACTCTTTGAAATAGCAAATTAAGTTTTAAAGCAATGCTTAGTGCTGGCTATGGGTTCAAGCTCCGAGAGATCAGAGAAATAATGGGCGACATTGATGAAACTGTATTGATCCACAATAAGGAAATGAGGATTTTTTTGGACAGAATGTACAATGACAGAATTCGAATTGTCAGTCTAACAAAAAGAATGAGGCACTTATGGTGTTCTCAGCTTATTTGACTCCTGAAGTTCTTGCTGCCAAAAATAAAATCATGGGATGCAGTAAGATCAGAAGGGACCATTTTAAGTAACGTCCTGAAAGATTTAGATTTTGGATTCTGTGGCAAATCATGGAAGTTCTCTAAAAGGCCTGATGTTATCGTAACATTTTTTTAAATCATTGTTTAATATCAGCAAAGCTAAACTGTTACAAACTAAAGTTGTTAAGTTCGGAACAGGAGTCGGCAACATTGATGATGGCTTTGAAGTTATAAGCGCCGCAGAGGAAGACTATCGGATGAACCGACAGGCTTCTGCTGTGCAAATGTACTGTCTTGTCCAAATCATGTTTTATGAATTGCATCACGGCAAAAAGAAAACTCAGCTACACATATTTGCCCACGCAATCTGACAAGTGCAAAAGTAGAGAGCTAAACACTTCAGTGAAAAGGACTAGTGTGTAAACGAGTTATAATGGCACAGAACAGAGCAGGAACTTGTTAGCAGAACATTCTGTAAAAACTTGTAAATCCGACAGCACACCACTTCCAAGTCAATTTACCAGGAAAGGATTTACAATCTCTGCTTTTGCTATTTTTGATTTTGAACACCGCTCTTCTTTGTCTGGAACATCAGCATTCATGATACTGCCATGGTGCTTTTTCAAGACTGTACCGATGACATAGCTGCTGGAAAACAAGCGGTGTCAGATGTAGACATAAACAAATGAAGCTGAAAATGTATCACCCAACTGCATTGCCAACGTTGCCAAATCACTACAAACCATCAACATGTCCCTGTCCACCAGAAAGCTTCAAAGTGGCTGAGGACATGGATATTCCTCTACCTGATGCTGCTGTCCGCAAAGCTGATTTAAATGAATTTATCATATCGCTTATTCAGTGCGAACTGAAGGATAAAGAACAGCCAGTTATTTGTTGGCTGGAATTCATCCTCTGATCTCCCAGAATACCGTCCCACTGAAGAAGGTTGGGTTTTTACCAGTAATAGCATTTCCAGTCCCAAACTACGCAACAGTATACACAGCTCTGAAAAATGTCCAAAGTGTGTGTGCTCAGCTTGAAGACCAGCCTATCCTGCCAATTTTCTGTGATTAATGTGTTTTGCGTATTGTAGCTGACATTTTTGTGAGCAATCCAGTAGAATTTGATGATATTTATCCAATTGTGGGCGTTTTCCACATGACAAAAGTTGTGTTGCGGTGTGCAGGAAGTTCAGTGGATGTGGCATAGACAATGCACTTATTAAGGCTGAAATCTTTGGATGCAAACCTGTCCTGCCAGTATTGAGCAGAACTCATTGGGTGCATTCGGTTCAAGGCATGCTCATCATATGTGAGTATATTGAAACATTGTGTTGGAATGCGTTCTGGAACAAGAATGACAAATTAGGTTTTGCATATCTTATCTCAGGAGTGAACAAGGCACAGGGTGCATTTCATTCACAAAACATAATGCAAAGCCGGGCAATGGTCAATACACTCAGTTCAAATTCAGAAAACCTGAAAACCAAGTTCGTAGAGTTTGTCAAAGAATGTGAATAAAAATCAGAACTTTGTAAGTGCTGGGGATATGTTTAACTTCTATTATCTCTAGTGAAAGGATTGGTACATGCCGATCTGGAAGGTGAATGGGTGCTGCACGTGAGGACTGTGAAGTTGCTGATTACTTTGTTTCGCGAATTCGACTGCATAAACTACCTGAGATATGTGTCCTGGTATTTGAAAGAGTGTAGAAGTTAGAGGTGGAAAAACCATACCTCTACAGAGAATTAATCCAAAGACATTTTGTGGAGAAAGACAGAGAGGGAAGGCTCAATGTGGCTCCAGATGTGAAACTAGAACAGATGATCAAGAGATCACAGAAAATCTCCAAGGGAATTCTTGGTTAGACATGTAAAAGTGAATATGTTGCTAAATGGCAGATAATTTACGATGAATTCCATTTCTATTTGAAATGTTTTCAGAGAGATGACCAATTCAAAATTAAGGGACCGTTGTTAAACTGCTCCTCAACAAGAACTTGTGGGAAGGCGAGCGGAACGTTTTAATAAACATGTTGGCTAGCCTTCTTCATTTCATGCAGCAGCAAGGAAACCCCTTTAAAACGACTGAGCCTGAGCGACTAAACAGCTTCATGACCAAACAATATGTGGATAGTGATATAAAGACTGGTCTACTAGGTGTCCTGGATCTAAACTATACACAGAACTGAGCAGGAAAGATTTGTATTGAAAGAGAAAAAGCAGTTTGACATAATCACCAGAGCTAAACTTCCACGCTTTTATTGCCATGGTAAGAGTTTCGTCCAACCAGCCACTACGAAACAGGTTACAAACAAAAGCAACATTCACAAGCATGTAGAGAGATGGAAGTAGCAAAAGAAAGGGGTGACTTTTTCAAGGACATTCTATTGCATGATCTTCAAACAAATACATTATTTGATGGAGATGATGCAACCAAACCGGCGAAGCACAAACTCGTACAAGAGGTAAAAAAAAACCAAAAAAAACTTTCACCTCAAGAATTTAAATTTGAAAAGGTGTCCTCATTTAAAACTGCTGTTGTGAACTATGTCACAATTGCAAATAGTCAAGATTTCATCCATGCAAAATTTCGGAGAAATTGTTCACTGTTCTACAGATATCAAACTCAGTGTGCACCTTGCATGAACTGCACATTGTCTTTGACAGATAGTTCAAGATAACTGTCAAAGAATGTAAGAGAATCCGACAGATGTCTGCAAGTGGAACAATTGACCTCGCCTGCATTAAAAATTCGACACCTTTACCTGTGCAACTTGATAAGTTGTGGTCATCAAAATCGAATAAGATGAACTTGGAGATGTTAATTCGCCAAAACATTGGTGATGCTTGAGTGACCACTGATTTTCCAACTATTGCAATTGGAATGTTTGTCATTGAGGGGTTGTTGCCTGCAGAGATATATTAAAAAGGTATGGGCCATATTGTTCAAGAACCTAACAGCAAATTGGAGGAAGAGGAGAGGAACATGTTGTGCCACATGTTGAGTGGACTGTTCAAATTGGTTCTAATCGAGTCATTGTACTGTCATATGACACAGAAGTTATTATTGTGCTACTTTAGATTTTTTTCAATGTTAATAATTCAAGAATCATCAGTCATAGATACGTTGTGGAACAGGCGAGAAAATACACTTAATCCCATGTCATATTCTTAACAAGGCACCTGACCCAGATTTTTTCAGTGTTCTTATCAAGGCACATATTCTTGTGGGTGTAGATACTATGAGCAAAATTGCAACAAAGCCTGGAGCTTTAACTGCTGAACCTGTGACGTTTCTAAAAGGATTGGCTGATACAGAAGAATGTGACTTTGTGTGTAGAAAATGAGTTCTGACTGTCACACCTTTGGCACAGTGAATTCAAGACATCAGTCCCGCTAAGTGATCTTCCACCAACATCTGACCAAGTAGAACACTCTATTCAGTGCGTGGACAGATTAAAAGATGTCTAAATGTTTTGGACCATGCATATGTAGCGAAAGATCCATTTGAATTTTTTTGGGAAGATATCGATGGGGTGCTAAAACCTGCAAAATTTCTAAAGCCTCGAAGTACATGTACTTTTACTTGCAAAACCTGTGCTACAAAAAGATGCCTGTGTCTATGCTCTTCTCAAATGTTCAACATTTTGAAAATGTACCGCGAGGAGATTGCCAAAACAATTAAAGTGAACTTTGAAAATACCAAAATTAAATACGTAGGTCTCATGGTTCCTGAAATATTGCATCATTTCTGCAACACACCCACCATTTTAAAAAATGACATCCAGAAAAATTTGGCCCAGATAAGCTATGTTTACCCAAGCTAAATTACTTCTCTAATGAACCAAAAACACAAATCAAAAATGAAAATCTCTGGACCACCATTTTTTTATGGAGGTTTATCGCGGCTGGGATTATTATACATATATGGACTTCAAAGGACAAACATATGGCACTGACAACAGAAAGTGATTCAGACCAAGGCAGGGTGCACTTCATCCAAACGGAGGTTTTTAAAATCTATTTTGATTGTTTTAGGTAGCTGATACATATCTGTGCTTAGTTCGGAAAAAAGGCTGAATGATGCCAACGCATTCTAGATTATAGTTCTTTTTAGGACATTTTCAGAGATTTCAAATCTATATTCAACACTTGAACAATTTTTTAACAGATTTAATGCTGGAAAAGTGGCTCTGACTGGATGTCCGTCCAGATCATCTCCCATTGGAGCTGTAACCCGGTCTCGTATAGAAAAAAACATCATTAATTGCTATGGTTTTTACCATGATTGCACTCCTCAAAAGTAATCTCTGTAGCCTAGATGGCGACTCAGGTCATTGTATAAGAGAGCAAGAAGAAACTCTTATTGAGGGCTGGTTGATTTCTGGTGAGGAAGTGTTAGGTGAAGGGTGTTTACATTAAAAGCTTTCAGAACATGAGAAGAACTCAAATCAGTGAGTATTTTTCTGCTTGGGACATTACCATGACCAAGCTCAAACAATGCACTGGTTTTGGATTCTTCATGGGGCATTCTTGCTAAGACCAAGTGGAAGGTGTGCTGTTGGACCAGTGGCTGCTTTGGCAATAGTAACATGACTGAGTCAGAAAGATTGTTCTCTGATGAGGTGTGACATAATGTTGGGAATTTTGGATCATATTAGGAGTAAGTCACGCTTCGGGAAGTATATCTTTGTAAATCTACCTGTCTGTTGCAAAATCATATTAGTTTAATTTGCTCTCCCTATACCTGTGGTTGATTTATTGATAGGGTGACACCATTTTGAAAGTTCACTACAACAACAGAGGTCTCTCGGCAAACACTTGGGTAATGACCATGCCTTACTGTGCCACCAAGCATCTCCTTACTTACTGAAGGAAATACTAGAATGAATTTGCAGAAAATAGCAGTCCACACTGCAAATATCCCCCTGAAAACCATCTTCCTACTTTAGATTCCACTTTGGATATAAGTGTATAGCAATGTTTGGTATCCTGGTCAGAGAGTTCACACAGGAGCACGTAAATAGATGGGTTGTTGATTCTGACGGCAGTCGATTTTAGTGATTGGTAAAAGGGTTGCAGAGTTATTTCTGGCAGCAGAAATTTGGTGGTGCAATCATTCTATCTGGATTAAAGCTGCTCTTCATTATTGGAGAGCGTGCACATGGGGGATTAGTTCCAATACTTGGTCATACTGGCAAATTTCTATCCAGCATAACCAACCTTCAAATTGTGTAGTTCAAGTAATAGATGACCGAACAAACCAGAATTAAATTCTTGTGACACGGACAGTATTGACATTTTCACAAATAGTAAATGAGAAAAAGTACGTTGACCTGATTTTTGAAGTCTGGAAACAAAACAGACTGGCAATAGTTCCAATGTCCTGCCCGAAAAAAAAACGTCCTCCCAAGTTCTAGTTTAAAAATTTCAACAGTGTCAACCCACTTCCTCATTATGCGTCTTCACATAGAACCACTGCTACAAATGCATTCAACTTATCTAAGCCTTTTGACTACTGTGGACCCCACAGAATGACTACTGGATGGGTGGGACCCACGCCTAAACAATTTCGATGATATGAACCTCAAACAATACTCAAATATAGAAACAAGTATACATCAGAGTATTTCAAAATTTGTGTTCTATTTTATTTAGCTCACAAACTAAACACTTCTAATTAAAATATAGATTTTTGCAGTTTGGAGCTTTTCAGAATTCACTTTTATTTTTAACTGCTGAAGTATCATGCTGGACTCTCGCAATACTTTTTTTTCTGTTGTGCTCCTTATTCATGCCCTCTTTTTGTCTTTGAATACTCGGGCGTACATGGAGGTCACCAGTCATCACTACTGGATTCCATTTGCTGTGCTTATCCCATGAATCAAGCTAAGGATACCAACTTATCTTTAAGCCTCCAATTTCAAATGCCTCCACATTTATATAGCGTTTTAAAATGTTCAACTTTGCTTAGTTATGTTCATATACTTTGTTAAACTGCCATTGTTGATTTTATAAGCAGTTATGGACCACTGAGTTTGTGTCGTGGACATGCAGACATCAGTCCATCGACCACAGGTTAAGAACCACTCATCAAGGGGATGCCTCATTGGTGGCAACCAATTAGGAACTCCCTATGATAACCTTGGGAATACTCTTGCCATTTTTGTTTTTGTTCAAATGAAGGTTAGTCCTTTGTCGTAGTGGTGATGGTGTGCTTCTGAAACTCAAGACTACCTAGTTATGGGACTGTGTTCTCTAACAGTGTGTTCTCCCCTTTCCTGATATTTTCGAACAAAATAGAAGTTATGTTATCTGATGTGAGAGAAATTTATTTTATGCTAAATTAAAAACCTTGACAGTATAGAAGCTAAAATGAATGCATTCGATGTTGGCGAGGAGACGCCCAAGTGAGAGAGATTTACTTCCTTGACTTAAAACTGAAAAGAAGAGGCAAAAAATCCCATTTAGCTAAAGAGATGCATAACCGGTTTAGGACTCTGAATTGGTCCTAAAAGTGAGATTATTAGCAGTTAGGAGAGCAGTGTAAATAAGGTTTTTCCTGCTGACATTTATAGTACAAAAATGCTGCATTTTTGTTAGCTGAGTGAGGTGTGGAAGAAATAAACTGGAATGGTGCCATTTATTCAGTGGGAATGCCTTAGAGCAGTGCTTCCCAAACCTTTTAGAACCCAATTTTTAGTATGACAAATGTTTGCGACCCACCTAGCTGTAATGGACATGAGGTGGGGGCATTTTCTACCCTTTTTTATGTAATAGTAGGGATGCTGTCAAAATGCTATAAATTACCAAAATAGCATATTCTTTACAGTGTGTGCGTTCCTTTCACGCAACTATTTGTAAATTTCCCGACCTTGCCCATGCCCTTCGATATGCCTTTATCAAATTGTGGCCAATATATTGACTGCCCATAAAAGTGGCAGATGGTGAAACTGCACTGGAGATGGAACATTTTTTACAGTGAGGCATCTGCTTACTAAAATCACAAGGCTTTTTAAAAAACTTGGTGTTGAGAAGAAATATCCCTTCTGCAGCAGAGTACAGGGTAAAGCTTCATATCCATTTTTGTGTTGAAACGAGGTCCAGTAGATCACATTACATAAGGTCAGATTCATTTTATTTTAAGCACAGAAGAATAAATGATTTGCCAAGAGCCAAAGCCGTGACTCAAACCTGGTTCTCCAGATCCAAAGTCGGCAGCTCTGGCCAGTAGACCACATGCATATTTTTTAATGTATATGTGAAATATAGTCATCCCACGTGAGTATGTGATTATGCTTAGGGAACATATTAATGTTGAAATGGATTTGTGCAGTAAAAAAAGTTGCAGCAAAAAATACTGTAAGGTTTACCCGGAGTCTCGCTTGGGAATACGTTCAATTGCTTTTTTTTTTTAACTCGACTCTGCAACATTGATGTCAGTACACCCCACTCTGAAAATAATGCAGCACCTTTGCACCAGGGGTGCTGGCACAGTGTTACCCCACTGACGTCCTAGAGGTTAATAAAAATCCTAGATTGACACAGCAAATGTGTTCAGCAGAAGAGTGGTAAGGGTGTAGCATGTAGCTGGTAGTGATATGGGAAACGTCGTTTACAACACGGTCGTTACATCGCAATGCCATTACATCGCGGTTTTTAGAATGCAAGTCGTTCATCGACTTGCGCTGGATGGCGCTCTCGGACAAGGAATAGTATAATTTACTATCCAACACCTACCCTACTGTATGTAGACTGGAGTTAGAATAGTAAATTATACTACTTGTAAGTCCAGCGCCCTCCAACGCAAGTCGTTGTAACGACTTGCGTTGTAAAAACCGCGATGTAATGGCATGCGATGTATTAGCATGCGTTGTAATGTCATACAACCAGTGATATATTTCTGACAGTGCAGCACTACCACACAAAGCCTTAGTGTGTTTTGGATAACAGTGTAATTTACAGTCTGCTCATTTTACATTCAAATGGCCACTAAATTTGCACAAACATAAATGCAGTTTTACTGATAAAACTATATAGCACACAAATGATAATTTGCAGAAATTGGTTTTCAGTGAATGTTTATTATTTCTGCATCACCCAGTAAAAGTATCTTGATTCTATTAAAATCTTTGTTTCCATCCACACTTCAGATTTACAAAAAAAAGCTTTGTTTGCTTTCCTAACTGCTGATGTCAAGTAAATGTACAATTATATTTTGCAGTAAGAATTTAAGAGATGTGGCGTGTTACAAAAAAATTGCATCCTACAGTCTTCCCTTTCACACTGCATGTACCAGTAAGATTGACAAGTGAGAGGAGTTTTTAAATGAACTATGCGACAGTCAGAGATAAAAAAAAAAGTAAACACCAATGGCCATGTTATAAGAATAATCCGCATTTTGTCAGAGGACATAGCCTGATATTTGACCTCTATCTTGAAACATTTCTCATGCTTCAAAGAGAAATACAAATGTAAAAGCATCTTTATTTATTGCTCTTTCGGGACCCACCTGAAATCAGCTGTTGATAAACCATTGGGTTGCGGCCCACAGTTAGGATAACGCTTGCTTGGAGGTTTTACTCCTAAATGGTTGGTAATTTGCATTGCGGTTATTGCGATAGGCCACTATTTTATCAGAATGACAACCATTCGTAATAATGAATGCTGTCCTCTAAGTCTTTTTCCCAACCTAACAATCGGATAGGGTGGTGGCCATGGTACACCAACGTTTTCTTACTTGGCATAGGTTCCGAGGAATGTGGAATTATTTAAATAGCATCTGGTTGCTCACGTTGTAATGTATTAATTTGCGAGTTTCTTATTAATAGCAGTGTGAACACGATTGCTGACCCAGAGTGCTTTGTGTAAAATGGCACATTGGTCTAGCAGAGAAAATGTGAACGATTCAGTGATCAGAGTTTAATAGTTTGTGTTTAAGATGAAAATGACAGACACCAGGTTTTGGGGATTAAGGCAGCAGTTGGGATGTTTCAAGAAGTGTCAAGAGGTTTAATATGGTAATGGTTTCATGATAATTCTTGGTAGGATGTGGTTTGTACAGCATTGTGCATCAGTCAACATATCGACATTGGAAAAGATTTGACCTTGGGAATCTGTCTAACCTACAAAGAATAGTAGCAATTGAGGCTAGGTAGAGCAGGACTTAGTTACAAGGTTTGCAATGTTTAATGGGTTCCCAGCCTTGAGTTGTCTGGACGAGATATGTCTTTAGGGCCCTGCAAAACTTTAGGGAACCTGCTTCGAGTCTGAATTGCCCACCCTGCACATTTCACATCGCTGAGCCAGGGATGTGAACAGTTTAAACCCGGAAATCTTAGATATTGTAGAGTTTTAGTGGATCTGTTCTCTTTAGCCTCCCTCAGGGGCCTCAATGACAAAAGATCTTGGAATTCTGTAGCCTGTGGTGTACCCAAGGCCCTTGTTGCATGACCAGTGCAATAAAGGAAACCCGTACCTTCCTTTGAATGTATATTCATTCTGTAGATTCTCCCAGTTTGACTGTAATGCTTTTCATCTCCCTCCACACATTTCTTGCAATATATTTGCCCATTTGTGGCTCGGTGGAACATTTTTTGGGAAAAAGTAAGGAGGCTTCACAGTTGGCAGAATGAATGATTTGGCAGAGAGTTAGAAGTGCTCTCAAGTGCTCCCTAATTGTGTAATTTGAAAGCATGTTTTACTTTTACGTCAGTCAAAGACGACCTACTATTTCGAGAGAGTGCGATTGTGACACATTTATTTTTTGAAAAAATCATATCCTGTTTGATGTAAACAAATTTGACGTAAGTTTCAAAATGTAATGATATCCTGATACATAACCACACTCCCCGAAAAGTGTATTTATTGTAAACGGGGCTCATCGGTGCTATAGAGTCCTTTCAGTTCATGTACCACATAGGAGTTGACAATGAGAAGAAATCCACTTGGAACATGGGTCTGTGGACCCTCTTTTCAAAGCTCCAGGTGCAGCCCTGTGCATTCCCACAATACCACCGAATTGTAGAAAGACTACCCATACCACTTGGTGATCTTCATGTACAAAACAGAGGACACCAGTTCAACCTCGACTCAGCCAGAGCTTGGGAGGCTGGTGAGGGTGCATTTCTACTTAATTACAGCTATTGAGGCAGCCTTGAAGCATGAAGAATTTATTAAAATCAGTCTCTCTCCCTCTGGGGGACTTTTTTTGCCAATTATGTCGGGAATGTTGCCATCTGGGAAGACACTAGACATTGTACACGTCTATGTACAGAGGAGCAGAGTTCCATTCAACAACCAATACCCATAACCCCACTGACTGCCACTATTGATATCTGTGATTTCAGATCCCAGCATAGTGGTATAAAAACCCTTCTCACTACTAACCACGAAATACAGGGAATATTTCACGGCTGCCTGTTAAATAAGGGTTTCATCATCATAATGAGCCCCCAAACTGCTTCAAAATAATCTGGTCTTCTAGTATTATGAGGTATGAAGGGCCAAGTTATAACTAAGAAAATCTTGCCACATGTGGCAGTAAATGCAAATTGTGTCCTATTCCCTGGGAATATAATTCTCATCCATTTCAGCAGGAAACCAGATTTTTGTCAAATCTGCAAATTATATGTAACGTATATGATGTGGTGAAGACTACATTCACAGAACCACATAAACCAGCTGTCTCTCACAGTTCTCCATTGTTTTATCAATGATTTATTCAAGAAAAGTAAATCCAAATGTTCTTATGCCAGTCAGTGCCATGTTAAAGGCTCTTATACAGTGCGAGTACTCACTCCCAAAGGAGTATCTCCGCGATTGCTACTGGGCAGTGATGCATATCAACAATCTTTAAAAAAAAAAAAGTGTATTGTGGAGAGGTCAGGATAGGTGCGGATATGGCTCTCTCTTTCTCTCTTTCTTCCTCTCTTGCTTTCTTCCTCTCTCTCTCTCTCTCTCTTCATATATATATATATATATATATCATCAAACGCCATTACAAAATGTCTGCCAAAAACTGAGTGTAGAGACGAGTAGTCCTACTTCTATGTTCAAGAATTGTGCGTTATTTGTATTGCAAACTTACAAACGGTTCCTCGACCCGTGACCAAGGTGCGGCTGCACCGAAACACGTCTGGCGTTTTACTTGCTGCATTTTTTTTAATAAATTCACACGCTGCAAGGAATTGGGCTTGAGTGGATTCTTTACGGAAAGTGTGAGAATCACGGCATGTGTGTATATGTGTATGTATGTATATATGTGTATATATATATATATATTTTAGCTTATTTCTAAGTGGTGCAAAAGTAAAACATTTGATAATTAAGGAAGTTTAGGGGGGATATGATTGACTGCTAATCTCGTCATTTTAGAAAAAGGGGTTGAGGAGAAATTCGAATTAAATCTAATGTCTCCCTGAACAACAATTTGAATTAAGTGGTTGAGTTTCCTTTAAGCTATTTTAACTATAAGTTACCTACCTAGGTCCCACCAATCATCCCTGCATCTTTTCTTTCATTTCATGCATTTCCATTTTCACTGTCAAGCATGTTGGTGGGTAACGGTACAGAGGTGAAAAGCCTATTGATAACCTGCAGGGCACAAGTCGAGGGTACATGTGGGTAGGCTGCATCTACCCACTCTTTTCACAGGGTGGACGCTGTCTCCCCCGCCAAGATTTTGTGCCCCACAAAAATAATATGCTGAACTTGTCTCTGTAATTTTCAGACTCCAGGATACATTCAGCAGCGCCTACATATTGTCTTCTTTCATTCTGACCCTCAACGTGCAGACGAGGGTGCTTTGTTATTTTAAATTCCAACTGAGCCCACAACAAAGGCTACGGGTCGTCATATGTCCTTTTGACCAAGCATCCTAGCTGGGAGTTATCTGGAACCTCACATCTAGGTGCAAATACAATGGAGGGGAAACAAGTACCTGTGAAGTAATAAACTGTGAGCCTTTAGGCGCGTGCTTTTGACTTATTGTGCACTAAGAATGTCAATGTTTTATATGCAGGAACTGAACAGATCTGTTGGTCTGTCTCAGTATTTACAAAAATAAAACAACATTGCGGTATTAAAGTTTTGTTTATTGTGCTAATGTTCCCAATCCAGGGTGTCTGAGCACTTTACATCACACATACACATTGACAATAAATTGTGTATGTAAATCAATGTACAGGATGGGTTACATAGGACAGCGAGGGTTACAAGGTGTAGGAGTGACATGTACTTCATAGTTCATGTTGCAATACTTATGATATATAGCAATTTATGAACCACAAGTAACAAAAGGATTTGTGTTATCTGCGTAGGTTACAGCTTTTGATAGATGTTTATTTTAGCTAGTTATGTATCAAATGATGTGCTTTGCAGGTGACTCAATAGTCACAGTTTTGAACCAAAGTAACATAGAGGGTTAGACAAAACACAGATGTCTCAATAAAATGACTTATCTCACTATTATAATTATTGCCTGAAATGTTCTAGGCACACAAAGATCTATGCAGCATGTGCTTTAACCCTATAAGATATATAATAAAAATGCCTACTTTGCAATAATTTAAGCAGAACAGATGTACTGGCACATTTCTCCTTGTTTCCAATTTCATTGTGGCAAAGTTTGAAGAAATAAATGTTTACAGTCCAGATTTTGCGCCCGGATTGCATCACTTTTTTGGCACAACTCTGAGGCAAAATCTCATTTGTTAAATATTGTAATGTGTTCGAATTCTAATGCAGGGCACTAGTTGGGGGTACACGCTGGTGGACTGCGTCCACCCACTATTTTCACAGGGTGAATGCGGTCTACCCTGCCAAGAATTTGGGCCCAACTGAATTATGTGCTGAACTCGTCCTGGTGTAATTTCCAAACACCAGGACACTTTCAGCAGCGTCTGCAGTTGTCTGCTTTCCATCTGCAACAAGCAACAACATTCAGGTTGGGACAGGATGGGGATTTCTTATTTAAGACTCCTGCTGGGCCCATAACAAAGGTCGATTTTGAGGAGTCATAGGGCCTCCTTTTGTTCATGTCTCTCGGCTGGGAGCAGTCAGGAGCCTCACACCTGATTCAAATGAAGTGGAGGGGAAACACAGTTTAGCACTTCACACATACCTAAGAGAGGCAGCTTTTCACTTTGTTCAGTTCCTGTTTAGGAGATATGCATGCACTGTAAGAATGTCAGATGTGTTGGTCTTTACCGGTATTTACACAAAGTAAAATGCATTTTCATAGAGCTTACTTCCCCTGAGGAGGCGTTGAAATAATTTAAGTACCACTATTTTTTCTGTGATAGCCCTACTCATCCCAATGCAGGGTGTCGGAGCACTTTACAACACATGCATTTTACATGTACAATAAATTATCTAAGTTTGTAAATGAATGTACAGGATGTGTTACATAAATCTGGGGGATTGCAAGGTGTAGAAGTCACGTGTCATCTTCCATAGCTCACTGCCATATTATCCTCCCAATGAGCTGAAACGTACACATGATAGACCAGCTAAACATATGTGAGAGCTTTAGATCTGATGTCACTTCTTGTGATGCCACTTCCTGTAAAGTCATGGCTTGTGATGCCACTTCTATGATGTCAATTCCTGTGATGCCAAGTGTGATGCCATGCGCCATGATGGCACTTGCATACTGCCTAACGAGGTTAGTCCCCCCCCCCCCCCCCCACTTCTCTTTTTAGGACTTGTGCCCTGCTCAAATGCACTTATGGTAGAACTTTTAAACAGGTGGGTGAGGTCTTAAGATCAGATGCCACTTAGTGTGATGTCACTCCCTGCGAGGTCATGGGCTGTGATGGCACTTCCTGTGGTGCCACGTGCTGTGATGCCACACACCCTGATGTCACACACTCTGATGTCACTTGCATAGTCCCTAGCTTATTTAGTCCCCCTACTTCTTTTTTTGTTTGTTTTTTTGGACTTGTGCCCTGATTACCTGCGTCAAGATCCAAATAGGGCTTTGGCTTAGGGACACCCGTGACAGAGTCACACACAACCCTTCCAGCCTCGGATCCAGCCCTACTGGCCTTTTAGAACCACTGTCGTGTTGTAAATCCTGGTATATACACTGACGCTTGGATTCAATTCCCTATAAGTTTTCCTCGGAAGTGGCGTGCCCCTACTGACCAGCATTGCCTTTAATTACAGGCGGGAATCTGCAAACCAAGGACAAAACACAGGTTTGTCCATGAACCGGGCCTCGTTTCTATTGAAGTCCAGCCCTGCTTCCTGTGTAACCTTTGATTAGCACGCGCCGTGGGTGGGACAGCGCGTGCACTTCCTGCGTCCGCTCAACACGTTTCGGAACACTTTTATTCATGATACTGTGCGGTGTTCAGTAACGAAATGAAACGGTGGGGCTGCTGCACACGTGCAACCTGTATCGGGGACGCTGGTTCCTGGGATTTTCGTTAGTTGTGTACTAAAGTGCAGTGATTTTCTCTCAAGAACTTATTGGAATTCTTATGAATTCAATGATTACTAATATCCAGTTTTCAAGGAAGTAAGTTTGCCAAGGCCCAAACGTGGGAGAACCTTGAAACCCTGCGTGCTTCTAGTAGGCCACAATGGAGACTTACGCAAAACACACCTAATAGAACTGTTGCATACCTCTGATTTTTGCTTCTGTGTTGGCAAGCTTTTCCCTAACGTCTGTGCCGATGTACCCTATATAAAGTGGCTCTCAGTGCCTCCTTCAGGGTTTTGTGTTATGTTTTATTAGAGGTATAGTCAGGGCTTTAAGTGGGCCGGGTCTCACCGGTGCTGAGCACCAGCAGTGTTTTAAAGGGGGCCTTCAAACCGCTCTCTATGGGGCTGCGTTTTGTGCCCTGGCACAGGCGGTCCATTTTTTCCAGACTGCAGTGACAGAAGGCACATCGATGTGCGCGTGCTCTTTCTGCTCACTTCTCACTAGTGGAGAAGATACGGCATGACCTCATGCCAGGTAAGCGTTGTAGGGGAAGGAAAATCCTTTAAAGAGTCATTTTCTTTACAGGTTTCCCTTCTCTTTTTAAAACTCATGGGCAGCAACACTGTTATGGTGTCACCAGGGCTTGAAGTGGAAGCTTTTTCAATATTATATACAAGCCATAGTTAGTGCCTATTTATCTTATGCAACTAACAACCACTGACAAAGCCAATAGTCCTGACTTGTTGTAGGTATGATGTTACTTGTTGTTTCATGTATCTGGATGCAGTGTCAGAAACAGCAAAATGCAAGTCGAGCGGCACACTATGCTAAGCACAGCTTTTCAGCTTGCATGTTTTTAAGCCACGCCCTTAATTACATTGGCCACACCCCTCTAAGAGACCCTGAGTGTTTCCATCCCACTTAAAGCCCTAGGTATAGGCAGTGCTTGAAATGGAAAAATAGAAGTGCAGGTACTCTGTATCAGAGTACCTGCTTGTTTCTGAGAAGTGCTGCTACTCAACAATTAAAAGTAGTACGCCTCTCTTGAGAAGTGCATGGAATCTTCTCCCAAAAAAGAAAAGTGCCGGTGCTCAGTACCGGCCTATTTGAAGCACTGGGTATAGGATGCCTTAGTTGCTCGTAACTGTTGCTGAAAATGGGATCAGGGACAGCTTGGTGCATATTCCCGTATGAGCTGAATGTAGCAAAGCAGGTGCTTCCAGTTCCAAGTGGTACAAAAGGGGGTGGTGATGGACGGAGCATCTGAACCAATCAAAAACTCACACCCAGTCAACAGATCTGGGTTTAATCCATCACCGTTCTTCAGCCCACTCTGCCACCCCAGTTCAGACATGGCCATATGCAAATCAGTCTGACCCTGTGCCTCATGGGAACAGTCCAGCCCGAACTGCCAAGCCATGCCTTCCATGGACCGGATTCAAGCTTCCTAGGACCAGTTTCTGGCATTCCAGCCGTCTTCAGCCAGGCTTGCTTGAATCCAGTGGCAAAGTGAGCAAGGGACTCACATCTGAGCATACCCTGCCACACTTATGGCGGCCAAAGCGGTACAAAAGGGGGTGGTGATGGACGGAGCATCTGAACCAAACACTCACACCCAGTCAACAGATCTGGGTTTAATCCATCACCGTTATGGGAACAGTCCAGCCCGAACTGAACAGAACGGTGATGGATTAAACCCAGATCTGTTGACTGGGTGTGAGTGTTTGATTGGTTCAGATGCTCCGTCCATCACCACCCCCTTTTGTACCACTCCAGTTCCAAGCGGCAGATTTTTTTTGGGAGCGGGGGGGGGGGAGAGGGGGGCGGCAATGAAGTTAAACGGCCTGCAGCGGGGTGGCTAGCACGAAAAAATAGGGAAAGAAAGCCAACAGACACCCCGTAGATCAGGCTGAACATCTATACACCCAGAATGTGAGGAAGCAGTAGGGCGGTCCTGTGAACTATGGCAGAGAAAAAGGTGGAATGTGAGGATGGAGAGGTTTAACAAAGTGTGTGTATGTTTCAGGGAGCATGAGGAGAGCACCCCTTTTCGAAGAAGTACTTGCAAAAACCAATCGGTATGGCCTTGGCATGACTGTATTTTTTTAGGTCCTTTTTTCATTGTTTTCTCAAATCCATGCAATTGACATTAAAAGTGTAAAACCAATAAGCAGTAACAATATAGAAATGCTTTAAGACAGTTTTCATATGTTTGCAATAAAATCTAATACAATAAAGCCCACCACAAAAAGAACCCATTGCAAACTGAAAAAGTAAATCAAAGCAGAATTTTGCCTCCCATCCCTAGCACTGAAACTGACTACTTCCAAGGTAGGTGTACAGAGGGGCAAGAGCATAATTCAGCCGCTTGCAGCGAAGAGAGTAAGTTGCTGGAGTGGGCTTAAACATTGCCTGATGCTCTAGGCTGTGGTTGGTCGAAGCAACATGAGAATGACACTTGAACAGACCAATGGATGAAGAGGTCCGACCAAAAGCCCCTACATAGGTACATCTGTAGCTAATTTTGTTATATTTTTTTGAAAACATGAAGGTGGTGAAACTGATAAAGCTGTCCCTAGGCAAGGCCAAAAAGGTGTAGATAGTGACAGTACAAGTTCCCTGTACTTGCCAGTGTGCACCCCAAAGGTAGTGAGGAACACAGTTCCCTCTAAAGTGGGCAGGCGCGCACACCTAGGTTTTTCTCCCTGCAGAGACCTACCAAAACTGCGCATCACAAAGGATTCCTCTACATTTGAAAAGTACTTAATTAGAGCCTTTGTAATGCTGCCGTAGTGATGAATCTGCGCTGCTAAATGCATTTTAAAGACTTCTTATTGTCTTTAAATATGCTAATTGAGAAGGTGTAAACAACTGGGGCTGAATTATGTATTGGCACTGTTTGCGCCCAGCGTATCTTTGAAACGGTGCGCCAGGCGCAAAAAATGCCAATGTGCTCCATTATGGTGAATGCGCTGCCCTGGGGGCAGCCGCAAACTTGCGTTGCCCCCAGAGCAGCGCATTCCATGTGAAAACACGGAGTAGCTGCTCCGTGTTTTCCCAGTGCAGGCGGCACCTGCCTACACTTTCAAAGGGGACATCAGGGGGGTCCATGGGACCCCTGCAGAGGGCTGCTTTCAGGGGGCGCACTGACAGTGTGCCACCTTTTAAATGGCGCACTGTCAGTGTGCCTCCTGAGGGCTGCTTTGACTCTGCACTTGCGTCTGTAATATGGCGTGAGCGAGAGTCCAAGGAATTCCCTCATTTGCTTAGGACACACCCCTATGCAAATGAGGGAACACCCACTGTTGATAACGCTGGCGCTTTAAGTGTGCCAGCGCTTCGGTATTATAGAAGGGGATGCACAAGAGTCTGCTCCCCCTTCTATAATACCAAAGTGCCGCAGGGGCGCACAGAGCGGGCGCAAACACCCGTTGCGCCCCTGGGGCACCTTATCTAAAACGGCCCCTGCAGTGAAGGGCAGTCCTAGAGCAGCCCCAGAGCGTTTATTGCAGCCCAAAGTTCTGTCTGTGGAATACCATGGGAATTGTGACAATTCCTAGATATTAACATACTTTGGAAGTTGGGGCTGACAACCTTTCAGGTGTCAGCCATCAGTAACATCCCTGAGGCTGAAACTTTATAAATAATAAAGGAAGGCCATCCGTTTTGGAGGCTGATAGTTTTAAAATTCACCATCTGACAGGCCTTGTATTTTTACTGCTGAAACTCCTCTTGTTTCAGAGGGTGGCATGGATAGAAATTGTGCAGCAGGTGCACTGGCACCAGGCTTCTGTTCTGCAGGGTACACTCTGGTGTATCCTAAGTCCCAGTGTGATTCAAACATCCTCTGCATTTTATTATTGCAGATTTTTATAGTTTCAAAAATGATCAATAAAATTAATCTTCACAGCCCTACTACTTGGATATTTATCTTTTCAGGATCTTCATTCCAAAGTAAGGGATAAGCTACAGAGAGTAGGTCCACATTCCTTTTTCCTTATATTCAAGGTCACTGGGATTGTGTGGGCAGGGAGGACTAAATTATGAGGTAGGGTGGACTAAATTATGTGGCAAGAAAAGAAAAAAATCTTTGTTTTGTTAAAATATTTATATTCTGTAGCAGATGCTGGATTATGTGGCAAATGTGAAAAATCCACCAATATGACATTTTGCGGTTGCAGTATTTTCTGCAGAATTCCAGTAGTGGCCCGGCTTAAAGTCTGCAAATGCTTTGGAAAAACTGCATGTGCCAGTGTCATTTGCTTGGTCTTTGTAACTTGTTTAATGAAGTTGACAACTGAGAGACTCAATGGATGTTTCTAACCACATTGGTAAATGTATAACTTTATGCTCGCTGGTTATCAGGTTTGCACATTGCTGGTTATGGTGTGAAGCCAAAGGAAAAGACACTAGACCTGATTCCTTCACTGGGAATAGTTATGTCCGGTGACAAGCGTCTGATCTATTTATTATCAAAAGTTATGACCAAGGTAGTAGCCCTGGCTTGATTATTGTGAAACAATTTTCTTAAAACCAATAGGCCTATAATGGGGAGTTATGATACTGTGCTAAAGCCTGTACAGGCATTTACCTACATAGAATTTCCCAGATTACCTTTGTGGGCAAGAATTTTAGTGCTGGTGACTGACTCGACCAAACTGTGGACATAGGTTTGCAATAGTATAATCATTGTTAGGCCCTCTTATGGGGATTTTAAAAACTTTTTTAGACCACTGTAATTTAGTATATATTTATTGATGGTTGCCTTGCAGAAAAGCTTATTGGCCTGCCTCTGCTGCAGTGATGAGCCAATGACAAAAGCTATACACATGATGGTTCATTGAGAAAAGATATTTCATATACAATAGGTCTGTTCTATATAGTATGACATTTTCTGACCCAGGCCATAGATCTGATCTATTTATTATGAAACACACCGGTTAAAGCCAATAGGCCTTTAATCAGGGCCGGACTGGGAACCACAACCGGCCCTGCAAAGTGCTCGGCCGCCCCCTCCACCCTTCCCCTCTGTGGGGGGAGGGGGTTGGAGGTGCCGCCGAGCTCTTTGCCGGGGCCGATTTTCGGCCTATTTTGGTACAGGGACGATTGTGCAGCTATGCTGCAAAAATGGCTCTATAACAAAAACGGCCCCCAGGGGCCCAAAACCAGCCCCCACCCGTGTGGCGCACCAGGGGATTGCCCGGTTCCCGCTATGGCCAGTCCGGCCCTGTCTTTAATGGTAGATTGTTATTGCACTCTGCATGTAACAAAATACATCTGCAGGATTTAACAATCTCACAGGTTGGTTTTTAGGCAAGAATATTTGTGTTTTTAACCCTTTGACAAACCTTAGGGTTAAAAGATATGCACTTTAATAAGTCTTCCTGGAATCTCTCTTCGTAATGTCTGACAGGCATAGTGGACTGCCAGAATCTTGTATTAAACACCATACATACCACTGTTATAGCACTTCAGTCATAGACTCTCTTGCCATGTGAGTGACATTTGTCTTATCACCTGTGCACAGCGACCTGAAAATGAGGACTTCAGTGCCAAGGCTGGTGTGTCCGTCCTTTAGTTTTCCATTTTCTACTTACAATTCCCTTTTCATTTCTTTCCTTCACCACTTTTTATTTTCATCATCAAAGCACCTCCGAAAGCAGTTCTAACTGGCGGCTTGCTTGCCGCTTACATCTGCAGTGTACCGCAACATGTACAGCCTCTGCATCTAAATCACCTGACCCTTATGGGAGGGTACTGTCCTTGAGGTTTAATTTATTTTACCATTACTAAATGGCCAACATATTGGTTCTAAACGATGCACTCAGATGGAAGTATAAAACTATACAGTATGTACAGTACCAATGCAAGGCGGCCACCTGCTGCTTTGTTTAATTTTGTTATTGCAAGGACATGTCTACCATTTTTAGGCAGTAGCATGTGTTCTTTTTTTCTTTTACTTTTTACTTTTCTGCTGTTTATTTATCTTGCGTATATTGCTGAGTTTGTGTATACATTTTATTGTGGTTGTGTAAATAGGTGAATGCAAGAGTAAGTCCGTGATGAATGGATGCATGATTGCAGGATGAGTAACAGAATGCATGTGTGATGACCTATTCTGTGTCTAAACCCACCAATGAAGGAGGCACTTTAATTTATCCAAACCTATTGACACTGCCAATGCTTGTTATTAACCTTTAAGTGATAGCTACACAATATTTCTAGTTAGGCATCTGATCACTCAGGTACACACATGCTAGAAAGGTGTGCATGCAAACATTCTGTAGCTCACACGAGGAAGGAACCTAAGAAGTAACATTGGTGTGGAACTCCCTGTGCTGAATGAACTTAAAGCTGTGGATGGTTATTCGTCGGTTAGTCAATGCCCTTACTCAAACCTCTTCACAATATCGGGATCTTTGACTGTGGTAACTTAGATATGGAGTTGTTTATCTAGGTTGGCCTACTTTTTTGCCATTTCTTGATTTCAAATCTGACTGGCTCATGTACCCAATGATATTAACTTCACACCAGGGTATTCAAGAGATGTGATACTAAAGTACTTCCATCTTTGGTTTGTAACAAATGATTTAGGTCTCCCGTCATCAAACCATTATCTCTTCAAACTGTTCCTCCTTGATGGTGTGGCTTCTTCATGGGCATTAAACCTGTAGATGGAGCCAAATAGCACATTTTAGAAGTAATGCAAGAAGAAAAATCATGGACTAAGAATGAAAATCAAAATTTTGGAAGCGATGGGAAAAGGAAAATATGGCAGTATAGAGAATCTGTGGAAGTAAATTAGGAAACACGAAAATGTTGAGTAGATTGAGGAAGTGAATAGACATTATGAAGCTACAGGAAGAATGGAAAAGTGTGAAAAGGAATGTGAAAGAAGAATACACAACTTTAATTTAAAAAAAAGGGCATTTAAGAATAGAAAAAACTGCTGGATGGAATACTTGAATTCAACTTGCCACTGGTAATTACTTCTGCAATGGAGGATTTTATTTACTTGGATATTGGAGGAGGCGCCTGTTTGTTTATAGTGAAATCATTGAACAAGCCTGCCGTGTTTTTCTTTTTAACTGCCCTGTATCTCTAAGACAAGCATGCTAATTTTTGAAAGTTATATGAATAATAAATATTTTTTCACTATAATGTTATGTCGATTTGTATTGCGCTGCATATCACCAATCCGGGTAACCACACGCTTGAGCAGGAACGCCGGACGAGCGGAGCTCTTAGTTGAACAGCCAGGTCTTCAGTTTCTTGCAGAAGTTGAGTTGTGAAGGGGTGGTCCTTATGTGTTGAGGGAGTTCATTCCAGGTCTTGGTAAGAGTTGCGGGGGATGCAAAAGGAACAACCTCCTCACTTTCTTCTGCAGATGTGGGGGACCCGTTCGAGTGCAAGTGAAGGTCAGCGTGGCGGTCTGGTTTGATGATCGAGTTGAAGTTGGTTGTTGAAGTACGTAGCTCCGGTGTTTTGAAGGACTTTGTGGGCGAGCAGTTTGAATTGGCATTGTTTCTGGATCAGAAGCCAGTGTAGTTATGTGAGGTAGGGAGTGATGCAAGCAAGCTCTTCTAGGGACATCTAGGATGAGTCTGGTGGCGTTATTTTAGTTGGTTTGGAGTCTTTGGGTGAGGTGGTGGAGTTGCTGGCAAAGAGCGTGTTGCCGTAGTCTCGTCTGCTGGTAGGAGGGTCTAGGTGACAGTGCGTCTCGTTTGCATGGGGACGTTTGAAAATCTTGTGGTGCATGCTGAGTATGAGGAAGCAGGATGAGGCCACTGCGTTCACCTCTTTAATCATTGTGAATTGGTCATCTAGGATGATACTGAGGTTTCTGTTGTGGTCTGTGGGTGTGCGGCCCGGTTCAGCTGGCCACCCAAAGGCATTCCATGTGAAGCTCTTGTTTCCAAAGATCATGATTTCTGTGTTGTCCGTGTTGAGTTTTAGGCAGTTCTTCCTCATCCAGTTGGCCACGTTAGTCATGCAGGAGGTGAAGCTGGTCCCGGTGGCAATCTTCTTGTTGGTAAGGGAGAGAATGAGCTGTGCCGTCTGCTTAGGAGACAATGTTGATGTTATGGGCTTAGATTGTGCGCTTATATACACATGCACCCCTCACCTGTGTTATATATGCGTGTGTGTTAGTATGTATAATATAAACATACATGTTTGTATTATTAGAACAGTCTAAATGTTTATTTGTAGGTGATTTATTCTTATGCTCCTTAATGTGGCTGAGGTCATGTGCATGTTGAACCGGACTGGTTAGTAATGTAAATTGACATTTCTTGATTAGCTCTCTATAACTGTTTTATTTACTTTATTTTAAAGCGTCTTTTTACGCTTAATGTGGAATTTTGTAATATTGGGAACTTCTCTTTTCCTGCTTTCTTAACTGTTTTCCCTATTCTTTCAACATTCCTCTGTGTCACTCTTTGCTCTGTCAACTTAGTTATAATTCTTCTCTTCCCACTTTTTTTCATGGCTCTGCCTCTTTTCACTTCCACCCTCTTATCAACTCTTCCCTAGTTTGTTTCTTCCGTGCATTGTCTTCCTTCTTTGCTGTCATATCTTCATCTCATCCTTTCTTTACTTGCATTTTGCCTGGTATAGGTTCTTTGCTCACCAAAAAAATGCTCATTCATTAAAGTTGTGTTAAATTTAGCATCCTCTCCTAAACCTTTGGATTTTAATTTATAGTATGGTGGTCTGTCCATCTTCTCTGTCTTCTTGCTTTCTCACGGGTCAGTACTGTGCCTGGGCACCAGTAGGGTGTACTTCCAGGTAACCATGTGTGGGGTCCCTGACACTGCAGCCTGTATAGCACAGGAAACTAACCCATGCATCTCGCCAGACATGTAGATGGGGGGGAAGGGGGCACGGGGTTCTGCCTAATTTGTGAGTGACTGTATAGAATTATAAAATATTCACCCTGCAATATAGGACGCCCAGAGATGCATAAAGTAACCGGCTTCTTATAATGAGCTTTAAAAGGTTCCTTGGCAGGAACCATTTGCAGGTTTTGTTCGTTTGGAAGAATTCATCTTTCAACCATTTGCCAAACCTCTCTTGGAAGCGGGCCGTTTATTAAACCAAATACCGTCGGTCCTAATGAGTTAAGCCTTGTGAGTATAATCCAGTGTGTAAATATTTACGGGTAGAGTTTCCCAGTGTCGCTTAGCTGATGCAATGTTTGCAATCTACTGCAATGGGGAGGCAGGTAAGAAAAGACAAAGAGAGTTAAAATGGCGTAGTGTGGTAATACTGCGATTTTCTACTGGGAATCTCCCATATGGCGCTAAAGCCCGCAGCCGGAGCACCCTAACTCTTGTCAAAAAAGGCAATAAGCTCTTCACATGTATACTTGGTCCAGAAGCGTCTTGGTTGTGTGAAGGTTTGCTGATGGTTGGTGAAAAACTGTGCAACTTGAAGATTTGTAAAGTTTTCGATTTTGTAAAATTATGCCTTTGCAACAGTTTGTCCCATGCACTCACATGTCACGCGAAAACCATTTTTCTGCTAAGTATCTTATTCAGAATCATGCTGTTTTGCATCACTGTGTAAAGCACAAGGACTTGCTCAAGAGAAAGAGTTAAACTTGCGCAGACAAATTGTGCATACATTTGCTTGTGTGCATAGATGTATTCTGTAAATGATACTTTTCCAGCTACTAACCGCGATAATTTGGAACTATGTGAGCAAATAAACTTTGTACGCATTTAGAGGTAAGCTCATAAGCTTTTGACATATTTCATTTTCTCAGGCTTTCTTAAATTCTAATTTCAGTTTACTGTGTCTTATTAAAGGACATACTAATAGCTCAGAAAGGCCCGCGCATGACTTTTGAATAGAATAGAGCTGCTTCCGCTGATCCTCGCACCTGAGGTTTGATTGAATGATGTGAGTAAAAGTATGGTGCCAATCTTTGAAGCCTTAGGGTCTTGTTAGCTCTTGCCTCCTTTTTCCAACCTTGGGCATGCAGGGTCGTGCTATGTACTAGGCCATCAAGAAGTGCAAGGCATAGTGCCATCACTGGCAAGGAACATCATATCCTGGAGTTCAGAGCAGTCCGTGACCTCCTCTTTCATATTCTTGATTATGGCAATAGCCTGGATTAAGGTGGTCCTTTATGAATTCTAAAAACACCAAGTGCCAGTCTCTCTTAATGATGGTATGGTGAACCTTCACTGATTTATATTTCATCACAGCTATCTGTGGGTACGCTCTCACAATTGTCAATGCCTCCCTCATTCAGTGCATATTCCTAAGAGCTCCTGAGACAAATTAGAACCTCCCACTCCTAACAAAACCTGCAATAGACCCAGATGATCTTACTCATTACCGATCACTTATTTACCATTTATCCTCAATATTATTGAAAACAAGTCTAAGTTGAACTTCCAAGATCACATCAGTGCTAATCATCTGCATGACTACCAGCGTGACAGAAGATCACACTGTAGCAAAGAGACTGCTACCTTACTACTCATCTGCGATACTCTCTTGACCAGCGATGAAGATGACTCCCCAGCTCCTGATATTGCTGGGCCTCTCAGCTGCTTTTGACAAAGTTGATCATCCCACCCTCATATGCACACTGAAACTGAATCTCATTTGAGACTCCAGTGTCCTTCACTAGTTGAAATCCTACCTTCCCAACCAAAACCAGTTTGTTCACATGGACACCCTCGGTCCCATTAGATCTCCGTCACCCATGGAGTTCCTCAAGAGGAGGCCGTATGAGGCCCTATGTTGAATCTCTATGTGGAGCTCCTCATGGTGCACTTCTCACAGATAACAGCATCAAGATTCACCAATATACTGATGATACACATCTTGAAAGTCTCCTCTGCTTCAGACATTCAGCACTTCAAACACTGCCTGTACGTGATCCAGACCTGAATAACTAGTGCCTCCTTTAAGCTCATCTCAACCAAAACAGAATTATTGTCATTTCCCAGTAACAAGTGACACTACACATCCAGCTCAATGACCTGATCCTTGACCTCTTCAAACCACAAGTTTGACCGAAGGTTCGGTCACTAAACAAGTCTGCAAGCCTCAATCACCTGCCTTGGCAGACTGTGAAGTTGAGTGCCCTCTAATAGCGTCCCTTAAATGTGAATAGATATCTGAAAAATATACTCTGCTTCGCTTCATCCTCAAATACTCCAACCCCCTTGCTCCTGCAATTCCCTGCCGAGCAGCCTGCTCCCTAGAGATGCTGGCTCGTTGCAATGCGGTTTGCCAAGACTTCTTGGGATCGCAATGCGACCATGACGAGAAGTCTGACAACAGCACAGAGATAAAGGAAGCAGAGCACAGTGATGGGTATTGCTTCTTGAGAGCAGTCTGGAGAGAGGGACGGTGCCTTGTATGTCTTTGGCTGTCTTTTAAAAGGCAGGCACAGCACACAATACTCATACCAATATTCAAGCTGTTTATTGTCTGTAGAGAGAGAGGGGTGTGTTATGTTCTGAAAAGTTTAAATGAGCACCCGGTTATCCACCGGTATGATCTTGTGCCTGAAGAATGGCTCATTGAGCTGAATGTTCTTTTGTTGACAGATAGTGTTTTAGAATTCATGCGTTGGAGATCAGGCAAGCTAGGCTCATCCTTCCACCATTCCAGATTGGGTAAACTAATGCCATAAATTGATGAATAGTAACATGTTATTTTATTGCTTAAAATGGCAGAAATGGGGTATTTAGTGCTATAAAATATAATTCTAATTACCCCATCAGAACTTGAAAACCCTAAAAGGGGAGTTAATTCTGGGTGTGAGGTGTTGGAGGTCCTGCCTGCTCATTGCCTATTTACTGATCGAGTCATGTCGCTTTGCATCACACTGATAAACACAAAATGGGGCAAAACATATATTTGTTTTTTGTGGACAATCCTAGCCAGACTTTGAGATGTATCCATCCATCCATCCATCTACTGTATGACTACCTTGTGGGCAGCTTTTTCTTCGACCTATTACCAACCGTAAGTAGTCCTTTCGCTGTGTTTAAATGCATTCCCCACCACATCTGCATGTGCTTTGTTTAGCGTCCTTTCACTGCTTTCTATCTTTCTTTTTTTCTTTTCATCTTACCATCATGTTGCTTTTTCACTCCCACCAACCTGTTGTCCGTTTTGCTTATTTTCTCCCACCCTGCACCCTCCCATTATCCACTTGGTTCTTTCTTTCCACCTCTCACCCTCCTGTTGTTCTTGTTGCTTATTCTCTTCCAACCCTGTTCTTCCCTTTGTCTGCACTTCTCCTTTTCTCTCATCCCCTACCCTCCCGTTGTCCCTGTTGCCAGCATTGGCTGTATCATATAAAAATCACTATGACGTGGCCAATGCTGACCATATCTTAGTGCTTTTATACACGCTCCCTTCGACAACGGTAGGGAGGGTGGGAGAGAACGGTCTGTGTTACCCCTTCTTTTCCACCCTTCCTCCGGTTGTCTGTGTTGCCACCCCACAACCATCTTAAGGAGGAAAAAAAAAGTGTTCTGAAGCGGCATGCACTGGTTGAGTAATAGTGCTTTTTTGTAAGATTTAGCCATGCTGCACAGGAACCACGCTGCTGTACAACATGGATAAAAGACATTGGCAAAGCCAGTACCTCTCTCATAGGCAAGACAGTTTGTTTTCGTCCATGCTTGTTTTGTGTCCTGGTTTCCGCTGTACTGCTGACACTGAAGGTTACCTAATGGACTTTTAATTAAAATGCATTGTGGTAGATTTTTTTTTTTTGAGGACGCAATGCAGGATTACTCTTCCTAAGATGTGAAATGATTCTCATCCTCAAAATGTAGGTCATTGGAGAGCTCAACTAGACTTAAAATGAGGTTTGACTTGACACAAGTCATACATCGCAACGTCTTGTTGGTCTATGAGGAGCCTTGTCTTGGCTTCAACCCGTTTCTTCAAGACCAGCTCTTAGTACCTGCTTAGTAATACGTGTGCAATTTGACCAGGCAGCAATTTGATTTGTGTCTGTAGTTTGTTGCATGTTTTTATAAACAAAGTGATGGAAGTAATGCTTGAATTAATTAATTTCCGGAACTGGCAAATACTCATGGACCTATACAAACAATATTTTTCTCTTACAGTGCCACTCTAGACAGAGACCAGCCGTATGCAAATTATTCTTTGTTCCCATGAGAATGGGACCATCAGCCTGGACTGTCAGGCCAGGCCGCTTTCAGATGGGAACACAAGCATCCCTGGACTCTTTTAATCCTATTTGGGCCTCATGAGTGTAGCTTGCGTCATGTGGCACACTGAGCTCAGTATCCACAATTAGGGGTAAAAATCACACTTAGGGTGCCTACTCTAACGAACAATAAAGAGATGGAAGGAATGCTTTAACTGTTCTCTGCACCCTCGATCACATAGGTGGGGGGGGGTCACTTTACAGACCTTTGCTTTTTGTGCTAGCTATGCCACTCTAGACAGACCAGTTTAATGCAAAATAGTCTTAGCCCTGCTCTAAAAGGACAGTCCTGCCTGCCTAAACGACCATGCTCTCCAGATGGGAACACAAGCAACCCAAGACCGGTTTCATCCTACTTTAAAAAAAGGAAACTAGCTGTAGCTTGAACAAATGGCATGTTCTAAACTTTTACTTGCTTTTTTTATTATCTGTGTATTCGCAAAAGGAAAATTAATATGGCCATTTCTGACACCCAGCTTCAGAGTAGTGCCGATCAGAAAATCCCTCCTATTTATTGTTGATATATTGAACTGGAAAGAAATTCACAGAGCTATTTTTCGGAAAATTCAACTTTGTGCACCAATAATTTAGGCACAATCATTTGCAGCTAAAATGAGGAAAACCACATTTTAGCAACTGCTGTGCATGACCACCAACATAATTTTGTGTCCTCTGATATAATGCGGGATTTTCAGCAGGTTAAGTATACTATCAATAAATTAGGCCAATTTTGTGTATTGTTGAAAAATTGCGGCCCATTGTGGCCCTTTTGCTTTGCTTTTGATGTATTTCTAATGTCCAAAAAGACACACTTCTTCCACTCAGCACATGGTCCTATGAGTTCAGGCCTACATCCATTCTTCCTTCAAGGCACAACTCGAATCAAACTCTGACACAGAAGATTGGAACTTGCGTAAAGATTTCCCATCCTCCGTGTCGCATCATTTCACACCGATTGATAACCCTTCTGCAAGGCTTTTTCTCTCTGAATCCACCCCTGTTTTCTGCTATATTCTTCTTTGTTGTGTTTAGCTACACTTCTTTTCTTCCCTCCCAACAACTTTTTAAAGTATTTTCTGGCTAGCTGTGAAGCACTCTTCTGCTCGTGTGGCATGGGTTGTGCGATACCAATACTACAAATAAATAAATACAATTAAATGTATCCCTTGCAAGTGAAACATCTGTGCATCACCCCCATCTCCTGGTACCCAACAGGATAGCTGCTGAAGAGACTATTTTATTATGGGTGCCCATTCCTATTCCTCAAGAGCTGCATGGGGACACATTATAGTGTGTAGTGCTTTATGAAAATTATAAATGATTTAAAAAGGCTACCATGTCAACACTTCTTTTAAGTTTATTTTGAGAACATCTGAAGGGCAGTTTCGGAACTGTCTTTTATACTATGCCTACAGTCCATATAATGTATGTCTATATTCATACACTCATCAACTCAAACTACTGTGCATATTTCACATAATATTTGCTGTGACTTACTCTTGTCGTACTTCTGTCTTGTGTGGGATATATCAAATTCTTTTTTTAAATTATTTAAAAAAGTCTTCCTCTCGCACTTCTCTGGTTTGCTTCTTGTGGGAGACCGCTCAGCCAATCACAGACTGTTTGAACCTAGGAAATTCAAATCTCAAAGTAAAAGAACTGCCATTGGACAGCATGAAAACCGCCCTCCAGAGGAATTTTACTTTCTCTGTTTAGGTCTGTCTTGTTGAAAGGCACAATGGCCCCTTCAAACATCCTAATGGTAATATGATTGGATGGTAACTCACATGAAGGGCACTACGTCACATGACGAGAAGCTCTTTTAGACAACATGTTGCATAAAAGGAAGTTCTCGAATCAAGCATTTGCCTAGACTTTGTATGTCTGGTATATTCAATTGGTGCTGTGTTTACAGCCTGCTAGTGAAATTGCTCACCCCAATCACATAATAGATCAGTAAACACGTCACTACTTATGTGTCGTCTTGCATGACAACTATGCGGGGGGTTTACGATCTGTGGCCTCCATTAAAATGTGCTTGGAAATCTAGGTGCGGTAATGCATCCGTGTAATAAGACACAGCTATTGGAAATTCAGTTGTGCGGTACTACCCCAAGAGTAATCTTCTGTGAACTCCCTGTGGAATGGGGAATATCATGCAGCAGTCTGTGTTACAGCACCAAATTGTGCATGATATTCCGAATGCTGGCCCCTTTTCACTGGAACCACCAGGTGTGACATGGCGTTTTTATATACTTAATCTACAGTTTAAAGGTGCCCTTTTTAAAGCCATTTAAGGTGAAGTATATGTAGGGGGTGTAACCTCAGCATATGTATTTAAACGACAGCACTCGGTTTTGAGGCTGGATTTTTAAAACCGTGCTGGATGGAAAGACCTGTTTTAATCCCTACTCTTGGGAACATCCATTCTCCTCCTCTTTGATGATGTCCCAAAGAAAGAGCAGGGGTCTCTTAGGGCATTGCGATTCATGTAAAGGCGAGAGGACGCAGCACACAAACTGCTTCTTAAATGTAATCCTTAGTGTCCAGGACTTTAATTGCTCTTGCACGGTCAGTAGAGTTTCTATTTATTGACAAATATATTTGCTACAGGAAATGTTGATTGCGAAACCATATGCAGGTTAGAATGGCACATTGTGGGCAAGGCTTGAGGGCTGCACGTGCACGAGGCTCATAATGCCATGGGACTGGTGAGTCAACATACAACTAGGCCAAACATGCCAGGAGCAGGAAATGTCCCTCTTGTTTTTAACAGACAGAAACTACTAACTTCTGTCCAGGTTCAGCGTTCTCTTTCGCTTCACTAAAAGCTCTAATATGATCTAACAGAAAGACCAACGAAACCACTTTTATTTGGATATTGTTACGTGATGTATCACTTATTTCGAATTTTAACCAAGGGCGTAGCATTGCCCCGACTCGGCTCGCTCTTTGAATTTACCTTCCTGCATACCTCAGACATATCTGTTCACAGCTGCGTATGTTTCTGTGGCTTCCAGGTCCTCATAACTGTAATGTGGCCGGAAAATAAAGGTGCAAAGTATAACTTTTGCAACCATTTGACGTTGAATAATCTTTTTTCCAACAAAAGTACATTGACTTTTCACTGTTGAATGACAAATCTTAGTTTCAGCCGCAGACATTTGAAAGTAAGGTATGTTGTGTAGCCCTGAAAAGATTCAATCTTAGAAGGTTGTATCTTCCCATAGCCACATGACTTGTCTTTAATGCACCCTTCCAAGTTTGAAATTGTTTGCAGCCATAAAACCTAAGAATGAACTACCACCATGCAAATGAGTTGCATCTTTCTTCAACCAACCACATTAAGCTCTGGTTTTAAGCCGCATGGTGTCGTATCTTCATTTGCAACCACAGACCCATGAATATTTTCCAAGCCATGTCATGCATGTTACTAGCCTTAAAGCATGTTGCTGTGAGAACATGCAACCTCATATCATTGTAATTAGAAGACGTATCTTTTTGTCCCATTGTGACGGTGTATCTTTTTGCAGCTGTGTAGCAACCCTCCCATGAGCATGCACATGACGCACATGGCTAGAAGGCCAGATCCGCTGTACCCGGCTGCTAATCTGCCTTTGTGCCTGTGCATGTTGGCATGCCTGTGCCAATCCCTTGCAAGAGCTTGTTCGAGGACAGTTAATCCGTGTGAAAATATGACCCATCCAAAGTGTACCTGCTGCCTACAGAACGTTTACTGAACCAAAACTCTCCAAGATGTGTTGAAGGGTTGACTGAACGCTCTTCGTTAAGGTGGCACAGCGAGACGACTCTTTCCAAGCAAGGAAAAGAATTCACGCAGGTGCCAAAAGTGCAATTTAATTTTTTGCCTAATCGTACATATGACGCAAGCAATGTGAATACCACATTCACATATATCTACCTTGGCGAAAATACTTCATTGGGTTAATTGTGTCCTATTCAGGGAACTGTGTGCATCTTTGAGGTCACAGAAATTATTCCTGGCCAAGACCCTTTCAGGCATTTCACTCTTGTCCACTGTTTGGTTCAGTTTCGGTGATTTTAGCGCAGTGGCTTTTTAGTTTGAGCAGTGACCGCTGGTGAACTTTGAAAGTGGTGAGGTGTACAAACCTTGCTCAATTCTCAGCGAGTTCGTGAAGTGGTCAAGCTTGATCTTTTCTAGCGGAGTTTGAGGAGGAGGGGTTCTTCTCCCTCCCCCTTGATAATTGGACCACACGGTGTAATTTACAGCACAGTTTTCCCCCTACATTGTACACTTAAAAAAAAAAAACTCTGGATTTTTAGACCGAGGCTGGAGCGAGGCAACTAAATTGAAGTTTACTAACAGGAGTAACAATTAGTTACACTTCATCACTTCGAGAGCAGTGCAAACTTCCTAGTGCTCTCGTAATGACCAATGAGAACACTTCTTCTGAAAACATGCATAATTCATGCTCTTGAAAATCCTTTTGGCACAAGTATCATTGTGCCAGATGTTATGCATGCTTTCAATGGTAATCCTCGACAGGAGCACCACTGCCACTCAATGCACTCGAGACACATGCGCACACATACCCCCAGATATCTTCTATTGAATCTTATCTTGGGACAAGGAAGATGAAGATCATCTTCCTCAGCAAGCACTTCAGCATCCCAGCTACTAGGCCCAGATTGACAAACTTCACACCTCCCAACTCTAGCGTGCCAGCCACCAGAAGAAGCTTCCTTTGCTTGATCCTGGCCTGCTCCATGATCTGCTAAATCAGAAGATAAAATAGAGAGGTGAGTCGTCCTCCAGCTTTATCCTAGTTTCTGATGGTGCTTCTGGGCTGTCAATCATACCCCCTTAAGCCCTATTTGCTCCCATGTTGCCCTGACCTTGTTATATCCAGCACAATTTTCAATTCTGAATGGTGCATGCTGTTGATTGGGTTGTGCGCCTGCTGCTGGGGGGGGGGTATGCACCCTGCAGGCCACTACTTAAAATCTCTGTCTAGTCTAATAAACCTGGGAATGTTCTCTGGTTGATGCTTCCAAAAAGAACCAATTGTGATATTCTGAACCCAGCACTGGGGGGATGGGGGGGGGGGGGGAGGCAGGAATTTGTAAAGTACGTGAATCTAAAACTCAACAAGATCAGTCATTTTGCGACAGGTGAATAATGTATTCCGGTTTACCTGCACAGACTTGCTGCTACAAAGCTCAGATTATTAATGTGTTCATATTACTAAAAACACTATAAATCCTCCTAATTAATGTTGGTCTGAATTTCATCACTCTCAATGTTGTTCTAGGGGGCCATCAAGTCACATCAGTGGTGTTTCTCCTCTAGAATGATTCCTTCTTTAGCCAGCCCCATCCTGAGGTCATGGCCCCCTCTGCTTGACTACTGGCACCTTCTTGGAAGATGTGCTGTCACTGGTGGCTTTGATTAATAGAAATCCCACGAGATGGCTGAGTCTTGGGCACTTACTCTTCGCAAACACCATCTGGGCAGTGGTCTGTATTTATATCCTTTGTTGGGCAAAGGTATACAACCGAATGTCCCGGCGTCCTTGTGTTGAATCCGTGTTTTGAGGCAGGTTTTGTTGAGCTCAACTTCTATTTGAAAGCCACGCAAGTCTTAGGGGCGAGAAGAGAGAGCAGGACCATATGATTTACAAACTGGTTTGCAAAATTATCATTCCCGCAATGTCAGTGTCTAAATTATTTAAAAAGACAAAAAGACCATCCGGAAGTCTCAGTCCCTGTTATATACAATAATCAGTAAGATAACCAATATAAAGTTTGAAATCTCCACTAAGTAAACCAAAATGGCATTGAGTGAACTCGGGCAGCCCCTGAGATGGACTTTTTTGAGTTTCTTAATTGATAGATAACTCTTTACCATTTCTGTGTCGATGTTTTTCTCTTACAAGTGTAAGGTTGTTTATGGTTTCCCAGAATTTCCTTGGGTTACTCTGCTTGGCATAAAAAATTGTATTATCCCAGAAAGCATCGGTCACAACTTTCTTATCTTCCCGTAGTTTGTTGCACTCTTTCTTGAGACCTTTCAAACGTCCCCATAGGGGAGATTTTAGGGGGTGCACTTTCAGTTGCCTGGTGAGTTTCTTTTGTTCCCTTTTCAACTTGGTGCAGTGTTTCAAAAGGGGTGGTTTTATTCTTATCCTGACTATCGGGCCAGAAGTCGTTCTTTGTATTGCTAGTGGGGCTTGCAATTTGATCTGTGGTGTTTATACTGTTAAGCTTTAGCTCTTTTGCCAGAGATGAGAGGTCTGCTATGGATTCATAGACCATAGCTTTAGGTTTGTTGTGGTAGTCACACCTGTTTCAACTGAGGCCAGTGCATATATACCTGGAGTTATTCCTAACAGGAACTGGCATGAGTGATCATTGCGTGTTGTATATTTTATAGAGAAGTGCATGACCAAGGGAATCAACGGCAGAGAGACTATTGTGTAGTTACTGATCGCTTGTGAATTGGGACCATAGTATGTGTAATTAGGTGGGGTATCCACTGCAAATCTTCCATTTAGGACCCTCATTCTCCAGCGTAATGACACATTTTTCTGTTAAGATCTCAACGCTTGGATTTAGAGTTGACCTGGACCGGTGCATTCTAAAATGTATTATCAGTGTTGAGTATGTTGTCATCCTCTATGGTATGAATAAGGTTTGCGTTTAAGTCACCCATCAATATTATGTCCCATGTAGATTAATCGGGCTTGTAACTGGATATAGTGGATGTTATTTTTTCTATTAAGGCTTTTTTCTTGAATGCGTTGGGATGAATGTAGAGGTTGAGTAATAATACTTATCTAACATCCAATTACTAAGTTTAATAATTAGGATGCTAGGGTCTATGTTGGGTAGTTCTTCTGTGATAATATTTAGACAGAGCGTCATGTAGACAGTGAGGTCCACTTTGGGTCTTCCGTAGTGTTTGGGTTTTGTGGCACTAGTTTGGTATAGTATAAAGCCTTCTACTATAAGATACACCTCTGACCAGGTTTCTTGGATGCTAAATTAAATCAGTTTGCCCAGTTCTTAGGAGGGGAACCGTCTTGAAGCAGCGGTTTTACCCCTGCAATATTCAAAGATAGACTGAGCAGGCCCATACGCTCAGATGATGGTAAATTTGCATTAATTGATGTGGAGCGAGGTTTGTTTAGTTCTATAGGGTATACAACCCCACTGAGGACCAGTTTGGTCTGTTTACACCTTTTTTGGATTGGGTCTTCTGATTGGTCGATGGAGAAGCTTCTTGCACCCCTCAGTACTGATTGGGTGGTTTTTGCTGTTGAGGACTGTGACCTGTTTTTTTCTAGGAGTGGGAATGGATACCTAGGAGGTTGATATTTTTGTACAGTAAAACACCAACTTTCAAATACCTTTATGGATTAAAGAAGCGACCCAACTATTTCATTTATTTCCAAATTGTTAAAGTGGTTTCTGATTGTAAAAGGTTGTGGGTTGCCAGGAATTCGACTGCTAATAGATCTGTTGAGGTTGTCTTTTAGTTCGGGTATCTCCCCAAGTAGCCTTATGATGTTTCCTCTGTTGAGGATGTCCTGCTGATCTTGGGTAATGTATTCTGGATTAAATAGGAGGTTATCATGCCTACCCTCAGTTTTGGTGGCGGGTTTCTGTGGGCGAAGACTTTTTATAGTGTTTCTTATGGATGTTATGGCTTGTATACCCACGTCTGAGGTCAGTGATGGGCCACTTTGAGAAAAAATTACAACTCTGTAGGAAATCACTTTTGATGGACCTATATTCCCAGCAAGGTGGATACCTTTTGGGGGGCTTGGTTTAGCTCTTAGCAGGGGGTAAGAGTTTTAGTGAGAGGGTTCTATCCCAGCCATTGGTGAAGATGGGCATTAGATGTGGCTTAGGTGCGCATGTGCTTAAATTGTTGTGTTCCCCGTAAAACGTATTGCCTCTTGTTTGAGGGGGCGATTTATTTGGGCCCTCTAGTTGAGTGATTTAGACTTGGGTCTTGGTGAGCTGTTTCACGGCTTACAACCCTATTTTGTGTGAATTCCGCTGGGTCATCCTGCGTTTCACTCCCTCAGCTAATGATTTATATGTCTGGGTGCAAGTGACAGCCATTGTTTGGTCCTGCGGTTGTGATGATCGATTGCTAAAGTTGCTTTTATTTGCCACTTGAGTTTTCTTCTGCCTATATGATTGGCATTTAGTGTTGTCATTTTGAGGGGATGCTTTGCCAGGAGAAGTTGTTGAACAGTGGCCGAACATAGTGTGTCTTCCAGGTGACAGATGGATAAATTAGTGTGCGCTGTACCTGCATCCAGTGTTATTTTTCACAAATAAGGGGTCAATTTGTTTAGGTGCTGATTCCTTTCACTGTGTTTTTATATTTTGCCGCTGGCTTTTGGTTAGTTTGGAGGATGAGAGACTTCTATTGATCATGGCGAACTTGCACCTTGTTTTTGTGAGGTGATTTTTCTCCCGTTTGATTTTCTATGTTGATGGTTTTTGGCTGTTCATATTGTCCTTCTATGGGTTCTAAATCCATGCATAATATTTCCTGTTTTAAGCTCCTGGTTTGAGTCTGTTTGGTGGTGAATGGGTATTTTCGGAAACGACATCCACCAGAATATAAAATACTTGACAAAACTTCCGGGAGCTAGGACAATTTTTCTATTATCGGACTGCATGTACATTTAGTCGGCGATGGTGAATATACAACTTGTACACTTGATATTAAAGATGTCACAGATTCCAGTTTTAAGTTTGTCTGTAATGTATGTAGCCATCGGGTTCATTAAGTCTATCTGTACATCTAGTTTGTCCGATTGGAAGTTCAAGACTTCAATTGCCTTTCAGTGTTAGTAAGATTTCCCACCAGTACGGATCATGTTGTGTATGCCTGGCTGTGATTGTTGGGGGGCTCGCTCCTCATGATTTGTTAGATCATGTGAGGGGACGGGCAGCTTTGCCGACTGTTAAAGGGGTCACATTCCTCGCTTTCGTGTCGCCCATGGGATGTGTGAAAGGCTTGTGTTAGGTTTAAATGGGCCTTTGGAATGCTCTTCCAGGGAGAGTTTCTGTCTACATTTTGGTCACATTGAATTTAGCATTGGAATAGGTATTTTTTTCCGATAATGAGAATTGTTTCAGCCACCCTGTTTGGTAGCATTTTGTTGCTTTGGCCCAGGTTTTATGATTGTACATGAGCCCAAGGGAGACTCTGGAGGCTGGTTGTTATCTAAGCATAATGTTTTGACTTTCAGGGCCTGCATGAGATCTGTATTAATTAAGTTTGAGTTTTGTTGGGAGCGGATCGGGATCTGGTTGTGGCATGAACCTGCAGGGCTACCTGTAAGATTTTTTAACTGGAATTAAGCACTGGCGAAAAGGACTTTCTGTTGGTAGCAACGGTCTGCAGTGTCTGCTGCTGTGGTGAGCTTACATTGGGTGCCATTGTTCAGGCTAGTTGTTTTGGAGGACAAGATGAGTGTGATTCAATGCCTTTACCCGATTTTTGTGGGGGTTATGGCAATCAAGGTACTAACTCTGGTGTGGCATAAATTACTGCCATGGGATCTTTCTATCCTCGATTCATTCTTATTGAAATCTGTGGAAGATTTATGCTTCCATGGCTTATGTTTGGAAAAATAAATTGTTGATCCCAATTCTAAAATGTAAAACCAGTTTAGACATTTCTGCGCACTAAGAATCAGAATCTGGTTCAGTTTTTTAGTTATTGTAATGCTTAGACCACAGTTCATATAACCAATTGTACATTTCCACCAGTATGTTAACTTCGAATAATGCCCTTAAGATTAGATGTTCACCCCTCCTCCCACGTGCTAGTTTGGTAGTGTTCCATCACCGCTCCCACTCTGGAGAGAGACTTCCTCCTGTCTTTGAGTGGAATAAATCTTTGGTAGTATCCATGGTGGCAATACATTTCTCAAAAGTTGGTTAACATAAAATTCGAGTTTGTGGATAGTCATCACATTTTCAAAGCATCCCCTCGCGTGTGCACCCACGCCCCTTCCCTGTGAGCAGATTTATGCACTGATAACATCACAACCTACACCTTCCAGATAATATGAAAATATATATTTATGTAAACAAAATTGATGGAAATCAGTGGGTTTTCTACCAGCATTGTAAAACAGATTGCATTTTCTCATGGTTTCCATCTGTATCCTTTCTTAAACTATCTCAACATTGATTTATAGACTGTAGAGTGCTCCTTTTCCGATTGGCATTATTGAGTGATAGTCATGCCCGGTACTAGGCCTGAGGGATTCAGCTAGGTCCAAAAGATGGCATTAAAAGTGTGTTTACGTTGTTTTTGGCTTTAAGTGCAGTAAGAGTTTTGATTGGGTGGTGAAGGGCAGATCCTCTCTCTGTAATTGTCCAGGTTCCACCTCCCATACTGCCAACGTTTGGATGAAGATGCGAATGCCACTGAGATGGCAGCATCCTCGTCCCACCAGTGACCCGCCAAACACCTGCCATGTTACAAGCAGCATGTACCGCCACCTGAATCTGTTTTCTTTATCCATCTTCTCCATGAACTATGTTAATGTTGGAGGGGTGGCTGTGTAGTAATACAACTCCAAGCTGGTGGGTGGTAGCTACAGTCTCGCCCCTGCAGGGAACATTAAAGTACCAGCAAGGAGTTGTCCGAGGTGTTTGCTTATGCACTTGAAGGTAATCGTAAGCATTGCCCTAGTCTCCTCGATGACTGGGGGATCTTGGGAACCACTACTACCTTGCCTGTGCGACAGTGTGAAAGAACTTGCAATGACGTGTAGGGGTGGAATCCGCGGAAGCCCTCGATCCCAGGTCTGAAGATGCCACATTGTGGTGCTTACCTGCTATCAACAAGGTACAGGTGACTGTGTCAGATAGCAGGCGCTGTACTTTGTTTGTGCTTCTGGTTGCAGCTGATGGGCACGAACACTCATTTTCTAGGGACCAAAGTGATTTTATCATCATTTGACTAGGAACATGAGAGAAAAAAAGTCCGAATAGGGAAGATAGAAAATAACAATGACACAGAGGGAAAGCTGGGGTGAGCACGGACCTTCAGGTGTGAGCCAAAAAAGGCAGGAAGTATGGCGCGGTGGAATAAAGATGCATTAGCTGCAATCATGGTAAAGCAGTATTGTGTTTTTCAGTTAATAAATGAAGCGCTGGCTCGGCAGCACACGGACATGATCTGGGCAGTGCGTGCCCTCCCAAGCTTATGTGTGCCATCACTAGCCATGAGCCCGTCACGCCTGTATTTGAGAGGACTTGCCCCCACCAGCCATGGTGTGGTTGTGGAGCTGTGGTGGGGATTGATGGCCCTCGTGGAGGCAGCACCACCATCGAGGTCTCAATAGACCTCTCGGTTAGGTAAGCCTAGACAGTGTGCTGTACATTCTGCCTGAGCACTTCGAGTGCTTTACCTGTCATATTGCAAAGGAAAAAAAAGGCAATGGTCTGGCAGTTGCACTTTAAAAACATGGGGGCAGATTTACAAGCCCCTTGCGCCTCTTTTACGCCGCCGTTGCGTCACTGTTGTGATGCGGTGGCGCGAAATATGCGCCATGGTGCGGGGTATTTACAACGGGACGCATCTCCCAGATGCGTCACGTTGTAAAGCCCTGCGCCAGAAGGAGGCGTTGCATCGCAGGGGGAGGCGTTCCGGCGCAGGAACGCCTCCCAAAAGTGGCTGAGTGAAATCTACAAGATTTCACTTAGTCACTTTTGGGCCCATGCTGCGTCAAAACCCTGCGCCTGCCTGAAGCAGGCGTAAGGATTGACACGGCATTGTGGAGTTAGACCCCCCAGAGCATTGCTGGAGCTGCGTCGCGCTTACGACGCAACTCCAGCAATGCGCAGCTTTTACGGCACAGATGCATGACGCATCTTTGCCGTTTTTGCCCCATGGTGCGCCGCATTGTAAATGCGGCGCATCCAGGGTGGTGGAACTGCGGCGCACAATTACTGGCGCATCCCTGCTGATATGCAGGGATGCGCCAGTAATTGTAAATCTGCCCTATGGTGTATTGCTGTTGATGGGCTCATATGAAGCCATGTATCCCCCGTGACGTGCCACTGGCTGGTTTACAGTCGAGCCTGGGCTAAAGGCCTGGAATATTAATAAACCGCCTCACTTCTGCCACTGCAGACAACGCATTTACCATCTGTTAAGGCTGTGTAACACTTGGCAAGAGTCCGAGTGCGTGTTTTCAGCGGTATTGTATTTAAAAGCAAGAGGAAGCTGTTGCGTTTTTTATTCATGTGTACAGGAAAGGCTCGCAGCTCTATTCTCGACATCACATCACTTCGCGCGCTTCACACTGCCAGAAAGCTGTCACTGACGGTCAGCAGCGCAGCTCTGGGACCACAGGCTCCGAGTTTCATCTACAATTTTCCCCCAGTTTTTCGTGCTCGGTAAATTGGCAGTCGGCTTCTCTGAGTTTGCAACTTTTTAGCGCTGTTTAAAATAAAATATAATAATTCACGAGAAGCCACGTAGTTTGAAGCTTCACCAATCTAGTTTAATTAAAAAAGAAAAATAGCCAGTAAAAGGAAAGCAGATGGGCTTATCATTTAGTCTTTATAAATTGTATCTAAAAAAATATATATTTTAAACGAATTGGCAAAGCCAAGTTAGTTGAATTGCATTTTGACTTAAACTTAGCGCAATATATATGTATACCAAAAGCACATGTTAACTCCTTAGGGCATCTTGGCTCAGAGTAACCCATGTTTATTGTTACCAATGTTGTGGTGCTTATTTTATAACCCTCCGAATGATGAAAGGCTGAGTGAGCCCCCTGGGATTTTAACCAGTGACGATGATTTCGAGCAAAGACTCCTTGACCGGATGCATTAGCCCACTGAACCATTAGACTTGGCTGTTCAAGTGTGCTGCAGGGAAAACAACACTTAACTTTTTTCTATCACAATGCATTGTAACAGCAAGAATTTAATGTCTGATTCTGTGTACTTTTGAGATGTGAAATTGTCCGTCTTCCATTTCAATGCAACCAGTCCATGGGAAGTTAAATGATATATCAAACCGCCCAATGCATGATATATATATATATATATATATATATATATATATATATATATATATATATATTTTTTTTTTTTTTTCAATACAACACCAAAGGTTACAGGAACGTTATAGTGAGGTTCAGATATTACAATCCCAAAACCTTAGAAATTCAGCAGTTAGTTACTTTGGGGAATGAGTTAGTTAACTCTATAATATATATATATATATATTTATTTATTTTATGGTTCGTTGGAGCCCTGCACAAGTGTCCTATTTGCTTTTGGATGGTGATTGTCGGTGCTCTCTGCCGACCGTACCCTCCACCTCCCATGGTTGGGGTGCTTTTGCAGAGCATTTTGTGTGCATATATAATCAAATAGTTCCTCCATTAAGGGAGCCCTAGACCCAGACAGTGCAGCATTAACTTGCGTGAGCGGAGCACCCATGAATCAAACCAACGAGAAGGAAAACGTTCAAACCAAGTCTCCAAGTTCCCAATGTTTTAATTGCACAAATTAAGAAAGGAAGTGTGCATATCCTCCATAGTCCTGATACATTTCGGCTCCCAACACGAGCCTTGATCACAGGTGAAAAGGGTTACTGAGTTAGGTAACCACATGGTTTAAATGGAGGATGCAATGCGCCTCCAGGAGTGATTAGATAATACAGCAACCAGCATGCACTGTGAATAAAATACTCCAGCTCGTAGCATACTTGTGGTGCTTATAAATCCATATCAAATACCACCAGGGCACTGCAATAGCTTTTGCTATTTCAAGTTCCACTATGCTGGCGAAATAAAGTGACTACTTCCTTAGGGTGGCCTGCATAAATCTCTGTTAATTTACATTTTCGCCTAGTGCCAAATGCATTGAATTGCTGGCTTTGTAATGAATAGAAATAAACAAAAAAAGAGGTCAGAACAATCTCTCAAAACCACAAGAGAAGGAGTCACTTCAAGGATTCACACACCCGCTTTGGGTGGTAAAGAAAGCCCTCACACACCGACCTAGTCAGTGTCATGCTTCATCATCGGGCCCCACCAAAAAGGCCGAGTGCCTCTTTGGTGTGCTACGACGCCAGAAAGACTGCGGAGCTGGTTTGTGTGGGGAGGGCGTATTATCAAATTAGGTGAAAATATTAATAGTGCCTAGAAAGGGTATCAAAAATAAATTTTAATAAGTGATCCCTAAGGCACAAAACAAAGAGTATTTATGTGTCTGAATTTAGCTGCCAAGGTATAAGGATTGGTTAAATTCAGAAAATACTAATATTAATTTCAGTCAACATGTTTCTGCCATATGGGTGGTTTTATTTACCAAGGCATTCGTCAGGACTAAACCCCGGCGGTATGGGCTCTCTAATCACCCACCCTAACCTGGGGACGTGAAAGTGAAAATTAAAAAAGGTGAAAAAGTGCTTAAAAAGGGAAGAGCGTGATGCTCATTCCAAAAAATACTCCAAAATTTTAGGAGTGTTACAGCACCTGTAAAGTGAAAAACATAGACAAACAGAAGACAAACATACATATTATTAATATAAGCCTTACTGTATCATCATAGTGCTCCATAATATGTGGCATATATGGTGTTCACAAAGTAACACTGATTTTAAACACCATCCGAATAGCCCCTAGAGGATATTAGCGGATAACTCTGGGAAGTGGAGTGCTAAAGGTGTCTATTTACAAGGAATATTAAAAGGGGGTTAAAAACACAAAATGTGTACTCCTTATGAAGGGATCAATGGACCTAAGAGGTCAGTGCCCCTCAAGATGGTATCTCATGTTGATATCTCACTTTAAAATAGGGCGCTACTCGCACCATGGGTCTCGGGAGGGGGGGTGGAGCGACCTGGCACATCCTAGAAGGAAGAAGAGGTATTGTTAAGAAAGATGAGTGCACGATTGAACACTTAGCTTATTAGGCGGAATTTCGGCGATCTCGCAGTAGTGTCAACTCACGCCCTCAGCGCTCGCAACCCGCCGTAAACCTAGCTGTGGCCTCAATACCGGACCCCGAAGATGGTAAGACGGGGCCGGTAGCGCTGTGTTTAAAGGTTTCGCTTGCCGTGTGGACCGCTCTTCCGGGTGGGCGTGTCCCGCCACATCGAGGCTTGGAACACGCCCGCCCTCACCGGGAGGCGTGGTCGAGGTTCAGAGAGAGGCTTGACTGCTGTCTCTCCGTCTAGGCAAAACGGGCGAAATTATCATAAGTGTGCCACTCGTAATTCAAGTTAGGAGTGTCCAATGAGAGTGCCTAGAACCACTTAAAGTATTAAGTGTAAGGATACATATTGTGTATATATCTGATTGTGCATTGGGAAAAAAACGTGTATGAATTTAACTCAATGGCTAATGCAAACATATTATTAGGGATATTGCAATATTAGTGGACATTGTAGTTACAAAACGAACAGATAAAAACAGAGATCAAAGAAAGCAATATTTCTGTTGAGTTTGCCACTGTTGGTAATACACAGAGTCATATTGAGTAATGGGCTGATCTCAGGGTAAATGCCAATAGAATCATTAGAGAGTTTCTTAGATGGTTGTGAAAACCGTATGAGCCACAAGGGATTGGTCTCAAGGTAGTACTGTGTTCCATGGGATGTCATCGTTCAGCCCATTTACATTTGTGCCCAAGCGATACACCCAGCGTTGTTCCTTTTCAAAGAGTCTACTGGTTACGTTAGTCGTGCCCCTCACAACTTCAATCACTGTCCACCTCATGTCATTTGGAGTGTGATTGCTGTCCAAAAAATGACGGCTCAGTTTGGTAGTCACTTATTTGCATCTGACGTTGCTCCGATGTTCGCAGATACGTTGTTTGACCTTGCGTGTGGTCATGCCAATGTAGCGTAGCTTGCAGGGGCAAGTGATCAAGTAAACAGCGTTCATGGTGTTACAATTAGTATGTTCTCTTTGCGTCCATACTTTTCCAGCTTCAAGCGACAGAGTTTTGGTAGCTTCAGTTAGGTGGCAGACACTACAGTCCGAGCAAGGGTAATGACCTATGACTCTGGGCAGGCCCCAAACAGCGGTGACTGTTGGTATGGGATTGGGTGGCTTTTCCCTGGGGCGAGTGTGCACCAAGGCATCTCTAAGACTCCGTCCTTTCTTAAAAGAAAAAAGGGGTTTCTCCCAGTTTTCTTTGTAGGAAGTCAATATGTTCCAATGCTTGTTGATTTTCTTCATCAGATTAGAGAGACTACTGTAAGTAGTAACACACGTGAGTGGTATGGAATCAGAGTTGGTGATCTTTTCTTCTAAAAGAGCCTCTCTAGGTTGGTTCCTTGCTCTTTTGAAACCTTTAGTTAGGATTGGTGCTGGATAACCTCTGTCTTTCAGTTTTTCTGTGAGACTTGAGGACTGTTCTTTGAAATCCGTGAGTGAACTACAGTTTCGTCTCAGTCTTAGGTATTGCCCATAGGGAAGGTTCTCCTTAAGTGGGCGAGGGTGGAAACTACTGAACTCCAGAAGGTTGTTTTTCGCAGTGGGCTTATGGTGGGTTTTGGTTGTAAGGCCCACTCCATTTACTGTGATTACAACGTCAAGGAAGACTATCTCCGATTTGCTTTTGGTGTTTGTGAACCGCAAGTTGTGGTCTAGAGTATTAATCCATTGAAGGAAGAATTCTAGGTCTGTGTCATTGCCTGTCCATAGGAGTAGAATGTCATCTATGTAGCGCTTCCCTAGGAGCATTGATGACGAGAAAGCTAGGGTGGGTGGCAGGATGTATTTTGCCTCAAAATCCGCTACATACAATCCAGCCACGCTAGGAGCGAAAATACTCCCCATGGATGTCCCTGAGCACTGAAGAAATAGCCTGTCTTTAAAAGAAAAGAAGTTTTCTTTCAAGGCTATGGTTGCACACTCAATGATGAAGGCTTTGGGTGTCTGGTAATCCCATTCGATCGAGTCTAAGGATTCTGTAAGGACCCTAATCGTGTCGTCCTGTGGGATACTCGTGTAGAGGCTTTCTACGTCCAAAGTTACAAGGGTGACTGAGTTTTCAGGGAAGGTCACATCTGATAGTAATCGTAAAATACTTTTTGTCTCGCCCCAGGGAAAAGCCACCCAATCCCATACCAACAGTCACCGCTGCTTGGGGCCTGCCCAGAGTCATAGGTCATTACCCTTGCTCTGACTGTAGTGTCTGCCACCTAACTGAAGCTACCAAAACTCTGTCGCTTGAAGCTGGAAAAGTATGGACGCAAAGAGAACATACTAATTGTAACACCATGAACGCTGTTTACTTGATCACTTGCCCCTGCAAGCTACGCTACATTGGCATGACCACACGCAAGGTCAAACAACGTATCTGCGAACATCGGAGCAACGTCAGATGCAAATAAGTGACTACCAAACTGAGCCGTCATTTTTTGGACAGCAATCACACTCCAAATGACATGAGGTGGACAGTGATTGAAGTTGTGAGGGGCACGACTAACGTAACCAGTAGACTCTTTGAAAAGGAACAACGCTGGGTGTATCGCTTGGGCACAAATGTAAATGGGCTGAACGATGACATCCCATGGAACACAGTACTACCTTGAGACCAATCCCTTGTGGCTCATACGGTTTTCACAACCATCTAAGAAACTCTCTAATGATTCTATTGCCATTTACCCTGAGATCAGCCCATTACTCAATATGACTCTGTGTATTACCAACAGTGGCAAACTCAACAGAAATATTGCTTTCTTTGATCTCTGTTTTTATCTGTTCGTTTTGTAACTACAATGTCCACTAATATTGCAATATCCCTAATAATATGTTTGCATTAGCCATTGAGTTAAATTCATACACGTTTTTTTCCCAATGCACAATCAGATATATACACAATATGTATCCTTACACTTAATACTTTAAGTGGTTCTAGGCACTCTCATTGGACACTCCTAACTTGAATTACGAGTGGCACACTTATGATAATTTCGCCCGTTTTGCCTAGACGGAGAGACAGCAGTCAAGCCTCTCTCTGAACCTCGACCACGCCTCCCGGTGAGGGCGGGCGTGTTCCAAGCCTCGATGTGGCGGGACACGCCCACCCGGAAGAGCGGTCCACACGGCAAGCGAAACCTTTAAACACAGCGCTACCGGCCCCGTCTTACCATCTTCGGGGTCCGGTATTGAGGCCACAGCTAGGTTTACGGCGGGTTGCGAGCGCTGAGGGCGTGAGTTGACACTACTGCGAGATCGCCGAAATTCCGCCTAATAAGCTAAGTGTTCAATCGTGCACTCATCTTTCTTAACAATACCTCTTCTTCCTTCTAGGATGTGCCAGGTCGCTCCACCCCCCCTCCCGAGACCCATGGTGCGAGTAGCGCCCTATTTTAAAGTGAGATATCAACATGAGATACCATCTTGAGGGGCACTGACCTCTTAGGTCCATTGATCCCTTCATAAGGAGTACACATTTTGTGTTTTTAACCCCCTTTTAATATTCCTTGTAAATAGACACCTTTAGCACTCCACTTCCCAGAGTTATCCGCTAATATCCTCTAGGGGCTATTCGGATGGTGTTTAAAATCAGTGTTACTTTGGGAACACCATATATGCCACATATTATGGAGCACTATGATGATACAGTAAGGCTTATATTAATAATATGTATGTTTGTCTTCTGTTTGTCTATGTTTTTCACTTTACAGGTGCTGTAACACTCCTAAAATTTTGGAGTATTTTTTGGAATGAGCATCACGCTCTTCCCTTTTTAAGCACTTTTTCACCTTTTTTAATTTTCACTTTCACGTCCCCAGGTTAGGGTGGGTGATTAGAGAGCCCATACCGCCGGGGTTTAGTCCTGACGAATGCCTTGGTAAATAAAACCACCCATATGGCAGAAACATGTTGACTGAAATTAATATTAGTATTTTCTGAATTTAACCAATCCTTATACCTTGGCAGCTAAATTCAGACACATAAATACTCTTTGTTTTGTGCCTTAGGGATCACTTATTAAAATTTATTTTTGATACCCTTTCTAGGCACTATTAATATTTTCACCTAATTTGATAATACGCCCTCCCCACACAAACCAGCTCCGCAGTCTTTCTGGCGTCGTAGCACACCAAAGAGGCACTCGGCCTTTTTGGTGGGGCCCGATGATGAAGCATGACACTGACTAGGTCGGTGTGTGAGGGCTTTCTTTACCACCCAAAGCGGGTGTGTGAATCCTTGAAGTGACTCCTTCTCTTGTGGTTTTGAGAGATTGTTCTGACCTCTCTTTTTTTGTTTATTTGTATTGAACTGGGGATTGAGAGAGTGTCCCTAACTTTCCCTACCTCTCCCATTTTTGTCGAGTTTGTAATGAATAGGCCAGGTCATGAATATGGCTCAAATAAAGTGGAGTCCCTTAGGGTACCCAAAGTCCCAGGGCACATCTCTGATTTATTTATAGCGACATTAGTCATTCTCATCATACAGATGTATTTTCTACTTTCTTGAGAACATTGTCAATTCATCCCTTGCACATAAGTTGAAAATGGCCTACGAAAGATGCATGGTTATTGAGACTGTGAGTATGCCATTAGAATCCTTCAACCTGCTGTTGATGAGCCATGTACGTATCCTCTACAATTAACCCGTATCTTAATTATAACTCGCCACCAAATGTTAAGGATGAGGGAAAAGGTGCATTTATCTAAGATGAACGTTTGATATTCATACACATATTAGACACTTCTGGGAGCCGGGTACATTCTGGAAATACCACACTCCTCCATACTGTTGGAAAAAAGCTGCCACACTTGAGACTGGATGTCTAAATCTCTTGTTCTGGGCATAGGGTAAATTCTAGTTAGCAGTGGTAATGATTTGACTTCATTTCTGGGACTGTGTCTGAGAAACTTGCATGTTAGTTAAAATGGTCATGGTTGCTTCCATTTTATTGTTTTTTTTCGTACGTTTCCATAATAAGCTAGTTTATCAATGAAAACCACATGACTAGAACCAAGATGTCTTGGGGATGCAGGTAAATTACGGCCCTGTGATTGTATCATAGAATAAATCACCACATCGCCAGAGATGGGGAAGTGCATCCTTCTCCAGCAACAAACTCCTTTCCAATGCTCTTCTCAACTGCCACACACTCTTGGGTGATATGAGAATTAGAGATGTTTGTTTTTATATTTGAATCGTGGGGGAAGGGGGTATATTGGAGTAAGTGTAGAATTGAGGTGTTGGCGTTATTTCTTTCTAAGCATTGAGGAACTATACAGACTTGCTTTTTGAATCCACAAGCTTGCAATTTTTGTTTTATTGAGTAACTACCCTTTTCTGAAATACTGAAACTAGCACCCATACACACCTGGAAATGTCAGGTATTTTCAGAGGTTGTGAGATAGCCAAGGTGGTTATGTGCCTTCATGCACCTAAAATTACGGCATGGGGGCTTTAACAACAAAAAACATATTTGCAATGCAATAGGACTCGCATTTGCGAGAGTTTAAGCACTTTGCATTTACAATGCCAATAGCTCAAGCTTTCGTAAATGCAGATGCTTGGCTTGTTTAAAAAAAAATCTCTCCAGCATAAGGTCCGAGTCTTCCCCTGTAAAAGGAAGACCTGCGGGCACGTGAACAGTTTGTGTTCTCTTCACGTTTGATCAACCTTGCTTTCTTCTGCGTGTGTCTGCTTTAACTTGCCTGCCTCCTCCGTGCAGGGTCAAGGTGGCCCCAAATGAATCCACGCTGCACGTGACGCACGGCATCCTCTGCCGGTCGCGAGACCGCAGAGATGACATCACCAGCGCGCACTAGTCCGCATTGTGGCGCACGGCGCGCGCAGGTGTCCACCGCATTCTGAGGCAATGGCGGGCAGGGACGTCAGCAGACGAGTAGCCGCCAGGCGAATGGCGCTCCCAGCGCGGCGTTTCATGCGTACCTGCGCAGATGTGCTCTAATCCAAATTAACAAGGAGCAGCCCCTCGGGGGAATGTTACCTAATGTTAAACCAGCCCATGGATTAACTAATTGCTACTTTAACCACGGTTGTATTGTATTTCTTGACATCATCCGACACTTTAAAGCCTGGAGCTTGTAGACAATTATCTCATAATAGGAATGCTAGTCTCAAAACGTTGCGGTAAAAAAAGGCCCTAATGAACTTCTGTTACCTGTTTTATGATGCACCTGCCTGCTGGACAGGTCTCATCAGATGCAGGTCAATTTTTTTTGTTGTTCTTGAATATGAATGCTAGCTTCTGCAAGGCAACTTCTTCGAGGTAGTATACAGATGTGATGTGTATGACCAACACACAGTATTAATGATCAATACTAAATGCAGATACAATTTTCTCACATAGTGCACAACAGCAAATAGAAAAGCTTCTAGGCGCGTACGGTTTTGTCTCACAAGGGAATTGAGGTAATGAGCTAAAATGGTTTGACCTGAATGGACTTCTCTCAAGTGTCTGATTCACAGACAGAATCATCCACTCCATGTACTTTATGTGCATTCTGGTACTTGCGGTTCAGTTTCTCCAGTCGTCAATTAAAGGACTACAGTTACTAAAATACAAACACATAAACTTCATTTTTTTTCTATGTGCTACTTTTGCATTGAATTTGAAAACTTGCCAGCTTCAACAATTTGAGTCAGCTCAAGTGATGAAGCTAGGATTGTCATCTTATTTTGCTGGTTATGAAGTTGTGATAAAAGCCTGCATTCTTAGCTTGTTGCATTAATGTTTCAGACTTGTGTTCAAAGTCTCTGGCAAAAAAAAAATGTTTTTTGTCACATTAGAAAAGGTGAATAAAAGTTCAGCGGTTGATTTTTACCAAGAGAGATACGAAAAATGTCATGCCTAAAATATTACAAGAACGGTTTAAAGCTGCTAGTTAGTTCCTTGTATTACTTTTTGGGGCCAAACTATTTTCGTGATAAATTCTGGTTAGTAGTCCATAGAGAGTTGGGATGGCCGAAAATTCCAAGTCTTTCAATTTTCCAAGACTAAACGGAATATTGGGAAACCAGTCAGTTTTGTAAGGACCACCATCATGCCTTGGGTTGATATGGTAGGGAAAGAAAATGTCCTCCAAGCACAACATGAATATTCGTTAGATTTAAAAGCAGGAAGTGGTATTTTAAACGCAATGCCAATTATAAATCCTTTGACTTTTTTAAGAAGCTTTTATGGCATGTAATGGGCCTATACTAAGGTATGTATATAATTGTCACAAAAATATGCAAATATATGAGCTTTTGAACACTGTAAAAATTCCCATTGACTACTTGCATTTTGTGTCTTCCCGTGGTATTTTGGGCACTGAACTATATGAATTCAGCAAGAAAAAAAGAAGAGAGGTCTGCTGGTTAAAGATATGACAACTAAAACCAGTAGATGCAACAGCTACTTCCAATGAGGGAATTAAATCACTTCCATTTGCTTTATAAAAGTTCTGTGGATGTCCAAAACCAAAAATGCCTGCGACGTTTGTTTAGCAGACACTATTTATAACTGGTTAACTGACTAGACCCCCAGGGACACTGTTTGTATTTAGGCGTTTGCTGTCCATCTGTACAAGAGCTGACATGGTATGCTGACTAGGTATCTCAGTAAGGGTTACAAGGTGTGCTTAAATTATGTGTGATTTCGATATGCAGGACTAGGGTTTGAATTCGGGCAGGACCAACTCACCCTTTCATCTTTCCAAAATCGAGAACGTGAGTTCTATTCAGCTGGGTGTCATTAACACCTGCTCTTTACACGACTTGAAGCAAATCTGTGGTATTCAAAGCTGTGGTATTAAGCACTCAGTCAAACATTGACAAAGACAGCAGGTCTGGCTTCTTTGTCACTTGGCATGTTTCTAGGTCTGTGAGTTTCCAGATTTAGTGAGTGGATTGTTGTGAGAATGAGTCCATGGTTAGGTGGATAAGGAAGTGCACAGGTGGATGAATGATTGAGTGCATGTGTGAAATAGTGAATGGATGGATGGATAGGCAGGTGAGTGCATCGATGAATGTGAGTTCGAGCATCAGTGAATGGGCAGTAGCTGAGCACAGCAGTAAGCTATTTTTAAACAAAATATAAGGAGCTTTTTTGGACCTTTTAGATTCGAAACCACAAAACAGAAAGACCGTTTTAGAGAAAAGGCACTTGAGGATGCTCCCATTTAGTTGACATTCGATCCCAGGAATATCACCACCTTATGCATTATATGGCATCCAATTCTCCCTTATCGTATGATGTTTTTGCGGGCAACCTCTAGCTTCGTAACTAGGCGGTTCCATTAAAGTGAAGGCATCCAGGCTAGCCTTCCCTTTGAATAGACCAAGCGCCTCTCCCTGTCGCAATCGCTGCTCAGCGTGCCTGACCTGAGCCCCAGAAAGCCCCTTTCCTATGTGTGCCCAGCAGTTCTAGGGCATTTAGTAAGACAAAGCAAGCTAAACTATATTTGAAAGTTTATGGTGCGGCAGTAGTGGTGTCAGGTGAAGAAGCCCCTGCCCAGGTTTATAAAATTAATCGATTTGCTGTGCCATTCCCGTTTCTATAATAAAACTACGTAAGCACGCAAAACAGAGTGCTCGGATTTTCCATGCACTTCCCATGAGTAGCTCATCCAGTCCATATTTTCATTGCATTCTGGTACTTGTAATTGTTTGAATGCATAATGGGAAATCAGGATGGGAGGTAGCACAATCACCTTAAAATACATTTTTATATAATAAACATATAAGGGGGAAATGGTGATCTGGCTTCAGGCATGACTACCAAGCTAGCTCGTGAATTGGGGGAAATGGATTCTAAATCTCAACAAGATCACGTCTTTCAATTCATTGTCTGTGGATGTGGCAATAAACTGTACCACCATCACTGGTGGAGTCAGGGTTTTGTGTTCCAGAGGGTGAGGTCTTATACGGGGTTCTAGAGTATGAAAGGAACATCCATAACCATGTGGGCGACCTCGAGCCCGAGAATGGGATTGGGTGGGCATGACCGTTGTATACAATAAAATTCTTTTGAAGAAAAATGCATTTTTAATTTGAATCACATTTCTTAGTGTAAACTTCAGCTTTTGCAGATTGTATTCAAAAGTGCATGTTTTAGTGTTTGGTCAGTTTTATAGTTGTAATTTTTATCTAATTCATGTTCGCCTCTGAAACTTTCAAAACAATTGTTTAGTGGGCCGTAACTCTTCCTTAAGGGTTTTTTTAGATGTAAGAAATAAAATCCCATATCTAATGGCGCGCGTCATCTATGCCTTCCTTTTTAACTAGCTGAAAAGGTTTCCCAAGAGTGCTTCCTAATAAATGTCTCTGCATCAGATTCCATCTGCTGATTTTTTTATTTTATTTTATTCTCCCAAACAGAGCACTCATTTGATGAGCAATGTTTTTCATTCATCGTACATATTTCAGATTTTGTTTTCGTTGAGTTTGCAGCTTGTATTGAAATGACTTAATGGAGTGAGTTGTCTGTGAAGGGTGCTGTGTATCCGGTTAAACTGCAGCAAAGTGGTTTGCATCTGTAGTCGGATGAGGACATATCTCGGAAACCTCAAACTGCACTGCATCGAAAAGGAACCTCTCCTTTAATAATGTATGGGGTGGGGAGATAACATGAGTTTCTACACAAATTCCACCTGCTAATGTACTTCCTTTGTTTCCTTGCCAATACACTGTACCGAATTTGTAAACCATGTTTTTTTATTCTATGTGAACCCTTTCGATAACTTTGCTTTTGGTAAATGTGAAGCAGCGAATTTGTATTTTGATGATTTCATGTAGTGAGTTTACTGTGAAGCCCGCACTGGTGCAGCATGAATGTGGTTGAAAATGCTGAAGCAGAGCTTCGCGGGTTTGAACCAGGCTATCTTGGGGATGGATTAGCGACAGCAAATTTGGGTAATGTGAAATATTTATGTAAGAATTTAATTCTTGGAAATGAAGTATTTTGATTGATCAACAGCAAATTTTAATTCCGCTTGCCAGATTAACTTTTGCCACGTTTATTCCACAGTAGTCGTGTTTTGGCCCATGCCCAGGCTATACAGAAATCATGCTGGGGAAAGCGTATTCCAGACTATTGTAGGCTGGACAGGTCATGTGCGCAGTTCCTGGCTTTGGGCCCGATTCACAAAGCTAAACTTAAACTGTGTAGTAGTTCACTACTGTTTTGGTATCCATTAACTACAAGTTTATCTTTAGTGAATCAGGCCCTGTGTCTCACAGTGGCCTTATTGGAGTGTAAAGTATGAATTTGTGTCTTATTTTAACCAGGACATTTTCTATTAAGTACTAACAATGAGCGGTCACAAACCAGATTTCTTTCTGCAGGTGAATACTCATTAACATACTTCAAACTAAATGTGTTATTTGAATCTTATGTTTTGTAATTGTGCCATCCACAATCTTCATTAACATAGACTCACTTAAGAGGAATATTCGTTTTCACTGTGGATATAACAGGTTTCCAGAATTAGCTTAATTTTTTGCTTTTTCCTTTCCTTAAACTACAAAGACACTTCTATTTTGTATCACCCTAACAATTATGATGACATTTGAAAATGCCCCCGCCATTTTGTCTTTGTGTGTGCACTCAAAATCTGATAATTATGCCCTCAAAGTGGAAGAAAAATAGAAAAATACATATATTTGTATAGAAGGTTTGAGCCAAGAGACCAAATTGAAATTACACAGGTCACTATACTTTCTACACAATGGTACCCCCCACCCCCGGCACTTGTTTTACATTGCTTTTTTAGTTTTCCCCTACAATGGCCTGGCACTTGCTTTATGAAGACTAGACTATTGACTCTTCTGATGTCTGTTTCGTTTCCCAAACAACAACATGTTTATTCAGTTAATCTTTTATTTTGCAGTCACAGGCAATAACGGGGCTATGTTTGTTTTCAGAACATGAACTTTTATGTTTTGCTTTTCCTAAACAAAAATTGTGCTTAATTTCAATACTTCCTTTGTAAAGTTTTTGAGAGTGCTAGGATGCTGCTTGTGGTCACTTCAGAACTGTAGGAGGTGGTTTGGTCTGAACACTTGATTGAGATCATTCTACAATACCAATTTCATGCCACTTGTTTTTGGAGTCCGCATTGCAGGCACAGCAGTTGTGCATTATAACACAAGGTGTAAGAGTGGCTTGTCATGTTGTAAAGGCAGATTAAATTGGACCACTTGGTCTGGGTGCCGTGTGTGAGATCATTCTGTGAAACAAAGTTGCATAAGTGATCTGTTCAGGAAGTGCGCATTGCAAGCATGAAACTTGTGTGCTCAGGCTTTTCTCTGTGTTGGGTAGGCAGTAGGCAGGTAGGACTTATGGCATCCATCTGGTGCACTAATCTCTTCAGAAAAGTTCTTGTGCCTCTGATACACTTTTGGTTGAATGGGTTTCGCCCCATTTGATATACAGGCGTTCTACCTTTGGGTGTGCTAATGGTATCACTTTGGATAAAGGGAAGGACCTTTTCATAGGTGTTAGTAGTTTACTTCTAAATGACTGGCCCAATGGTCCCCATTGTGTGTGGTGTCCCATTGATCGATAAACCTTTATCCAAAGTTTTGCTTAAAAAAAAAAAAAAAAATCAGGCGTTTCTTCAGCCTGTAGAAGTTTTGTTGGGATTTGCAAGCGGTGTCCACACTGTTCCACAGGGAGTCTGAGTTTTTATAGTGTACATTAAAACCAAAAGGGCTTCCGCACGCATTAGCCACCTTCTCAATATAGGTGGCAAATGTGTACAGAAAAGTCCAGTATCGAAGAATCGCTACAAGAGTAGTCTTGTAGTACTTGGTCCTGCATGTTCTCCACTCAGGAACGAAATGTGTCATGGCTGGTAACTGGAAAGGAGATTCCGGCTAGAGTCTGTAAATCTGCAACCAAAAACTCCAACTTCTGTTAACAGCCATGCCGTAGTGGGGCCTGAGTGATGTTCCTGTGCTTTCGCATGTAATGGCATATGTGCACCTATATGGGTGAAAAAAACAATACTTAAGTCGGCTCCCTGTAGCCATGTCAGGGGCAGGATTTTCCCAAAGAAGTAGGGTTTCCTGAGCACCCACTAGGCAGTACAGACAAAACGCTTAAAGACCCTATTGTCACAAAACACGAAATGCTGTGGTTCAAATTATGTGTATGTCTATTAATAACTATTACATTGTGTGATAGTAACTTCTGTTCTTCAAAGGGCATCAGTGTACTGCACTATGAGATGTAAAGCACTGTCAAAACAGATCATTACTGTTATAATTATGATTTTTAATAATAATCTTTCTCCTTTTCTAAATTGTGAGTTTTGTTTTTTTAGAGAGTAGTAAACCAGGTCTTAGCAGCTAAACTTACCCAGAGATCAGAAAGTCCCCTTTTTATAGTAACTCAGTATCACATTAAACATCACCCGTTATTACACCCATTATTACACCTGTGCCACTGTTCCCTCTTCCCACAGTTGATTTAAACTGCAACTGCCACTTATTCCTTCTGCTGACTCAAAGGAGGCAATCCTCTGCAAAGAGTTGCCAATGCCAGCGGTCCCCACAAAATCAGAAACCACTTTATCCAGCCTAGCCCTTTAAGCCACCAGCCCTTTGCATGCTGGTACTTGGTTTCACACTTCCACTTTGTGTTACTGCCTACTAATTAATCTAACATGCCCAGCGTCGTTGCAGTATTACTTCACCTTCTTGCGGGCTCATTCGTAATTAGGGCCTAAATTGGGTAGAAGGGATATCTGTGACTTTTACATTTCCATTCCAGTGCCTCGAGCGTCTCGCAGGTAGAGCGTAACATCGAAAATACTCATTTGGTTACTTGAGCAAATCTCTGTTTTTTCAGGTACCTGACCCTTATGTCTCCTTCATTTGCTCCATCAGGTTGCAATAAAGATCATTGACAAATCTCAGCTCGATGCAGTGAACTTGGAGAAAATCTACCGCGAGGTGCAGATCATGAAAATGCTCGATCACCCACACATCATCAAACTATACCAGGTATTTCAGTATTTTTCAATGTGCCTGGTTTTTTTTGGAGGAGGAAGTGGTGTCCTGAAAAAGGAATGTGTTTTTATTGTGCAGTCAGTGTGTCACTTTATTCTCCAAGGTGAAGAGGTATGTTGAAACGCTTCCAAAACCAGAAAACCTTTGGCAGCCCTTGCCATCAATGATTAAACTGCAAACAGCAGCTCTTGAGAGTTTACATAGTGACAAAATATTTTATAGATCGTTGTTTACTACTAAACTGACTCCACCATTCGTGGGTGCCTTGAATATAGTGATGTTTGATTGTTTGTGTTTTGATCAGAGATGGGTGAATTTTTTTTTTTTTTTTGCTCAGCAAACTTTCTGAATTATTGTTCGGCACTTTCCTACATCCTTCGTAAACCTTTTTACATTTAATTTGTGGGAATAAAGATCTACTTTAGTGTTGTTTAAGGGGGAAAAAGTCGCAACAGAAACGTTATTCTATAGGACCAACACCTTCTCAAATGCAAGTTTTCTTTAAAGAAAATGGTCCTGAAAGCAAAATTTTGTGAAGTTTAGAAAAGTTAGCAACCTTCGAGGAGTTTGTAAATATCAGAACATTTTGTGGTGAAATGTAAATTTCGTACATCCATAATTTTGATGCCGAAACTATTCATTTTCCTGTTACGTTTTGCGGCACAAAAGCCAAGTGGTTTTGTTTTAACAAGCAGCCTCGCCCTTTGATAATCTTTAATTGTTAGTTGTTTCCCAGCCTCATATGCAGTGGTTCTTCATCCTTTGCTTGCATGCCCCAAGAAGTAGCTAATCTTGGCAAATGTGTTTTTGGATAGAACTGCTCACCACAGTGTAAATCCGAGGCATGCACTTAGTGACATCTGTATGGATGATTTAATCACTTTTGAACCATGTTTGTTATTGTCCCTGTTTATGACTACCTAAGCACCATTAAAAAGTCAGGAACATGTCCATTTTCTGCTAGTTTTTAAAGAGATTATAGTTTTACGGTTTGACCAATATCTGCGGGAGTACTCCAGCATGTCTAGACAGGTCATAGGTTGTTTTTAGTGCTTCTGTTTCCTTCTATTTATACACTTACTCTGATTCTCAGGACCATAGTCCATCAGGGTAAGGTGCTGGAAAAGTGTGTTTGCATAGTTATTTATTTTTCTCCATCAGAATTTTTTCCCTGTTGAGAAATCCTTTCCACTACACATTTAGGCTATTTTGGTTGGTTGACATGCACAGTTTGTACACCATGTTGTGCTTCTTGGCACTAACATTAAGCACTTAGTGGAAAACCTAGTGTAAATGTTAGTGAATGCTACAAAGTTGTGAGCACTTTCTTAGTTGCAGCTTTTTCATTAATAAAGACATTTTCTACAACAGAAATGTTGCCATATTGGTCGAAGTGTCACAGTTGTGAGTGTGAAGTAGAGTCATAATAATATCAAATCTGGTGTATGATTCAATTTCAGAATTCTGAGGTTGTTTTTCTCTTTTCATTTTATCTCAGTTCACCTTACGATTTGGTCCAACTCGTATTTCTTTATGGATTTTTGTGGAGCGCTATACACCATGAGTGGTGTCTCAGAGCGCTACACATTTCTTCTGCTAATCAAATTTCTTCTGCTAATCAAATTAACACATGCATTCTGCCTGAGCGTCTGTCACTGCCCCATTCTACCATCTCATAAAATGCAGCAAAATAACAATAAAAGTCCTCTTAAAGTTATCCTGTCCTATTTACTTTAATAATTATATGTATTAAGCAATCTAATATGTCTAGTCGCTCTCACATCTCAGTTCTTTGGAATATCCCTCCCTGACCTGCCACCACTTATGCCACCGACACCATACGGAATCCAGAGACCTTGCTCACCTCATCGGTTGCGCACTTGAGCTGATAGTGGCTGATTGTTCCACGTTTTAAACAAACTCGTCTTGGTGGACACTCCATTGCCGTGAAAGCAGCAGTAGCCTGGAATACCTTACCCCTGGCGCTTCGCGCTAATCAGAACCTTAATCTCTTCAATAAAGCACTCAAGACACATCTCTTTAAAATGACACTTTAAATTTCTCTCTGCTATTTGTAGTTTCTGCCTCTCCGCATCTTTCTTCGCACCAGGATACTCCAGAGTAATTGAGCGCGCTTCAAAACCACCCATAACATAACTTGAGCAACGACTGACCCCTCCACTGTCGTCCGATCTCTGGTCTGTATCCTCTGAAGAGCCTCTTCCAACTGCTCTCGCTCTCCAGAGCCGCAACGGGGGTGGTATTTGGGCTGCCCAGTCTAGCAAGGAGCAGATTGTGCAAACTCCATTGAGCCCTGAAGGAGGAGACACTCAAGCCTACAAATCACTCTTACCAAGGCATAATTTCGAGCCGAAAAGTACAGTTTTTGATGATCATCGCTTCGGCTCCAGTAAGGCTGGCGCTCCCGATCACAGCGCCGTGAGCTTCTTTTGTTCTCTTCACTGTATGGCTAATTCTTGTTGAAGAAAGCAATTTGTGACCCTCTGTTCAAGGTACCCTTTTTGGCTTTACCTTCTGTGCGCTGTTTTTCGCCCCTGCCGGTAACTGCATACCTTCAAAATGGCGGCCAAAATTTCCCTCGATACGCGTCTACCTTCTTCTCACCACAATATTTGTTTCCCATGTTATTGTGGACCCCAAAGTTTGACAGCACGCTCTTCATTCTGTGGCCCCTTGACCTACTTTAATATGCTCTCTCACCCATTTTAGTCCGCGAGTGTAACTGCTTTTGAATAAGCTACTATCAAAATGGTTCCCAGTACATGTTAATGTACTGGTCTCTAACTGCTACTTTCAACATTTGCTGCATTGGGGAAGCAGTCTCCCAGGCTTCTGTATCAGTGACCCAACTGTAAATTCCCCAGACTGCAGTGAGGGTCTTACTCTACCAGCCCAACTGTTCCTAAGATGGCTGCCATGAGTGGGCCCTTCGCTAAAGCTCCCCTTCTCCCCTTGTTGGGGAGGTATCCAGCATCTGTGCTCTGGAGTTTCAGAGACCCCTCTGAGAGAGACCACAGCGACAAGGGAGTCGCACACAGCAGAGGATTGGGAATGATCATACTACCGCTCGGAGCCCAGCTCCACACACCGTTTGTGATGCTCACGATGGAACTTTTTGACGATGCCCCCCTAGGCGGAGTCTAGAACCTTCGGTGCCCGAGCAACCTTTGGCCGATGACCGGTGGAGCTGTCCTATGCAGCTATAGAGGAGTTTGGCTCTGGTTCACCTCTCGGCCGTCACCTACCCAGCCGGACGTCGGACACTATTTTTCCTCCTCTCCCCATTGTATTTCCTACCCACTCCTTCCCATGTTTATGCTGTGCTTTTGTAACTCATGTAACTAGGGGCCCGATGTAGGTAGCCCTTTACCGATCGGAATCGGCCGAAAATACCGATTTTCGGCCGTTTCCGATCGGTAAAGGGCTATGGAGATGTAGGGGCACATTTTCGGTAATTTTACCGAATCGTTATCATTACCGAATCGGTAAATTTACCGAGTCGGTAAAATTTACCGATTCGGTAATATTTACCGATTCGGTAATGATAACGATTCGGTAAAATTACCGAAAATGCAATGTAGGTAGCCTATGTTCCGGCAGCACATGGCTTACAGAATCGGTATTTTACCATGGAATACAAATCCATGGTAAAAAAACGATTCCTGTGTACATGCACATCTGTGCATGTACACATGTGCCATGTGACAGACAGACGTGCCCTTAGGGCATGTCTGTGTGCCACATTGCACACATGGCCGTTTTGGGGGTGCTAGAGGGTGTCAAAGTGACACCCCCTGCACCCTTGTGAATTCTTAAATTACCGATTTGGTAAATACCGAATCGGTAATGCCTAATCATTCCTATGGGCTTCAAAGCCCATAGGAATGAATGGGCATTACCGATTCGGTATTTACCAAATCGGTAATTTAAGAATTGTTAAGGATTCGGTAACGAATCCAGATGTTGGGACCTACATCCCATTTACCGATTTTTGAATACCGAATCGGTAGGATTCGGTATTTCAAAATCGGTAAATGGGATTTACCTACATCGGGGCCCTATGCTCCAGCAACTTTGTAACTATGTTCTGAAACTATGTTCTTCCTCATGTAAAGAGCTCTGATCCCTTCGTGTCTAGCCAGCGCTATGTAAAACTCTTCAAATAAATAAAATAAATAAATAAATCTGATCTATGGTATACACCACAAGAATGCAAAACACAAATATGCTTTGTCTTTAATTCTCAAACTGTACAGTTAACTCTCATATCAAAGATTATTATGTGACACTTGCAAAGTTTTGTTCATTCAGCCATTCATTCAAAATGTGCTTTTTAAGGAACTTTACAAAATCTCAATTTTGTAACATTGCGTGGAAGCACAGTTTGGGAGAATGGTTGGGAGAATGGTTGGGTGAATGGTTGGGTGAATGGTTGAGTGAATGAAGGATCTGTTTTAAATTACCTTGGTTGCCTCTTGAATGCATTGTCTGAAGAAAAGCATAGCACTGAGCTGTACATGTTGGATGAATTCTTAGATGAGTGAAGGTGCAATTGCTGTATGTCTGTATATGAGCTTATTGATTATTAGATCATGATATGTTCATGTTTATTTTTCAGTGTGTATCTGTACACGAAGAGAGAGGTTTATGAAAGATTGTACATATTGCAAAGCTTTTTTATTGCATAGCGCACAAATCATAACCAAATTGCCTCTAAGCACACTTGATAGATGCAATAGTTGCATGCAATAAAACAGCTGGTTACGTAGCTCTTGGAAGTTCATATTTTCCTGACATCCAGTCTGAGCTACATGAAACGTAACTGCTTCTTGACCACGAAGTCCCACCACCTTATGAGACATCCAGTTAACGGGCAGTGCCTGAAAGTGCTAAATTGAATAAATCGATTTGTACTGTAAATAACACAGAAAGAAAAAAAACACTTTGGGAGGTATGGGAAAGAGGCTGAGTCACGTGACCAGATGATCACAGATGTCAAATCTAAAAGATTTTTACTCTGGTGTTCCACTTTAATTAAAGTATTAATCCCACCTGAATGTTTGGATGTACTAATCTGTCAATTTTAACGTTCTAATTTCGTTTTTTTGGCAAAACATCAAGTTGTTTGAAATGTTCCCTTCACCCCTCTGCCAGTTATAACCAAGACCTTTTGTTATGTGATAATTACAGGGAATACTTGTTTAATAGCATCGACAAACGCCATGCCATATATGCTGTGTTTTTTCTTTACAGCTATTGTTTCGTACCGCACCCGTTTGTTAAGCTTTATGTCAACTAATACCACAGTGTCTATAATATCAGAATGCTTCACCTGGGACTGAATTTTAAACTGTATCAGCTTCTTTTGATTGACATGCTGTATGCTGAGTGGCATGCATAATGTAAATTAATGAACAACAATAAACTGGAATGTTTGCAGATGAAAGAGGTGCACTGATGAGCACTGTAAGGACTGTTCCACTGAGGACTAAATAAATGCGATAATTGCATAATTCCGACCTAAGAGAACCTTTAATTATATATTACATAATATGGAAACAGTTATTGTGATACTTATAAGGGAGAGAAAGGAAACATGTTATTTGTCCACCCTCTTTCCCTCACATGCATTATATATTCATACACACAAACAAATGGGCACATTGCTAAAAAAAGACCTGTGTTGAAGTACTGTTCTGCTTATTCAACACTAAATAGTTGTGGTATCGTTTTTAAATAACAACTAAGTAGTCTCTGATGCGAACTACTTAAAGCCAATTCTACTATATCACGGCAGCCATGCACTCCCTGCCCCTAGCGTGACGGGTGATCAGGCCAGGCTGAGCTACCAAGCTAGAGCCTACTGCAAAAGCCAAAGGGGTGAAGATGCAACTGGAGAGGTATGTGGTAGTGTTCCACCTCACGGTTTGAGAGCAGTCATTCTCAGGCAGACCTACTCAACCAAAGCAATGTTCTCAAGCATTCTGCCTAGTGTACTGCAAGAAATCCAGTTCAAATATGAAATCATTAATTGGGGGCCCAGACTAGCACGATATTTGAAAATATCCCGCAGTGTCACCTTATTACTAACGGCTGCAGCTGCCTGATTGTGCACTGCCATTCACTCTGTAAAACACACAGAGGCTGGTGGCACTTACTAGGGCTTTGGCCGCAGAGTCCGGAGGTGGCGCTCCAAGAATTGCTGAGGCAGCGTCTCTCTGCAAGGCAGTGGCTGCAGGCTCACTTAGCCTGTTAGCAAATGCGGGGCACGGTAATTCGAGTTTGCCGGCCGCCTTAGTTAATAGTCACCTTCCAGGCTGGCTGTCCAGTGAGCCCCGGTCTTGCCCGTCCTGTGACACGATGTCGCAAACTCTGTATTGGCGGCTGTTACAACCCAGATCACTCACTCCTTTCCTACTTTCTCGGGTCTGGCAGTATAGAATTTTGGGGGTGAGGGGAGGGTAAACAAAGGGTTGAATAGCACGCGGCGTGCCCGGCGGGAGCTGCCTGCAGCACTTAGCGTGACGCTACAAGCGCCAATGTAATGTAATTTGCGGAGCCTTGCGCAAAACACGAGCCAGCTGCCGCTTTTCCCCACAAACTTATCAGACCCGCTCTGGCAGCAGGAGGATGTGACATCATCCCCGCAGCATTAGCCAGATGCGCACAACCTGATTTAGCCGGAAGCTCCGCTGGGATTCACAGTCATACATTGTAGCAGTGGGAGTGTGAATCTTCAACCCTGCTAGCAGTCTTAGTAGCTTACCTGCAAGAGCAGCAGGCATGACAGGCTGCAACACTTAAGAGTTGTAACAGCCAGGCAGCACTTGGGTGGCAGTTGTGAAACACTATACATTAGGCGTGACAAAGCATTTCAGTGCAGCAATGTGGATTACCACACTGAAATGCGTTAGTCTAACTCCTGATGCTTGGTATTTGGCAGGATTTAACGCATTCAGTCCTCTATGGATCGAGATATTTGGTGTCCAGTTTTATAGATATGACTTTGTTTACTTTTTTAATTAATAATTAGGTATTTTAATTGCCACTGATTTTCTTCCCTTCCGAGATTCACTTACTATTTTCCTTATATGTTGAGGATATATAGATTACGTTAAGTAAACAAAACCTCTTACGCTGGAATCGCCCTCATTTGTAGTAAAACCCTGTTCTAAATATTAAAACTCCATATTTTGTATGACTGTACTACAGTTTAAAAAAATTGTGTCCGTGCCTTGTATACCTGGTTCGTCATTTGCCTATTCATCTGAGCCTACTTCGAGATCATTTGTTTATGGACATTGTTTTGTGCTGAACACCATGCTGTGCCTGGCCTTATGGTTGCGGAATGAGATATATTGTACCAACTTGATCTAATCTACGGTGTACAAACCAGAAGGTGGCATTGGAACTCGAGGGTGGCTGCATGTGCGAAGGTTTCCACAGCATGTGGTCAAAGGCAGCAAACAACTTTAACCCACAAGGGTTCTTCACTGACCTAAGTGGTGTCTGCCATCCTGGAGTATAGAATGGGAAAATGCATATTTAACAAGAAGCATGCAAGGGAAAGAATATGAATGCCTCAGATTTAAACACTTGCGTCCATGGTGCCTGCCATAGCACTGAGGAACTCAGTGGATAAGCCGCTCACCATAGCAACCACAGACCGGGTGGGGGGAGGGCATTCTCTGGTACCTATGTACACCGGAAGGGGGAGCCTTGTGGCTCTGCACTTATGCCACTCTTTTCCACATGTAATGGTTGGGACCTATTTAGGTGCCACTCACACGCATGACATCATTTCCTTTCTCTACACACTTCCAGATGCGGATCCGGAACTCCCTTTAGTTTCTCAGACATTCACCTCGATTTTTCCACTAAATTTCCACAGTGTCAAGGGATGTCACCACTTAAAAGGGCAGGTTTCAAGCTCTGTAGGAAGTATTGCAAACAGAGGTCTGTGAACGATTCCCATCAGGTGTGCCTGGGGTTTCTCATGTTGAGTCACAACTTCAAGCCCTTCCATTAACTCCAAGGCCATCAGGAAGTGCGAGGTGAAGCTCTACATCACCAAGCAGAATAGGAAGATTCTGCAAAGGTACTATTCAAAGTACTGCTCCGCATCCAAAGTTTGCTCTTGGTTCCATTTTCGGAGTAGTCTTAGCCGCTCTACCAAGATGACAGTTAGTATCCTATACGTCCTTGTATAAGTGGCCTCAATAGCGCCCCAGAGCTGAGTCTTCTCCTCGATCAGCCACAGAAAAGTCAATTTCCTAGCCTATGGTGATGGGGCGGGCGGCCGAAGTAGTACCGCCAACTCCAGACCTTGGAAGTTAAAATATATGTCTCAACATAGGTCCACTAACTAGGACAAACATCTTCTGAGCCCCTTCTTCCCTTTGGCAAGGCACTAACATGCAATGTTGGGGGCTTGGGGTAAACCTTCCTCTGGTCCCGCAGTCAATAAACTACTCAAAAAACATCCTCCTCCGACCCCAGCGAACTCTAAAACTGCCAAACTCTAAAACTGCCAGCCAATCTCTCTGCTCCCATTTCCAGTGAAGGTACCGGAAAAAAATCATCAATAATCAACTCCTGGCACACCTGGAGCAGAACCAGCTACTTGGCACCTCCCAATCCAGCTCCCGGAGTAATCACAGCACCGAAACTGATTGCAGCCACCAATGGCATTCGATCCCTCCTCGACCGAGGAGAAACAGCAGCTTTGATCCTCCTCAAATTCTCTGTAGCCTTAAACACCAGACCTCACCACACGCTGATCGAAAGACTCCCAACACATCAGCATCCAACGGAATGCGCTCAGATGGATCACCTCCTTCCTCACCGTAAGACCCCAGAGGATCCACCTCCCACCTCCGAACCCAAGGAGATCACTTGCAGTGTGCCCTAGAGCTCAGCCCCATGCTCTTCACGCATATATGACCACACTGGCCAACATCGGCAGATCCCACGGTCTCAACAATATTTCCTACACAGATAACACCCAACTCATCCTCTTTCTCACCGACAACCCCACCACCACCAGAAGCCACTTCCACATATGCGTGACAAACATATCGCGGACTGGATGAAGAACTACCTGCAGCTGAATACAGACAAGACGGAAGTACTGATCTTTGGCAGCAACACATGGAATGACTCATGGTGGCCATCAGACCTAGGACCTTCATCCACTCCCTCTGTCCACACCAGAAACCTCGGAATCCTAATTGACAACAAGCTCACCATGAAATCATAGATCAACACTGTCTCCCCCACCTGCTTCCTCACTCTGTGCATGCTACATAAGATCTTCAAGTGGCTACCCCAGCACACGAAATGCACAGTGACACAGGCCCTCATTACCAGCCGACTGGACTATGGCAATTCCCTTTATGTAGGAAACACCACACACCTCATACAGAGACTTCAGATCATACAGAACACCGTAGTCGGGCTCCTCCTTGACCTTCCCCGATGAACCCACATCACACCCCACCTCCGGCAACTCCACTGGTCCCCTGTATAGAAGAGATGCAATTTCAAACTGCTGACCCACGCACACAAGGCTGTACACAACCAAGGACCCTCATACATTAACCACAATCTGAACTTGCACCAACCGCTCGATCTCTGGGCAGATTGGCCCGCCAACGCATAAACTTCCACCTTCCTTTAATGGCGTTAACCTAGGCGTCCCTTACTGCCACCCCTTCCAGCCCCCATCGGGAACCCAGCAGTTTTGCGGTAGAGGCCTTGCAGGCCAAGGTCAGAGTGCCGTACAGTTTTGCAGCTTCCCTTTTTAGATTTCACCTGTGAGCATATGGCCTGTCTTTCGCAAAACAACTTTTGTTTACTTAAAGGGGGCTTAGAGCCCACCCATTGCTTACTCTTGGTTGGCTTTGTCATCTCTCTCATTTGTGGACTCATTCTTGGTCAGTACGTATTGACTTCACTTCCTCTTTGTGTGTTTGTCCCTCTCCTGGAGCACTGTCCAAGTACTGCAACCATGCCCAGTGTGTCCTTGTGGTCTTGGAGGTACTTTTTTGCTTTTACTTGCATTTTATAGCATTCCATAAAAGTTAAGATGTTTGCATGCCCCGTCTTTGTTGCTTACCCCCCCATCCTTGTTGCTTGCCGGCCACTCCCACGTTATGCTGTTTTACCCATCCCCCTCCCTCAATGTGTTGCTTTCCCCTTTCTCACTATACTTTTTTGTTGTCAGGTACGTTTCTAGTACTGTTTCACCTATCTCCACTCTCTTATTCTGCCAGGGAAAGAATGCATTATTAGTGAGAGAGAGGTCTCCCCAAGCCAAGATGACACTTCGAGTTGGGACTGGGTGTGTGGGTGTGCCATACTTTCCCACCACGTAGTGACATGAGGGAGATAATTGGTTGTCGACTTAGGAGTTGTAAGAAAATAAGAATTTAAAACTGTTTCAATGAAAGTTAAACATATGATGCCCAGAAGTTTCGGGGTGCACAGTCCCACAATTTGAGTGTGTGGCAAGTCTCGTATCCGATGAATGACAAGTGGAATCAACTTAGTTTAAGGGCTGTAAAATAAATAATCCTCAAGTCTGCACGCACAGCAAGCAACCCCTGGATTGCATGTGGAGCTAGCCTATGTGTCAGAAGCCTGGCTTCGAACAGCATCTATTCACAGGGACTTGAATCCATCTCAGTATCCAGGTCTGCTCTGAGGCTTGATCTGGATAGGACTATATCCCAACACATATTTTGCTGCCTTGGGCTAGCGAGACACAAATCATTGCCTGGTTATACTAGCCTTGTCTGATAGAGACATCTAGCTGCAGTATCCTTATCTTATAATCCTCCCCAGGCGTCAGGCTGGATCCAACAGTACCTCTGTGCGTCGGTAGAGGATGTTTAGCAACTTCACAGTGACTTTGTCTCTCAAAAGTGACGGCAACAGAGTCCAGATAAGCCTTCCCTTGATGCGCGGATGTCAGTTCTTTCTTTTCCACGCTAACAAGTGGATCAGCTCTGCAGACGTTTTTGGCCTACGTGACATTTTTTCAGTGATGGAACAGAGTGCCTTTATCCTTCATCTTCAATGTCCTTGACATTCAAGCCCAGTGAGTCCTGTCGACGATAGATGTCCGCCACGGATCCCCACTTGATTTGCATGTAGTGTCTGGGTGAGCACCATGATTCCGATGAGTGCGACTCTTGTCACTAGGTCCGACCGAAAGCAAGTAGGGAATATTGCATGAAGATCCTGGCGGCACAGATATCAAAGTCTTAGAAATCTTCTCATCGTCCTTAGTCTACTACGTTTAGGGTCTGGCCAATACTGACCCACACTGAAAAACAATCTCGGGAAACAAAGTTGCTCTGTGTTGTTGCTGTAGTAATAGTCACTAAAGAAACTGACATCCACGCGTTGGGGGATGGTTAACATGGACTCCGCTGACATCACTTTCTAGAAAAAAACGTCGCTGTGAAGTTGCTCAATGCCCTCTACTGACGTACAGAGGTGCTGCTGGAAAAATTTCGGTATTCTGCTGGTGAGGATTCGAAGATAAGGAATCTTTGGCTAGATCTTATCTCTACCAGTTAAGGCATTATCAAAGGTAAGTAACATGTTCATCTCAAGCACAGGGAAGACTCATCAACTCAAGACACTACTAGGCATGTTGTCTATATTGGAAGACACTAATAAATTACGACGCTATAGTGCATGTCACAACCGCTGTGAAGATGCCAGTCATTCCTAGAAACAATTGCATAAGCAATGACAGTGCTGCGGAGACACGGATCTATCCCACACTATACTGAGCCCTCCCCACACTCCATCCCCAAAGGCCCAGAGTAATCATAGAAACTATAGTTTGACATGGACACGGTTGAGAAACAGCAAAAAAGTCCCGGGGGCGCTGCTGAAACAAACAAGCATTGCCAAAGCCAATTGGTCTCTCTTCGGCTTGATGTAATCATCACTCTGTTTCTAAATGCCACAGCACTCTTAGGAAACAGGGACACCAAGAGGGGAAGTGACTCCATCAAGACAGTAGTATGGCCTCGTGGGAAACTAGGATTAGAGCATTGGTATCCTGGTTCCAGAAAGGCGGGCTACCCTACATCTACGTCCTGTTCCATAGGCTCATCTTTAGTGCAATACAAGGCAGCAAGAGTCACACTTGAAATAGTTTGTAACGCCTTTCACTTCAGTTATGTAAACTAAGTGGAGCAATGCACGCACCAACACGCAACAAAATAGCACTTTATATTCCCTCTTTCTTCAGTAGTTTCTTTGGCTGTAATTCAAAGTTCTACATCGTTCCATCATTGCTTCTGACATGGTAAGCATATGTTGTAGGCATATCCATCACTGTTTCTTGCATATCAAGTTGTTGGTTCTAAGTTTTTCTCATCACTCCTTCATCCATATTAAGCCTGATTTCAGGTTTTTCCATCAATGCTTTTTCCATATAAACGTCGAATTCTAGGTTGTTCCATTACAGCTACACAACTTCAACCACACCAGATATAGAAAGCAGATGCCACCTCGAATAAGCAGGATATACCTATTAATGGCAAGGCTTACCTGGGGCATGGCAACAACCTGAAGTTATTCATTTACAAAATGAATTGCCGCCAATCGTTGCCTTTGGTTCCAGGGCAGTTCTGTCAATTTGCTGCTCTACAGACTATTTTTGTTAAAGGGCTCTATAGCACACTTCCTGGTGCTTTGATGCTATATGAAATTACTTTATTTGAAAAATAACAGAAAGGAAAACCATATGTTTACAAAATTATAAATGCCATAATGTGAACTGTCGGAATGTATACCTTATTAAAAAAATCCAGCTACAAGTCTTAGAGCGCCAGATAATTCGCTTCCTACTCATTTTAGGGCTGGCTTAAATTGCTAATTTAACTTCAGTTCTGATTTTGGTTATGGGAGCAAGTGCTTGATAAAGAGTCTCGGTGGATGCAGTCATGACTTTGGGTGATATTTATTTGTGGTGGGGATGTTGGTCTATTTTCTGGAGTTTTTTTATTTTACATAAAATGTTTTTATAGTTAGCGTTTCCCATGCTACCAGGTACTAACTGTAGACGTATTATATAAATGTAATACCTTCCTTTGAAGATCTCATTCTGTTTACTTCAGTGGTGTATGCCAAGCACGAAAAAATGCTAACGCTGCATTGTCTGAGGCATTAGATATTGTGCTATTCTAGCACAGGACGTCAGTAAGCGCACATATTCCTTTGGCAAAAAAATCGAGACCCACTGTCCCAGACGACGCTTCCATTTCTGCCTCCTCCCACTGCTGAAAGTGTCTTCTTTCAGTAAAACCCACCTGGAGGGCGAAGTTTCACAGTTTAAAGCCGACAGGCAGCAAAACTCCCTGACAAGTCCGATAAGAAAGCTAGAAACCAAACCTGGCTCTTAATTTGGGGGCTATTGGACACCTTGGCAACCACCAAGATACCCCCTTTAACCACTAAATTATTGAACCATAATGCAAACCAGATTAATAAATATTCCAATGGGAAAAAAAAAATAAGCGCCACGTTTTCAGGTGAAATAAGCAATTCTTCATAAACACAGTCTATCTGATGCAGCTTTTAAACATAAGCAAGCATCCGAGCAGTGCCATGTTCAGCATGACATGACCAGACTATATCCGAGGACCCTTGACACCTCATCCAATGTTTCACACATAGGTCATACTGTAAACGCGCACATCATGCAGGTCTGCCTGTAATCACTCCAGACTGGTCGAGTGCCATGATGTCACTGTAGCACATTACTGCCTACCTGCATCCGTGCATTCTTTCTCTTCTGCTTTCAAATGGTTTGTGCTTTAGGCCTACAAGGTGGTGTTTCAGTACCTCAAGGTGTGCCAAGTCCGTTTCATTTCGTCGCCTGGCTCCGACCCATTTGAAGATTCCAGCCCTGACTTACACACTGACAAAGCCTTACACAACATTATCCACGCCACTCAACAACCGCATAAACGTCCACAAAGCTACCAGACACTGCCGCTCAGCAGGAATCCTACTCGTGCACACTCCCCACATACACAGAACCAAATCCGGCAGTCGTCACTTGTCCTACAGTGCTCCTAAAGCCTGCACAACCCACCACTGTTCATCAGAGCCTCCTCTTCAGGTCGGTAATTCCCCAAGAAACTGTAGGCCTTGCTGGTGGCTCATTATACACAGCTGCGGCCCGTGCAGGTAAGAGTGGTGGGGCAGATTGACCGGGTGGGGTGGGATCTCGACAAACGAGGAAGAGGGAAAATGTATTTAATGAATTTTCCCTCAAGGTCCTCTGTCGAATCCCTCACTCTCCCACCACCCCACTCCAACCCAGCCCCACTGCTCTTGCCTGCATGAGCCACAGCTGCTCATACAGCTCCTACTCAAGTTTCAGGATACACTTTCAGTTTAGTTGTGTGCTATATAAATATGCATAACATAATTTAACATACCTTGTGTTCTGAAAAAGTCACAACTGAAATATGCATTTGTTGCACTTGCAATAAAAAGCTTGGAACACGTGTAAATTTACAGAGTCTACACACGTGCCTTGCAGACACATACATATGTATACTAGGGCACCACTTGGAGCGATGGACATGGATATGAGGAGTCCCCACAGTTTTTAGTGAAGGGACACCTGTTTCCATTAGCTGAGAACTAAGAGACTAGGAGGTGATCATAAGGTCACCTCGAGCACCGCCCCTTCCGCTATTTGCATCTTCTTGGGGTGCTTTTAACCATCCATTAATTTGTGAGAATTGCCCAAACGGAAGTGGTTTTTATATCTCTTAACTGCACTTCATTAATCCTTATAGGGCCGTAGCCACCATTGATGCAGAAGGTGCAGTGACGTCGGAGCCCATTTAACCCTGATCATTTCTCTATTTACTACACCAATAGCAGTGAAAAGGGGCAATTTCCTTGCTTGCATCAGGGCTCACGGCATTCTTGACACACTACAGAATCCTTTCATTACTTTACAAAGTGCGAACATGAGGAGCTTTTAAGCTCTGAAGCTGGTGAACTGTTTAACAAAAATACACTGCAATTTTTCAATTAGTCTGTAAAACAAGTTTAATAGTGTACTAAGTAAGCAATTAAAAATGCCACATTTGTATACAGACCGATTTCTAAGTTCTTAAATATTGTTGTGTAGTAAACATGCATGACAGTCCTAACCAGTAAAACCAATATTAAAGTTATTTTTGCATTTCTGTGTAATTATGTCCATTTGTTGTTTTTGTAAAGCGCACTTGCAGCCAGGTTGTCACCCCAGATATTCACAAACCTCACACAGGTTTTCCACCTGAACCACTATTTTACTAGCCCAGTCTGTGACGAAAACAAAAAAAAAGAATAAACCCGGTTAAACACTGAAAAGTGTTCCCCTTACACTTATAAACTCAAAGCATCGAATCTGATAAAATAACGTGTCAAAAGACCAGTAATGCAGTCTAGACTTCTCCAAAATAGTTTTAAAACCATATAGAGGTCGCATTGCTCTGTTTAAAAGAATACATTGAATTTTGCAGTTATTCTATACTATCAGGCAGTGACAGCTAACAGGTTAACTCCTACTACCCATCACCCACGCTCTTCCCTCAGTACACCATCCTGAGCCCACAACCCCCTAGTCAGACCTCCATAGAAGATAAGTTGGCTGACCTCAGGCAGGATCTTCAACTAATTAAAGATAGCAAGCAAAACTTATTACTCTTTTCAGTGAAGATGGGAAGAAATCTGATGATTATTCAATCCCTGAGACTAATCTTCCCAATACTCCTGCTGCAGGCAAGCATTGCATGAGAATACCTTCGTCCAGCAAAAACCCACTTATTTTTCTTGGGAAAACTCAACCGTATCCTAATCACCACTCTAGACCCCATAGGTCCACTAACCATCTGTCCAGGGATGTCATCCACTCTCTCCTTCTTTCATATAATGGCCCTCGCAGTGTCTCTCAACCTTAGGCACACCATATTCAACCTATACCTTCTAACCAGTTTAGAGAAACCACTGTCAAGCCCAGATCCATGTACAAGAACAACCTAGTCCATATACCCACATCACACCTAGAAACGGTGGCAACTAAATCGCACATCCAATCGATGCTCCTTACTTGCAGGTCAGCGGTCAAACCAATGCTGATATTGCTGACCTTATTTTACACATGACCTAGGCATCATGATATTAACGGAAACCTGGCTCAATGACGACTCCTTGCCAAGTCTGGACATCTTAGTGCCTCCCAAATATCACATCATCAGGATGGATAGACCTGTTAAAATGGGTGGCAGTATTGCATACATTTATAGCTCCAGTCTTACCCAGAGACTCTCACAAACGGTGCCGATGTACTCTCACAAACACCTGAGTGTTGAAATTTGGAACAACAACAAGATTGTCTGTTTACTCCACATGATCCACCATCCTCCTGTAGACCATCTTATCTTCATTGAACAAATGATGGAAATCATATCCTCTAACTCTGAGTTATCCTCTAACCATATCTTCCTTGGGAATGTCAACCTGCATTGGAACACTACAACTGATCCCTCCTGTGTACCTTCAAGTCTTTCCTCTCAGACCTTAACCTCACCCAAGTTTGCAATAAACCCACCCACAACAAGGGTTCCACCCTCGATTTAATCATAGCCAAGGATAACGTGATACAACTGGAAAGCATTTCACAGTGTGACTTGTCAGATCTCTAGGACATTCATACAATAGACCTAACCTCTGTTAGTAACAACCTACTCTCTCCAACCCCTAACTTGACCAATTTAGACGACCCAACTGAACACTATATACAGACCATTCACTAATATACTAGACACAGTTGCTCCGACGCAACTCAAGAGGATACTGGTCAGACAGTCCAAACCGGCGGTCAACGGCTCCCTTAATGAGGAGCGTCTCAAACTAAGGCTCACGGAAAGATTATGGAGAAACTCTCCGTCCGAAACTAACATCAAACAGTTGAGGAGAGCAAGAAGTTCTTACAATAAACATATCCGCAGCACGAAAGCCGAACACTTTGGATATCCGCTAGACAATGCTATAAACAGACCTAAAAAGCTATAAAAAATCATAAAACAACAAGCTAATCAATCAACCAACCTGCAGTCTGCTTCCAGGATCTCTCTCCCCAGTGAAGAGGTCTTTTCCACACATTTGTATCAAAGTCCAAAAAGATTGAACTAGAACTTCAACATGCATCACATAATAGGCTGCATCGGGCTCACTCCATTACGTCAACCTGCTTAAATTCAGAGAGTGCGCTGTCCTATAGTGGCATAGGCCTTACGCCAAAAAATAATGCATCATGGAACAATTTCAGACTTCCTGACGATGCTGAGCTTTGAAAAATCATAATGTCACTAAAACCCTCTAATCATTTCCATGATCCCTTGCCAGCCAAATTCTACAAAGACTTTAGATCTGCCATCCTCCCTCTCTGGTCCATGATTATCCATGAATCCTCGTACAGGGTAGGACTGCTGACTGTCTAAAGTTAGGACAAGTCATTCCCATTCCAAAAAAGCCTAATGTAGACTTATCTGATCCCAACAATTTCTGTCCAATTTCCAACATCATGACTAGCAAAACTTTTTGAAAAATGCATACGCTTGCAACTCTGCAATCACATCAAAGAATTTCATCTGCTTGACCAATACCAATCTGGTTTTAGAGCGGGACATAGTACTGAAACGGCCCTAACCCACATTATTGATGATGCCTTGAGTCTACTTGACCAAAGTGTGTCATGTCTACTTATCCTTCTTGATCTATCCTCAGTGTTTGACACGATCAAACACAAAAACCTGATTGATATTCTGGAAAAAAGGATGGGGTTATCAGGCCCATTCTTAAATTGTTTGACTCGTTCCTACAAAGAATAAAAGTGAATCATTCCCTCACTAAGAGTACACCGATTTCAATTGGAGTGCCTCAAGGTTCCACACTTTCTCCAGCACTCTTCAACTTGATCATGAAACCCCTCACAGAAATCCTGAAACAAACAATACCACATGTACGCTGATGATACTCCGCTTTATATGCAAATGGCCTCTTCTGGAAGACATCAAAACGCTGAACTGTGTTCTTCTGTAAACTGAGCAATGGCTAACTCACAATCACTTTTTGCTTAATGCTCTCAAGACTGAATTGCTCCTGGTCGCCCCACCCACTCAGTCTATACCCAATTACGACTGGCTCAAACATCTTGCGGCCCTTAACTGCAATCCTCATGTTGTTGATACAACTAGATCCTTAGGCATCACTCTAGTCAAACACCTCAATATGCAAGACTACATCAACGCAGCAACTACGGAAGCCAACTACCATCTCCACACTCTTAGGAAAATAAAGCCGTTCCTTCCTCCTGTGGACCTGCATCTTGCAGTCCAGTCCCTAGTGATCCCCTGTGTGGAATAATGAATTGTGACTTTGGCTGGGCTGCCCAAAGTTAGATTGACCCCCATAAGGGCCACTCTGAACTCTGCTGCCAGACTTATCACAGGCTCTCGAAAACATGATCACATCACCCCTCGACGATCCTCTCGACAATCTGATTAGGTTCAAGATTGCCTGCCTGACGCACAAAGCGCTCCCCGATAATACTCCCTCTTACTTGGCAAATTACCTCAAACTCTCTGGTATGTCTTGGTCCCTAAGAAACTCCAACACTATCCTGCTGAAACCGCACAAATTCAAAAAGAAACGAACATGCAACCACGCCTTCTCGGGTCTGGCCACAAGAATTTTGAACGCTCTTCCGCCCGATATCTGTTCCAACCCTTTGACCTCCTCGTTCAAAATACAAGTCAAAGGACTTCACCTGAATAACCAGCTGCAACAACTGTCCCGAAGACAATATAACTAATCTTTTTATACTCTAGAGAAAACATGGCTATCTCATTTGTTTGAGACATTTTCGGGATGCAATTTATGTTCTCGCTACATGTTCCTCATGTTTGGTTTCGCTCTTATTGTATTGGGGTTGATTCACTACAAATGTTTAGGATGTTTACTTGCTTAGTGACTAATCATATCCTTTTTCTGATGAACAGCTCTCTGATACCCTTTTTGGGTCATGTCCGCGCTTTATAAACCTTTTCAAATAAATATTCAAGTATCAGCTCCTGGACCTTTCATAACCTCAAAATGCGCACAAATGGCTGTTTTTTTTCACTAATCATGATGGCAACCCTACTGTGCACAATGGCATATTTTTTGTTGATCAGAACATGTGCCTTAACTTTGTCATCCCTGACTCCAACTTGGTTTAATTTATAAATGATAACTTTGATAGCGCATGATTTCTTACTCAATATCTGTATTTGTCAATTAAAATGCATTTTTTTCCATCCGGTGTATATATACATTTTGCATCGTGACCATCTATGAAAAGGATAAATATTTATAAATGTATGGTTTTGTTAGGCCTTGCTTGAAACATGCAACGTCATTTGTGAGAGCATCTCTTCGCTTACAGTGAGTAGGCTTAGAGCCCACCCATTGTTTACCATTGCTTGGCTTCATCGTCACTCTTATTTACTTGCTTCTGATTTTGTTAACGCTTGTGGGCATCATTTCCTCTCCTGTTTGACCCTTCCCTGGAGCACTGCCAAAGTACTTGTGTCCTTAAACTGCTTGCCTTTTTTCATTTTGTTAAAGCACTCTTTGAAAGTGCATGTGTCCTCCTGTTGCTTGCCCCCATCTGTCCCCTGTTGCTTGCCCCATCCCTCTCCTCCATGCCTTCTTCCTTCTTGTTGCTTTCTCCCACCCGTTATCTGTGTTGTTGCCAGTGCAGTCCAGCTGTGCATGTTGATTGCCTCCCATGTTGTTGCTGGCCCCCTTTGCTATCCATGTTACTACTTGCACCCCCTCCAGCCCTGTTCCAACTGTGCGTGCTGTTGCTTGCCCCTACCTACCTGTCTGTGGTGTTGCTTTCCCCATACCTCCCTCCTCATGTTGTCCATGTTGCTTGCCTCCTCCCGCCCTCTGTATTGCTGCTTGCCCCCCCCCTCTTGCCCTCAGTGTTGTTGTTGCTTCCCTCCTCCAGCTGTGTTGCCCACCCAACTGCTATAACAACCAGCATTGGCATAGCCAATAGGTCTTGCTTTTGGGACCTTATAAGTATTTAGTTATGCAGCACAATATCCTTGGTGCAACAACAGTTGCATGGCGATACACATATAAGGTCCCAAAGGCAAGACCTATTGGCTATGCCAATGCTTGTTTCTTGATCTGATCTCCTTACCATCATGTTTTTACTTTCATTTGATGTTGCTGTTAACTTTCTCCTCTTCTGCAGCTCTACAAACCTATTCCCTTCATTCATTGCCCGCTCCTCACTCTTGAGAATTCTCTCTGACTTAATGCGACTGTTACAGATGTCATCATATAGGCCATATGTTCTAATCCTTGTTAGGGGGTCGTCAACTGAGGAAAAGTCATCTACATTGGCTAACACCACTTGTCCAGAAACGGTTTCTTTATTTGGGTGTGGGAGAGTTGTCCCCCTGTTTGTTTTGTTGTCCCCGGGCCGGCCGGGCCCCATATCAAATGTTTAAGCTGTAGTGCCAACGCAGAGTGCACTGCTTTTATTTTGACATGGCCTGGGCCGGGCAGATTTTTGCCTTGCTTTCTTTTTGCAATTTGCATGAGTGAGGCGAGGCGCGGGGGCGTAGGGAGGGATCTTGGAGCTTGAATTAAATGTTTGACACATGTTGAGGTGGGCCTGGGGGAAGTGGGCCCGCAGGGTCGTAGGGGTGCCTTGCTGTGACCAGCCCGACATGCGCACTGAACCCTGGCCGCTGCAGCAATGTTAGGAGCCCGGGGGGATTACAGTCACAAACCCCAGGTCTCCTAAGGAGCGTTGGCAGCGCCTGACTGAGTCAATCATTGCACTGCTCTCATGCAGTTTCTAACAAACAGCGTCATGACTGGCTCAGGAGATGGGGGGTGGGGCTGAAGGGACAAGCTGGTCACAACTTCCATGCACACCCTCAAAGTCACGAGTGTTCTTTAAAAGTGAGAGGGACTCGTGGGAAGGTGCTGCCATGAGTCACTGAGTCGTGCGAGGTGAAGCTCGAAAAATGTATGATATACCAATGTACTAGAGTGCAGTAACAGTAGAATGCGTTTGGTATGAAACATAGCTCTGTTGAGCTGGCGACCTCCTAATCAGGCCATCACGGTCAGGTGCTGCTTCGATCCAGTTCAGAAGGGGTAGGCCAGTGCAAGATTTGAGCGTATTGCAAAGTTAGAGCGTATTTCAAAGTTATAGCGTGATGGTAACAAAAATCAAGTTACGTGTACTCCGAGGCAGGAGCTGAAGTGAGGAGAGGATCCCTGAGCGGATGTGTGCTCCGAGGTGGGGGGCTGAAGTGAGAACCGACATAGGAGGCACTTGCGCTCGGGTATGCACCAATGTGTGACACGATGAGGGGGTTGAAAGTGGAGAGAGATATGCTCAGCCTTCTTTCGATGCCGCAGAACGCCCTAATTTAATAAAACAGACAACACTGAGAAAATACGTTAAATCATCGATTGTACTACTCTACGCTTAGCTGGGTATATAGCAGCTCACGCCCCCTCAAGGAAGGATGGTATCTACCCGTACTGCCTATGATTCTGGGATCCAAATAAAGTCTACTAACCAGTCTGTCTGTATGTGTCTTGGAGTGCAGTGTCGCAGAAAAACACAGGATTCGTTGCGAACATTAAATTCACAACATGATCAGTCACATAAATCCAATTGAAAAATGTAGATTCCGAGAAGTATGGTTCATAAACCAAAGAGAGAACGGCGAAGAGCAATGCTCGGCTGCAAGCAGAGTGGAGTGGGTGCAACCATGAATGTAGCGGTACATTTTAATTGGTTATACCGTTTCTCTTTTTAACTCCTTAACTGCTGAGCAAGGCACAAGTCCTAACAAGCGCGCTGCAAGCACGCGAGTGGTGCGCGCGCAGCAGAAGTGAAAGTTATCGCGCTGAAAGCTGGCAGCTGCGCAAGTGCACGCGCGTGTAACCACAAGCGCTAGGCCAGCAAAAGCATCTGGTAGCACTTTGAAAACCCCACTTACTAAATGTCTCGCAGACAGCGCATGCGCTGGCTCAGGCGAGACCTAAAAATCACTATGACGCGGCCAGTGCTGGCTGCATCATAGTGCTTTAAAAAAAAAAAGTTTTACTTTCTGCCGTTCACCCTCCTTCACGGTGCCATTGCTTTTCTCCCATGCCGACCTCGTTGTTGCTTACCCCACCCACCCTCCCTAATAAAAAAGGTGCTATGACACTGACACCACCGGCTGCGTCATGGTGCTTTTATCTCACTATGACCTTCCTCTCCCCCTCCGTGATTCCTACCACCAATAAAATAATAGCAGTATGAGGTGTTCAGCCAGCGCAGACCATGTCCAAGCCCATTTTCTAAAATGTGTAATTTTATTTTTTTTACTTTGTCATGCTGCACAGCAGTAGCGCTACTGGACAACATGACTAAAAAAAGAAAATAGACTTATTAGCTTTGCCAGTGATTGTTTTTTAATGTAATCTTGCATCACACCTAAAACGTTAATTGTTTTCTGTTGGAAGGTAAGGTGTACTATGTGTTTAGTTTAGCTATAAATGCATTCAGTGTATACATATACCTACATTCATGATGCAAAGGCTGCATCTCCGATTTGATTGCAAAATAGGTCCGTTTCTTTATAAATGAGAGCTGTTATGGGGAGCACCATCGCTTCCCATTACATGCAAATCGGAAACAATGGTTCTATTGGGTTGATTTGAGCAATATTTAGTGAGGGGGGCCGAAGTATTGTTCCTTTTGGGTAACCCAGAGCATACACAACACAAATCAAATAAACTATAAAATAACGTGGGACCCACAAAGTAAAACATACGATTGATGTATTTGTCCAAGTAAATACAATCAGAAAATCTGTAGGTGATAGACATGTATCAGCATGCTGTTAGCGTTTGATGGTGACTTCCTGTGAGGTCACCTCACTTTACTCTGGTAATTTACAGCATGCATTCTTACATGCAGGTAAAGCAGACTGTGGCAGACCTCTTTAAATTATGATGGCAGACCTCTTTAAATTATGATGGTGACTCACCCACCAGTGTTGTTGGTACCTCATAGGTCGTAGGCCGTTGTTGACTGAAATGCCTTCATAGTGCCTCCAGGGCAACTGCTCGGTTCCATTTGGCGAACTAGATAAAACAGTGCCATATTGTGCCAATACAAGGTGATGTTAAATTACAAGAAAAGGCTCGATAAATGTTATTCATGTTTAGGGCACAGAAGAGCGCTCCAGTGGCTAAACACTATTTTTTCTTGCACTGATTAAATCCTTGGATTCTTCTTTTTACCTCTTAGCCTAGAATGTTAGAGTTAAGGAACATTACTAACTTGTTACAATTGTTGCGGAGTTTGTGAAGGCTTTTATGGCTGGAGTGTGTGGCTCGAAAAACAAGGAAAACCCTAACTGGAGTACCGACTTCTGGTTGACCTATCAGATGAATAGAATGAAAATTAGAAAACAATACCATCTGCTTCACTGCAATCCACCAATTTACTTGTCGATGTGTCTGTCCCCTTTCCTCTTTCCCCTAGACCTACCTATCTCCCCTCCTTCTCAGGTTCACGCGTTTTACTTTTTTCTTCTAGTTTGTTGCAGATAATGGCTCTGCGCTTGAGAGCCCAAAGGAACACAGGTGTGACAGTGAGAGAAGCGCGGGGAAGGATGATAGACGGTGCTTTCCCCCAAACACATTTAGAATGCCTATTCTTAAGAGTTTTCAGTGTTGATCCAGAAAGGCAAGATCCATGTCAAGTTTTCAGGATAATCACGAGATATAAGTAGTTACATTGACTTTAAATAGATCTGTGGTTATATCGTGGACCAGAGTTGGATGCATGGATGGATGGATGGATGGATGGATAGATATGCAAACCTATGATAGATAGCTATGCAAACCTGAGTTTGGGCAACAGACAGTGTGCCATGGAAGTGCAGCTCTTAACAAACATGTGTCCATATTTAGCCTCCTTTAATCTACGCATCAGAGGCTTCCCTTACTTCAAGTTGGACTTAATACACACCATGCCTAGATGGCTGACTGCAATGTATTGGTCCTGGTGCGTGGAGTGCTGCCTACCATTAGACCACACAGATCAGCATGTTTTTCATATTCAAGTCTCCCAAGCGCATTAAAAAAGTCTATAATCAACCCATACTTTAAGGCTCATTAACAAATTGATAAACGCTTGTAAATACAGGAAAACGACGCATGGGTGAGGCACGAATTCATTATTACGTTAGTTTTATGCTTTCCAATTCTTTGGGGAGTGGCCAAGTTAGTCCATTGCGGAGTGGATGAATACTCACTCAGGCCCTTAGTACAACTCGCGTGCAAATCCCTATTCAGGTGCTCACAGGTGTTTACACTCCAATCAGGAATCTAAGTATGGTGCTAAATAACCATATCTCCCGGTTTTTAGGTTTCGCCCTGGGCGTTGGCAACTGCGTAGCAGTTGCCCCGCCCACGGCGAAACCTCATGATTCTACATATGTACTTTGGTTCAGCCTCTGTCTACCATTGGCTAGCTCCATAAATGGAGGCTAGCCATTGGGAGACAGAGGCTGTCAATCACGCTTTCTGGTGAAAACGCGATTCGGGGGCGTTTCTGGGACTTTTTTTAAGCCCCGCCCCTTTGTCCCGGGCCGCGCTGTCATTGGCTGCCGGCCCGGGACACCCCTGTGATGTCATTCCCCGGGCCGCGCTGTGATTGGCTGGCCGGCCCGGGACCTGACTTGTTTATTTATTTTTTCGCAGAAACAGTGTTTTGCGGTAAGGCAATATGCTAATGTGGGCCACGTTTTTTAGCGTGCCCGGGACGATTTTTGATCCCACTCCAACCCTGGAGCCATGAGTACCTTCATTAAAGATGTCTCAGGTCTTACAATGTTTCGAGCCATCACACTAGCTGTGGTTAGGTTTCTCTTTGGCCCTACACACGGTTTACGAGCTCACCTCCATGCGCTTGGGTATAGTATTGTGCCTCACTGTGCTGCGTTTTCGTTTGTGCAAAACACTGTAGTTTAAAAGCTCATTTGACATCTTTGAGCTTCAGAGAGCCTGAGTCCGATGAACACGAGCGAATGAAAGCTGCGCTGCCACACAAGGACCTTCAAGAGGCCGGAGCTGAGCGGCAGACATTGAGATTTTGCTGGAGGGTTCACTGGGGGTGTGAGATGCAGAGAGGGGGGGGGGGGTCGCACGCTGGGGAGGGTTCAAAGGGACCTGTTGACGCTCATTGTTGAGCGGTCTTTAAAGCCCAGCATCGGGCTCTGGTCTCCGTCATCAGTTGAGGAGTTGGCGGTCGGTCAGGCCCCAGCCCGTCTGTCTGTCGGATGTGAGCTCCAGAAGCGCGCGGAATCACTCCTGGTGTCTGTAAGGTTTACAGATGTCAGCCCCCCCCTGCCCGAGGGCACCCAAGAGACGAACAGAGCAGCCCCCTCTGCCCACAGCTGGATCTGCCCCTCCTGGGGGCGGCCCTGCAGGCCTCGGGGCCGGGGCCACTATCATCGCTGTCTGCTTGGCCCCCGCTAGACGCTCCACCAGCACCCCTGCCGGCCACCGAGACACCCCGGGGTGACAACACCAGGCCTAAGTGTCCAATTAGGGTCCTGGCCTGTCTGTGCAGGGCTTCCTGCCACATCCTGCTGTCTGAGGCCACAATCGCTCCCAGATGTCCCCGGAGTAAGGAGCCCCCGCCTGGGTCGGGGCTGCGAAGGGGCTTGTGTGTTTTGAAGCTGAGGCGGGGCTCGGGCCTTACAAGAGACACATTCACTTCCCTCTGATCCTTTTCTTCTGCATTAAGAGCGCCGCCTGGCACCAGTGAGCGCCTCCAGGCGCTGGGCAAAACAAAACAAAAAAAAACAGCCACCCTATGGTCGGCAGGACGGGTCTACCCCAGGCGCCCTCGTGGCATCACCCCGCTGTGTTCGCCGCTCAGACCTTCTCCACCCTGAAGCATAGCGCCTTCCCTCACACGCTGGCGCTTTGTAGTGCTGCACGTGCCTCCGGCTCTACCCCAGGCGCCCTCGTGGCATCACCCCGCTGTGCTGCCCACTCAGACCTTCTCCATCCTGAAGCATAGTGCCTTCCCTCACACGCTGGCGCTTTGTAGTGCTGCACGTGCCTCCGGCTCTACCCCAGGCGCCCTCGTGGCATCACCCCGCTGTGCTGCCCACTCAGACCTTCTCCATCCTGAAGCATAGCGCCTTCCCTCACACACTGGCGCTTTGTAGTGCTGCACGTGCTTCAGGGTCCCTTGGTCTAAAGATGGAGGACAGCGCCACCCCTGACCGCAGGGGCGTCACCGGGGCGTTATTAATGTGCCGAGAGCGTGCCTCGCGGCGCTGGGAGGGCATTACTACCCCTCAGTGAGGGATGAGCTGTCAGGGAGGGAGGGCGCCGGCCGGGATGGATGAGGTGTGAGGCGGCTCCCCCGCCCCCCCACCCCCCCGGCCCCAGAGCCAGGCCATGGAGGCTGTCCGCTTAAAGCGCCTAGACTGACAGCGCGCCCTGCACGGCGCTGTACACCGAGGGGACTCAGGCTAGCAGGGTGAGTCCTCGCAGTACTTCACCCTCAAGGCGGTGAGTGCGCGCGCCCCCACAGTACTGCACACTCAAGGCAGCATAACTGCTGCTTGGGCCCCATTTGTTTAAATTCCGTGCTGCTTCGGTGTATTGGCACTTGGAAGCAAGGTGGCGTCATCAGTCTCACGAGCGCCCTCGGCGCGTGAAAATGAACGAGTTCTTTTTTAAAAAAAAATTTTTTATTGAACATGATCTGTAGTATTCATAAAAGCATTTTCTTTACAGAAAGGAATACATTCTTAATACAGCAATAATACATCCAAAAAATTATTAAGAACAAGATACATACATAAGAAAAATAGAAGAAAAAAAAAAAAGGGAGAAGGACAATTATAATTTACACAGTTTGCCTCGTCTTTACCATGTCAGCCCATGTCGGCCCTTCTCATATCGGGGGGGGGGGGGGATCTTACATTGGAATACCAATTCGAAATTGGGGCCCAAATCTGGGTGCCCCGGGCTCTAGTTTTCCTACCCCTTGTGCGATATATAGCTATCTCCTGCTTATAAGTGGCAAGAAATCGTCAAAGCCACATCTGAAAGGTGGGTACATTGGGATCTTTCCAGCATGCCGCAAGAATAATACGAAAGACGGCAGTACCCAAAAAGACAATCCTCTGTTCCTCTAAGCTGTATCCTAAGGATTCGTCATGACCTAGAAGATATAGAGTAGCGGAGGATCTGAGATTCCGCCCGAAAACTTGAGTCCAAAATCCTCCAATCATTGTTTGTAGGTTATCTAGTTTCGGACATTCGGCAAACATGTGAATTAAATTTGCTTGTCCATGTCTACATCTGGGGCAGCAGTCATCTACTCGCATACCCCAGGTGAAGAGTTTAGCCGGAGTAAAATAAAGGTTGTAAATAGTTCTAAAGTATTGCGCTTTAAGGTTAGGTGCTAAAAATAATGTTGTGTAAAGAGTTATAGAATGATTAATATCTACATCTGGGTTGGCAAGTTTTTGTGCCCAAGATCTCTCAACGTTATCTAAATCATCATTAAAAGATTGGAAAAATAAATCATATAGAGTACCTATTCTAGTAGCTCGTTTCCCTATAATAGAAAAAAAATAAAAACTATCTAAATTAATAGTAAATTTAGAATTACAAATGTTGGTATATACTTGAAAATATTTTAAATAATCTGTAGTTGGTATATCAGATCTCTGTTGTAATCCCTCAAAAGATGGGGCAACATTCTGCCCGAAAAAGTGACCAAGTGTATATATGCCTGAATTCTCCCATCTCCTGGAGACAGTGTCTATTAGAGATGATGATATGATCTTGCTGTGCCAGAGAGAGGTATACCTTGTTATTTTCGGTATGCCTAGTTGTTTGGAGGCAAGTTTCCAGACTTTCCATGCGTCTTCGATTACCTTGAACTTCGTCTTTTTATAATATGATGCTTCGAGCTGTTTCAAAAATAGCCCTCGGCATTTATCTCCTAGTCCAAGTTCGAAGATAGAGGGGATATAAGAATCTATGATGGGTAAGTTGGAAGGTTTCACTTTGAAGAGCAGGCCCATTTGTTGTAGTAATGTCGCCCAGAGATAGAATGTCAAATTCGGGATACCTAAACCACCTCTATGTAGGGGAAGAGTTAAAGCTGGTAATGCTCTCCTTATTTTACCGTAATTCCAAATAAATTTAGATATGGTTGAGTCCAAAATTTTAACAGTGCTACCTTCAGCCATCAATGGAATAGCCCGGAATAGATAAAGTATTCTAGGAAATATACTCATTTTAATATAATTTGCTCTCCCTATTATAGAAAGGTGCAAGTTATCCACCCTCTTCAAATCTGTTTTTATTGAATTAATTAGAGGATCATAATTAAGCCGGTTAATTTCTTTTATCTCAGGAGAGATGTTTACACCCAGATATATTGCGTTTTTAACTTTATAGGGGCTGTCGTATATGATGTTGCTTGTACATAAAACCATGGTTTTATCTCTGTTGAGTGAATAGCCAGAGTGGAGTCCGAAATTTTGAGTTATTTGCTCTATTTCAGCTACTGCATCTGCTGGTTTGGTTGTGAGCACAGCAATATCGTCGGCGTATGCCAATATTTTAGTAGAATACGGACCCACCTTAACTGGTCGAATTTGAGGGGAGGTTTAAGAAGCTTTAAAATTAAAGGATTAATTACTAGGGCAAATAATATCGGGGAACAGGGACATCCCTGCCTAGTACCTCTTTGTACCTCTACAAACTCTGACTCAAAACCCTCAATGGATAATTTAGCCCTAGGGTTGATATATAGAGCTTTCATGGCTTTAATAAAGCCAGGGCCGAAGTTGTTAAATTTCAAAATTTCCCATAAATATCGCCAAGACACTCGATCAAATGCCTTTTCGGCATCGAGTAGGACCATCGAGATCTCTCCCCCCGTGGCACCCATGATGTCAAATAAGGCAATGACTGTGCGAGTATGATCAGTCGTTCCCCTCCCTGGGATAAAGCCGTGTTGCCATGGGGATACGAGATGTTCGATGACCCCCCTTAGACGGTTTGCAAGTATCTTCGAGTAAAGCTTTGAGTCAGTTTATGAGCGATATAGGTCTATATGAAGAGGGAAGCTGGGGTGGTTTTCCTTTTTTAGGAAATATCGCTATATTGGTGTGCTTCCATGACTCTGGTGTAGCTGAGTGATGTTGTACCCCTAGAAATAGATACAATAAGTAGGGTAGTATCTGTTTACCCAACAATTTATATAGTTCTAATGGGATCTTGTCGGGCCCAGCCGCCTTCCCATTAGCTAGATCTGATAGCGCATTTTCTAGTTCTTCCATTGTGATTTCTTTCTCCAGTTCTTCTCTATCAACTCGATCGAGTATTCTAGACATCCCTGGTTCCGGTAACCACTCTCTGAGAGATTTTCATATCTCTTGTAGATAGGTGTTCATTCTCATTTTGATATAGTTTTTGATAGTATTTTCGAAACACTTCTACAATATCTTGAGGAGAGGTATGTTGTTGACCCTCATATTCGATATTCTTTATCCTATTATATGTTTGCTTTTGTCTAGTTTTGAGAGCTAATTGCTTCCCTACTTTTTCCCCTGCTTCATAGATTCTAGATCTGTTCGCTTGATATATTTCTGCTGCTTTTTGGGTTAGCGAGCTATTTATTTCTGTTTTCAGGATCAGTAATTTTTGTAGTGTATCGGCGGTTGATATTCCTTGCTGGATTTGTTTGGCATGCACTATTTCCAAATTGGTAAGTTCTACGTTTAGTTGTTTATTAATACTATCTTGAGTTTTCTTTTGGTTTGCTACAAACGCTATCGTCTCTCCCCTGATTACTGCCTTAAAACAGTCCCATACACTGAATCTGGGTGCACTGTATTGGTTATTATCGAAGAAAGATTGAGCGTATTGTGTAATATAATTAATGTAATCTGGGTTAGTGAGAAGCTTTCGGTCGAATGACCATTGGATATTAGGTCTGTTGAAACTATCCAATTCAAAAGTTAGTGTTAGTGCGTTGTGGTCAGAGATGGTTTTGGGGGATTTAATTATATTTATTAAGGCTGTCTTGTGTAATGATGTCATAATGTAGTCTAACCGAACATACTTGTTGTGGGGATAAGAATAATAAGTAAAGGCATTTGCATTATGCTTCAACATATCCCAAACGTCAAATAAGTCGTGACTGTCCATCAGATGGGATACTGCCTTATAAACTTTGGGTTTACGGCCACTATAATTCTGCGGGAGTCGATTAGTTACTAATTTTTCGATATTTATATTAAAATCCCCACACAGAATTAGTGGGCCGACCCAGGAAGCCAATTCCAGTTCTAGTTCAATAAAGAGCTGTGGGTCATCCAAATTAGAACCATAGAGTGAGCAAATGGTTATATCTGATTCTAATTGAACCACAGCCCACCTGCCATGCTTGTCGACAAGTTGGCGTCTAGGACACCCCATTCCGGGTCTTGCTAGGATGGCGACCCCCCGTATTTTAGACGTTTGTGTTGTTGCTGCTAACAAGTTAAACCCAGGAATTTTTAACAGATTTTTATCACAGCCAGCTATGTGGGTCTCCTGAATACAGAGGATGTCTACAGGGTCTTGACGTAACAGTTGAAAGAGTTGGGCCCCTTTTCTCCCATCATTAAGACCTGCTATATTCCAACATCGCAATTTTACTCTCCCCATTCAAATTTGTTTCCAATTGAACCAGTACCATCTCTATAATATATTTTGTACATGTACCACGACCACCGTCCTACTTTAAGTTCATTATGCAAATTAACATTCCTCTCCCTGTTTAGGTTACTCAAAATACATGGTAAAATACTCCAGTTATTTAAAGAAATTAGAATCGCCAAAACTTCTTTGAAATTTCTTATACTACAGATCACACTCATTTTTACAGTTTTTTCTCCCCCCCTTTTACCCTCCCACCTCCCCCTCCCACTCCCTCCAAACCCCTGCGACCCACCCCCCACCCTCCCCCACCCGCAATGTGAGGCAATTAGACTCTATGAGAGTCTTTGGTGATGGAGAGACACTCCCAAGCCAGGCCCAAACTAAAAATGAACACCAAAAAGAAGGAGAAAAAAAAAAAGAAGGATGGGAGTGAAAGTTTTTAGGAAAATATAGAGAGACATATAGAGGCAAATTATTCTAGTATATCCATATGGAGTTTCAGTACTGCCCAATACGCTCTCTATGTTCATCTAGACTAACTGAAATCCCGCATCCGAATTCTGTTTTCTCTCTTTCTCATCCAATGGCTACTAGAAAAAAAAAAAAAGGGCCATTTATTTATTCTAATTTTATCACTAGTGAATCGTTAAGTGAGACTATCTAAAAATTCTTTCGCTTTGATTTCAGAGGTAAAAAATTTAGTCTGGCCATTGTATATCACTTTCAGTTTGGCTGGATTATTTAAGTAGACTTGTGCTTTCTTCTCCATAAAGGGTTTAATAAGTTGCCGCAAACGCCACCTCCTTTCCACCGTCGTGTGGCAGAAATCAGGTCTTACAAAATAGGAAATGGAATCCCTGGTCCTGCGTGCTTCTGGCCTAGCTTTTTCTGAAATGGCTTGCCGGAGAAGAAAGTTTCCAAAAAATACGAGGACTGCTCGTGGATAACCCCCCTGCTTTCCAGTATTTTTCAAAGTAATTGGAGTTCTATGCACTCGTTGCACTTCAAGCTCCCAATTCCATGAAGAGAGCTCTGGAAGGGTGTCTTTAAAGAGCTGGATGATGAAGGCTCGGATATCGCAGCCCTCAATATTTTCTGGTATTCCAAGGACACGCAGGTTATTACGCCGTAGGCGATTTTCCATGTCCTCGAGCTTCCATCTGACATCGCTTAATTCTGCTTCATGAGATTCTACTTTTTCCTGTGTGGCTGTGGCCTCCGCCTCGTTAATGACTATTCGTTCTTCCATCTCTGTCATTCTAGTGTTGAAGGTATTAACAGATCTTGACAATTTACGCACTACACCCTGAACCTTATGCAGCGCTAATTGTGCTTTGCGTCCATCCCGTGATGTCTCTTCTCGATGTGAGGCGATAGCCTGGAGGACTGTATCCATTACCGTGGAGAGCGTGGCATCCTGTTGGTGTATAGAACTCCGTTGAGTTGGACGAGGGCCGGTGGCATGTTCTTGAGACCCCAATGCGATCGAAGGGGAATAATCCCACGTCAGCCCCTGGGACCTTTTCTTCCGTAAAATAGTCCTTTTGTTTTCCCTGGATTCCACCGTTCTCGTCTCTTGGTCACTTTCCGTCTCGGAGCCAGTGTTAGTTTCGATTTCCAGTTCAGAGTCATCTGACCATCTTGCATCTTCTATCCCTTCTGATAATGAATAAAAGTCTGATGGATCCCTATCAGTGTCGGTAGGGTCAGAAGTTATCGCATCACTGTCACTCCTCTCCTTGCCATCAGTGATCTCCAGCAAGTCGCCCAGATTTTTTGTGATATCTCTAAAATCTGATGTCCAGAGCTCACTATCTAGAGCATTGCTTGATGATTGATTTTGCAGTATTTCCTGCAGAACTACAGTCTCTGGGGCTTCATGGGCTGTTGGTGTAATTTCTAGTCCTGTTTCTGTTACTGGCGCTGATGCTGATACGCCTGCTGGACTGGTCTGTGTCACTGAAGTTAAAGAGGTTAGCGTAACAGTAGAAAAATCAGGAGCTTCACACAAGGAAAGATTTTCCATACCTTGTATTTCTGCATCTGAATCTGCCCCAGTCTTAGGATCTAATACTCCTGCCACCACGGCTGTAGGCTCCATACATTTCACTGAAGAATCCTCTCCTGTAGTTAATGGAATATTTACACTAATATTCCTATTCTCTTTTTCCTTGGTTATGCCGTTCTCTCTTTGCCCACTAGATGCCACTGTAGCCTCGGTTATCGGCAGAACTGATGGATTTTGTGGTGTAGGAACCAGGATCGGGGCCGTAGCAGACATTGAAGCGGGAGTTTTTCCGGAGCAAATCAATCACAGAAGGACCAGCAATAGGTGTGCTCGGCTGTTGTCTCGAAGCTTTTGCCGATTTACCAGCTCCTACTCCCGCATCGAGGTCGGTAAGGTCACTGCTGCCCTCCAGACGTATACCGCCTCGTTTTGTAGTTAGCTCCCTGTCCCGAAGAAGAGCCTGCTTTGCTGCCCTCGTCTTGGCTGCAGCAGCGGCTACAGCAGCGGCGTTTTTCGGCGCCATACCGCAGGAGATGCAGGAGAGACCCAGTAGATGTGGAGCTGTGACCATGAGCCGAGCCGGCTGTTTTAACTCCGGGGGCCCGTCCCGTCTCACTTGTGTAGCTCGCTCAGCTCCTCCACTGCTCTGCAGGCGGACTATGAATCGCAGAACAAGCACACCGATCAAGGAAGCGCAGAATGAAAAACGCCGCTGTATTGCCCTCAGGTCCAGCTGATCCTCAACTCCGATCTCGGACATCACGCCAAGTTCGCCATCTGGGCATTAACAACCACAACTGCAGCAAGAAATAGGGTAAGTGCCTCACTTTTCATTGTTACTCATTATTAGCGAGCTAGAGGTGAAGATGGCGGCGGCTTGTTAGACGCTGTGAGGCAGCTCCCAAGCCAGCACTTCAAGAAAATGAACGAGTTCTAAAGGTAGCGCAATCCCAGCGGGGCGGAAGGGGAGGTGGAGGACAGATTGCCCGTAAAACCGCTCACTGAATACCTCGCAAGGAACACCGTCGCTGCCTGGAAAGGTATGCGTGTTTATAAATGCAAGCATTATCAATGCCATCTTAAGGAATCTGACATATGTTGGGGGCCTCTGTACCGAACAAATTTGAATTATATGCTACAGTTTAACAGGGTCACAAAAACGGTTGCAATTTGACGTGCCCCGGATCCAAAAAACCATACACTAACACTGGTAAAGGAGATAGACTCAGAGTAGATGCAGGTAGAGATGTAGAGAGATTTAGAGGGAGAAATAGAATAGGCGCCTAAACATTGCCCACTTTGCCCATGCTTTAAAACGTCTATCTGGAAATGACTCATACATTACCTGGCGCCTTCAAGAATCGTTTTTTAAAGACATAGAACTAATGGTGTGCTGTAGATCAGAATGCCTAAAGCATTAATGTACATTTATATATGTAACATACATTGCAAAGTTTCTTTCTGAGTGAAATAAGCAGTTTCCACGAAATGTAAGTAATAGGAATATAGATATTTTTATTTTGGTTCTACTCGGTCTTTTGGGAGCAGTGTGCTCTGTCTGTACCGGGGATGAGACTGCCAGCATTCTGTAGTGGGGATCGCACATACAGCATAAGTAGTCTGTACAGGAGACCAGTTGTGAGCAGTCTGTCCTAGGAAGGGCTGCTAGCACTCTGTACTGGATAGCAGTGGAGACAGCCTGTACTAGGTAATAGCACAAGTAATGTATCCTAGGAAACACTGCCAGCATTCTCTACTGGGGAGCAGTGTATACGATCTGCACTAGAGAGCAGCGTAATTGGTCTATACCGGAGAGCAGTTAGATCAGTTTGTACTAGAACCAGTGCGTACACTGCACTAAATAACAGCACAAGCAGGGCGTCGTGGGTAGCATTGCTTGCTGTCTGCAATGCTGTACCTGGCTGTAGCACATCATCGGCGACCCTTACAGTAATTCCCAACCATTTAGCTAACGGTGCACATGTGATCTATGGCCACTGTAATAGTAGATAATTTTAAATATTGCTTCTTACTTTTACATTTTTTAAGCACGTTAAACTATAGATGTTGTTACTGTGCAGTTGTGCAGTGCCGTTTTGAATGTATTCATTTGGATTTCCAGTTGTCTGTAGAAGTAAGGCTATTGAATGAGTGTTTTTCTCCATGTATTGTGTGACTATTCTTCCTAAATATTTTAGTCTAGTTACACTTTTTGGGGCAGCAGTTTGCATTGTTTTTCTCTTACCTTCTTGGTCACGCAACAAGTTAGCCTGACTAATGCACAGAGCAAACTTCATCCAGGCAATCCCTTCCTTGCTACTCGTAGTGTCGGTACAAAATGTCCTGTAGCAGTGTTGTGAAGAGCACGTACACTCACTTTCAGATGTAAATTGTGCAGGCAGTCAACACCTGCAGATTAAAGCACTGCGTTGAGCCTAAAAAGAGATGCAATTCTCATACCCTGGTACTCTACCGGTTTAGGGCGATGCCCTTTACGTTCTAGGTGGGTGTGTGTGTGACTCTGGGTGGGTGTGTGGCTCTGGGTGGGTGTGTGTGTGGCTCTGGGTGGGTGTGTGGCTCTGGGTGTGTGTGTGTGGTAGTAATTGCTGTCCGCTGAGCTCGTCCGTAGGGTACAATAGGTCTCACATTTGCAAGAGATTAAGCTATTGGCAATGCAAATGACAATCCATTTATTTATCAGTTTTCAAAACCAACACATAAATACAGATTTTGTCATTTACAATGCCAATAGCTCTAACTTTTCCAAAGGCGAAACCGTTGCATTGTAAATGCTTGTTGTCTTTGCGATTTATGCTAGGTGAAACCTGCCAGGATTTCTACAACCAGTGAGTGTTCCATTCACAGTTTGTACACTCTGGATATAGGTCGATTATATGGTATTTCAGCATAACACACATTTTCAGGTGTAGAAATCTGAATAATGCAGAATTATCACACCTGGCATCTACGGCACCCTGTGGCATTAGTAGTTACCAACTGTGGTATTGCCACCAGGAGTAGCGCCGGAATTGTAAAGTGGCCCTTTGTCTTCTCTTGGTGGGTATTCGCAAACATTTCGCGGTGTACAAATTTAGCTAACATTCATGGTGAGACTGACTGACTGGGGAGCGCCCCCAAGTGTGCTTGGTTCCTTGATGTTTTCGTTGTGAGTTTATTTCGGAGACCCGGTTGCTTGATGAAACCCCTGTTTAATTTGGAAAAATAAATAAATACATGTGTGGCCTAAAGTTTTTCTTAGGAGCCTACTGCTGACATTGCCAAGTGCCTGGGTTACCAGATGGTAAGGTTGCCTTGTCTCAATTTCACCCCATGCCTTTCTTCTACCACCATACACTGTCTTTCTCACTCTTACAGGTTATTTACATCCCCTTTCCTGCCCTTGTCACTGTTTTCCTGTCTTTTTCTTCCTCATACTTGCTTTGTGCCTTTTTTTCTGTCTGGGTCAAAGTCTGAACTCCGAATCTCCAACAAGCACTGCCAAAGCCAATATTTCTTACCTATGCGAGATTGATTGACTTTGTCAATGTTTTTAGCCGGTATACAACCATTACCACGCAACTTTTACAACGACCTACCATTACCACACATTTTTTACAACGCAGGATCCATTACAACGAAATACCATTACAACGCATGTATTTACAACGCAGGTACCTTTACAACGCATACCATTACAACGTAAGTATTGGTAAGTATATAATTTTATTAAAAATATTATAAGTTTGGTTTTTTGGGTAAAGGGGTATTTTTAGGGTTTAGGGTCAGTTTTGGGTTTTTGGGTAAAGGGGTATTTTTAGGTTTCAGGGTCAGTTTTGGGTTTTTGGGTAAAGGGGTATTTTTAGGGTTTAGGGTCAGTTTTGGGTTTTTGGGTAAAGGGGTATTTTTAGGTTTCAGGGTCAGTTTTGGGTTTTTGGGTAAAGGGGTATTTTTAGGGTTCAGGGTCAGTTTTGGGTTTTTGGGTAAAGGGGTATTTTTAGGGTTTAGGGTCAGTTTGGGGTTTTTGGGTAAAGGGGTATTTTTAGGGTTCAGGGTCAGTTTTTAGTTTTTGGGTAAAGGGGTATTTTTAGGGTTCAGGGTCAGTTTTTAGTTTTTGGGTAAAGGGGTATTTTTAGGGTTCAGGGTCAGTTTTTAGTTTTTGGGTAAAAGGGTATTTTTAGGGTTCAGGGTCAGTTTTGGGTTTTTGGGTAAAGGGGTATTTTTAGGGTTCAGGGTCAGTTTTGGGTTTTTGGGCCAAGGGGTATTTTTAGGGTTAAGGGTCAGTTTTGGGTTTTTGGGTAAAGGGGTATTTTTAGGGTTAAGGGACAGTTTTGGGTTTTTGGGTAAAGGGGTATTTTTAGGGTTTAGGGTCAGTTTTGGGTTTTTGGGTAAAGGGGTATTTTTAGGGTTTAGGGTCAGTTTTGGGTTTTTGGGCAAAGGGGTACAGGGTAAAAAGTAAGTACAATTAAATTTAAATTACATTAAAATAAATTAAATTACATTAAAATAAATTAATTAAATACAATTAATTACATTAAAATTAATTATATTAATTTTAATTAATTTACATTAAAAAAATATTATAAACTTACCAATACTTACGTTGTAATTGTATGCGTTGTAAAGGTATCTGCGTTGTAAATACATGCGTTGTAATGGTATTTCGTTGTAATGGATCCTGCGTTGTAAAAATTGCGTGGTAATGGTAGTCGTTGTAAAAGTATGCGTTGTAACGTCATACATCCTTTTTAGCCACGTTGCCCTGAATTGTGGCTGCTCTGCAACATGGCTGAAGGTAAAGAAAATGAAAGCACTATAAGTTTGCCAGTGCTGACCCAGTCATAGCGCTTTTATTTTCTTTACTTTCAGCTGTGCGTTATATCCTTTTCAATACACGCATGCCCGCCTATCCACCCACTCACCAAAGTGATGGATATGGTGCATTGCGATATGTATTACAATATTTTCTTTTAAACTCTGATCTCTTAAAATAAGGTTATAGCACATGCCAGATGGAGGGACAATCACATGAACATAGTGGCACAGCTTACTCAGCCGGCAAAGTGACCAAAAATAAACACCTAAAAGAATACACGCTATAGTATAGCCTACGTACTTATTTCTTACCTTTTTTTATTTTTCCCTCCCCTTTGCTCAGTCATTGACACAAATATATTACAGGTTTTCGTCAGGGTAAGACGTGAATATCACTGTACAACAGAAACGTGTTAATTTTACACTAGCCATTTATTCATACATGCATCTCGTACTGTTAAAAATATGACATTAGCACTTCATAGCTTTGTTTCTATGGCGCAGGGAAAGATTTTGAGGCAACTTCCTCTTGGGGTAACTAATTGCATATTTTTTGTTTACATTTTCGTACTTAAAGGTCAGACATTTGCTAACAGGAGACCTTGTAATTAGGAAGCTATCGGTTGGGTTTTGTCCACATTTTTAGTCTACATGTCTTTTTAGCATATTGTAAAATGTGCACGTCAACACAATGCACCACGTTTACCCGCAGTAAATTGGCAGCTGCTAAAAAAGTAACTGAGCAACGATCAAATGATGCAAAATTGAAAGGCACCACCACTACTTGACTTTGCACTTTGGCTAAAACAGTTTCTACCTGCATTCCAAGTTCATTGCAATTTTGCTTGTCGATTTCTTCCCCCAAAAAAATACTGTCTGCATTTTAATTGGATTAAAGTTTCAAGCTTTTCAACAAGCAAAAAACATAAACCGGACTGGTAATAAAAACATCAGCAGCTTACACAAATTCATGGCCACTTCTTCCCTATACTGGTATGCAGTCCCCACTTGTTTCATCCTTCGTTCACGGATTTATGCATTAGCATGTCCTTTTTACACCGATAGTTTGGGGGTGCTGTGCACTTGACTAGTCATGCATTCATCATTTTTCGACATCTGAGTTCTTTTAGCGGGCCCACGCAGTTGTCCTCGTTTCTTCAGTCAATCATTTGTTTGACGACCTGTCCCTGCGTGCCGGTTCACTCCGCTCTACGTGTGTGAACACGATAAATTCGCTCATTCATTCGTTACCACCTCAGTATTTTCAAACTGTTATGAATCATACCACTGAAATCTAGCATTTGCAGCATTGACCGAACAATATTCTTGGTACAACAACATCAAGTGTTGCATGGCTAAACACTTATAAGGTCCCAAAGGCGAGACCTATTGGCTATGCCAATGCTTGTTTTAGAATAGGAGACTAGATCCTCATCTGTGTTTCTTGAAGGAAAGGGTTTGCTGGTTGCATTTCTCAACATTGAGATAGGCAATGTTTAAACACTTTCCAAGGCTGCACATACTTTATAGCCCAGCCATGCATTCCCTTTTCCGTCTATATACTTGCTTGAAGGAAAGTCTTTTTATCTGAGACGTACAGTACCTGTAACACACCCTTACAGGTACTGTACGTCTCAGAAAAAAGACTTTCCTTCAAGCAAGAATGATTTAATCAGATCGCAGTGAGACTAAAGCACAGTTGCCTGGAAACCCGCTTATCTGCGTTTGTGTATGGTTAGGAGTCCTGCACTGCACGTAGAAGTCTGTAGATCTGGCTCATTTGCAGTTCTCGGCTTTCCAGGCCAATACTACAAACACTGGTGCAAAAAAAACAAAAAACAAGCAACGAGGGGTAAGAGCGAATTGCAGCAAGCTAATGACTGGGGCAGCGATGAGGGAAGCATCAACGATAAGGGAAGGACAAAAAAAGTACCTTAATCCAAGCACGAGCAGTGGAAGGACGCAATTGAAACCATCAATCTGTACTTGGTCCTTGTTCCATTGAAAGGATGAACAAATGAAAAGGAAGTCACGCCTGTACATGCTGACCAATAAGGAGCAAGGAAATTAGATTGCCTATAAAGCCAACCAATGGTAAAGTAATGGGTGGGCTCCAAACTCTTTTTTAGCGTGCAGTGTTCAGCCGAAACCTAAAAACAAGCATTGGCATAGCCAATAGGTCTCGCCTTTGGGACCTTATAAGTATTTTAGCCATGCAGCACATTATCTTGGGTGCTACAACATGTCCTGTTACTTCACGTGCCACTGGTGACTGGCCATGCTGTGGCTAGCAGTGCAGCCCGTGGATCCCGTGCGTGACAATGATGCCATTAATATGTCCTTAAACGTTCCGTTCGATGATAGCAATGGTCATGTTTAATAATTATTTCTGTTTAGCAACCCCTGAATAATTCCAGCCTCTGGCAGAGATTATTTGCAGACCTGTTTGTTATTTGATTTAATCCATAACTGAAAATACAATGTTGCCTTCACTAACTGCTTGATCTGTCTGTTTTTGTTGTAGCTGAGTTGTTGTTTCTATGATGACTGTTATCTATATTCTCCCTCCTGATGTCTTGTGAATCGCTTTAATGCCCTAGGGATTAAGTTGTGCTATAGAAAATTGCTAAAATAAATAAAAATTGTGCCACCTTAATAAAAAAAATAAAGGCCCATTGTAAGCAATACTCAAGCCACAAGCATAATTGATTGTAGAAAATAAACTCTGATCATGACCGCTCACTAACTACATTGGTTGGATATATAAGAAACCACTGAAAAAGGAGCTTCATAGTAGTTGTGGAGAAACTACACTAACTACGCCGGCAGTCCAGGGAATGGTGGAACGTCCAGACCCCCAAATGCACTGCATGGTGCCTCTGCTTAAACTTACTGCTGTCTAGCATGATGCCGAGCATACCCGGCACTTGCGGTTGAAGGTGAAGAGGCTTTGAGACAGGGAAGAGCCCCCTTGCGGTTGTCCTCGACTCTGTCTATATCCATGATCCTCCTCCTCCTGGCTCTGCTGTCCCTTCATCGGGCTCTCAGGATGTGACATGTAGCCGAAGTCTATCTAATGTCCCTGACCAGTTCATTTTTGCTATTTCAGCCGTCCTAATCTTCAGAGCATGGGGCATGCAAGGGCTCACAAATCACGTAGTATGAAACATATTTTCTAAGTGGTTGGGAAAGTTTGATCAATCTAGATTGGTTGGGGAAGGTTCACCTGGATTGGCTGGGAGTGTATTTATTGTTTATTGGCTGTGATGCCCCACACTTTCCTAATCTAAGATCTGTCCGTGTATGGGTTCATGCTGCAACACTGGGGTGCAGTTTTATTGATTGTTGTCTTTAAACCCATTTAGTCGCAGCAACAACAACACGTGTACATATCTTAAAGGAGGACGTCCTATCTTTTGAATTTCATGGGTCAACCTGAAAATAAAACTTCACTCAAAAAATAAAACGCACCCTCCAACCAACCTGCGCTTTTATACGGGGCAAACTCGCTTCACTTTCACACACGATCTTTGCTTTTAAATTGTTTAATTACATGTTAATTAAAGCCAACAGAAACTATGTCCCTAAATCTAGATACAGGAGCTGGGGCAGCAACACGAGGAGCGCCATGGCTGGTATCCCAGGTGACAGAGGCAGGGATCGACTGATATGGTGTCCCTGACTTTCCCCTCCAGAGTTACCGTGTACGCCCTGCAAAAAAAACCAGATTCTATGGCCCTTAAATTTAAAGCGGGACGGAATACTATAAAAAAAATGTAAACTGAGTTTGGAGATACAAAGCGGAGCTTGGAGCGTGAGCAGGAAACTAATGGCCACGAAAGTGAAAGCGACATCAAATTAATTCCCGAACATTGAGGGTGTTACTGTTAAATCCAATTAAACCAGTGCGGCCGCGAAAGTGATCATTGCAAACAGATGGCGCAGCCGCTCGCTCCCGCAAGGTAAACGCCATACATGCACGAGTTCTCATTTAAAAGAGTGCAGTACATGCACGAGTTTCCCAAAAAGTCATGAGTGATTCCAAGAGGTCATCCTAAGCAGCGCTGCGTTGGGCTCGACCTAATGAGTGCCAGGACCACCACTACCTGCAAACACAAGCACAGTTTAATCACCAATGAACCCAGAGAAGTCCAAACGAGTTTCCAAGCAGGTAGTCTTATTGAGCCAGCAAATAGTAAAGTTAAGCTAGGTTTTTAGGATAGCCACAATGAATAACTAATCAATTTTTATATAAATTATTTAAGTGGAGATTATTTGGGTTTACGGTTTAGCATGCACATTTTGTACAAATGTACCACATTGGGGCCCGATGAGTCCAGCTTTACTTGTGGAGCTAAGATCGGTTGGTGAACTTAGGAGTATTGGAATTACTTGTTAACGAGTTTCATAGTGTCATAACTTTCTTTACTTTGTTTACGTTTTTACACTTTATAAAACTACAAACGTGCAAGCTTTATAAACCAACAAGCTGTGGTTCTTTTTCATAGCTATGTGTGTGGACTTGAGCTCCTTTGCTTTGTAGGTAGATTTGGTGCTATACAAGACACTAATGGTGGGTTATAACACAATAATGCATGGGGGAAGGTATGGGTCAGCACAGGAGGGCTGATTGGAAGGAGAAAGGGAAGGAGGAAGGACCTGTGAGGGGTTAAAGAAATGAACAGGACTTGATAAAGTTTCCCAAAATAATTGATAATGGAATGCTTATCCCTTCGTAAGTCGCCTCAACTGCCCCTTCAAGGATTCTGTGAGATTTCTTTTTTTTCTGGTGAATTATACACTTAGCATTAATTAATATCTGGACACTCACTAACATTAACATGACTATTTTATATATTTTTCTCTTTTTTTTTTGTTTGTTTGTTTTTTCATGGGCTTTTGATTTTAACTCATTTGTGTTTTACTTGTGTTTTTTTAAATTACTGTACCCTCCCGGATTTTTTTTTTTTTTACCTTTTCAACCACATATCACTTACCTTAAACACTTTTTACTTCCCTCATTTATTTTTTGTATCCCGTGTTTTATTTGTGTTTTTCTTCTTTTTTTTCATCTTCTGACAGTGTCCCCGATTTTAATCATTTGTAGCCAAATTCAAGGCATCACGATTATGCCATGTGACCTCTGCAAATGTGGTCGTTTTCTCCTTGTATACAATGTTCCAAAAATGTTAACTTTTAATAGGGAGCCAGCCTACCCAGTATCTCACACATGGTATTCTTCCTTAAACCGCTCACCAGGCCCAAGTGAGTAGTCATTTACCATGGACACTTAAAAATACAATCTCGTGCATCTAGCACAAAAAAAAACGTAACTACTCCTAATCGACTACGATAAATAGTAAAATACAAATATTGATGGTACTAAAAACATGAAAATGAATATAACTGCTGCCGATCGCTTTACTGTGGTGTAAGGTCTCATGCCATTTAATTCTTTATCGAGTTTTATATAGTGCAAACTAGAAGCAACGGTATCGGAGTGCTTTACAGGGATATCACAGCAGCAATAACATGATACCCATGTGGCGTAAATAAAAAGACATAGTGACATTATAGGAAAATAGAATACTCTATGTGGCAGGATATGTGGACAGATAGTTTGGAGGTAGTTACGGTAGGTTAATCATAATATCTAAGCTTTAATAGCATTACAATGTCATTTGTGTGTCCCTGAAAGTTCAAGACCTGGCAGCTAGATAAATAAACACAATAATCACAGCTACCTTGAGAGGTCATTGCCAGTCGGCTACTTGTAGAGAGCACATATGCTGAATTTTCTTGGCGCCTTTAATATGTTGAAAAGAGTTGGAGCCGGGGCAGATGTTTGAACCTACCTGAAATGATTTGGTTTTCAACTGCTTTCGATAAGACAACAGCTTGAAGTCAACCTTTGCTGTAGAGGCAACTCATACCAGATCTTTGCTTCTGCAAGTCTGAAGTTGTATCTCAAATACAATCTTGTTGGTTTGAGCGATACGCTGAGTGCAAGAGTGGAGCAATCTTGCAGACCCAGAGACGTTCTATATGAAGAAGTCTGAGAAGCTGAATGTATCACCTTCTGAACTACTGAGAATGATTTAAAGGAAACTTACAGGCCATGGTAGTCACACCACCTGCACAGCTGTCTCTCTGTTGCCTTTGCTTCACTCCACGCATACCCAGTGTCGGAATGTGGTCAGTTTATAGCTTTTGGCAGACCAGAAGCAGGACGAGGTCATCACCAGTGGGGACTTTTGTTGGCCTTGCTTCCACAAGCTGCTAGGCAATGCACCATGTCGACTTAGCCGTCCATATGCGACATTCCAGTGACCCCATCACAATAATTAGGTAGGTTACTGCACATTTCTCTGGTCCACAAACGGCATTGGCGCTTTACCTTAGTTGATCTTTTTCAATAATGCCTTTTCTCCCTTGGTCACAATCTTTCCACCTCTCACGTATGTTACTCTACCTAGTTGTTTTCCTTTGCTTGTCTTACTCTTTACTCACTCATTACTCACTTCCCTCTTTGCATAGCTTGGAGATTGTAGGAGACATCTTTGTGTCTCTAAAACCACAAGAGTCATTTGGCCTGGTTCCCTTTCCTCTTTTATCCAATCACCACTGAAAGCATTTCTGTGGATTTTGTTATAAATGCAACAGAACAGGGTCACATGGTGCTTTGTGCTGATCGGGCTGCTGTGTTCTCGTTGCCATTGTCTTTCCTCCTTTTCATCTCCATGTTATGCCGAACACTGTGTCTTGTTATATCTGTTTATTTTAGACATTAGATAGCAGACTTACTGTGGGACCGTCCTCAAAGGAAATAGGCAATAGCATTATTAATAGCACAATTGGTATAATTATAATAAATGTGTTCATAAATGTTAATTAGATGTATCATTATAATACTAATTACAAAAAAGATAATAAACATAAAATATCAGCAGCACATATATTATGAGCTACAGACACTAAATGTATACAATTACCATGTAAAGTGATATAAACTGTAACCTATCCAATGAAATAACATTTGAAATTATAATAATGTAAAAGAAATAACAATAATTCGTCAATGTTAAGGGTGGTACATTTTACAAATAGCTTGTTAGAGTTAGAATTGTATCATTGTGAAAGTAAGCAAGGGAAAAAACTAAAGGAGCCTGTCGGAGAATAACCTGGACTTCTGTGTTGGTCTTTTTGGTAAAATAAAAATAAAAATGTGTTTGTCCATATTTGAGAGCACACAAATAATGTAGTTAATTTCACTTCATTTGTGGGCACCATTACGGAACGGCTACATCGTAGGCACAATTTAAGAATGGATATGTTAATTATATAATAATGTATTATTTAATGTTATATATTGATCACATCTGCAGATGACTTACTCCCTTGCTATTGCTTGCACATACGATCTTCTGCGCAGTTGTTCGTGGACATAGAATGTCCAATATGTTGTGTTGTGTGGAATGTTAGGTTTCCTCTGTGGCTACCATTCAACGTGTTACAGTGCAATGTTTTTTCCAAAGGAGTAAACTTCAGATAAACTTGGCCAAAGAGTTCCCAAGGAAATGATGGTGTGACTGCAATTTTTTTTAATTTGCCCTACAATCGTTAGTCATTCCATGGAAAATCCCAGTGAAATAAGAATAGATGGGAGTATATATTTTTATTTTTGATGATTGACTCATTGTTGATAGTGAAATTACTCTGAGTTTAGCATGGTTCTTTGTATGTGCAAGGACCTCTGTATGTGCTGTGTAGCCTTCATGTCACATGTGTAAACCCTGGTCCATTTGTTTTCTTTCTGCATTCAAAAAATGAGTGTTGCTCATTTTGGTTGTCCTATTTGGTAAGAAACTAGAATAAATTGTCTTTGCTGCTTATGTGAAACCAATCTTTGTACCAGGCTTCTCCAGCTAGTAGCTCGTGAGCTTTTGGTTGCTGTCCAGCTATCTGTAAGTAGTTCTCCTATGTGCTGCATAGCCTACTGCATTAGTTTTTCTAAATTGTATTATTTATTATATTTATACTAAATTCGAAAAGTGTGTAATCGAGATGAAAATGTGTCCATTTTCAGATTTCATAAACTAGCGTTTGAAGAAAAATAGTATTACCCACATAGAGGCATTCCACATTGACAAAGCCTGTTTTTTAAATTACTGCTGACAAACATTCCTGATGTACTGAGGTGATCACTGCTGATCATCTTTAATACGGTGGCCATAAAGTAATCTTGTTCGAGTTGCAATTGTGACATGAGATAATATCAGTAGCTCAGGTTGATTTTCATTGAACATAAGTAGATCTTATTACAGAAAAGGCTGCAGATCCCTGCTCTATACTAATATTAAGGTGTAATACGGCTGTCAAAGATGGTGCTGGTTATCGGATTATGAAGATTTTCAAATGCTCAAAGTGGTCTCTGTGGCTGGATAGGTTCTTTCTGTGGAAAGCTTGCTAATGGACTCTTGCCTCTTACCCACTGTACTGCCGTGTGGTAAGGTGTGCGCTGTAACCTGTAGTGCCCACTTTATAAAATAAGGCCCATTGCTGTGGACATGAAGGGTAGGGGGTTTTGAGCAAGTTGCATGTGATGAGTCCACATGCACTCGTTGAGGGACTAATACTGTTATCTGACTCAGTTTGGCATCAGCATACAGGTGGTACCACAGCAGATGGAGCACATTCTGAATAGATAGAAGCTAATAGGAGAGGACGCAGGATTGTACCACTCCTCCTTGGTTTAACGTTATAATGTTAAATATTTTCCTTTGTGCGCTATATATTAAATCCAGATGTGGTCGTTTCTGACATAGTTCCATTAATATACTTCATGAAATTAAAATTCTCTGGCCCAGCTCTCAGTCGGATTCGTGCCTTGAACTGGCTGAGTTAATTGCTCTGCTGCTCTAGTTGACAGATCAAAGGCCTCCGCATACAATAGGCCCATTCCAGGGATGAATACAATTGTGCTGTTGGATCAAGGGGGTGGGGTTGAATCTCCTTTGCAGCCATCCTGCAACAGTCTGATAATCAAAGGGAGAGATGCTCCAGGGAGTTAACAGTGACCGGTCCAAGACTTTGGTCACTGCGTCCTATCCGTGGGTCTCATTGAAGAGGTTTGGCGGGGAAAGATAGTCCTCAGTGGGCATGGATCGGCTTGGCCGGAAAGGCGCATTCATTTTGATTTGAGTGCTGTTTGCCGTCCTTTACAGACTGCAGCACTGGTTTGGGATAGGCAGTCTGCTGTGTAGTGCAGTAATCGCAGGAGACTTCACCTAAATTCTTAATTTCCGGCGCTGGCTCTGCTCCTTGAGGAGGAGCATGAACAAACCCAGGGATGGTTGGCATAGCTGATGGGTTGAAGGTGCACCCTTTTGTGAGTTGTGCTCTGGACTTTTTTAGATTGTCTTCATGGCTGATCATGCCAACTTCCTGACTCTCTCAGCTCAGTGGAGAATGGACTTGCTGAAAAGCCTGCAAAAGAGGGGGTGAAGAGGGAGTTAATAATGTTTCAATTGGACAAGTGTAGCCCTTAACATGTCTTCATTAACTAACATGCCCTGTTCTAGTATTGTTTGCAGAGAGACTTCAATGTAACTTAGGTAGTGTTTCATCTGATCGTCAGTAGAGTTTTCATAGACACCAAAATCGCCATTTTGTTTTTCTCAGGCAGTCTGCATGCTTTTAAAGGCGTGGCTACCAACATTTCTATGGGCTGATATATATTTTATACCACCCATCTGATGGCCAGGGAAGGGTGTGGCTAAACTTGAATCCTAGTTTTACCGTTGCAGCCTAAGATGGTGAGCCAGAAACAAAGACCAAATTGATAACAAACATCTGAGAGTGCTGGCCGTCTACTGCTGCACTCTCTGCAAAGTCTCTGTGGACGCTGCTGTGCGGAGGTTAAAAACCCAACAGGGGGGAGTGACCCCACCTTTAATTCTTCCGAGGTCGGTAAAACCAGCTCATGATTTGGTTACAAAAGAGCTTCAGAAAAATCCCATTAGTGATCTGTGCTGAGTACATGGTCAAAGTACTATTAATTACTATGATCATTCTTATTGGTGTTTTTTCCCAATTGTTGCTGCTAAAATTGTGGCTATCATAGGCATTATTAGGTTTTTCTTATGCTTTTTTTCTCTTTCCTCATCTGTTCGTCTGTCCTCTTTCTTCTGCTTCCTGTTCCGTTTGTTACTCCTGTTTTCCCTTCTCCTCCACCCCCCCCCTTCCTTTTCCAAGACCGGTTATCCTTAGCAATTGTACAGCATTTGAAGCTAGACTTCCTACAAGTAAATTTCTATTTCTGCCCTAACAGGTTATGGAGACCAAAAGCATGCTGTACCTCGTGACGGAGTACGCTAAAAATGGGGAGATTTTTGGTGAGTGCTTGATCATTTTGCGACAACAATACATTTGATTTAAACTAATGCAGCGATACCGTTTTTTTCCGGTTAGTGGAGCACTGATGCAGCTGTAATTGAGTTGCATTGGTGGGCCTTGACCGCTTCCATCTGTATGTTCGATGGTTTCTTCCTTATAAAACTTGGGATTACCTAGTCATGTGAAGTGAAGTGAAGAGATACTTGTATAGCGCGAAACTGCCACCCTACGGGTATCCTGGCTCATGTGTAATGCTGGTTAAATGTTCCTTGTGACCTTTGACCCTTGCAGAGACTCTTTGTGACTCTTGTGTTCCATGCTCCTGCTCTTCCACACCCTTGTCTGTGCACTCATTTACCACACTGTTTTACTACTCTTGCTGCTCTTGTTTGTAATTCCCACCTCCATCTGCTTTTCAAATAATTCATTCCAGTCCTACCAACCCGACCCTCTTCCTTACATCGTGTGCTCCCGCATCCTTCTGTTCTCATATTCACTTCCATTTTGCCTTATGCCATCTCTTCTTCTTGAGTTTTGTCCTATCCAAACTATCCCTTTTCCTGTGGTCCTCGTGGTCTCGAAGCCCTTCGCGCCGTCCAGTCATGTGGGATGCTATGGAATCACCAAAAACATACATTTATTTTCCAATGCCGAAGCATTATTACATATTTGGTTTGGTCTCGTTCGTTTTAAGATGCTCTCTAGTTGATTTATATCATTTCTGTTCGCCTATTTTTTTAATGCAAATTGGTGTAGAGGCAATCAAAGGATTGAGTGAATTCATTACTGGCAATTTGTGCTGTGTGATTACAAAAACAAACTTTACATCACAACTTTGGAAACTCCATCAGTGAAATAGGAGAGCTTTTCATTTAAAAAAAAAAAAAAATTCTGATGAAGTTCTTTGGATGAGAACATTGTAGGAAATGCACGACATGGTGTCCAATCTGGGACCGCATTACCATTGAAATGAAAAGTAATAACTTCAGTAATTATTACAGGCACCATAAGGCAGAATAACATTCTTTTAGCATATGCACATTAATATTGTAGCTTGATATAATATATTGACCGTCTCTGTGTTGTTTAATGATGATCTATGCCACTTTAATATTGCACCACAATGTAGTAAGAGCCAAAGGTGGAACTTTGCATAGTCTTTTTAATAACGGACCATTATGTTTGGGTGTTTGATAAAGGCTGAACAATGCGATGATAACGTTCATATTGAGAAGACCGAGGAACTCATGTAGAGCTCAATAGGCCCGCCTTACAGCGAAGGTCCGTTCGTCATATTTGGACATCGACACTGTGATGACATGGTTGCCTGATGATACAGGAGCGCTTCTATCAGAACATAAATGCTGAACAGCGCCATGCCATGTCTGTTTCGGGAGATCATTAGAACGGAGAGGGGGTAGGGGGGGATTTAAATTAATATATAGGTGATCCTCTGAAAATATTCCCAGGCAAAGTTTTGCAGCACTACATCTAGCCAAAAGTGTGGCATTTTAAGTGGGAAGCGGATTTGAACATTAAATTGAGGTCGGTATGAAAAGATCAAGCGCGAAAGACTCTACTGGCCTCCGAAGCGTCCTCTCACTGATCTGCCAGCATGCAAGCGCCATTTTATTTGACAACCAGGATGGCCGTAGTCCTTCTGTTGATTGCAGTCACATAAAATGGTGACATTTTCCAGATGGGCACTATTGGCATCCATCACCTAATGCGTATTCTGCATGTATTCCCCTAGTTATTCTAGAATGATTCTGGCTTTGATGACATTAATTTAAATCAGTGGTGTCCTTCGTAACTCCAGGAGGACAGAGTACTTGGCAGACTTCCCGGATATCCACATAAAATAAATGTATATATAATTAAGCCAAGTAGAAATCATTTACATGGTTATCCAGAAAGCGTGGCATGGATCCAACCTTTGTGGACCTCCTTGGAACATCTCTGATCTTAATTGTATCTATATATATATATGGAGGCCTATGTTTAATTTTACCCGGTGTAAATAGCCTCCTTAACTATGTCAAATGCTAAACTTTGAATAAGGAGTATTGGGTTTTGGAAGCTGCATCAGGTTTTGTATTGCTGCTGAAGACCGGTGTTTTTGGGAGGATTGTGCCTGAGCAGTCTCTTTAGTTGTCTTGAGATGATTACTCAGTAGACCGCGCTGATGTTGCCTCTCGCATGTCCTCCTCATAAAACCATCCTTTACTAGGTCTGTGTTAACTTGTCATCTCATTCAGCTGCTGAACTTGTTTTTTTCCATTGCTGGATGAATTCGGGAGATAGTTTGGCAACAGACCATGGGTTCAGGACCCGCAATGACCACAAAACAGTGTTATGGATGAAAATGCTGCTCAGATGGCCCAGAGTCTAACTTTCAAGCAGTCCTGTAGTCCTGCAGTCCTGTCCTTGAACACTAGTAAGGAATTTGAAAGTAGAGGTGTTGATATGCGTGTTATTTTTTTTTCCGAGATCCAATATTTATATAGTGAGTGTTGATTTAAGTGCTGTCGAGATTAGGAGTCTCTACCAGTAGAAGATGTGTGTTCTTGATAGTTATGAGCTGTTGAATGTTTTTCCAGGAGAGGGAAATTCATGTTAGATTTTCAGTGTAACCACTATGTAAACAAACTCTCTTTAGATTAATGTCACGTACGTTTCTTTTCAATGTTTATCTGACACGAATACATGCCCGAGTTGCAGGATAAAAAATAGGTTAATCAGTTCAAGTTAGATTAATTGTATGAGCTTTGTATGGATGTGTGCAAAATATGCCATATTGAAAAGTGAATATTTCGGGGGGCAAGTGTTTTTAGTTTTCATTTGCACCCCACCTCTCTCATTGCTTTTCCTACAGAAACATTTTTTTATTTAACGTATACATTTTTATGGGACCCTGCAGCTGCAGTTGTCTCCCAAGCCACTCCATTTTTATGCATGTTTTCGCACCTCTGTAAAGTTCTCTTTTTAATTTTGCATACTGCTCCGTGCCAGCAGCTTTCTTGTAATGGTTAGTAAAAATATAAAAAAGTAGTAACTGCTTCATGCTCACGCATGCGCACTAGATCACCAAAGCATCATGACATGCATGTTTGCATATACCCCCTCTATTTTTCTACTTTTTGAAAAAATGTGTGCCAGTGCTGCATGTGATCAGCAACAAACATTTAAAAAAACCCTAACAAATAGATTCCTGGCATAGACTTTGGGAGAGACAGGGCACCAGGGGGGTCTCAAGGTCAGCAACTTCTAGATTGGTCAGGAGCATGTCCTTTGCAGGAGAACCCTCAAACACTCTGCTCCTCTGGGTACGTGGATCTGAATAGTTTCAGAGCATCAGCAAATACCCACCATGAAGTTGCTAGAACAATGAAGACTAATGGAATATTAATCAAGTGACGGTTGTATAATTGTGATATCTGTTGCAACAGCCCATTGCAGCTCTTTACTTTTTATGTATTTATTTATACCTTTCATCTGGTTTCAATCAACCCTATGTAAAGCGCTCTGATACCTCCTACGTCATGTGTGCTCCTTATTAAACACTCGAAATAAATAAATACATTTTTGTTTCCTGATGTTGCACAACAGCAGAACACACTGGCAAAGCCAAGAGGTTGAACAGACGAGACCTATTGTCTTTTGGAGTGCTTTTTTGCTCTCCACAAGGAAAATATTTTTCACATGGAGCAGCTTGTCCTAAACGTTTGCCAGTACTGAAGCTGTTCCCATCCCTTTCCAGGTCTGTCTTTAGCTACAGTAAAACCTGCAACCGTTGTCAGAAAGGGAAGCTGCCAAAACCAGTAATATGGACCTCCACAAATCCCATAAACTGGTGGGGGTTTACCACCCTTTCAAATGTCCATGGCCTAAAGTTACCAATATCCAGCCATGTGAGATTTACTATCACCTACAATGACGTCATACTCTGACTAAGGGGTGAGGTTTTGTATCCTAAATTAATGCTTAAATTAAAATAAAACTGGGTGTAGAGACCCACATTTTTTCTTGGGAATCAACTTGGTTACTGCTGAGCGCCGGGGGATTGCCAAGTTGCAAGGGTGGATAGTTTTGAACCCCACCTCATGTACCTTGCATCCACCAGCTTAAATTTCCAGTCTCTTTGTCTCACACTTGTAGGTTCTCTTTCTTGCATTCTTTGTCTCCTTTTTGCGGTTTTAAGATATTTCTCGGTCTCCTTTTCTGCCTGTTTGATTCTCTGATACTGCAGGAAATAGTACTGATCCAGGCGGATCCCAAATCCGCCGCTATTATTAAACCAGATCTGGAATTCGGGCCATTGGGTAAAGCAAAGATATCGGCAGCAAAAGTGGTAACCCACTCGGCTATCTACATAAATTATAACTCCGTGACATGCATGTGATGTTTCATGTTGCGCTTTGCAGGAGGCACATTAACCCGCTGATATTTTTATGACTAAAACCTGTGACTAGACTGCACACAGATCTCTCCAGGAAGGGCATTACCCACAGAGTTATCTTACTATTATTATACTCTGGAAACTAGTTAGCAAGCAAAGTTCTGTAAAGCAGTGCTTTAACCTCATAAGACATTTTAAAATGCTACCTGCTTGCGACCAATTAAGTGTGCGAGAACAGATTTACTTTTACATTGGTCCTTGTTGCTAATTTGTGGGGGCAAAGATAGTTATTTTAAAAAATGTGTACTTTGTCTGCGCCCAAAGGGCCCCCCACCCTCCCCCCCCGCCCGTGGCTCCGCATCCTGACCACCTATTTATGGAATCCAGTGCTAAATTTAATTTCCATGACCACCACTGGTTTTAGGTCAAAGTCTGATGCTAATAAATAAGTCCTTATCCTCAAAATTGTGTGCTGATGCCCGCCATTGGCACTAATTCTAAATAAGCCTTGATGCCAGGCCTTTAAGTAGGCCGGGTCTCACCTGGTGCTGAGCACCGGCAGTTTTTTTTTTTTTTTAAAGGAGGCCTCGAAACGGGTCTCTATCGGGCTCTGTTTTGTGCCCTGGCGTTTCGTTTTTTCCTGGACAGCAGGGACATTGATGTGCGCGTGCTCACACTGCTCACTTCTCACTAGTGGAGAAGTTATGGCATGACGTCATGCCAGGTGAGCGTTGTCGAGACAGGGAAATCATTTAAAGAGTCATTTTCTCTCTGGATTTACCTTCTCTTTTTGAAACTCGGGAGCAGCGACATCGTCGTGGAAGCTTTTTCAATATGATCTACAAGCTATAGTTGCTGCTTATGTATCTTATGCAACTAACCACCATTGACAAAGCCAATAGTCCTGACTTGTTGTAGGTATGATGTTACTTGTTGTATCATTTCGGGATGCAATGACAAACAGCAAAATGCAAGTCAGGCGGCACACTATGCTAAGCACAAATGTTTAGCTCACGTGTTTTAAGCCACGCCCTTAATTACATTGGCCACGCCCCTTGATGGTACCCGCAGTTTTTTCATCCCACTTACATTCCTGCCTGTTGCGAATGCTGATATATGCATACTTCCTTTTTGCTTGGGTGCGCAAATAGGTGTGTGACTCATGTCTGTTTTTCCAGTAAAGCTAACTTGTAAATACATTAACCATTTGAAACTCCCGAATGTGAGTGTAGGAGGGACTTGGGTGGTTTCTCCAGAATTAATTATGTTACTTCCTAGAAGCGGTGCCTGCTATCTTCAGGCCTTTCCTTGTCAGAAGACCTGCTTTTCAATAAATGTTCTCCCCTCTCTTTTGTTCTTAGATTTTCCCGACATTAGTAACTCTGCCGCGAGTTATTTCTCCGCCCTTTTTTCCCCCCCTCTTCCTTCGAGCAGCCGAGTTGGGGAAATAAACAAGACCGAGCTTGTTTGACAAAACCAGTCCAGTGCGACAAAAGCCAGGGCGCCCTTGAGGTGGAAATTTCTGACATTCTGGAGAAATATGTCTTCCTGACGCCTTCAGCGGGGATCAAAGCTCCATACACCGTCCACCACCCCCGCCTACAATCTGTGATGGCTCAACTTGTAGCCGGAACTCCTTCAGATCTGTATGTGTGTTTATAGAGAATGTATACACCTCTGACCCTGCTACAAACCAAGGGTGCACTGTACCACATCTGTGTGCGTGTTTTTTGTGGGAAGAGTGGGATTTTAAAAGGATGTGAACAATATAGATCCGAGACGCCTACCTTTGGGGGTCCGTGACGGTTAGGAAAATTAAAAAATAAAGTTTATGTACATAAACATGCAACATTCCCAATTTTAAGTTGGTCTGTAAATGGGAAGGAATTGGAAATTGGAGGCCAGCAATTAAGTTGGTGTCCTTGTCTAGAGTCATGGGAGCAATGCAAGTACAGCAAACAGAAATAGTATTGATCGTTGGTGGCCTCAATGGAAGCACTGGTCTGTGCTGGTAAAAACAGAGCATGCATTAGAAGCAAGAAAGTGACATGGCAGACTCTAGCATATTAGTTGGTCTTTTGGAAATAAAGACACATTTTTGAAAAGTTTTAACCTTTCCCTTAAAATTAAAACGTTCCATTTTTGTATACCGTTTTGTTTATGAATTAAAATATTTCATAGTTTGTGTGTCTTTGTATACTTGTTTCTGTGGTCTGTGTATTGTTTTGAGGTTCAAATTGCATGACTAGCTCAGGTCGTGGCCCCTGCTTTCAGTAGTAATTCAGTAGTGAAGTTCTGTGGTCTGTGTATTGTTTTGAGGTTCAAATTGCATGACTAGCTCAGGTCGTGGCCCCTGCTTTCAGTAGTAATTCAGTAGTGAAGTTCTGTGGTCTGTGTATTGTTTTGAGGTTCAAATTGCATGACTAGCTCAGGTCGTGGCCCCTGCTTTCAGTAGTAATTCAGTAGTGAAGTTCTGTGGTCTGTGTATTGTTTTGAGGTTCAAATTGCATGACTAGCTCAGGTCGTGGCCCCTGCTTTCAGTAGTAATTCAGTAGTGAAGTTCTGTGGTCTGTGTATTGTTTTGAGGTTCAAATTGCATGACTAGCTCAGGTCGTGGCCCCTGCTTTCAGTAGTAATTCAGTAGTGAAGTTCTGTGGTCTGTGTATTGTTTTGAGGTTCAAATTGCATGACTAGCTCAGGTCGTGGTCCCTGCTTTCAGTAGTAATTCAGTAGTGAAGTTCTACAGAAGTCAAAAAGGTAAGCCCCAGCAATATAGAGCTAAAGGGATGGGGGAATAAAGAGAAAGGGGTAGTCTAGCGGGTGCAGATGGAACAAAGAGGTATTTACTTGGGATGTACATTAACCAGGTCACTCTACAAAGTGTGTCGCTGGAAGACATGGTTTTCAGTTACCTTAATTTGTGGAAGAATGAGGAAGATTTTTTGATCCAGTTGCAAATGGGATTACATGGGATATACGTTGAATAAGTTATTCAAGTAATTGTGTTGCTTGAAGACATGGTCTTCAGTTCCCTCCAGATGTGGACGAATGAGGAAGCTTTTCAGATCTGGTTACGGATAACTTTGCCTTTCAGCACCTTTTGGTCTCTGGCCTAATGGTCTAAACCTGAGTTAATAGGAGCTGGTCGCTCGTCATTTCACCTTGACCAATTTCAGTGATTTCTTTATTTTGGAAGAGATGCCAAGTTACGGTGCACGGGTCGAAGGAAAGCACATTATCCCCCAAAAGTTAGTGTTTAGTATGCATATCTAGAGATTTCTCTGTGTTTCTACCACAATAGTCTAGATATTGACTGTCCGATACCACAAGACCCTTTTGTACACCAATAGAAAATGAATTGTGAGGAACTGCAGAAAGTTGCACAGAAGCGGAGCGTCATCTCCTGTTGAGGGACTTTAGTTGACCATTTATCGATGGTTTCTACTGGCTTAGGCTGACACATTCAACATTAGCACGTGTCTCCAGTAAAAATCGGGAATTTGTACTTGTTAAATACATGTAGAAACTGAAACCAGTAAAGAACAATGCATACTAATAACTAGCTCACATAAATGGGTCTAGAATCCTGTGGAAGTTTCTTTTAAAAAAACTTGATTGGAAGTAACCCGTACCAGCATGTGGAACTGGTACAAACTAGTCAATTGAAATTATCAGTAGAAGCACATATTTAAAAATAGAATTTAGCTCTAATTTTCTTGTACCCTGATACTTTCCCATTAATTATCAGTAGAAGCACATATTTAAATATAGAATTCTGAATATAGCTCTAGATTTGTTGTACCCTGAAACTTTCCCATTCCTCCAGAGAGGTATTTAGAGAAAAAAATAACTCTTCCAAGGAGAGTATACTTAATTTAAAAGTTTGGAAACAGCTGAAAGAGAAAGATCCCTTGTTACATCTTCTGCAGCCCCTTGCTTGCGCATGAACTCCACCATACATGAGAGCTTCTTTCATCAGCCCATCTCTGTACGAGGGGGTGGTACAAGAGCTGCCAAATCCCAAAGGTGAAGTCAGGCAGCAAGCTAGAAAGCACCTGCCTGCAAGAATATACCTGAAAAATAGCTTTTTATTGGGGAACACGGAGCACCTTATTGGTAAAATGCTGTTTTGCTTGTGGTACACGAACTCTGTATGCACTCATTGTGGGTGGGGTCTTGATATCATTGACATCTGCCTCTGCCCCCATCATATGCTTTAAGATATGGGTGTACAAGTGGCTCGGTGTATCTAGGAGTGAGGCCCCCCCTGCTGCTCACTCATAGGATATTGAGGAGGTTAAGTGAGGTCGCGAAAAGTCACATGATAGATCTATAGGTGATATAGTTAAACAGAGTTTTACTTTTGGGTTAAGATTTTTCCGTCTGTAGCTACAGTTAAGATCTTTATTGCACTCGAGCAAGGCCCTAAGGCGCTCCAAGCTGCTCAGATTATCGCCCATAGTTGGTAGAGGAGAGGTTTACAGAGTGGTCTGTGTGGGAAGTACGTTGGTGTCGTTAAATTATATATCTCCGTAAACGTTGTGTGCATATCCTTGTCGTCTGTGCACTGGAGGAGTCGCACACGTTCACCAAGGCCGCAGAAAATCGCTTAGCTCGTAAACAAATTGGAAAGGCCTCCTGCCTGCAGCCGACTCTGCTTTTCTAAGCAACCACACGCCACAGGGAATAGGAATTTCTGGCAAAGGCCGGGTGTTTTGAGGCTGTAGAAGGTAAAAGGCCAAATTCCTTCAGCTCCTTGTGAAATCCCTTTTGACATGTCCGCGAGAATTGTAATGAGTTTATCACATTTTCCAACAAAAATAAACCCTTTCATTTTTCAGTTGATTTATTTTTTTATTTTTTTGATTTTGTTAAAGAGCAAACCTATCCCAAGGGTATTAGGGAGCGTGACAATAGAACCAAACTGTGTTGCACATTTTATTTTCCCTTTTTAGGCCCAGGGAGGTTGTGCTTTGCCCAGAAACTTCAACACGGGGAAGCAGGTTTGAACCCCTGACTCTGTGCCCAGCAGAGACTGCAGCTGTAGCCGCTAGGCCACATTTTTGTAAGAGTTTACTTGTTTTAAACTATATTACAATCTGTCTTCATTTGGATTCGCCTCTCCTACCTTATTGTTAATAGTCTTACTGCAGATCTCAATTTAATGAGATCCTTGGATAAGGTGCTAGAGGGATTCTGCCTCCCTCCCACTGATCACTGTAGTGCAAATCGGCATCGAGTGCTTTAATTGTGAATCAGTGATTCATGGTGACCAAGAGCCTGTGCCCAGATAACTGGAAAGGAACTGCTTGGAGGACACGGGGATGGTTCTAGATTTCACGGCAGCTGCAATGTCGCTGCAGCCAGCTGTGCAGTAGATGCATGATGAGGGCTGTGTCAAGGCGCTGCTCTGTCCCCTTCACCCCCTGGTGTGGTGTGAGATAGTAGGCGCACATTTTTCTAACTTTTAGAGCAGTGTTTCCCAAACTGTGGTGGACCCCCAGGGGTCCGTGACACATTCCCAGGAGGTCCACAGGCAGCAGTTTTTAAAGCACTTGAAAGTATCTTGTATAATTAGCAGTTTTCAAACAACAATAAAAGTGTCAGGATAACACACCAGTGTCAGTCAGTCAGTCAAATGTCTTTATTCGGTTAATTAAAACCATAAAAGCAGTACACAATACATTTTAAACATACATACATTATACAAGTAAAATTACAGATATACGAATATACACATGATTGTAATTCATACGTTCATTCCTAAAACAATTAAAATCTTTGATACAAAGAATAGATAAGTAGCACTATACATTTAAAAAAAAGAACCACCCCTGTTTCCTAGTCCTGTTCCCCACTGTGCTTAATACATTTTCCCAGGGCGTAGTTGACAAATGTCAACCTAGTTGATTATTTGTCTGGGTGAGTCTTATTTTGTTTATACGAGCTGCCGCTACCAAAAAAGTGGCTACACTGAATGTGACCTGCACAGAGTTAAGCATTTGCAAGTGTAAAAGTGCCGGCCTCACCTGGGCAAAGTTAAGGGCTTTCAGGATTGGGTATAAAAATGTTTTCCGAGCCACCAAATAATGATCACAGAACATCACTAGATGAAGCGTGTCCTGTGTAGAAAAACTATCACAGGTACAAGGTGTGGTGTTTGCTGGGGTCCCCCACTTTGTATAGGCACCAAGCACAAGGTGAATGAGATTGAACCTGAACCTAAGTAAGAGGAAACGATGGTATGGTTTAGTCACGTATTTTAAATAAGGTTCCATGACTGGGGAGGTTGTTAACTCATATATTGATCTCACCATTGGTTTACTAAGTTCAATCTCCTCCCTTTCTAACTCCAACAAATTTCGGAAATGCACCTTTACCCACCCTACATCCTCTTTCCTAAGGCCCTGTGGTGATAAATACATGTCCGGACGCCCCAGCCTCACGCATGCCGCTCTAACATACGCAAGCCAGGGTATACTATCCGCTTTATCCAAGGCCATACAATCTTTGAGTATGAGGTGGTTCAGTGTAATCTCCTCATTTGTCCAAGTTTTAACCCATCGTAACAGAGGGGTCATTTTTAGGAGATCAGTAATATATCCCAAGCCCACTTCACAGTGGATAGAGAATGTGGGGGATGACTTTGGGAGTGACAAAAGAGATCGTATAAAATTATTTTCTATAATTTGAATGCCTGGTGAAGGTACGTAGCCCCAGATATCGGCCCCATACGAACCGATTGCTAAACATTTTGCTTTATACATACGAATCATAGCCTCCATGGGTCTTGAGCCAAGTCTTTTAGAAAAATTCATAAGACCTGTGGTGGATCTTGCAACCCCATTGCCCTTAAGTTTCAACTGAGGCCCCCAGGTTCCTCTTTCATCAAAAATGACACCTAAATAGCAGAAAAAAGGTACCCTAGAGATTGGTGTATCGTTACATCTGAAAGTTTGGATCTTCATACTTTTCCTGCGTAGACCAGTTACCATCACGTGGGATTTAGATGTGTTGATTTTTAAATCCAAAGCTTCCATGAAGGAGCCAAAGTGGTCTAGCAGTCTTTGTAGGCCCGTGCCTGTACGTGCGAGTAAGACAGCATCGTCCGCGTACAGGAGGACCGGAATGGATGCCCCTCCCATACGCGGAACGTCCAGGGTGGCTATGTTCAGAGATTTGCCCAGGGAGTTGATGTAAAGTGTAAAAAGGAGTGGGGCCAGAATACAACCTTGTCTGACCCCTCTCCCTGATCTGAATTGCTCGGTACACCTGCCTTCCCTCGTTACCCTTACGGAAGTGAACAAGTTCTGGTGAAGATCATGTAGAAAATTAACCAAGGTGATGTCCAAACCCATATCCCGCAAAATAAGCCATAATTTAGAACGGTTAACCAAATCAAAAGCGGAGGATAAATCCATGAAACCTAAATATAAAAGCCCCTTCTTCGCCACTGTGTATTTGCTAATAATAAGGTAAAGATTTAAACATTGGTCCATGGTCCCCCTGTGAGCTCTAAAACCATATTGGAGGTCAGAGAGAACCCCACTCCCCTCAAGCCAATCCCCAAGTCTTTGTAGGATGACTCTGCCCAGGATTTTAACAGCAGAGTCCAACAAGGAGATTGGCCTGTAGCAGGCAGGGTCCCCCCTTTTCCCCTTCTTAAAAATCGGGACAATAATGGAAGAGGACCAGGAGGATGGGCAGCCCGCTGAAGGTATTGCGTTAAAGACGTTAGTTAATATTTTGGACCAAAATTGTGGATACTGAATGTAAAGATCAGCAGGGACCCCGTCGGGGCCAAGAGCCTTGTGTTTACTTGTATCTTTGATCGCCCTTTCCACCTCGGAGATATTAAATTTCATAGTCATGATGCCACCAGTGATTAATGGAGAGATGAGAGTTTTGTCCAGTGGCTGCTTTGAATTATCTAATGTAGCACAGAGGGTTAACATGCCTACTGCAAAGAACATGTATAATGCATTTTAAAAAACAGAGATTATTTTGGTACTGTGCAGTTCATAAGTGATAATCGTAATCTAGCATAGTGACCTATAAACTGTCATCAAAGAGCTGCTTGCAAACTGCAAGGTACAAGTTAGTGACATGTTTTTCCCAGTCTTTCATTATCCTGATACTGCTAAAAAGGTTTATTTGGGTGGAAATACATTTTTATTGTTAAAGTCAATGCTAACCACTGTGTTATTTTCTGAATCATGAGTTTGTGCTTTTCCAGACCAAGCTCTTTTTAAAAATGCCTACCAGTATGAATGATGTGAATTCTACACCTTGTATTAATTACCCTTTGCCTTATTTGACATTTTATATTCACAGATTTACATGTAGGATTCACTGTCTGTATATGTGTGTGATGTAAAGTGCTCTCTCTCAAACAATGGTATGAGAGATGCTATAAAAATATTATACATGTGTCAGAGGGGCTATGGAGAGATGAGAGGTAATGTTGGAGGGTGATAGTGGGGGAGTCATTGAAGAATCCCAAAAAAGATTATTGTATTCTTGTGCATAGTCAGGTCTTCATTTACTATTCTTTAATAGCTAATACAATTCAATATGTAATGATAACTGTGTTGTAGACCAACCACTTGTTTCCATTGTTTCCTAAATGTTTTTGGGGCGAGCATCCCAAAGCCCCCTTTGTAGTGGTCAGGCTCACTCACTGCACTTGGTGTGCACCCTATGGGGACTGGTCTGAAAACATTTGCCAGGGCTGCTTTGAGTTTCCAGTCTGGCCCTGGCAGGAGCCTCGTACTGCGAAAAAAACAACCATTTAAAAGTTAGTCACGGAGATGCAGCACCAACCTTCCCATCTATTTTCTTCCTTTTTTTCCTAAATCTTTCAATATAAAATACAACAGAAGTGGCAGAGAGAGTTGTTAGCCTCCTTGGCTTAACGACACGCTCCGCCACTTCACAAACACAGGGCTGCACCTATATTTACAAGAATATGATGCAGCCCTGTGTTTCCCCTACGCTCACGCTAAACTTAACTTTGTGGTGCCAACGCAGGCACCCTTGCACCATAGTGCAAGGGTGTCTGCGTGCAGGGGAAGATTGTTTTTCCCTGGTCTTAATTTTGGCACTGCATCCCATTTACGCTGCCCTTGTTAATAGGGGGCAGTGTCAAAATCAATGGGTGTTGCGGTGGAACGCCCACCGCAACACCCACTGCCCACCCCTTTCACGCTAAGCATTGGGTGAAAGGGGGTGTTATTTACAAGCCAGCGTTAAGCCATGTTAAGTGTGGCTTAACGATGCCTTGTAAATAAAGCAAAGCCCCGGTCGCCATGGGAACGTCGCAAAAAGTAACATTCTCATGGTGATAGGGGCTTGTAAATATGCCCCTAAAATACTTACTAATCAGATTCTTTGTTTTATGTGCACACGTGTGTTTATTTTTTTTCGAATTACTGTTTTAATGTTTGAATTTTAAATCCTACAAATTGTGTGGGGGTCCCCGGTTTACAGTGGTGACTCAATGGGGGTCCGCAGGAGTCAAAAGTTTGGGAGCCACTGTTTTAGAGCATCTATACTTCCTTTGTCACTCCAGTAGCCCTGAAGAATCTCAACTTCGACCCCTTGCCATGGAGAACCGACTACTTGGTGTCCATTTTGGGAAAATCTGGACAGCAAAAGGCAATTCCTAATGTGCAAACCCCTCCACCCTAAAAATAGTGTTTAGGGTCACCTTAGGTTAACCAACACCATAGAAAGCTACTGTCTAAATCATAAGAACCAAGTGGCACCTAAACTCTCGACTCCAGTGGGTTAACTGTGGTCCCCCCAAACCCCGTGGCACCGGGTTCTCCGCTTCCTCTGATTTTAATACTGTAAAGTGGGAGTTTCCAGTCGAGTCAGTTTGCACAGTGAGTTGCTGTAGAGACACTTGACCTTCCTGCTGTGAAAAGTACGTCACTAGAACTTCTTGTCAGCATTCATGTTCGCAGGGGCTTAAAGAGTGTAATTTAATCATATGAGCACCCATGTGGGCAGTCATTGTTTGTAAATCTCACCTTTCTCCCCTCACTTTCACTTCTTACCTCTGTACACCTCCTCACTTTATACCTTGGAAGTATAAGGCGTGTGTTAAATTTTTAGTTCCTGGCACTGCAGAATCAGAACTAAGTGTTTAATAATGAAACGATTCGAGCATAGAAACGCTTGTAGAGTGATACCTGGGCCCCAGATGGCGCTAGACAATGCTGGTTTATGTTATGGATTTGCATTTAAAGTGTAGATAATGCAACAGGCCTATGATAAAAGTCCTTTCTGAAGTGAAGAACTGCCTGGACGTTCATGTTAATGATGGTTAGGTACAAATCAGTGCTTAATTTGTAAAAAAATAATGATAATAAAGTGCCAGGTCTTTCGTTAGGAAGCCCCTGCAGCTTGCACCATACATTGCCCCGCTATGCTCTCAATGATAGTAACAACACAACTACTAACCATCACACTCCTACGAGTGTGACCGTTCAGACTCTTTCAGGCCCCCAAAGCTATAAGAATGGCTTGGACGGCAGGTAATAGTCATTTTTAATGTGTATTGAAAATAACAATTAACTGTTGTGGTTATCCCTAAATCGGTCAGACAGCGCCACTTTGTGGCAGACTGTCTCAAGCTCCAGTGTTGACAATTAAGTACCAGTGCCGAGCACCAGAAACCACTGCCTCAAATTAGGCACTCAGTGGTATGGTATGTCTGAGTTTCTAACGCCAGGCCTTTTCCAGGAGTAAGTCTCGACTGCTCGGCCCTATTACCCTGAGAGGTCAAGAGATCAAAAAAAAGAAAGGACTTGATGATTCGGTTTTTGGGCAGCAGTGTTGTGGCTCAGGTCACCAGCACTGAATGGTAATAACTCCACTAGTGATTGCCCACTAACCTCTGAGTGCCCTGGGGCACAAGGACGGGACTGACTAACTGACATTTGCTTGGGTGTTTGAAGCATCTTCGTGCACCCCTATGGTTGGCTTTGATGAAACTGTAAGCCTTTAAGGCACTAGCCCTGACCTTTGACCTGGCACGTGTAAACAAGATTTGTCCCTTGCATAGAATAAGCTTTTGGGCTAGCCTTTGTTGTTGTTTCTACATGGCTATCAAGAAATGATTGAAATCAATGTATCCAAGAGACAGAGCTTACTGCCACTTCTCTGCTTATTGCTGTTTCGCGATCCAATATTTAGTTGTTGACTCTATCCGTAGTGCTTTGAAGCAACCAGGTTGTCGGGCAGGGTCGGATTGGTATGGCGGGCACTCAGGCAATGGCCGAGGGGCCAGTATCCGAGTTCCAGCTGTGGGCTGCTTTTTGGGACAGCGGGGGAGGGAGGGGGGGGGGTTATTTGGGCGGTGTCTGTTTGGATGCCGCCAGCGGCCCAGTGGGTGCCTGAGTGGCCTACAGATGGGCCTCCATTATCTCCCTTCTACCAACGGGCAGAGGCTTCACTCCCTTTCTCTTGCTGGGCCGGCCCACTAATGTATACAGATTGAGCGGAGGCAGGGGGCCTGAGCAGAAGTGGCCTCACTTGTATTCAGGTGTGTTTTACCCGTGTGAACTAAAACGTGAATTTTATTTGCATCTAAGTGAAGTTAAGAAAACATGCCTCTGTCAGAGATCCCCCACCCTTCTTTTCATAATATTTCGCCAAAGCAGTGTTTTGCGGAAAAGCAATCCGCAAATGTGGGCCACTTTTTTTTAGCGTGCCCGGGCCTATTTTTGATCCCAATCCAACCCTATTAACGGTTACATATTGCTTCCACATCTACTGTTCGATTTCTACTATTGATGAAAGCGTGAATCCAATGTTTTTACTGTGCGGTATGAAAATATTTTTCTCTATTTTTGAATGAACCGCTCTCTAAATTTACACAGAAATTTGTCAAGAATGGACGCCTGTAGAAATCATTCGAACCAGCTGGACAAACATAGTGTTAATCAACTGGTTTTTAAATTGTGAAACTCTGAAATTCTGGACCAGTGCACACTCAAATGGAGACACGGAAGTATACGTGAACACCCTTCTCTCCTACAAATTGGAAGTTTGATTTTGAACCACAGTAAAGTGGTTGGTACAGGGTAAACTCCTACTCATGTTTTCTGGTTGGGGGATATCATAAAATCTTTAGATGTCACATGTGTGAGCGCATGTGCACTAGTGTAAATGTTAACGCCTGCAAGAGATTGTGTTGAATAAGGGCCTTCATTAGCCATTTGTGGGCTTCATTTTCACTCTCATTTTCTGCCTTCTTGTTGGGCAGCGCAAGCCGTCTACAATTCCTCTTCTTTCTGCAGGAGCACGCACCAAGCACTGATTGATTTAGATGTATTAAGGCCCATCTACAGCAGGCACTGTGATTGAGGAATTTTTTTTAGTTTCTTGCTTCTCTCCCTCCCACCTACCACTGTCTGTTACTTCTTCCACTCCCACCCCCGCAATCAGTGTTGCTTCTTTTCCCGTCCTTGTTGCTTCTTATCCTGTTCCCTTCCCCATCCCTGTTTCTTCTTCTACTCTACCTGCCCCACCCGTGGTGCTTCTTATCCTCCCACCACCTATCGGTATTGCTTCGTACCCTCCCACCCCGTCCATATTGCCTCTTATGCTTAAACCCACCACCGGCTGTGTTGCTTCTTATCCCACCCGTCCCTTTGTCTTTTTCTCCCACCCGCCATGTCTGTTGCGTTTCCCCCTCCCTCCCACCTACTTGTCCCCTGTTCTCCAGTGTGCATTTCTCCCACTCCAACCCACCAGTCCCCTAGTCTCCCCCTTCCACCCATGTCTGTTTCATCGCGTTCCTCTTGCCCCTTTTCTTCACCTTCTACCCGTTTCTTCAGTCATGTTTCTCCTCCAACCTGCCTGTCCCTGTCTCCACCTTCCGCCCATCCCTATTTCTTCATTCCCTACCCACCCTCATTTCTACACCTCCCACACTCCTGTTTCAGTTTCTTGAATCCCATCCTTCAGTTCCTGTTTCTTCATCATCTTCCAACCCGACAATTTCCGCGTCTTAATCAGTTCTAGTTTTTTCCTCCCCTTCCACCCATCCGTCCCTGTTTCTTCAACCCCCGTTCCCACCCGCCCTTCCTCATTTCTTCATCCCTCCGTTTCCACCTGTCCTTCCTCGTTTCTTTATCTGCCAGTTTCCACCTCACCTTCCTTGTTTCTTCATCCCCTGATTCCTCCCCCGCCCTTCCATGTTTCTTCATTCCCTCCCTCCCCCACCCTTCCATGTTTCTTCATCCCCTCCCTCCTACCCGCCCTCCCTAGTTTCTTCATCCCCTCCCTCCCACCCACCCTTCCTTGTTTCTTCATCCCCTCCCTCCCACCCACCCTTCCTTGTTTCTTCATCCCTTGTTTCGAGAATCAAGACCCAATGGAGCACCGGAGTACTCGTGTTACCTCACCCAGGGAACCCGGGTGCATAGGTGTCTTTTCGTGTCGGGTTTCGTTGTCGTTTTCAATGGAGAGCTGCAAAGAAGTGCTGCAGGCGACTAGAGGAAAGGTGTCTGGGTGGATCCAAGGGTGGATCGAAGATCTGAAGAACCTGAAAGCAGAAGGGACAGAGTCTGGGTCACTTGCCAGTGACCAGGGCAGCGATAGAAAGATGCCACCAGATGTCGGGTGATTTTAGGTGAAGATGTAAGGTTTGTCTCTTCAGCCACGAGGACCAGGAGGCGTCGACAACGACCAGGAGCTGGATTCGAGCTGTCCCACGAAGGATCTAGTTGACTGCAGTGTCTGTATCCGGACTGGACCCAACAAGCCTTGGCAAACGCTACCCACGCAGGATGTCGAGACTGGCTTTGGTGCAGACCAGCAAGGTCTGAGGAACTTCTCCTTTGTAGGGAAGTTGGAGCAAGCCTGGGGCAACCAGGAAAGCAAGTTAGATTTAAAAGGAAGTCTTCAGGGGGCTCACTAGCCAACGGACTAGGAACCGGGAAGACGCGTCGAGCTGAAATGCAAGAGCGGGCCCCACGGGACACTCGTGGAGTGTGGAGGCCTGAGCTTCAGTGCAAATGGAGCTCGGGGCTGAGGCTTCTCGTACCCCTATGCACAACTGCGAGATACCTCGGGAGTTGATGCAGTTAGCAAAATGCAGGATGTCCAGAAGTTCCGGTCCCACGTCTCTCGTGCCCGCCACAGGTCTCCGCTTTGCTGGGAACGAAGGTTGGGGTCCGAGATATCTGGAAGTCCATGTCCTGTGTCGCAGATTCTTCGGGATCCGGCGGGAGCCTCGAAAATGCAGACCAGCAAAGTTGCTGTTGGTGCCTGTTTGAACAGGATGGTCACTTCTTGAACACACGGGAGATGTCTTCCGTCTTCCAGTCGAAATGGAATGTTGAAGGTCCAGGATTTATGTTTCAAAGTTTCGTCCAGGGTAATCTAAAGTCCTAGTGATTGGGCTCCTATACTTTACCAAGCTTAGGGGCTAGACTACCCTTAAGGTCCCTCCTATGGGTGGACCTTGGAAGGGGGTGGTTACACCCCTTTCCCTGTGTCCAGTTTCGCGCCAGAGCTGGGGCAGAGTGCCCCAGCAACCAGTTTGAACTGGGAAATGCATGGAGCACCTTGTGTGCCCCAGGCAGTGTCTCGAAAGCATTCACTGAATGCAGTCCTCCCTGCCCCAATACACAAAAGCCTGTCTGGGGAGGTGCTGGCACCTCCCTGGACAGGAAACCTATTGTCCAGGCCTCCCCTGCCAGAGTTTCATCCAGCAACAGGAGGTCAGACTCGTGTCTGTGGCAGCAGCATAAATTTTGTGATGCTGAGGCTCCGTTTAACTTTAACCGTGTAAACCAGTAACTACATGTCTTCTCCCTCTAGAAGGGTGGAATGCTACCCCCACCGTCAGGACTGGCGGAGGGGTAGTTTTCCAAAGTGTTTGACACCTTACACAACATGTTTGATAAAGCCAAACCAAAGTTAGCATTAACTGCGAGGATTATAATGCACTTAAGAGTATATGATATGGCTATATCATAGAACAGCTATAAGGAGATGGTTCCAAAAGCTGCAGAGGGGCTCCGCTCATGCTAGGGCACCCTCTCACATAAAACCAAGCACTCTGCCTCCAGGATTAAGGCCTGCCATAGGAGTGACTTATAGGTGTATATGTGTCTATATGCATATATAGATATCGGTATACTATATCTAAGTAAGGGGTGATTACACCACCTTACCCAGGCTGTATGAACAGACCTGTGGAGTCAGTTTGGAAGGCAGATCAGCGGTGGCACAATACGTGCTGCAGCCCCTGGTAGGCCTAAGGTGCACCATGCCCTGGGTACCTATGGTACACTATACAGGGGCTCACAAGGATGACCCAGTAACCAATCTGGTATGTACCTAAAGTACATGGTATTAATTCAGAGAGAGAGCAGCTGGGCTGTGGGCCTGATTAGCAGGTCCACAGCCACACTAAAGTCGAAAAACCAGAGAATCACAGCAAAAAGTGGGGGTAACCATAGGAAGCAGACCTTACTCTCCTACAGTTGCAGGCATGGCACACTCTCTCCTAACGCTTTAAAAAAAATCTTTAACACGGGCGCCAATCGCATTTGCAATGTAATAGGTCTCACATTTGCGAGAGTTTAAGCTATTTGCATTGTAAATGACCATGCCTTTTATGTATCTGTTTTAAAAACAACACATAAATAAAAGGCATTGTCATTTACAATGCCAATAGCTCAAACTCTCATAAATGCGAGACCTATTGCATTGCAAATGCTTGTTTGTTACTGCTGCATTAAACATTATTTCTTTCTTTATTTCTTTCTTTATTTATTTGATTATGAACAATGCATACAACCCTGTGCCTTTATTTCTCTTTTAGCACTGCCACCAGTCTGTGGGTGTTTTGCTGAAATCGGTCCCTGAAGTATTTTTTTGGGAAATCCTTTACATATACATTTCAGCCATGCACTATTCTAAGTGTTTTGCACCATCTTTGAACTAAACCCCTCTTTGTGCTGGGCCCAAGTGATAAGAGCTTCAGGAGGAGGGAGAGCGGGCGCTGGTGTATGACTTTCACATTTTAATCATGAGACATTTAAGGCTGTTCAGTGGGAATGAAGTCAGGAAGGAGGACACTGTGACTCATCTGTTCCAGGCTGGAATGCGTCATTAATGCTAGTTAGAGGGTTGGCTGCCTCCAGGTCACAGGTTCGAGACCGGCCCCGGTGCTACGATTGGACAGTGTGACCTGAATCTGGTACTCTCGCAACAGTTACCAACCAGATGCCATCCCAATCTGGCAGATTTCTGAGTATAGAATGGCGTTTATGGGCTCGAAACACCTGGCAGGGCGAATTCAAACATTTATTATTCCATGATCATTAAAATAACTACGTTTGTTTCAGGAGATAAGAGACAACTAAGCAAGGTTTGTCCACTGGATAAATACTACTATATTTATTACATTTTAGGTGATTGATGGGGCCCACGCCTAGCTTCAGATGTGAAATTATTAGAATGAAGTATGATGCTGGTTTCAACATTTTTCATTTAAACTCTGGTATAATCGTTAGGAGTGTGCGAATTGTGCGAAACAAAAAAAAGGTAAATTACACTTGACATGCAAAACTATGCCTGGCTACCTCATACCTGTACTATACGTAATATTTTTGCTATGTACTGGAACGTGATGATCTTGATGATGATTACACCTGCCTCTGTAAAGCGCTCTGTTATCTGCAAAGATCTTGTTCGCGCTATATAAAACTTTCAAAATAAAAAAATAAATAAATAAAATGCGAAACTGAAGCTTAAATAAAATGTGTGACTACAAGAATGCATTTCCAGTGGCGTAACAAAACTTGAGCCCCACCCCCCCTTTGGGGTCAGTCAAGAGCTCGCAGGCCAAGGTACTGTGCTGAGGGGGGGCCTGTAGCTCGCCCCCCACCAGCACAGGGGCTCCGAGGGCGTATGTTACACCATTGTGCATTTCGCGCTAAAAAGGCACAAAAAAACAGAAAAAGAAAAGTGACCAGCCGCCGATCTCTTCAGTCAGTTATGCTGTTGACGTGCATGTGTGGCAAATCTTTACCATGAACGGGCATAATTACACACGTAGCGTAATGGTGGAATTTCAGGAATTATGCATAACCAGAGTTACATGAAATTATGCTGATTATGCTAGCGTAACATAAACTTTGACCGGGTCTAATAATCGCCCGGATTTTTCAGTCCCCTTCCCATATATCCATACATCCTCTCAGTGCAACTCGTATGCGCCCAGTTAACATGCAGTGTAAAGTTTTCCATAAGTTTCAGTTAGACACCTTTCTGGTGGGGTCAACCTTCAAATCGGGAATTGTGAGCGACTTGCGTGTCGTGAGATGTGTTGGCAAATCTGTGTGCAAAATTGGTAGTAACTGTACAAATTGGGAAGAAGCAGGTTTGAAAACGCAGCAAGGCTGTCATCAAAGTTGATAATAACGGAGTTCAGCATTTGGAAATAAGGCATGAATACATTTGTAAATGCCTGAAAAGAGATGTTTGAAAAACTGGGCAAATAAAGAAGTAACCTTTCATTTGAGAAATTTTGAAGACACTATTGCATGTGGATCTTTCTATTTGGTAACAAATGCTTAACTTGAAGGTTGACATTTAGTGCTTTGCCGATTATAAACCACACTTGTGCAAATACTTTGGACTTCAGAGCAGGTCTGTACCTGGTTGTCGAAGAGCTTTTATCTTTCTGGTAGACACCCTTTCAACGATCGGCACAATGTTTGCAGTCTCCCTACAGACACAGTGAATACAATACGACTTATTTATTTATTTGTGGGTTTATATCGCGCTTGAATCGACTCCCAGAGGAGTATCTCCGCGCCCCAAAACACCAGAAGCAGCAATTTAAGAGAGACCCACATTTAAGAAGTGAGCTAGTTCTGAAACAGGAAAGTTTTCAGCTTTTTCCTGAAAATCAGATGTTCTGGACATTGCCTCAGCATCAAGGGGAGTTTGTTCCATAATGTGGGGCCGACCACTGACCGAGCTTTGCCGCCCTGTCTTGCCTTTTTTGCAATAGGCACTCGAAGGAGAAGCTGGTTGCTAGACCTAAGGGAGCGGGCGGGATTATGGTACAAATCTGTCAGATAGGAAGGTCCTAGTCCGTGTAGACTTTTATGGATTACACAACAGATCTTAAATTTTACCCTTTGGCGAACTGATAGCCAGTGTAGTTTGTCCAAGAGGGGTTTTGACGGAGATCTGGGAGGGGCATTCAGGACTAGCCTAGCAGCAGTGTTTTGTACTACTTGGAGTTTGGCTAATACTCACTCATTGACAGATGCCAGCAGTCCGTTACAGTAGTCAAGACGACTAAGTATAAGGGCCTGCACCAAGGTTTTTCTGGTGAAGTCCGGGAGTAGGGGGAAAACTTTGCGGAGGAGACCTATAACATGGAAGCAAGAACCCACAATGTTGTTTCCATGCTGCTTTAGGGACAGCTCCTGATCCAAACGTACCCCCAGGTTCTTCACAACCTGTTTGGGGACAGGGACCGGACCTAGATCTTGCGGCCACCAATTGGGGGTCCATATGATTTTTTTGCCTCCCCAAAGAGCAAGACCTCAGTCTTACCTACATTGCATTGTAGGAAGTTTGAGGACATCCACTGGGCAACTGCCTTCATACCGTCGGAGAAGGAGGTTTTAACCTCGGTGGTAAGAGATTTAAACGGAAAAAGGAGCTGTGTGTCATCCATATATGACACCGGGATGAAACCGAAAGCTCTCATGATCCTAGCCAGGGGCGCCACGTAGATATTGAAAAGAGTAGGCCTCAAAAAAGAGCCCTGTGGCACCCCCTTAGTGATCTCCACCTCCGCTGAACGGAACGCACCCATGGTGACACATTGGGTGCGATCGGATAGAAAACTCCTCAGCCAGGCCATTGCCATACTCTCAAGGCCGATCTCCACAAGCCGTCTGAGCAGGATGTTGTGGGATACAGTATCGAACGCAGCCGATAAGTCTAACAGTACCAGAACCACGGAGTAACCCCTGTCCTGGTACATGTGAAGATCGTCCATGACTGACAGCAGTGCTGACTCAGTGCTGTAAGTCGGTCTGAAACCAGATTGAGAATAATCCAGGCTACCCGACTGTTCGATAAAGTTCGAAAGATGTTTGTTCACATGCTTCTCTGCAAGTTTTCCCAAGAATGGAAGCAAAGATATCGGTCTGAGGTTGGACAGAACTGTCCAGGGGGTTGATATAGACATGGAGTGGGCTTTGGGTCGGTTCTTGCTCATGATTGGTTGGCTTTCTTGTTTTAATTCCTTCTTCTTTATTGGATGGCTTTCCTAACTATTCTCGCGGTTGGTTTGCCATTGAGCATTTCTATCTTTATCCTCTCTTTTAGAAGGATGAGTTTTAGCCTTCTTCTGCTGATATCATGGAACTATTTTCTTTTTTCCCCTGTCACTACTCATTCAGAACTCCATCAAATTGCATGTCCTTCCTCTCACTTGCTCGGCACATAGGGTGCTCACGTTCTTTATCCCCTCCCCCAACTTCCTCATCTCTCTCCTTATACCCTCCTCACGGGTCTCTAATACCAAGTACTGCTGGGCTCCGTGTCAGGCTCTTTCATCCCTCTTCCAACTCTATTTTCATTCTCTCTGCTTTCTCTCAGTCCCCACACTTCTCCTACCACCCCTCTTCCTCTCCACCCTGACAGTCGCTGTTGACTTTGGCAAAGCCACTAGGGGTTCCCTGCCATCTTCAAAGTGTTTTTGCCATGTTTTCAGGATGTCCGCCGTATTGCATAACAAAGTGATCCATGATGCAATGTGGTTGCCATTTTGTAAGAAAAAAAGAATGTTCTATGCTTTCAAGATGGTTGCCATGTTGCGCCATGTTGCATCACTCAACGGGATACCCATCTTGAAAGTGAAAAATATTATAATGCAACATGGCTAACATTAAATTATAAATAAATAAACCTTCAAGCTGGCTGGTAACGTTATGTTCTTTGGCCATTGCAGCTCTATTAAAAAAGGAACAACAAAGCCAATACCGCTGCCTGGTAAGCATTGGCAAACCACTTTGCCAGGGCTTGTTAGGCATATAACTAAGGGAGATGCCAAGCGGTGTTATTTATCCCAGTATGTTTTTGGATCCGTCTCTCAGTGTGCGTTTTACCCAATTTGATGCCTCTGGTGCAGGATGGTCTGGCGTTAATCTGTTGAATTATCATTTTCAATCTGCTCAAGCCTCCATTAGTTTGTCATCCATTCTAGTAAGTTTAATTTGGTTCTCCTTTGCCACTGCCCATTCTAATGTCTTTTGTCCACTTATTTGTGGCATACTAGGCTGTAACCAAACCAGTATATTGCAATTCACATTTTAGCCATCACATCCTCCAGCAGCAATACAACACTTTAAAGGTAAATTAAAAAAATAACGCCACTTTGAGTGTTGGCGGTCACTGCCCTTGGAGAGGGTAGCGTATAAAGTGTATAACGGTAAACAACAATAATCACTCTGTTGCTTTATCATGTCACAAACAGGACTTCCAGTGATTTTGCGTTGCATTGCCTGTATGTTATATGCGAGTAGGTACAGGGTTTTGTAGCTGTAAAATGATAGAGAGGACCACATAGAGGCCTGGTTTATTGACTCTTTTTCTCCTGCCAAGACTTCTACCACTGAATATGTATATATTTAGATGTCTGAAGTGAACAAAATGTGACTCTTTGCCGAAGACCTTGAACACGATTTACCTATAATAAAAGCAATTGAGTCCATTTGGATGAGCGAACAGTTCTGTACACAGTAGTCATCCACTGCTGCTTTTGATGTGTGTCTCAGATGGAATGACTGAACAGGTTAATTTGGAGAAGCCTTTTCATGCCAAGTGATGTGGTTCTTCCCCTTCCCAAATCTGTGACCCTGGACTCCAATTGAACAACCCCTATGCTTGAAAGGCTGTTAGCAGATTCAGTTTGGGGTGGCCTAGTGCTTAGGTCAATTTTAAATGCTCTTAGGGCCATTGTTCATCAGCCTGGTCACAAGGGATCTAAACTACATCCTTGACTCAGTAGGTGGCCAGCGAAGGTCCTTCGTGGATGCGTTTCCATGGCGCAACCCGGCTGTCTAGTTTTGAAGAATTGAAACGAAGTGCGTATCGAGCGAGTGCCTCAATGGACGCTTGGTCTTATCATGAGCTTTGGTTTTTAAGATTAAAACAGTGAGCATCTGTAAAGATGTGGGTGGTTAAAGACCAAGAACCTAGGCCTAATGATGACATCTTTGGTATAAGATTGTGGCGATTAAAGCATTAATATTAACATCCCCTACTGACCACTGAGACGATTTTTGAAGTAGAATACAAAGTTCTCAGCCCACTTTTCAAATTTTGTGAACCTGGATAAAATGTTGTCTGCCTGAATGTATTTTTAAAAAAACGAAGAATTATTTTGATACACGGTGATTCCAGTACTAGGAAAATATGAGAAATGGCCACGTACACAAATTAATCTGATTGCCCAGCCTAATGATGCCATGTTGGTGGATCCCAGCGGCTGTTGCAACAATGCTGTTCCAGTTCGCAGTGTCATATTTTGTCAGCTCATGAACTGTTTTCTTACGGGGTGTTCTCTGAAGGTATCTAAGGTTTCCCACCATTACTGGATTTTTTTAAAGAAAAATAATTTAGATATGGTCTCTACTGAAACCAACCTTAAGACCAAAGTTCTTTTAAAGGCTTCTTTTTGGGACTAGTGATTCTGTCTCCTACTTCCATAAATCATAAGTCTTCTACAATTCACTGAACACTGACTCTGGTTTACCAACACTGTCAAGCCAGATATTCTTGACATTTCGTAAACATCTACTTACAAATTTTCAAGAGAAATATAAAGACTTGGTTGTTTTACTGTATGTGATGTAAAATGCATTTATTTTCTTACAATCAAACTTTCTGGAATTCCAGCCGTGAATTTTTAAGTTTATCGGTAGAGGGTTATTGTAAGGTCCGCAGTGCTTAATTTGTACCAGTTATTAAACCAAAAGAGTGATGATGGAATGCTTTCATTAATCTCATCCACTGTAATGCGCCATCATTGTTTGTCCATTATGCCACACCATGCAGAGACCAGCCATATGCTGATTAGTCAAAATCCTGTGGCAATAGTGCACCAGTAGGAATGGTCCAGCCTAAATGGAAGACCAGTTGTCCTCTACACCGGAAACCAAGCAACCCCCTATCGATTTTGGTTTATATGGTTCAGCTTAAGTCCAGTAGCTCCGTTATGACAGGCACATATTGGGGTATACTTGTTGCACTAGTAGTGTCTCACTTAGAAAAACTAACAAATGTTGGATGGAATGCTTGAATTAACCATAGCTACTGGTAATTGCTCTAACCACATTCCAGTCCTTCAATTTCCGCCTTGTGCCTCTCCAGAGGTCAGCGATATACACAACAGCGTTAGTGTAGCTAAACTGGAGCACAAGCAACCGCAGAACGGTTTCAGCCATGTTGGGTCTTATCAGTGAGGTGCAGCTTGAGTTCTATGGTATGGTGAGCTCAGGACCCACATCTTGGTATATACATTGAACTTGGGGTGCTTCACGTAAAACACAATGTGTAATGCTTGAATTAATCTCAATCACGGGTTATTAGTTGAGGGCGCATTCCACCAGTCTTCGATCTTCCATGCCTGAATTGCCTCTTAGCTAAGTGCATTGTATTTTAAAAAAATCTGTTTTTATGATCCACATTCTTTTACGTCTTGTGACAAAAACATTTTTCTTGTATTTAGCACAACTACATGAAACCAGGCCTAATGAAGATCTTTTCTTAACCCTAGTAACTGCAGTAGGCTTTGCTGGTGGAAGGGTGGATATGTCTTCTAGTTGTTCATTTTGCTGATTGTGGAATTTGGAGGCTGGTGCCCTAATATTAGTGTCCCCACTTGATTCATAACTCTGCAATATTGGCCATCCCTCAGCACAGACTTACAGCATTTCAGTTAGGGGCTGGATTGTTGCATCATCAGTGGGACAGTATAGTCAGTGCTTAATTTGTGCCAATGGTTTAGGTGGTAAACATGGGCACTAATTTTTGGGAAGTTGGGCTTACATTTCATCATTAGACTTTAGCCCAGAGCTAGATCGAGAATGTCAGAAAAAGGAGGAAGGGCTAGATAGGAGAACAGTGACACCGGGATAAAAGAAGATGCAAAAGTGAGATGAAGAGACCTGCTATTACAGGAAGAAATAAGAAGTGTCAGGTAGTGGAAGGAAGAGGCATCAGATGGATTCAAGATTAGGTAGCCTTTGTATTCAGCATCAGGATTCCAGGAACACTTTGGCCCCATGCGCTTATTTTGTTTCTTACAAACTAAGGATTTGCCAGCCGTGCTCTGCATTCCCTGCCCACTGAAGCAGCGTGATGCTACCGGTTGCCATAGCAACATTGCATGAGGTGCATGCTGTTGTGCACAATCATCTCTTCCAATATGGCAGCGCACCTGTCTGTACCATGAAGTTAAATGTAAATGTAAAATGTAGTGTATTTTGTAAAGCGCACAGCTGCCCCAATGGGGCGTCCCGGCGCTGTATAAGGCTGTGGAACCCTTCCTGGTTCTCCCTGTGAGAAGCCCCTCCTGGGCACCCCAAGGTGAAGCCAGGCATCCCAGTGTTGTAGGGGCCGTTGTGGAGATTAAGCAAGCTATTGCCCAGAGTTGCAGCGTGGGACTCATGATTAGAGTAGGCGCGAGGCGAGAATTATCGAGTCCGCGGACATTGAGCTCAAGACCCTGCCGCGTCGGGACTTGAACCCTGGTCCCGGGCCTGATCTCTGCTTCAGAGTCTGCCGCTCTAACCAGTGAGCCACACTTCTCCACAAATAAAGCACTTCCCCTCCATTTGACTATTTTCTCACAACTGCCTATGTTGAGTACCCATTAAAATAAGTTATCTCTAGTATCAACCAATGTGTAGCCACAAACTAGATTGGTTGTCAATGGCAGACCGCGTCTAAGTGTGCTGGAATGCTTGCTTTTTGTTGTGTAAAGCAGATGCTATAGTCTTAGAATGGTTGTTCCTTTCTTTGCACGTTGTAGGCATTATCAGATTGATTTTTTTCAACTTAACCTATTTGGTCAATATGATCAAATTCTCAATATTGTAATAAACATATGTTAAAAAATAAAGTTAATATACAAGAACTATGCTATATTTTCCTACTAAACAGGCAGCCACAAGTGAAGCTACCTTGCAGACAACAGAGTCATGATTTGAATGGTGCAGCAGGTGCAATGGCACCAGGGCTAAACGTTGTCATAACTCCTCTAAACACCAAATATTGCTGTATTTTACTACTAAGCAGGCAGACACAAATGCAGTAATCTTGCAGGCACTAGGAGCATCATTTAAATGTTGCTGTAGCTACTGTGTCACCAGGCCCAAAAGTTGTTAGAACTCCTCTAAACACATGATATTGCTATTACATAAATTAATTCAATTTCCTTCTTTCATTTCATTTTTCAAAAATTTGCTATAACTTACCCTCACTATACCACAAGTAACAGCACAATATATTGCCTTTTTGTACATAAACATGTCATAACACCTTAACAGGTTTTCCGTAACTTATATTGTACAACTACTCAGCAAGTTACAACTCACAACAAAACTCACAACAAAAATCAGCTTATTATTAATCACAGAGGCGAAACCTAATGCATTTACCAATGCTTGTTTCAAACGTATCCCTCTTCTTTCCGTTTGATTTCTAACTGCTTTTTCAGACCATTGGATTTAAACCACATGTAAGTAAAACTAGACTTTTCAAACTTGTCCGTGATTAACAAGGGTATCCGAGAAGGATAGATAAGCAGAGACTTGTTTCATGTCCGTCCTTCACCTCATTACCCATTTCTTTCTCACTCAATTTTCACTCGTCATCCTCTTCCCTTCTTGTTCATCACCTCTCTGCCACCTTTCCAGTAATCTGTTGCATTTCCTTTCCACTTGATATTCTGACTTAAAATGGCTGTCCACCTGTCTGTGTGCCTGGCTTTGAAGATTCATAATGATCTTTGTGATTAGTTCATTATTGCTAATTGACATTTTGTTGAAGGTATGTCTGCTGCCTAGTCATCCTGGAATAAGCAATACCCAGATTTAAACTTCCATCTTAAAGATCTAGGTTTGCGTACGCAGTGGAAGCCCGTGTTCTTATCCTCCCTGTTTAGGTAGAGCAACGGACTGTGGCACTCTAGTAGAAATTGATAGGTCCGGATTTGATCAACCTGGGCAATTAGCAAAGCAGCCATTGGGAATTGGGTCTTCTTGTTCCACAATGATTATCTTTGAGAACTAGATCACAGGTTTTCCTAAACTAATTACCTAGAAACAATCTCATTCCATTAATTGTCAACAGTCAGGGCTGAACCATGAGGACCATGAGGACATTTCTTCTGTGTTGCTGATCGCTGTACTCGCACTCAACCAGCTACGCCAGCGGAGTTGACAGCAGACCTCTTCAGAGCTTTTGACAGCTGCATGCACGCAAAGACTGTGGCCTGTCTGGGCAAATGAAAACAGCTGTAGCTGCCGAAAACAAAACCTGACACATCCTAATACGAGGAAATTGCGGAATGTACAGTGTAGATTGTCAGAGCGCCGCCGTACACAAGGCAGCAATTTACTCCAATTTTTGTCAGACGCAATTTGCAGTGATTATGGAGCTTGGATGTGAGGCAGACGTTCCAGACATCTGAATTCTTGCTGGGTTTGTTCTTCTCTGTCCGGCGATCGTTTTTGTCAATGCGAAACCTAAAAACCTGTGGAAGCGGCATGATGCGATTGGATGGACATAATTCTCCTTCACATTGTAGACGAGTTCGGTGCCGCCCCCTCTAACATCATCACCACTTATTCCACCACTTCCTGTCCTAAAACCACCAACATTTCCACCAGTGTCTAGACAGCTCCTAAAATTTATTGGGTACATTTTAGCAAACTTTTGTTGCTGCTCATTATTAATTTACTCCATCAGAGCAACACGCCCAAAAATAAATGTTCTTGCAATGTGGAAGATAAACATCAGTAAAATATTTATATTATCTAAAAAAAAGTCCACTAAGTGTTGTATTCAAGTGCTCAAACTTTGGGACTGGCCAACTGGTTTGCAAGGTGAGTGCCCCCTGCATAGATCTTGCAACTTTAGCTTTTCATCATTCTGCAGTTGATAGAATGAGTTCCATTGAGTGGGTGAAACTGTTCATAGAAGAGGTCACTCTCATGTACCTGTCTGCCAGAGCTCTAGAGGGCTGACACAGCTTTTGGACAGTGTACAGTAAAACATTTATGGAACATGCAAGTACCAAGACACGGTTGTATGACGGAACAACGCATGCCTTTACCACGCAGTCATTACAACGCCTGCATCTTTACAACGCATGCCTTTACAACAAAAATGTCAGTTGTAAAAGCATGTATGATAAAGGCATACGCATGGTAAACATTTACCAGATAAATATAACCCGTGTGTGTGTGTGTATATATGTGTATATATATATATATGTGTATATATATATATATATATATATATATATGTGTATTTATATGTATTTATGTATATTCACTGAAAAAACCATCAGCAGTGCATTGCAGACGTGCAAGTTATAGTGAGTCCAACTAACTAACGTGGGAATTTCAATGGTTTTATGCGAGTAAAATTTCCAGCTAACTATAACTGGTGTGAAAACTATGTTTTTTTTCAGTGAATTTCAAAGGTTTTTTAAATGCTAATTCCTAACTATAACTGGTGTGTAAACTATGGTTTTTTCAGTGAATATATATATATATATATATATATATATATATATATATATATATATATATATTCACAGAAAAAACCATAGGTTATAGACCATATATAGTTAGGAATTAGCATTTACAAAACCTTGAAAATTCACTGAAAAAACCATAGGTTATAGACCATATATAGTTAGGAATTAGCATTTAGAAAACCTTATTTTACTCACACAAAACCATTGAAATTCCATATATAGTTAGTTGCACTAACTATATATCGCGCACCCGCAATCCACTGCTGATGATGTCACATATTACATCATTCATGACATGGTCAGTGACATCACTGATGACATCACTGATGACATCTCAAATGACATCACTGATGACATCACTGATGACGTCTCATTTGGCATCATTCTTGTGCTAATACGATAAACTTCTTCAGACTCTAATATAACCTTAGATACACTCAGTGTATACAGACACTCACACACTGCCACTCATCCATGGAGTTACTCACACACCCAGTCAGTCATGCAAAGAAACAATCTCACCTCCATTTCTTCAACTATACAGTTATACACACCTTACTTATTGAAACATATACTAACACATATTTACTCTCTTATACAATCCCTGATACAAGTTCACAATGATCGATACAACCACTCACTCAGTGGCTCTCATGCACAGTTATTTATATATGCCAACTCTCACATGTACTGTGTTTGACATATGTACTTACTATGACATGTAGCATTGAGATATCCATTCACTCATCAATACACTCATGCACACAGTCAACTGCCCATGTAGCTGTTTCCACATGCACTCTTGAACTCATACACCTAGTGAATAAACTGCTCACACATCTATGCACAGAGTCACACACCTTCCAGCCACCCCCACACAAACTCAATCTCCCATAGAAATACTTGGGCAACCAATTAATAACACATATAGCCTCTCGTATAGCTAATGATCAACACATGCAGCAGTTTACATCACAACAGACATAATGATGCACAAATTAAGACAGTTTAGTCACTAACCCGTGCATTCAGTAAGACGCATTTAATCACTCACTCATACAGTCAATCACGCACCTACTAAAACCTTCATTCAGACACTTATACATCCACTCATTCTTCAATATGTAAAACATATTTAAACTTTACAGAAACACATAATCACTGGATGTTGTCATCAGTGATGTCATCAGTGATGTCACTGACCATGTCATGAATGATGTAATATGTGACATCATCAGCAGTGGATTGCGGGTGCGCGATATATAGTTAGTGCAACTAACTATATATGGAATTTCAATGGTTTTGTGTGAGTAAAATAAGGTTTTCTAAATGCTAATTCCTAACTATATATGGTCTATAACCTATGGTTTTTTCAGTGAATTTTCAAGGTTTTGTAAATGCTAATTCCTAACTATATATGGTCTATAACCTATGGTTTTTTCTGTGAATTTCATTGTTTTTTTAACAGCTAATATCTGTAGCTGTAAAATGTATTCTTCTTTAAATCCAAAAATATATTTTATATGTTTATGAATAATTTTTTTTTAAAATATTTTTTTTTCTTCGTTCCCGCTTCGCGAATCGGGAAGCTTCCCGTTAGCTGACCTTGATGCCGCGAAATAGACCGCGAGCCGGTAAACGTTTCTTTACCGCAAGTGCCGCGTTAGAAAACAACATCGTGACGCCTCCCGTCCGCATGACGTTCCACGTTGTCGCGTGATACGTCATATGACGTGCTACGTTAGCGAACTGGTACGCGAAGCGAGTGCCAAAGCGCAGGTTTCTGGAAGCAAACCGGGAGGCCCTGCAAAGCGCTTAACGTAAACACAGCAAGTCATGTGACTTGGTAATAACACTTTTCATTGGTTCATTTCACTTTTGGTTTCCTAATGATGTAAGACTAGGTCATATAATCTAAAATGAACACTTTTGATTGGTTGAGAACTCTTGTTTTTCCCAAATGATGAAAATCCCTCCTTCTTTCCTCACTCTGACTTTCATCATTGTGAGAGAAAGACCCTTTGTGATCACTGAGCAATGGCTTCTTTAGTAGCTTCAGCTGGTGCTTCACCACCTCCACCACATCCAAGGAAGAGTGGACCACCTGCTCAAGTTGTAATTCAACAAGAAGAAGAAGAAGAGGAACAGGAGGACGAGCACGAAGAGAGGCAGTTTTTGCCTGAGCAGCCCAAGACGTCTCACCGGAAAGAAAACTTCATTTGGCAATTTTTTAAAATTCCCAAAGGTCAGAAAAAAGTAAATGCAAGATACGTTACTTGCCTTATATGTCAAGATAGACTGTCCAGAGGGACCGACAAAAAATACAGTTTCGGAAACTACACAATGCATCGCCATATGACTAGGTGGCATCCTAACAACTACAGTGCTGCACAGTTTCGGAACGACCTAGATAATCTCCCTATTATGGCCAGAAGATCTGTTGTACCGGAAGTAACGGGACCAGAGGGCAGGGAGATGGTGCCAAATATACAAATGAGATTTGGTGAAGTAAAACACACCTGCGTATTTTGCGATGGATTCATTTCCTACGGAGAAAGAAGCATCACTCTGATCAACAGAGCTATTGACTATCATATGCAAGTTTGTCCGAAACGCCCAAAATAATAAATACTTCTTTTTTTTGTTTTGTTGCTCCTGTTGAGCCCTTTACAATGAATCGTTTTCATTGCCCCCTCCAAGAAAAACCCAAAAAAATATAAAACTGTTCCGAAAAATTCAAAAACATTAAAAAAATGTTCAGAAAAATAAAAAAAAAAGTTCTTTTCAGAACTACCTCCCCGTTATTAAAAAATTGGTACAATATTTGGAACTGTGCCAACCTCTATTTCTCTTAGTTCGCTTCCTAGTTCGCTCGCTGGTACGCGAACTGGAAGCGAACCAAAAACAGTAAGTATAAGGGAAGGAAACACACACTTATGTTAAAAGAAAGACAGCTATAGGGGAGTAAACTAGAGATACTATTACCCATAATCCACTACTGATGATGTCACATATTACATCATTCATGACATGCTCAGTGACATCATCAGCAGAGGATTGCGGGTTTTTTGGCAACATGCCTTATCCACGGTTTAATAACGCTGCCTTTTGCTTTATATAAGTTTTCAAATTGTATGAAATATATACCAATAGGTCTTTATGAACCTTTAGGTAGTGCTTTTGTTCATGAGGTCTGGTCGCTTCCATACACATACAGATGTTTCAAAGATGATCAAGAAGTTTATCTGAATGGAGAGGAATGCACTGAGACGCCAGATCATTCACTAATGTGTAGGCACATACAGTTACACGATTCATGCAACAAACACCGACCAAATATGGCTTGCGTGTTGCAAGGCACGCCAGTTCCTGCTATCATCCCCACGTTCAAGTTGTTGGAAAATGGTAGTTATTTGATGCTCAATAATGAAGATTGTTCTGAGTTAATTAAAAGTATTCCTTTTATCGTAACAGTAAGTGAACGGGTTATTTGCTGCAGAAATGTTCTATTTCCTCCCACACATGAACATAGGGAGTTTTCAATCTGGCCACAAATACCAACCTTGGGACACGTTTCAACGGCATGACAAGAATAAGAGCTCTTTTGTCTCAGAGAGAGGTGGCCTTGAGTTCGGCCCGTGAAACTTTCGTACTTCACATAGCGAACACCCGTACACAGGTTTGCCTTTCAATTTCAGCAACATGTTTCCGACTATCTTTAACGCATCCTCCACAAAATCCCTGGCACACTTTTTTAAAGTTGTTACCAGTGGTCTCGTGACTTCATTTGAGAAAATCTTTGGAGTCATCCCTGCTCCCTTTCATTCCATTTTCTCCACTCTGGTTCGTGGATTGCATTTTTACTTGCATTACCAGCGGACGCTCTTGTGCTTTTTTAAATTTTTAAATATGGATGTCCCTCCTATGCAACCTCCGACCCTGCAGCTGCTGACACTGTTCCGCAATCGCATGCTAGAATATTATGGCACAATGCCGTTGGCGATATTAAGCACGGCATATGGATTATCTTTTCGGTTCTCCTACTTCACCTGTGTCCAGCCTGTATTTCACTGCCTGACCTGTGATTTCGATTGGGCCATTGATTTGTGTCTCTGCGGACCGGTTTCTCCTGACGTCGACTTTAATCAGCTGATGACTCCTATCATTACTCACGAGTTGATTTGTCCTGGCGAAAGGATTATGGCTGTGGCATTGATGCATGGACTACTTGGTCCCTGGAATTTACTGGCGGCAGCACAGTCTTTCTTGGAACACAGCTTTCTTGAAAACCCACCGAGCTGTCCTCTGATGGTGATAGAGGATCCGGTGCTGGGAGAGCACGTATGTTCTTTTCCGCTTTTAAATTGGATGGCTGAACTGTTTTCGGATGAAGACGGTGACTTCCTGTTGGAGGCTGTTGCAGCTTATTTTGCATACACAGTTATGTCATAGACCTTTTTCATGTTTCATATGCTGAGTACTAGAATTTCATTGACAATTCATTGACTTAATTGTCAAGTTTTTATTATTTACCTTGCCTATTGGCTTAAGACTCGATAAAGTACTTGGCTGTTTTATTTTTCTTTAGCATTGAATTTTCCTAGTTTTTAATGCTTTACCTTGCGGACCGTCCACATATAAACTTGCAATCTGCTCTCATGAGATGGCACTTCTATTATCTTATTCAGTTCGTTTCCGGATCATGAGGAGGTGTCATCTAGGTCCTGGATATCTTTACACCGTGTTAAGTTAGCATGGGCTCATTACCGGTTTAAACGCCATTTTTCCTTTTTTGCAACTTCTGCACACGACATTTAGTTGTTGCTTTAGCTTTCCACCTAGTAGTTCATCGTGGTTTACATGAGAATAATATGTTATTGGTCTACTATCTGCTTTACTTGTTAAACTATATCTGTACAGCGAGTGCTAAAGTTTCAAGAACAACACGATACAGAATTGTTATGAGGTCTGATCTCCACGACTTCATACTCATAACATAAGTGCAACTTCTGCCAATTCTGGGCATGAGGCGGGTTTTATATTGCTTTGCCGAACACACATACACAACAGTTGATGCGGTTCACATGAAGAGAGAGCTGGTGTATGCTGATGTGATTCCTTCAAATCTAAGACACTAAAGTATGGGCACGCCCTAAACCAACACAAAGAGACCTTCTTAGCAAATAATATAATATGTGTATTAGGGAGGGTGAGATATAAGCAGCCGCGGGCCGTGGAGGGAGTTACGGTGAGGCAGGGAGGCGGGGAGGGGGAGAAGCAGGGTGGAGCCCTCTCTACCTTGCCCCTCCCCCTCCCCGCCTCCCTGCCCCACCGTAACTCCCTCCACGGCCCGCGGCTGCTTATAAGTGTTGCTAACTCTTATTCATTTACAGCATGTTAACATACTGTCACCATTCGCTTTTTATGTACTAGTAACTATGCTGGTAATTTTGCTACTGATAATATGTGTACTTGTATTCTCCACCCTGCTTCTCCCCCTCCCCGCCTCCCTGCCTCACCGTAACTCCCTCCACGGCCCGCGGCTGCTTATAAGTGTTGCTAACTCTTATTCATTTACAGCATGTTAACATACTATCACCATTCACTTTTTATGTACTAGTAACTATGCTGGTAATTTTGCTACTGATAATATGTGTACTTTTATTATCTAAGGTACTACGCCTGAGAAGACGGCATTAGTAAATAAACATTTCAAATACACATGTGTTCTTCTTAACTCCATGTTCTGGTTTCTAAGAAATATATAACGACCGACTGTTCATGAGTTCCACGTATCCTGAGGTACTATAAGTTCATATTCTGGATTGTCTAAACATTGAGAGTTTGTTATATCCAATGTGACACTGTACCTAGCTTGCTAAATAGTTTTTGATTACTAACGTGAGTTTTGGGACACCCTAATTCGCCGAGGTTCCAATCCTCTGTCCACAGTTCTGTGTGAGAACAGAAACCCTGCGACAGGGGCACCCCCGACCCTTGCTGGAGCTTCATCACACTTGCGATACAACTCCAGCAATGCGCCACCTTTACGGCACAGATACATCACGCATCTGTGCTGTTTTTGCCCCGTGATGCGCCGCATTGTAAATGCAGCACACCATAGGTGACGGAACAGCGGCACAGAATGACTAACACATCCCTGGTGATGCGCCAGTCATCATAAATCTATCCCTATGCTTCTTATCTTGTTAGAGATGAACCGCCATATGTATCATCAAAGTTATTTGCATTTCCTAAATAGCGAACTTTAAGGAATAAATAGCGATTCTTTACCATTCCTAGTTTGCGATGAGCTATTTGCTAATTAGCCGAATGTAGCCCAATGAAGCCCAATGTAGCCCAATGTAGCCCAAAGATGGCCGCCAGACACACAAAAAAACAAATGTAGCCCAAATATCAGCCAGATGTAGCCCAACTATAGCCCAGTGACAGAATGACCAATCAGCTTCGCAAACCTCCGTTACGCGAAGCGGAGCGCTGTTACAGATATATATCTTTTTTTGAACGTTAATTTCTCAAAATCCACTGGAGCACATATATTGAGACCTAGCAAAGGCACATCGGGCTACCAGTCCCTAATATTTTGCCAAGTTTCGTGCAAATCCATTCAGCCGTTCAATTATTATTTTTATTATTTTTTTTTGCCCCGCGGGGCCCTTTTAAAACCTCCACATCAAACCTAGGGGGTCAGCGAGGATCTACTATGCCCCCTTATAGTTATTTCCCCCTTTGTTTTGACCTCCTCTTGTCTCTCGATCCTACCGAGAGACAAGATGGCGGCCGCTACGGACTGTTTGGAATGTTGACAGACGCCGGAGAACCAATCAGCTTCGCTTCACAAAGCTCCGTTGCGCGAAAAGTCCGCGAACCAGAGCGCTAACCGGTCCGCTGTTACAGATATATATCTTTTTTAAAACGTTAATTTCTCAAAATCCACTGGAGCACATATATTGAGACCTACAAAAGGCACATCGGGCTACCAGTCCCTACAATTTTGCCAAGTTTCGTGCAAATCCATTCAGCCGTTCGGGCTAAAAGTGAGGCCAACCGCCCTATGGAAAACTCAATGTTAAAAACACGTTTTGGGACCCCCCTTTTTTCTCGGCCCCCACTGGACGAACCCCCCCCAAATTTTCAAGGGCTGCTCAGAAACAAAATGTGCCATTTTCCTGAAAATTTCAGCCAATTCCGTCCACAAACGCCAAAGTTATTAGACATAGAATTTTCAAAAAACCCATAGAGAAAAAATCCTAACTATATATACCTACTGGCGACCGCCAGTAGGTAATATATAAAATTTCTATGGCAAAATGAAACCCCTCATTTTGTTCCTTTTCAAATTAAATGTATTAAGGGTTACCACTTTATTCCAATCAAGATGACTTCAGGTGTGCCATACTTTTGTCATAAGTAAGACTGTTAGCGTCCTAGTTGTTCTTTAGAACACTCTGGGACATTCTGTCATTGGGCTATAGTTGGGCTACATCTGGCTGATATTTGGGCTACATTTGGGCTCTTTTGTCTCTGGTGGCCATCTTGGGAGACTGCATATCAGAATTTTTTTAATGAAATATAAGGGGATTTGAGAAGTCACTCAAAATGTGCCCTAATTTTTCTTTCTTCAGCACTAATCATAATTTCTATGGCAAAATGAACCCCCTCATTTTGTTCCTTTGCAAATTAAATGTTTTAACACTAACACTTTATTCCAATCAAGATGACTTCAGGTGTGCCATACTTTTGTCATAAGTAAGACGGTTAGCGCTCTAGTTGTTCTTTAGAACACTCTGGGACACTCTGTCATTGGGCTATAGTTGGGCTACACCTGGCTGATATTTGGGCTACATTTGTTTTTTTTGTCTCTGGTGGCCATCTTTGGGCTACATTGGGCTACACTGGGCTACATTTGGGCTCTAACATATATATAGCCCAATGTAGCCCAATATATATTTTTTCAAAGTTAATTTTCGTAAAAACCACTGGAGCATATATCTTGAGACATAGCAAAGGCACATCGGGGTACCAGTCACTACAATTTTGCCAAGTTTGGTGGAAATCCATTCAGCCGTTCGGGCTAAAAGTGAGTCCAACCGCCCTATGGAAATTAACATGGGGAAAACACGTTTTGGGACCCCCCTTTTATCTCGGCCCCCGCTTGACGGATCCCCCCGAAACTTTCAGGGAAGGAGCGGCGCCAAAGTTATTCCCAATATAATGTTGCGGATTTCCTATGGAAAACTATCCTAACTATAACTACCGCCAGTAGGTAATATATATATGTTTGTCTGTAAATGTATGTGTATGTATAGGCAGGGCCACTAAAATTATGCAACATAGAGGATCAAATTATGTTGCATAAAAAGCAAAGTTTGCAGCATAGTGTTCCACATTTTTGTGATAAAATAGTAAGGTAATTCTGTAATTTTTACAGGTTAACATTATCGGGGAAAATGCTCCACCACAATACTACCAGGGTGACCCCCAAATACAACAATAAACAACAACAAGCATTGGCATTGCCAATAGGTCTCGCATTTGTGGGACCTTATAAGTATTTAGTTTTGCAGCACAATATCCTTGTTGCATAATCGGATATTGTGCTGCAAAACTAAATACTTATAAGGTCCCACAAGCGAGACCTATTGGCAATGCCAATGCTTGTTCTCTTTCTCTCCCCCTCCCATCCGCCCCCTCCTCCCAGCTCTCCCTCCCCTCTCTGTAGGACACAGTAATGGATTAATAAATATATGTGTGGCTTTATTTGCGCGCGGTGATTAGCCAGAAAACTAGCTAACATGATTTATTGGTATTTAGAAACTTTCCATGCCTTTCGGTACTCTGTGCAACACACACCTGCGCATACCGCTCATTCGCAAACACAGGCTATAAAAAGTTAAATAAATAAAAAAAAATACACCGCAGATAGGGACACACATGCGTACACACACACTGATAAACTGACAGGCACAGGACCGCACACACACCTGACCACACAGAAATTCCGCAAACACAAAGTTTGCACTTGTGACCCAAACGAACAAACAGAAACGCTTTAATGTCTGCCTTAATAAATAAACAATTGCGCAGTAGTTTGAACGCTTTCAGTGGTAATGAGAGAAAGCCCATGTCAGACTTGAAATGAAGGCACACGCCACATGTGAGGCTTGACATGAAGACCATGCGTCACTTGTAGGCACGCACACGTGAAAATCTATATAACATGCCACCTGCGTCGGTTACTGTTAAACATTCAGCATGGTGACGTGTCTTCGCAAAGAGAAGTGTTCTCATGTCTCGCCCCTACGTCTCGTTGGTCACAAGATACACAACAGTCTTACACGCAGCACACCCACCTGTGGGATTTTTCTGTAATGTGAAATGCCGTAACCAGCAAAGATTTTCTCTTGCAAAAACGTTGTGTAAAATAGAATTTGCGATTTTAACACAGGTTTCCTATAAAAAAAAGGAGCGAGTTTATATGATTATATGATATATGTCCCAAAAATTGAGTCAATTCTAATCATGTTTTACGGCGATTCCAGTATTAAGCAGTGCGTATGTCCAGTCTTTAAAAAGTGCGCCATAGTTTGAAAGATTCACCAGTGAAGTGCTCGCTTCTAAGGTCGAGCGTGATATGCAGTTCCTAGGGTCGACATGACATTTTAGCCTACGGAGACCGAAAAAGGGAGTACAATTTACTTGAGAGGTAACAACAGTAATCGTGTACAAACGCTGTTCTGTGTGAAGCGTTTTGTTCTACGTCTCCATTGTTTTATCTACTCTACCCGTTAGAGCTGTAAAAAGAGGCTGTTGTAGGAAAGGGGGACGAAAGGGTTGTCTAAATGACAAAAAGACAATGGTAGCCATCGCCTCCCAGAAAAAGACATGCGATGTTTGCAAACAGCAAATGGTGGGGGCCTGAAGGAGGAGGGGGTGCGAGGGATGGGGGAAGCTGGCTGGGGAGAGAATGCAGAGCGCACGCTGGGCGAAGCCCTTTGATGCGCTGTGAGCGGCCGGGAATGAATGATTAGGGGAGGAGAAGCGGGAAAGTGAAAGTACGGCCGGCCATGAATAATTAGGGGAGGAGAAGCCCTGGCCGTGAATGCGCGTGCATGTTGCTCACGTGGTTCACATGAACGGCAAGAAAACGCCATGAAAACGCCAGCAAAAAGCTGGTGGTTTCATGATGTTTTCGCCGCTTGAATTCTCGCTCCGCTCGATGCGCATGCGCGCATCGATAGGTCGCGAGACCTAAAAAACTGCCCTGTGGGGTTTTGTGAAGGGCCTTCCACTGCGCTGCATTTTGTGTTGCTGGGTTTTTAGTAACTTTTGATCCATTTGAGCTACAAGCAATTTTTCTTTGTTAAAATCTGCAGTTTATGGAGCAGATAATGAATTATGTGTTAAATCTGTAAATAAGCGGGCATCGTAATGCAGGAATGCTGACTGAGAGCAGGATCCCGGCCAGATTTTTAGCAACTACTGATCGTAAAGGATAGAAATTTGACCGTTTTATGGGTTGTAGATTGGTGTTGCACACCCAATATTACTTTCTTACTCTCATGGGAATATGCGTCAATGTCTGGGAAGTTCCTCTTGTACCAAATGAAAGTGCTGACAATTCTGTTTGATGATCTTTAGTGGCATGGCCTGCGCCTTTGTGACATACATGGCGTGGTCATTGAGGTAAGAGAATTGTAGGACTCCCTCCAGAGCACTGTCATTGAACAAATCACTTGACAGCAAAATACTGCACCACATGGCGTTTTGCTAGTTCTGGGGGATGCTGATTTCTGTTTTTAGTTATTTTCTGTTACAGGAGGATTCTGTGATTAGATGGAAATGCATTTTGCAGCCCTGGGAAAGTCCAGTGTGGACGAAACCTGTTGGCTGTTTTTGTGATGAAACCGTGGAACACTTCACGTGATTAAAGGCAGGAAAAAAATATTTATTATATAGTCACCAGCTTGCTTGTATTATATTGCATGGGGTGCATGAACGTAAGTGCATCATGTCTAGTCACCCAGAAAATTTGCCTGGATATAGAACTTCGTTACCTGTATTAGACACCACTAGAATGGGCCTTGGGGGGCAGACGAATGAAGGGAGGTCTTCCCCCTGGTGATTTTGGTCCTGGGAGCAGGGGGAGGCAGACTACTGAAGGGAGTTCTGCCCCCCTTGGGATTTTCGACATTGGGCTAATTTTGGGTTACAATCCATTGGGCGGATTTTTGTTTCAAAATTAACCAGCTATCTTGCGATCCTGGGCAACATGGTGACACGCCGACCGTATCGGGCAGTTTATTTTGTCCCCTCCCTCCCGTCTCCCTGTTTTATTGGATTGCCCGCAATTTGTCTGCCTTGGTTAAAAAAAAGAATTTTGGGGGCCAGGTTCTGTGAGGACAGGTGCACAAAGGTGAGATCGATGTTTTATTTGTCACTTGGAGCAGGTGCATGGCGGTGGTAAGTTTCAGTTGCCATAGTTTTAAATTAAGATGAGGGTTGTGAACATAGGGGAATAGAACATTGGGGGTGTGGTAAGAAAGTTAAACGTGGAGGAAGAAACAAATGTAAAAGTGAAGAGGTGTAGGATACTTAGATGGTAATAGATATAGCTTTAAGTGTTATGGATGTAAATGTTAACAGTTCAATGCCAGGGTAGGATTTACAGTGGCAAGGTAAAGATGTTTAGGGCGCGGTTGCTTAGGAGTTGGGGGTAGGAGGAAGTAGGTGAGTTAATGTTTGGAAAGTATAGTTTTGTGAGGCGAAGGCCTAGGGTTTTTGTGATGTGTGATAATCACCTGTCTTCAATAAAGCAGCTTTTTTCACACTATCCTTGTATGTGGTCTGTGCTGCCTCCTATGTGGCCCAATCTTACAACATGAACAGGAGAAAGCACCACGCCTGCTATTCTGTAAATACTAGTTTAGACTACTCTCCTCTTTATCTGATCCGGTTAAAAAAAGGCAGTGTCAGCACAGGAGACTAAACATGACTGGCAACTGCCTTACTACACGTATTCCAGCATGCATGAGTTGGTGGAAGGTGGCAAAATCCTCTCTACCGAGGCATTCAGAGTGGTAACCAACAACATGGAAGAAAAGTTCACTGGGTAGAAATGATACAGAGAAATGCCAAGAACACACCACTCGTATTCCTGAAGCATTCGAGTTTCAAAGAGAAGTCTAAGAAATACACAGAAAAACACCCAGAATGTCAGTAACCTACGTTTTTAAGAGAATTTCTAAAACTAAATCTCATTCTCCGAAGAGTACCCCAATGCTTCATGCGCTCTTGCCACATTTATGGACAACCAAACTTAGAGGCCATGTGTACCATACGTAGCACTATACAAAAAAAACCTTAATAGCGTCCAGATCCCACGCTTTCGCATTTAACGGCATAATGATTTATATTTTTTCCTTCTCTTTCGAGTAAGTTGGAACTTGCAGTCTGTTATGCCCAAGCAGTTCAAGCCGTTTTCCAGCAAGAAAACTGCTTCATTCTTAGCACTTTTGAGTGTAATAATGTAGGGTTTCTTTTATGTTATCAAAGCAAATAGTTAACGGAAAAGAAACTAAATTGTTTTTGATGGAGAGAAAAAACGCCCTTTGTCGGTCAGATCCTTTTTGTAAGAAGAAAGTCATCGGTATTTGTGCACCACCATGGCCAAGGAAATACTAGCCCCCATACCCCTGGTTTGGTAGTGGAAGGCTAGCAGAATTAAAGTGCAGGAGTCTCGAATACCGGTGCCACTGCACCTGCTGCACCAATAATAGCCGTCTCTGTGCCTCTTTTGAAATAGAATGAATTGCTTTCTTTAATGTGTTCATTGTAACCACATTTTTCTTGTTTCATTTCTATCTTGCACATTAAATAGTGCTAACTATTCACTCAGTTGTTTGGTCCACCTGCAAACCAGGACAGCTTGAGTGTAGTAGAAGCAAGGTGGCCATCCATTACTACCTACCAGAATGTGGTGACCATGCAGTCAACCCCTTCACCCCAAACCTTTTTTAGGTATGGCTTCAGTAAGTTTTGGCAGATGCCATCATGTTATCCATTCATCCAAAAAGTACAATGACAAAAAGGTAAAAAATGGGGGTTGGGTGTGCCCCTTTTCGCCATTGGCTTTCATGTGTTTTTCATGGTTTGCCATTGCTTGGATGGGGTATTTGTCGAAGTCTTGACTTTTTAAGGACGTTTAGATTGCCCCATTTGGGTTTCCATTGTGTTTGGTGATGGGGCCCTAGAGTAGTACCTTTATTAGATTTCATATTAGATAGGAAATCTGGTGTGTGTTCTTCACTTAATTTACTTTGTTAACACGAAGTGCCATTTTAAATGCTGGATTGTGGCCTTTTTTGTTTAGGACGTGTTACCTCTAGTGATGTCCTAGCTTAACATTTAGTCCCAATGCAAATCGCTCCTCCACGTTCATTGGTTTCACTCTGGTGCCATGATAACATGCTGGATGAACTGTTGTCACAAAGTAAAGATGAGTGCATACATAGGCAGCTATAGTTTCCTAAAGATGCAATTAACATTTTAGGTCGAACTAAAGATATTGGCTGACTGCCAATGAAAATACTGCATATTGGTCAAAGGTAACATATATGCAGTGTGTTGCTGCTTATGTCTTTTAACTTAAACATTTACAACACAAATGTTATCTTCGAACTCTTTTTCATAAATAGCTGTGGGGTCCTATCCCTTTCATCGATATTGTTGAGAGTCTATGACATTGCTTCATAATGGGATTTTCTTCAATAGACAGAACACCCAGTCACCCCACTATCACCAAACGCTTCCTTAACAAAAAGCTGGAACCTTTGGCTTTGAAAATGCTTGTTTCTTCTATTATACCCACAAATATGGAGCTTCACTTAACTTGGCCCCCTTGGCAGCCATGTGGTTTGTGGACGAGCTGCTTGGACTGTAAGTAACAAAGTATACTTAGCACTTAGAGGGATAGCTTCAAATGTAGGTATTTGGTCACACACATACCACTGGGGCAGTGGTGGCTGGCGAACTTTCAAAGAGGTGGGGCTGAGATACCTGGAGCAAATGGCATTGAGTGAGCAAGATGACCTCCTGCATCCTCTAATTTCTGGCGCAAAGCAGGATCAATGGACATCTTCGCCATAGAGAAGTGTGGTGGAGGTTGAGCAAAGTGTAGAATTTAACTGCACTATTTTATCAAAACAGACTCAGTTAAGTAGCAGTTCTTAATCCGCTCTGACTATGTACTTCCTACTTTGCTGGGTTATCTCTGTCCTCTCAAAGATGTTTTCTTAGGAGGGGCCCCAAAATTAGATCAGTTTTCCACCGCCATTTTGTCAAAAAGTATTGACCAAAATCCATTGGGTTTGAAGGCATTTTAGATAACCATTATGCGGTTTGAATTGGGCTTGTGTAATTTAAAAAACATTTTTTAAAGCCTCTTATGATTACATTGATGTGAAAACTACAGCAATGATCAGCTGGAATACAATGTTTATCATCCCACCTACAACTCCTTATGTCTTTAAACAAATGCAGTCGATGTGCTTGTGCACAGTTCTTCAGATTAAATGTGTTTTTTTGTTTTGCTCTGTATTTTTTTGAAGATACGCGGACACCACTTTTTACTCCCACAGCCCAGCGACACCCTGCAGAGCTCAAGATTTAGGAGAGCCCTCCCCTACACAGAGGGAGCATCCCTAATAGGCAGTATGACCCTATATTGCCCTTATATTGAGGAGTTTAGGCAGTATCATACACTACAAGGCACAATTGTTTGTAAATGTCACTAGAACCCTGTCATGGCAACACAGGACATGCTATCTATTAAGTATTTCTTTCATGTTCAATTTGGAGCAGTTAATTTGAAAACATTGTTTTTGTTTCAAGCGGAACACTTAATTGGAAACAGTGGGTGAAATACTGGTCTCTGTTCTTCGGATGCTTTTAATAAAAAGAAGACACAATAAATTATGTGGTTACGGATGTAGTATTTGATGGGGGGAAAAACACCCTTTGCCTTGGTAATAAACACAGCATGTCTGTAGAACGTAGAGATTAAAGAAATTGTTTCTACAAGGAGAGAATGCTGTTCAAGCAACAGCGAATGGTAAAAATCTGTAGAGTGGATTTGAACTGTCATAATGCTGAGACTAATGTTTTACAAAAACCAAAGCTAAGCAGTAAACCTTTTGTGGAACAAAAGTACTTTACATGCAATCTAGATGGATGGATGGATAGATGGATGGATGGATAGATGGATGGATAGATGGATATATAGATATATAGGAGTGCTTGTAACTCTCTCTCAGCCAAATATAGATCTGCCTTAACCCCTTCTACGCTCATGACGAGCTCAGCTCGTCATGAGCTTAACCTGCGCTACGCGGATGACGAGCTGAGCTCGTCATGTAACGCGGGATTTTTAAAATCGCAGCGCGCAGCGGGAAAACCGCTAGCGCGCATGCGGTTACTACTATCCAGTTGTTAGATGTGGTACTGTAGGTCGGACTAGTCAGCTTGCCTCAGAATGGTCTACGTTGCCAGGAGTGATGTGCTTATCTCGGAATGGCATGCTTATCAAAGACTAGCTTAAACTAGTTTTCTTTACTTCGATGACTTTATTTCAAGCCCGGCAAACTGGTCTGAGCTGACTAATCTGCTATGACCTGTTTTCCAATTCCAGATCATTCTGTTGAGCTTTGACCATTCCGGCTGGCCTTGCAGAGGCTATCCCGCTCCAAGCAGTCTTCACAGAAAGCGTTAAGACGTATCGTATGTTCGTACAAGGTGTTGGTTGAACAGATTGGTGACTGTTGCAGAGGGCACTAGTGTGGGCGTTAAACTCTTCCCATGGAGTTCACACAACAATGTTTTAGGTTCCTTGTTGGGTTACTAGAGAATTGGGATTCCTGGTAAATGGAGTACTGCCGCAGCCAGCTTCTTGAGTGGCGATCGCCAAGGCAACAGGTCTGAGGCCTCAAAACCTGTGCCTTCCTCAGCTGAATCCCTCACATCTCGAAAGGGTGCGAATGAGGGGTGCCCTTGTTTGAAGCCCTCTCAGCAGCTGACAGCTCTCACTTGAATAGAGCTGTAATGATGTCTGGAATTCAGGAGGTCTTTTTTGTGTGGCTTTGGCTCTGTAAATGCCAGTGAGGGGCACCAGTGTGATTACTAGACGTTGGTGCTCAGACCACAAAAGACTAGGAGATAAGAGAGGGATGCATTCAACGCTGGAGAAGGTAAATAAGTGGTAAATGCTAAATTTGAATAGTTGAAGAATAGTCATAATTTAATAGTGATAACTTTATTACATCACGCTAGCAAGCAAGAAGTGGCAGGCAGGGCACTCACAGGTAGTTATTAACCAGAGGCAAGGGTCGCATGGTCTACAGTGAAGCAGAATGCCATACCCCTGCGTCGCCAGGGAGCGACTGCTGCCCCTAGCCTGTATTACAAGGCCCCCACCTGTACATGAGTGAATCTAAATGCTATAATAACCCGGGATATTTGCTCCCCAATTGTATATGTAAGGTCATCACCTCATTTGGAGATACTGACCAACCTTTTGCTTATCTTTACCAAGAAGTAAGGATAGTGCACTGCCCAGGGTGCCCTCGGACAGTGGAAGGATATGGTCTATCAATAAGATTAATTGTGTATACAGAATGCACCGCTTTCTGATTTAACTCTTTGTTGCAAGATAATAGTCACATAATTTTTTTTTACGTGGAGCTCCAGATTAGTCGCCTAAATGCATTTTGTGGTGTTTCCTTGCTTAAACCAGTCTGTCAGCCACATGGTGTCCTCATGAGCTGGCAGTTATTTCCTTGCGAGTGCTTGTTGGTGGTAAAAATAGATGTGCTCTTTTCTTGCCCATTAAGGTCATTGCAATTTGTAAACTGGTTGGATAATGTTGATTGTTTTACTTGAAACAAATTAAAAGTGTTTTTCAACTTTCACACGTAAACCCACATGCATAGAACTTTGAGCTACGAGTAGTAAACCTAGTATTTGCAAGAGTAACGAGAAGCTCACAAGACAAACTTTGCAACTTAGCGCAACCCTGGTTATCATTCATTTCCCAGTTTAATGGCAGTTATGGAGTAGTCCTGGAAAATGGTGCATATCTGTGGGGGATTACAGCCGTGGCCCGTGCAGGTAAGATCGGTGGGGCCTGGTGGGGGTGATTCCGGCAAACGACGCAGAGGGAAAGTTAATTATTTATTTAATTTTCCCTCGTGGTAGCTTGTCGAAATCCCCCCCCCCCCACCCAGCCCCACTGCTCTTACCTGCATGGGCCGCGGCTGGCGTGATTCAATTCCAATGGTTGTTTTTCATTTACCACCCTATATTAGTCCAGAAGTCTTGATTCTCTTAAACTTTTACTGAACATCCAGTGTTAAAGGGTATGACTTCAAGCTCCACTGTTCTGCCAGATTGGTTCCAGAATGCAGATTCTCAACAGCGAAACGCTACGTCACGCGATCACAGATTTTTTGGAATGGAATAGCTTCAAATATTTAGCTTCCAGTGGTCAAATATGCCATGCATTCTACTGGATGTCTTTCATTGGCACTCAACGCCTCCGTTGAATGTGGCCTGAATGCTACATCTCTGATGTGCAGGACTCTGGGTCATCAGTGATACTTTTGATCTCTTATTTCACTGTCTGGTTTATCTGAAGGAGGAATTTATAGTGGACACTTTATATTTGTCATATAAGGGTCTCTCACAATCGTTTTCTACAATGAAGAAAAGGCAGCTCTCTGAAACGAACAGCAATGCCCATGGGGGTTATTTATAAGGTCTTGTACAGGCGCGTCTTTTCTAGACGCAAAGCGGTCACAGAAGGCTGCTTCAGCATGAATAGTATAGTACTCTGGTGTCCAATGTTGGCTCACAAATATTCTGTCTAGCCACTTGAGATACATTTCTATTCAATGAGCCTTCATGAAAGCATTTACATAGTCGATGGTTATTCTAAAATCCCGGCATGGATCTGACCCAGTCTTGTGTGGCAATTCTCTAACAGTATCAGATTGTCCAACTCAAGAGTCACCATCCAGGAGGGCCTGATCCATGCTAGGTTTTCCCAGTACAGTTATGCAATACATTTGCAAGCGATGAAGTAGAGATCATTTAATCAGTCCGTGAGCATTCAGAATATCCTGGCGTGAACCACTCATCCTGGACCTGTGGTGAAAGTCTCCTAGTCTTATTAGACCATCTGTGCCAGGTTTTCAGGGATACTACTTCACTGTATTTATGAGTTACCTTTAGCTACATAGAGTGTAAAAGCTGGCATGTGTCTGGCCCTCTTGGACCTACATTGGACAGTCCTTTATGACACGGTCAAGCACATCCGGGCTCCCCAGTTCCTGCCCTTGATGTGTGTTTTGTAGCAAGCACTGCAGGGTGCAGCCGGGCACTGGTCTCATATATTGTATGACCTGAGCCAACCAATTTCTCTACCCATGAGGTGAGCAAACAGGAGTTTGTTACAACCCAGTGCCTCTGTTTCTCTGCTCGATGTTTGATTTCTGCTGTGTCTAGAGTAACATTGTGTTTGACGTGGTACTTTGAAAGGTCTTAATATTGAGCTGATATATTTTTTATTTTAAGGGTATTAAAGGGGCCATCCAGTGAATGATGTCACAGTAGGATGCAAACGCCAAGCGTACATCATTAAAAAAAGTAACATTTCAGAATACATATTGTTGCTGATTGTTATAGATGGACCGGGAAAGGGAACTGTTTTTAGGGTCCAGCCAGTGAAAGATTGCGCTAACGCATGCGTCTTGCTTGCAAGACACTATTTTTTACTAAAATGGCTGGGACCCCTCCCATGCTTACCATTTGTGCACTTCAGTATCACTCTTCTTTGCAATTTCCCTAATTGGCTAGTCCAGCTGTAGGGTTACTTCCATTACTTGCTGTGGAGCGCAGACCAAGCTCAGATTGATTCAACTTAATCAATCCACCGCTCCCGACATGATTGAGGTACCATTTCTTCCCTCCTTCCACTGCTCCCTCTATAGCGTGTTTTTTTTTTTGTTGCTTTATATTTCTTCCTCTTCTTTGCCTGCTGATTGCACTCACCACCCTTTTGTAGTAGTTGTTTGCACCCCTGCCATCCTTGCTTACTTCTCCTCCCTCGCCCCATTCCAACTCCTGTTGTTATTGCTTGTTTAGTTGGGCCCTGCCATTTGCAGCTTCGAACAGCAAAGCTTGCTGAATTCTGGCTTTGCGTGTATTTTTTTTTTTAAGTAGAGTTTTATATAGTGCAAACTAGACCTGGGAAATTGGGTATCAGAGCGCTTTACATAAACACCAGTTTCGTTACAGATGGACACTTTTTTATATATATATATATATGTTCTTTTGTTAGGCACGGGGAGATGAAGGGCCAGATGTACAACCTTTTTTTGTGCTCGCAAACGGGAGATCGGCCCATTTGCGACGGCAAGAAAGGGTAATGGCATTTACAAACGCTATTTTGCGACTCACTGACTCACAAAATAGCGTTTGCGACTCTCGCTATTAGGAAGCTAGTCGGAATGGGTGTCCCTTCCTAATTGCGAGATTCAGTGCCATGTACTATTGTTATGCAACCGCATTTCCCCTTTGTAACTGTGTGAGAAAATACTTTTTAAGAGCAGGCAGTGGTCCCAGCCCTTAAAAAATGAAACTCAAAAGTTTAATTTTTCTTTTTTAAATGCATCCCGTTTTCCTTTAAGGAAAACGGGCTGCATTAAAAAAAAAAAAGCCTACTTTATTTAAAAAGCAGTCCCAGACATGGTGGACCCCATTGGGAACCGCTAACGGGGTCTGTGACACTGATGTACATTGCATTTTTTGAGTAGCAAATTGTGAGACACAAAATGTAAGGGTTGTACATCTGGCCCTAAGTGATTTGCCCAGAATCAAACCCGGTTCCCAGCATCCAGGTTGACTGCCCTAGCCGTAAGGCTACATCCTCTCCTTATATGTTATATTTGTACTGGAAAAGGCTTAGAGAAGCCGCCGTGCTTTGTGTTTTTGAATGACAGGCTGGTATGGGAGTCAAAGCACTACTACAGCAAGAGAGGAAGGTGGAACTAATAACTCATCCGGTCAGCTGTTCTCCTCTCACAACTGATCAGCAAACTCATGAGAGCAACTACATGTGGGTGCCAGTACTAGACTCGTACTCGTCTCACTTACTGACTCAGCTGCTCCCAGTTGAGATTTTCTTCTGCCCACACGCACACCCTTTGTGCCATTTGTGCACAGCACTGCACAGGATCCCTTCGAGAGACAGAGACTGCTTGCTCAAGGGCGTAGGCAGAAATCTAAACTAATTTATTACCCCCATTCTGACTCGTACTGCACCGAGCGACCTTGAAGAGTCAGTCCTTCCTTCCTTCCTTCCTTCCTTCCTTCCTTCCTTCCTTCCTTCCTTCCTTCCTTCCTTCCTTCCTTCCTTCCTTCCTTCCTTCCTTCCTTCCTTCCTTCCTTCCTCTGATGCCTTCCTTCCTCTGATGCCTTCCTTCCTTCCTTCCTTCCTTCCTCTGATGCCTTCCTTCCTTCCTTCCTTCCTCTGATGCCTTCCACTTACATCATCTTTTCACTCTTCTATTTATTTTTCACCTTCCCATCCACCAATCCTTTCCTCTTTTCCAGGGTTCCTTTCTTTCACTGTTTCTTCCACATGTCCATACCTATCATATTCTTGCCCCCTTTCTATTTAACATTTATTTTATTTATTTATTTATTTATTGCCTTTCTCTCTCGTTTGATTTTAGCATTTGCCTATCTTGCTCCATTTTCACTGTTGTCATTATTTTTCCTCCTCCATCTCTTTCACTTTATTGACCTCATTCGGCAGACTTCATCTCACACCCCTCAGGTCTCTCAAACAATGTTATTTATCCTCTTACTCAATCTGCAGACAGAAGAAGCCCATATAGAATTCCCGGCGTTTAATTGTTTTTCTTTAACCCCTTCACTGCCGTGGCTATTCCGCCGCAGTGCTAAGGTGGAGGGGGGCCGCGCGGTGCTCCCGTGCTCGTGACGGAACGCTTCCGTCACGAGCCTCGGGCGCGCTGTGCATGTGACGGAACGGTTCCGCACAGCCCCGCCAGCCCAATAGAACGCTCAGCGCAGGCGCGGAATTCGCGCCGCGCAGGCGTGGCGAGCAGGCCGTGACGGAACCGTTCCGTCGCAAGCACAGCACACCCGAGGCTTGTGACGGAATGGTTCCGTCACAAGCATGCAATGGGTTAAAACTGTGTTTTGACCGTTATTTGAAAATCACAGAACATTGCAAGTTTTAAAGATATAGCATTAATCGATTTAGCAGATCAGGTTGGAGTTGCAGGACACAGTTTTTGTATGTTATGTTACTGTTTCTTGTAGAGCGCATGGCTACCCGGCGCTTACAGGAAGCATAGGAAAAGAAATAATACGCTGAGTATATGGACCTGTGAGTCTTTAATTGCTTTCTGAAGCTGAGCAGATTACCGGTGGCTCATAGGTGGATGGGGAGGGAGTTCCAGAGCTTGGATATCAAGTAAACGAATTATCATCCTCTACTTTTGTCCCTTTTAATTCTGGAAACGACCAGAAAGAAGAGGTTCTTCGACTTCAAATCCCGTGCATTATTATGCAGAACAATTTAATGGCTTAGGATGTATGTGCTCTGAGAGTGTTTTATCTTGTGTGCGAGGCAGAGCGCTTTGATTTCTATTTTTTTCCTTACCGGCAGCCAATGAAGACTGGCCAGAGCCGGGCGTGCAGCCTGATTTTAGAAGGCTCAGCAGACCACGAGCTGTGAAATTTTATATAATCTGCAATCTCTTTATGACAATGGCAGGATGACTAGGTAGGTCGAATTGCCATAATCTAGATGCAAGAGTATGAGGCCTTGTACTACTGTTCGTCAGGTTTCCGCAGGGAGCCATTTGAGCATCTTTCTCAATGCTCTTATAAGACTAAAGCATGACCCTACTAATTTCTTGGCCTGGGAAGCCATAGTGAAATCCTTATCTAAAAGAACTCCCAGACTCTTAACTTCCGGTGTGGGGGATGGATGGTCACTCAGGCATGAAGGCCAAATAAGATGGTCCCTGAGGGATGGATTGTTCCCAACTATCATGACCCCCGTCTTGTCACCGTTTAGTTTAGGGCAGCTTGTAACCATCCATTTGTGAACTTGCTCCAGGCAGGTGGATAAGTTTGCCGCTCTTTGACTGATATTCGGTGCCAGGGAGACGACTATCTAGGTGTCTTTAGTGTACGATACCATGGTGAAACCAGATGAGCAGATAATATCAGCTAGGGGACCTTCATAGAAGTTATCAAGAGTGGGGCTCGGGGAGGAACCCTGAGGCGCACCACGCTTGAGCTAATTGACCTCCAACATACAGGAGTCTTCTCTGACCTGGAAGCTCCGGTTTGTAAGGAATAAGGTCGGCCGTTAGAATACTTTTCCCTTTATCCCTAGCACCTCCAGCCTATGTCAAAGGAAGGGATGGGCCCCGTATTTACAGCGGCACTCAAATCAAGAAGAATGAGTGCAGCTGACCCCCCTTTAACTAGGGTTTTCTTGCGATTTTCTGTGGCCAGTAAAAGAGCCGTCTCAGTACTGTATCCAGATCTAAAAATCGGTCTGTATCTGGTGCAGAAGGTTATGGGCCTCTAAAAAAAGGTCAAGTATCCATTGGTCAATTTTTCAAAGATCTTACTGACACCTGGAAGCAGAGATATTGGTCTGTCATTTTTTGTCATGGCAGGATGTAGGGTAGGTTTTCTCAACAGTGGCCTGATACTCGTGTGCTTTCAAGAGTTGGGGACTTGTCCACTTTCCAGCGATTAAGTTATATATGATGGTTAGAGCTGGTGATAGTGTCTCTTCCTTTTAACATAATTCTATGAGCGCTGGGTCCAGGAGAGAGCCGGATTTGATTGTATTTACTGTTTCCCAGAGGGTGTTACAACATAGTTGAGGAAAGACCGAAAGAACTAGAAAGGTTTTACTGTCAGGAAAGCTCTCATTAACAGGGAAATGCGGGTCTAATCTTGCCCAACTCCTCACAAGGTTCCTTAGAAGGGGGGAGGGCCTGTTCTGCAACGTTCTATTTAAGCAAGGAATTCACTATTGTGTAGATTGTTTGGAGGCTTGTGAGGACCGGGGAATCCTGTCATCAAAGTCCACTAACCTAGCCTTCCTACCACAGCTCATCAATTTATTCGAAATTTAGAAATGCTCTTATTTGCTGCCATGTTTCTTTATTCACCATTGTAGTTCGAAGTCTCTCTCTCTCTCTCTCTCTCTCTCTCTCTCTCTCGCTCTCTCTCCTATCTCTCGCTCTCTCTCCTATCTCTCGCTCTCTCTCCTATCTCTCGCTCTCTCTCCTATCTCTCGCTCTCTCTCCTATCTCTCGCTCTCTCTCCTATCTCTCGCTCTCTCTCTCCTGTCTTTCTCTCTCTCTCTCCTGTCTTTCTCTCTCTCTCTCCTATCTTTCTCTCTCTCTCTCCTGTCTCTCTCTCTCCTCTCTCTCTCTCTCTCTCGAAAATATACTATCCCAAGGAGCTAACAACTGTCCTTCCGTGTGAACCAACACCATTACTTAACTTGCATTTGGAAATTTGAGGATCTGGACAAGCGCTCCGAACATGAGACTTGGGCAGTGCTTAGCAGCTTTTGACATTAATGCTCCTGAGGCGGTTTCTTCTTTGTAAGGTCGGCATATTGAACTTTTGCATTTGTTTTCTGTGCAAAAGGTGTGCAGCCTAACTTTTCCTCATATGGTGTTGTAGCGGGTGTTTATTGTGTTAGGAGGAGGTCAATGAACTGCTTGGCTGCCATTCCCCTTTGTTTAATAATGCTTCTACCATAGCTCACAGGTTGCACTCTCAATACCTTGGGGACTGAATGATTGAAGACAGACAATGATGAGTCTAGAGATCGAATTTTACTTTTTTTGAAAGTTACAGCTGCCCGATATTTAAAAACAATTGGAATCCCGTCTATAGCTAGGGTTAGCATGGTGTAGCAGCTCCAACTCCTGACTTGCCTTTTTAAGTCAAACCTAGCGCAGTGCGCATGTGCTGCTCTATGGGAGGCTTCTTGTGAGGGCTCAAAACTTCTCTGTGTTGTTCGGACTCCTCCCACACATCTGATTGGCCTTTGGGTGTGTCTTTCAATAATGAAAGCACGCAAATGGCCAAACGCAGGTGCATTTACCACTCCTTCGTCAAATGTTCACTCCCAAGGCGTTTGGCTCTCCGAATCGAGCAGAGGCACGCAGGCTGGCACCTGCATTCCTCCCTTCTCGTGGATCAAGTTACTAATTAGCAGCCTGCGCTCCATGTTTACACCCCTCCCACTCTTCTTTGTTTGTTCTTTTTAGAGCAATATTACTGGTTTGCCTGGGACTAGTTACATTGAGACTCCAAGTCGCACAGAGATTATTAAGCTATGCTCCATATATCTTGTTTGTGGCTGGACCGTTCTGTGAACCAGAGATTCCCGCCCAGGTCTTTCACTGTCTCTCTCTCTCTCTCACTGAGTGACTCTCTCTCGCAACGACTGACTCTCACTCTCTCTCACTCTGTCTCACTGACTCTCACTCACCGACTGACTCTCTCACTCACCCACTGACTCTCTCACTCACCCACTGACTCTCTCACTCACCCACTGACTCTCTCACTCACCCACTGACTCTCTCACTCACCCACTGACTCTCTCACTCACCCACTGACTCTCTCACTCACCCACTGACTCTCTCACTCACCCACTGACTCTCTCACTCACCCACTGACTCTCTCACTCACCCACTGACTCTCTCACTCACCCACTGACTCTCTCACTCACCCACTGACTCTCTCACTCACCCACTGACTCTCTCACTCACCCACTGACTCTCTCTCACTCACCCACTGACTCTCTCTCACTCACCCACTGACTCTCTCTCACTCACCCACTGACTCTCTCTCACTCACCCACTGACTCTCTCTCACTCACCCACTGACTCTCTCTCACTCACCTACTGACTCTCTCTCACTCACCCACTGACTCTCTCTCACTCACCCACTGACTCTCTCTCACTCACCCACTGACTCTCTCTCACTCACCCACTGACTCTCTCTCACTCACCCACTGACTCTCTCACTCACCCACTGACTCTCTCACTCACCCACTGACTCTCTCACTCACCCACTGACTCTCTCACTCACCCACTGACTCTCTCACTCACCCACTGACTCTCTCACTCACCCACTGACTCTCTCACTCACCCACTGACTCTCTCACTCACCCACTGACTCTCTCACTGACTGACTCTCACTGACTGACTCTCACTGACTGACTCTCACTGACTGACTCTCACTGACTGACTCTCACTGACTGACTCTCACTGACTGACTCTCACTGACTGACTCTCACTGACTGACTCTCACTGACTGACTCTCACTGACTGACTCTCTCACTCACTGACTGACTCTCTCACTCACTGACTGACTCTCTCACTCACTGACTGACTCTCTCACTCACTGACTGACTCTCTCACTCACTGACTCTCTCACTCACTCACTCACTCACTCACTGACTCTCTCACTCACTGACTCTCTCACTCACTGACTGACTCTCTCACTCACTGACTCACTCTCACTGACTGATTCTCTCACTGACTCTCTGACTGACTCTCACTGACTCACTCTCTCACTCACTGACTGACTCACTCTCTCACTGACTGACTCACTCTCTCACTGACTGACTCACTCTCTCACTGACTGACTCACTCTCTCACTGACTGACTCACTCTCTCACTGACTGACTCACTCTCTCACTGACTGACTCACTCTCTCACTCACTGACTCTCTCACTCACTCACTGACTCTCTCACTCACTGACTGACTCTCTCACTCACTCACTGACTCTCTCACTGACTGACTCTCTCACTCACTCACTGACTGACTCTCTCACTCACTCACTGACTGACTCTCTCACTCACTCACTGACTCTCTCACTCACTCACTGACTCTCTCACTCACTCACTGACTCTCTCACTCACTCACTGACTGACTCTCACTCACTGACTGACTCTCACTCACTGACTGACTCTCACTCACTGACTGACTCTCTCACTCACTGACTGACTCTCTCACTCACTGACTGACTCTCGCTGACTGACTCTCTCACTCACTGACTGACTCTCTCACTCACTGACTGACTCTCTCACTCACTGACTGACTCTCTCACTCACTCACTGACTGACTCTCTCACTCACTCACTCACTGACTCTCTCACTCACTGACTCTCTCACTCACTGACTCTCTCACTCACTGACTGACTCTCTCACTGACTGACTGACTCTCTCACTGACTGACTGACTCTCTCACTGACTGACTGACTCTCTCACTGACTGACTGACTCTCTCACTGACTGACTGACTCTCTCACTGACTGACTGACTCTCTCACTGACTGACTGACTCTCTCACTGACTGACTCTCTCACTGACTGACTGACTCTCTCACTCACTCACTCACTGACTCTCTCACTCACTCACTCACTGACTCACTCACTCACTCACTGACTCTCTCACTCACTCACTGACTGACTCTCTCACTCACTCACTGACTCACTCTCTCACTCACTCACTGACTCACTCACTCACTCACTCACTGACTCTCTCACTCACTCACTGACTCTCTCACTCACTCACTCACTCACTGACTCTCTCACTCACTGACTCTCTCACTCACTGACTGACTCTCTCACTCACTGACTCTCACTCACTGACTCTCTCACTCACTGACTGACTCACTCTCTCACTGACTCACTCACTCACTCACTCACTGACTCACTCACTGACTCACTCACTGACTCACTCACTGACTCACTCACTGACTCACTCACTGACTCACTCACTGACTCACTCACTGACTCACTCACTGACTCACTCACTGACTCACTCACTGACTCACTCACTGACTCACTCACTGACTCACTCACTGACTCACTCACTGACTCACTCACTGACTCACTCACTGACTCACTCACTGACTCACTCACTCACTGACTCACTCACTCACTGACTCACTCACTCACTGACTCACTCACTGACTCACTCTCTCACTCACTGACTCACTCTCTCACTCACTGACTCTCTCACTCACTGACTGACTCTCTCACTCACTGACTGACTCTCTCACTCACTGACTGACTCTCTCACTCACTGACTGACTCTCACTCACTGACTCTCTCACTCACTGACTGACTCTCTCACTCACTCACTCTCTCACTCACTGACTGACTCTCTCACTCACTGACTGACTCTCTCACTCACTCACTCACTGACTCTCTCTCTCACTCACTCACTGACTCTCTCACTCACTCACTGACTCTCTCACTCACTCACTGACTGACTCTCTCACTCACTCACTGACTGACTCACTCACTCACTGACTGACTCTCTCACTCACTCACTGACTGACTCTCTCACTCACTCACTGACTGACTCTCACTCACTGACTCTCTCACTCACTGACTGACTCTCGCTGACTGACTCTCTCACTCACTCACTGACTGACTCTCTCACTCACTGACTCTCTCACTCACTGACTGACTCTCTCACTCACTGACTGACTCTCTCACTCACTGACTGACTCTCTCACTCACTGACTGACTCTCTCACTCACTGACTGACTCTCTCACTCACTGACTGACTCTCTCACTCACTCACTGACTGACTCTCTCACTCACTCACTGACTCTCTCACTCACTGACTGACTCTCTCACTCACTGACTCACTCACTCTCTCACTGACTGACTCACTCTCTCACTGACTGACTCACTCTCTCACTGACTGACTCACTCTCTCACTGACTGACTCACTCTCTCACTGACTGACTCACTCTCTCACTGACTGACTCACTCTCTCACTGACTGACTCACTCTCTCACTGACTGACTCACTCTCTCACTGACTGACTCACTCTCTCACTGACTGATTCTCTCACTGACTCTCTGACTGACTCTCACTGACTGACTCTCTCACTCACTGACTGACTGACTCTCTCACTCACTGACTGACTGACTCACTCTCTCACTGACTGACTCACTCTCTCACTGACTGACTCACTCTCTCACTGACTGACTCACTCTCTCACTGACTGACTCACTCTCTCACTGACTGACTCACTCTCTCACTGACTGACTCACTCTCTCACTGACTGACTCACTCTCTCACTGACTGACTCACTCTCTCACTGACTGACTCACTCTCTCACTGACTGACTCACTCTCTCACTGACTGACTCTCTCACTGACTCTCTCACTCACTCACTGACTCTCTCACTCACTGACTCTCTCACTGACTGACTCACTCTCTCACTGACTGACTCACTCTCTCACTGACTGACTCACTCTCTCACTGACTGACTCTCTCACTGACTCTCTCACTCACTCACTGACTCTCTCACTCACTGACTGACTGACTCACTCACTGACTGACTCACTCACTGACTGACTCACTCACTGACTGACTCTCTCACTCACTGACTGACTCTCGCTGACTGACTCTCACTCACTCACTGACTGACTCTCTCACTCACTGACTGACTCTCTCACTCACTGACTGACTCTCTCACTCACTGACTGACTCTCTCACTCACTGACTGACTCTCTCACTCACTGACTGACTCTCTCACTCACTGACTGACTCTCTCACTCACTGACTGACTCTCTCACTCACTGACTGACTCTCTCACTCACTGACTGACTCTCTCACTCACTGACTGACTCTCTCACTCACTGACTGACTCTCTCACTCACTGACTGACTCTCTCACTCACTGACTGACTCTCTCACTCACTGACTGACTCTCTCACTCACTGACTGACTCTCTCACTGACTGACTCACTCTCTCACTGACTGACTCACTCTCTCACTGACTGATTCTCTCACTGACTCTCTGACTGACTCTCACTGACTGACTCTCTCACTCACTGACTGACTGACTCACTCTCTCACTGACTGACTCACTCTCTCACTGACTGACTCACTCTCTCACTGACTGACTCACTCTCTCACTGACTGACTCACTCTCTCACTGACTGACTCACTCTCTCACTGACTGACTCACTCTCTCACTGACTGACTCTCTCACTGACTCTCTCACTCACTCACTGACTCTCTCACTGACTCTCTCACTCACTCACTGACTCTCTCACTCACTGACTGACTGACTCACTCACTGACTGACTCACTCACTCACTGACTGACTCTCTCACTCACTGACTGACTCTCGCTGACTGACTCTCACTCACTCACTGACTGACTCTCTCACTCACTGACTGACTCTCTCACTCACTGACTGACTCTCTCACTCACTGACTGACTCTCTCACTCACTGACTGACTCTCTCACTCACTGACTGACTCTCTCACTCACTGACTGACTCTCTCACTCACTGACTGACTCTCTCACTCACTGACTGACTCTCTCACTCACTGACTGACTCTCTCACTCACTGACTGACTCTCTCACTCACTGACTGACTCTCTCACTCACTGACTGACTCTCTCACTCACTGACTGACTCTCTCACTCACTGACTGACTCTCTCACTCACTGACTGACTCTCTCACTCACTGACTGACTCTCTCACTCACTGACTGACTCTCTCACTCACTGACTGACTCTCTCACTGACTGACTGACTCTCTCACTGACTGACTGACTCTCACTGACTGACTCACTCTCTCACTGACTGATTCTCTCACTGACTCTCTGACTGACTCTCACTGACTCTCTGACTGACTCTCACTGACTCTCACTGACTCACTCTCTGACTCACTCACTCACTGACTCTCTCTCTCACTCACTCACTCACTGACTCTCACTCACTGACTGACTGACTCTCTCACTCACTCACTGACTCTCTCACTCACTGACTGACTCTCACTCACTGACTCTCTCACTCACTGACTGACTCTCGCTGACTGACTCTCTCACTCACTCACTCACTGACTCTCACTCACTGACTGACTGACTCTCTCACTCACTCACTGACTCTCTCACTCACTGACTGACTCTCACTCACTGACTCTCTCACTCACTGACTGACTCTCGCTGACTGACTCTCTCACTCACTCACTCACTGACTGACTGACTCACTCACTCACTGACTGACTGACTGACTGACTCACTGACTGACTGACTGACTGACTCACTCACTGACTGACTCACTCACTGACTGACTGACTGACTCACTCACTGACTGACTCACTCACTGACTCACTCACTGACTGACTGACTCACTCACTCACTGACTCACTCACTCACTCACTGACTGACTGACTGACTGACTGACTGACTGACTGACTGACTGACTGACTGACTGACTGACTGACTGACTCACTGACTGACTGACTCACTGACTGACTCACTGACTGACTGACTGACTCACTGACTGACTCACTGACTCACTGACTCACTCACTGACTCACTGACTCACTGACTGACTGACTGACTGACTGACTCACTGACTCACTGACTGACTGACTGACTGACTGACTCACTGACTGACTGACTCACTGACTGACTCACTCACTGACTCACTCACTGACTGACTGACTCACTGACTCACTGACTCACTGACTGACTGACTCACTCACTCACTCACTGACTGACTGACTGACTGACTGACTGACTGACTGACTGACTGACTGACTGACTGACTGACTGACTGACTCACTGACTGACTGACTCACTGACTGACTCACTGACTCACTGACTGACTCACTGACTGACTCACTGACTCACTGACTCACTCACTGACTCACTGACTCACTGACTGACTGACTGACTCACTGACTCACTGACTGACTGACTGACTGACTGACTCACTGACTGACTGACTCACTGACTGACTCACTGACTGACTGACTCACTGACTGACTGACTCACTGACTGACTGACTCACTGACTGACTGACTGACTCACTCACTGACTGACTGACTCACTCACTGACTGACTCACTCACTGACTGACTCTCTCTCTCACGGACTGACTCACTCACTGACTGACTCTCTCTCTCACGGACTGACTCTCTCACTGACTGACTCTCTCACGGACTGACTCTCTCACGGACTGACTCTCTCACGGACTGACTCTCTCACGGACTGACTCTCTCACGGACTGACTCTCTCACGGACTGACTCTCTCACGGACTGACTCTCTCACGGACTGACTCTCTCACGGACTGACTCTCTCACGGACTGACTCTCTCACTCACTGACTCTCTCACTCACTGACTCTCTCACTCACTGACTCTCTCACTCACTGACTCTCTCACTCACTGACTCTCTCACTCACTGACTCTCTCACTCACTGACTCTCTCACTCACTGACTCTCTCACTCACTGACTCTCTCACTCACTGACTCTCTCACTCACTGACTCTCTCACTCACTGACTCTCTCACTCACTGACTGACTCTCTCACTCACTGACTGACTCTCTCACTCACTGACTGACTCTCTCACTCACTGACTGACTCTCTCACTCACTGACTGACTCTCTCACTCACTGACTGACTCTCTCACTCACTGACTGACTCTCTCACTCACTGACTGACTCTCTCACTCACTGACTGACTCTCTCACTCACTCACTGACTCTCTCACTCACTCACTGACTCTCTCACTCACTCACTGACTCTCTCACTCACTCACTGACTCTCTCACTCACTCACTGACTCTCTCACTCACTCACTGACTCTCTCACTCACTCACTGACTCTCTCACTCACTCACTGACTCACTCACTCACTGACTCTCTCACTCACTCACTGACTCTCTGACTCTCTCACTCACTCACTGACTCTCTCACTCACTCACTGACTCTCTCACTCACTCACTGACTCTCTCACTCACTCACTGACTCTCTCACTCACTCACTGACTCTCTCACTCACTCACTGACTCTCTCACTCACTCACTGACTCACTCACTCACTCACTGACTCTCTCACTCACTGACTCACTCACTCACTGACTCTCTCACTCTCTCACTCACTGACTCACTCTCTCACTCACTGACTCACTCTCTCACTCACTGACTCACTCTCTCACTCACTGACTCACTCTCTCACTCACTGACTCACTCTCTCACTCACTGACTCACTCTCTCACTCACTGACTCACTCTCTCACTCACTGACTCACTCTCTCACTCACTGACTCACTCTCTCACTCACTCACTCACTCTCTCACTCACTCACTCACTCACTCACTGACTGACTGACTCACTCACTGACTCACTCACTGACTCACTCACTGACTGACTCACTCACTGACTCACTCACTCACTCACTCACTCACTCACTGACTCACTCACTCACTGACTCACTCACTCACTGACTCACTCACTCACTGACTCACTCACTGACTCACTCACTGACTCACTCACTGACTCACTCACTCACTGACTCACTCACTGACTCACTCACTGACTCACTCACTGACTCACTCACTGACTCACTCACTGACTCACTCACTGACTCACTCACTGACTCACTCACTGACTCACTCACTGACTCACTCACTCACTGACTCACTCACTCACTCACTCACTCACTCACTGACTCACTCACTCACTCACTCACTCACTCACTCACTGACTGACTCTCACTCACTGACTCTCTCACTCACTCACTGACTCTCTCACTCACTGACTGACTCTCTCACTCACTCACTGACTCTCTCACTCACTGACTGACTCTCTCACTCACTGACTGACTCTCTCACTCACTGACTGACTCTCTCACTCACTGACTGACTCTCTCACTCACTGACTGACTCACTCTCTCACTGACTGACTCACTCTCTCACTGACTGACTCACTCTCTCACTGACTGACTCACTCTCTCACTGACTGACTCACTCTCTCACTGACTGACTCACTCTCTCACTGACTGACTCACTCTCTCACTGACTGACTCACTCTCTCACTGACTGACTCACTCTCTCCCTGACTGACTCACTCTCTCACTGACTGACTCACTCTCTCACTGACTGACTCACTCTCTCACTGGCTGACTCACTCTCTCACTGACTGACTCACTCACTCTCTCACTGACTGACTCACTCTCTCACTGACTGACTCACTCTCTCACTGACTGACTCACTCTCTCACTGACTGACTCACTCTCTCACTGACTCTGACTCTCTCAGTGACTGATTGACTCTCTCAGTGACTGATTGACTCTCTCAGTGACTGATTGACTCTCACTGATTGTCTGACTCTCTCTCACTGACTGTCTCTCTCACTGACTGTCTCTCTCACTGACTGTCTCTCTCACTGACTGTCTCTCTCACTGACTGTCTCTCTCACTGACTGTCTCTCTCACTGACTGTCTCTCTCACTGACTGTCTCTCTCTCACTGACTGTCTCTCTCTCACTGACTGTCTCTCTCTCACTGACTGTCTCTCTCTCACTGACTGTCTCTCTCTCACTGACTGTCTCTCTCTCTCTCTCACTGACTGTCTCTCTCTCACTGACTGTCTCTCTCTCACTGACTGTCTCTCTCTCTCTGACTGACTCTCTCTCTCTGACTGACTCTCTCTCTGACTGACTCTCTCTCACTGACTGACTCTCTCTCACTGACTGACTCTCTCTCACTGACTGACTCTCTCTCACTGACTGACTCTCTCTCACTGACTGACTCTCTCTCACTGACTGACTCTCTCTCACTGACTGTCTCTCTCTCACTGACTGTCTCTCTCTCACTGACTGTCTCTCTCTCACTGACTGTCTCTCTCTCACTGACTGTCTCTCTCTCACTGACTGACTGTCTCTCTCACTGTCTCTCTCTCACTGACTCTCTCTCACTGACTGACTCTCTCAGTGACTGACTCTCTCAGTGACTGACTCTCTCAGTGACTGATTGACTCTCTCAGTGACTGATTGACTCTCTCAGTGACTGATTGACTCTCACTGATTGTCTGACTCTCTCTCACTGACTGTCTCTCTCACTGACTGACTCTCTCACTGACTGTTATACAGGTACTATTTCCCAACCTTCACCCTCCTGATATTTATGCCCCCGCAAAACAAAAAAACCCATCACAAGCAACCATTGGGACAGGCAGATAGAAGTTGCCAGCATTGAAAGGACAAAAAAAACTCAAGACGTTATTTATTGTTAATACTTTTTTAATATGGTCGCTCAGTTGTGCATAATGCTTGGTCATATATAAGGTAACAACAGTGCTTCTGACACTTCTTTATTATAACTTTTCAGCATGCTGCAGACTTCTGTACAGCACAGTTTAAAGACATAGGCAAATTCAATATCTCTAGCTAAACACTTATAAGGTCCCAAAGGTGAGACCTATTGGCTATACCATTGCTTGTTTTACCCCTGGCACTGCTCTTGCCACGCATGGTCTCTTGGGTTCTGAAAGCAACAACAGGAAGGAAGGTCCTTGATTCCAATTTACTTCTGGTCGTTCCCACTCCTGGTAGTTTATATTCCTGGTTCTCCCTTAGCCCCTTACTGTTAAGGAACTAAAGATATAAACTGTGTTATCTCTCTGTCATTGAGGTGGGAGCAGGGGGTTAAAAGGTGTGCGATGTTGCTTGTGCAACTCCTGTCCTTTTGTACATCAAAGAAAGAGGGGAGCATAGATTGAAACAGAGTAGGGGATCTGCCCCTTGATAGGTGCACCGCATTGCACCTGCCTCAGGTCTGGATGATGCACCAGATGTTAGACAGATGAATGGGTGGAGGCTAGGGGTTAGTCCCAGAAAACCAGGTTAGCTCTGCCTGCAGTGGTTCTCATCCTCCCTTGCTCCCACCGACTCCTTTCCGGCAGCAAAGATTTGAAATATCAATTCTCATTGCTCCCTTTGTTATGTGATCCCTTGGCAGTTTTGTGCCTTCAACCCCACCCCAATAAAGTGATTAAATTAGCCCCACCAGCTAGCAGCATGGAGAGGCTCAGTCTCAAGGGTTTGGGCAGTTCAGAGAGACCATGTTGCTAGAAAGTATTACCTGTGTTGGGGGCCTGAGTTCTTTAGGTCGAAGCCGAGCACAGCTATCTGGTTGCGAAAAGACTTCTTGTGGGCGTTTTAAAAGCTTCCCTGGGAACATTTCAGCCATTGCGTGCCATTGGGTTTGTAGGTTGTAACTCATTTTTCTGGCTTTCTATGTGCTGGCTTATTTGTTTTAGGCTGTCCAGTGTCTATTTAAAATGTGTTTTCTGTAATCACAGTGCATCAACACACCATGCATAATCCACTTTACGCCACTCTACTCTACAACACTCCACCACACACCACTCCACGTCGCTCTGTGCCACTTCACTCTAGGCCACTCTACTCCATGCTTCGCCATTCCACTCTAACACTTTACTCCATTCTGTGCTATGCCACTTTACTCTACACCACCGCACTCAATGGCACTCGGCTGTACGAAACTCCACTCTACAATACTTTACTCCATTCTATGCCCCTCCACTCTGAAACTCTACTTTAATCAACTGTACTCCACTCTGCGCCATTCCACGCTCTTAATACACTCCACTCTGACATGATACTCCACTGTATGCCACTCCTCTGTACGACTTTACTCCACTCTGACTCTTCTCCATGACACCCTACTCTATGCCACTCTTGAATAAAGTGTCAGAGTGTAGTAAAGTAGAGTGGAGTGTCACTCTACGCCCCTCCGCTCTACGCCCCTCCGCTCTGCACCGCTCCACTCTCACTTTTCGCCACTCTACTCTTACTCTTCACCACTCTACTCCACTCTTTGCCACTTCACTCTGACACCCCACTCTAACATGCTTAACACGCTAACAGTAAGCCAAGCATAAAACAGTAGCCATGCTGGTGTACACCATGTATAAAAGAGATTGCCAAAGCCATCAGATCTTGCATGGGAGAGACCTATTGGCTTTGCCAATGCTTGTTTTTATTCATTACACTGGATGGCCTATTTAATATCTGGTACTTGAAACTATATTATGAGCTTGTCAGATACAGTAGAGATTAGCATCCTTCATTTGAGGTCTTGCATAAACAAGTCATAAGCTTGAAGCTTTGTGGGGCCAATTTAGCCATCCATCAATCGATGATTCTTATTGAATCAAGAATATAATTTCTGGTGTTGTAGACAGTACTTTCAAGTTGGATGCCTTTGGCAAGATGTGCTGTGAGAGTGGCATTATTTCTATATGCTCAGGAATTTAAAAAACCAATTAATTAAATATGGTAGATAGTAAAGAGTGTGAAAAAGTTTAGTTGGAAATTATAGTGTTTTGGAGTTATTTGTATTTTTACTTTTATTCTGGAGATCCCACCGTGTATGGGTCCAAAACACATACTCCAGTCTATAGATCTACATTACTCAGGCAAGCTGTGTCCTTCACTACACTAAGCTCCTAGATAACAATATTTGTGCAGCGTATTCTGTAAAACGAATTTTGCCAACGTTGCAGTGATGTATAGTGTAACTCAGTGTTTAAAACTCTTCTCGTTGCAGACTATCTGGCGAACCATGGGCGACTGAGCGAGCCGGAGGCCAGGCGGAAGTTCTGGCAGATCCTGTCAGCTGTTGAGTACTGTCACAGCCGGAAGATCGTACACCGAGACCTGAAGGCTGAAAACCTGCTGCTTGATAACCACATGAACATCAAAATAGCAGGTACCTGGTCTCTCACGGACAGTATTACAACTGTTTATAGTAACCAACTGTATGGATAACAAGAATTTCTCATCTAATTCAGATTGCTTGGAATGCTCTGTTGCCTGACTGGTGACTGATTTTCGAAGTTCAGTGTAGGTGTGAAGCAGGCAGGGCTTGTAGAGTTGCCACCTGGCCAGTTTTATACCGACATGACTATTTAAATGTTTGGCAGCTACATAAAAATTTTAACAAATACAAGAAAGCTGGTATTTTTTCAGCTTATCACTACATACTTGTTAGGAATTGGGTCTCTAGTTGGCAGAGGTATGCACCCTGTCCAAGCAGGGACCATCACTCTAGTCAGCGTAAGTCAGATACACACTAAAAGATTACCTGTGCTCACCCTAGCTTGGCACAGAGCAGCCAGGCATATCTAAAGAGGCAATGTTTAAAGTATTTGTTCAACACACACACCCAGTAACTCAATGAAAACACAATAAAAGGCACCACTCAGGTTAGAAACATAGACAATAATTATATAAGTAAATCAAGACCAAATTGATAAAATGTGATAAAAATCCAATAAGTAGAACCGGAGTTATGGATTTTTAAAGATAAAATGGAAATACAGTGCTTAGAATCTTGAAGCGCCAACCAGGGAATCTGGTCACGCTTGACCGAGGCAAATCCAATGCTCAGGCACACTGTGATGGAGCGCTGTTCGGATACAATGACCAGCCTTGGCCCGCTAAGAAAAGTACCTTGGTTGGAGGATATGTTGACGTTGAAGACCCAATGCAAGGATCAGAGGAGGCGATTCATAGTCGTCGATCCCTTGGATATAAGCCATGCGTTGGTTTCGATCCACACAGTCGGAGAAGCTTCATCGGCGGATCTCTTTGAAATGCAGGTGATGTGTCGTCGAGCCGTGCAGTCATCAAAGAGATGTCCTTGAGCAGCAATGTGTCGGAGAGGATTAATCATTTCGATCCGCACAGTGGAGATGTTGCGTCAATTCAGCTGGGTCAGCACAGGAACTTACTTTGACCTGCCCAGGATTGGGTTGACATCACTTCTCAGGTTGGTGGGACTCACAGATGGCATAGTCCAGATACTGATACAAGGTTGCAGGAAGTCTTTGTCCCTGAGGCTTCAGAACAGGAGGCAAGCCACTGGAGTCCATCTGGGTTCAAGTGAGATGGGCCAGTCCTTTTCCTCAGCAGGTCAGAGGGCAGCAGGCTGCAGGGCAGCACACCAGAGCAGAAAAGTAGTTATTCTAGAGTAGCAGGGTGGCAGTCCTTGTAGAAGCACAGCCGTCCTTCCTTCTGGCCGAGTTCTTCACATGTCCAGTAATGTCTGGTTTGAAGTGGTCAGACTCCGTGCTTATACCCAATTGTGCCTTTGAAGTGAGGGTGACCTCAAAGGCAAGTCTTTGAAGTGCACAGCGGTCCTTTTTCCCCATCTCTGGCTCCTGACTATCAGTAGGGGTAATCAGCCCTTTTGTGAGCCTATTCAGATGTAAGTGTGAGCCACCTCCCCCCCCTTCCTGCCCATGAAGGCTGTCGTGAAGGGCTGGGTGTGACAGTGGACTCAGCTGCATTCTGTGTTTGTGACTGTCTAGAGGGAATTCACAAAGTGTAGCTCTGACCCACCCCAGACGTGTGTTGGAGACAGGCTGCAGGCACAATGAGCAGTGACAGCAGAGAAATGCCCACTTTCTATAAATATATACTATACTACCATCAAATAATATATGATTGTGTTGGTAGTATGTTCTGTTGACAGATATCTATTTGATGATGTTACAAGTGGAATAAAAATATACCGTTTTGATATATTCAGGTATATCTGCATTCAATCCCTGTGACTATTCAGACTAAGTGTTCATGTATATGACATTATCAGAAATGATTAATAGTTCTTAAATGTTTCCTCTAGGGACAATGTGCTTTTGTTATTGAATATACCCAGTCCCGAGGGGATTATTGGGTGGCTCTTTTGGATATCTATTACCACTTTCTAAAAGTGGCATTTCTAAAATAGTAATGTTAAATCCAACTTTACCAGTAAAGAGGATTTATCATTACCATTCCAAAGATATAAAACATAACAAGGCTACTCTTTTCTAATTAGGAATTACAACCAGGGGCGTAACACAGGCACCCACAGCCCCCACGGTGTGGGGGGCCCCAAACTCCAGGGGGCCCCCTTGGCCCTGCACTCTGGCCAGAGAGCTTCTGATTGAGCCTGGAGGGGGTGACTCTTCGTACAGTGCAGGGAGACCTCCTCAATTTTCATTACGCCAGGGATTACAATTTTAAAGTGTCTTAAGGAATTCCCAATGTTAGCCTATGAGATAATAAAAGGGGGGAGCATAAGGCTTGACAAAGGGTTTTGAATTTAAGTTGAAATTACTTTAAATTGCAAACACAGGCCCTGCAGTGGCAAGCCTGAGACAAGTTTGAAAGGCTACTTGTGTGGGTGTCTCAATCCGTTCTGCAGGTCCACTAGTAGTATGTAATGTACAGGCCCTGGGTATATGGTATACCACTTTAGAAGGGACTTATTAGTAAATCAAATATGCCAGTTGTGTATAGACCAATGGCAATGTTTAGGGGAGAAGCACATGCACTTTAGCATGGTCAGCTGTGGTAACGTGCTCCGAGTCCTAAGGCCAATAAAAAGAATAAGCAAATAGAGCAGGTAAGAAGGCAAATTTTTGGGAGGAAGACTACCCTAAGGATGACTGGTCTAATGATACTTTCAAACAGGAAATGATAGAAGAAAACACTTAAGAATGCATTCTACAGATGCCCTAATGACCCGTGATTGATAATTAAAGCAAACAAAGACAGAGGGACATGTTAAAAATGAATATAGACTGGTTCATATAAAGTTATACTTAAAACTCCGTTCCAGGCCTTTGCACAATCTTAAAAAGTGAACAGTTGGCCTTTAATTTTCTCTAGGAAAACAGGTAACCCTAGCAGAGGTTTAGGTTTATCTGCCAGCGTTGGGTTACATAAGAGGAACTGGTTCAAACAGCCGAATAGGCCAGCATTCACTCAGTCATTAACTGCCATATCCCATCATTGTTCACCTGCCTCTAACTCAGGCTTATATTTGAAGAATGGGCAATTCATTGTTTTTAACACAGTGACCAGGTAGCAATAATTCTTAATGAGCTCATTGGAATGCCAGAGGGCTTGCAATTGATGACATGTGCTCTTTCATTGAGGGATGTAGCCGTTAATGCATGCCCTGCTCTCTACCTGCTCTCCCGGAGAGGGCCTATGCAGAATAGGCTTCAACTATGGATTGTATCCTGCTGGCGAGGAATATAATGGTGGTTTAATCTCGAAACCAGTTATAGGAGTAGCATCAGGCCGAGGGCCGGTTATAAAGAAGAGGGCATTTAACGACTAATATAGCCCGAGGCAGAAGGGTGGAACGTTATTAGACCATTCCACCCACTCAGGGTTATGTTCTAAAATAAATAGGGAGAAATAAAAAGACATGCATTGGAATGTTGGAGAAAAGAGTTTATACCAAACATTATTGGCCCTGGGCTGCTTCGTTGCCTTTTTGGGAAGTACCAGCATTTCAGTGATAAAATAAAGCGTGACTATATATATGAAGGACTCTGAGAGCATCTTGACAGTCCCTAGAACACCAAGGATCATGCAAGGTTTGGATGAACCCCAGAATTGTATTTAAAATTAAATGTGATGTATGTGGTTATTTCCCCTCTTTTCTTGTACGATGCTAGAAGCCTGCAGTGAAAGTTACTTCCAATGCAGAACTTACTTTTCATTACTTTACAACTGTTACTGCCTAGTGCATGTGTTTCCACCCAAAAAATCAAGGCCTACCAATGTCAGATTTATTATGCTTGTTGTGTTATGTCATTTATCAGGGTTCTGGGGGTCTCATTGACCAGATTCAATTTGTGTTTCTTTACATTGTTTAATTTTGATTGGTATTGTTTAAAGATAAACTGTATTCGATATTGAGCGAAGACCTTAAACCTATGGTTTGGTGATGGATTATACGGATTGGTCTATGTAGCTCTCTGTGCATGGATGCATATGCAAAAATACGTTGCCAGGTGGTTGAGACTGTCAATTTGTCAGTTCATCTGCTTCATGTTTTAATACAGCATGCAAAAAATGTACATTTATGTGTTACGGTCAGGACTATAACATACACGCATATGAATCTGATGTTGTAATGAATGAGGCGTTTTCAAGCGATAATGGCCCGGAGGCGCCGATATTCAGTTCGGAGTTATCAAGTTTTTCTTCTGCTCACGCTGAAGTTGCTGACTGCTGCCATGTTTGTCTTGTGTTCGGAAACAAAGCTTGTGGTGTTTGAAAAGTACATAAAAAGTCAGACGGGCTCCATTATAACCTCATGTTGTTTGCTGTAAACAAGTGTGTGTGGAACATTTATTGCGTCCGAGGATCAGGCGGCAGTGCCACGTGGAAGTGGACTACGAGTCTTTAGCGCCTATTGGCTGACACTCCTGGGAAGGTCTTACCCGGGGTTGTTTGTGTTTTTTCAAGGAATAATTCAAAATTCTGCAGTTCGATGACACTAGATCTGAACAAAAAGTGCGATCAAAGATTGTGGAGGTAATCCTAAAATTGAAGCTGGACTAAAGACGATGGAATGAAATGTGGCCCAAAGACTTTCCATTAATAACATTAAATCAAGTACTCTGTACATTATATTTTGTGGCGCTCAAAGTGCAAAGTTGTGCAGGACATGTTATTAAATGTTGTTGAAAAGTAGAAAGAAAGCCAAACTGTGGCCTAGGCAACTACATTGCACAAGACAGATACTCAACTTAAGGAAATGACAAATTATTTTACACGTGCAGGGGGCGCTGGGGGGCTTCTCTCCTAAGATTTTGAGATGATAGCCGAAGAAATTAACAGTCAATTCTACATTGTTTTTGCGTCCCACAATTTTCAAAATCTTGTAAATATTTAAGCTCCTGTGTGTATATTTTCTCCTACATTTGCTTTGAACTAGAAAGAACCCACTAGTGTTAATTCAACAGCAAAACCAGTAGTGCTTCATGCACTTTTTACCCCACGATGATGGCATTGGGTAGGCCCTTCTAACTACTCTCGTCATGTATCGCACTGCTAAGCGCTGAGTCCCACAACACTATAACCGCACCTCGGTGGTCATCACGAATGACATGGAAACCCTTTCCACATAAGGAAGGGGGATGGGAACACACTACTTCACCTCCCAGCACAGTTCACCCCTTAGCATTATGGTAAATGCAGTTCATTTTAAATGCTTACTTGTGTTTTTGCTTAAGTGTTTCACCAAAGTTGGTTCAGGTTAGTGCTGTCAATCTCTAGACTTATGTGTTTCTGGATATTATCCTTCATCAGTAGAGATAAAAAATTAAATTTATCTGGGGTTGCTGAGCAAGCTGCCCCCTATCCTTTTAGGTCTCAGTACCTGTCACAGGCGCACAGGTGTATCTCCAAAAGCTCATCAGCTCAATGGCTCAAGGAAACCTTTTCAAACATAAGGGGGATGGGAGCACACTGCTTCACTTCCCAGCCCAGTTCACCCCTTAGCAATTATGGTTAATGCCACATAGGATCAAAACAAAGACGATGAAACAACTAATAAACCGCAACCCTCAATACAGTTTGACAAGCTCAATAGTGTACAATCTTTAAGATAAATATTCAAAGTGTTCAATGCAAAGCTCCTTATCTGTTAATCAGTGAAAATATATTTTATTTAATCAAACGTACATGTAATGATTACTCCATTCCTTCACATGCGTTTCATTATAAATCCATAAACATACTGGCTAAATATAATTATTTGTCTAAATACCCTAAAACCTCACTCAGAGACCCGTGTAGAAAAATAAAAATGAATACCTTGCTCAGTTACATTTACACCACACACTCTGATTGGTATCAACCACCACTTGATGTTTTATGTTTCATGTTTTATGCTTCATGTTCTAACTAGACACCCGCCAATGGCGAATTAAATGTTAAATGTACGTATAAGCCCAACACTCTGGACGAACAATCTCGTACTGCCGAACTCACCACAATGAAAACCCAAAGCTACGACTAACCAATATGTAATCTGTAAATACCAATAAAAAAACTTTTTTTTTTAAAAACAGACCGCACACTTTCGGTCACACACCCTAGATTATGTAGCATGCTACCCATGTAGGCAAGCGCTCCAGCGCCTCATATAGTGGTAGTTAGCTCAATATAAATGTTGCAATACCATACCTGAAAACCAAGAGACGCCCCTTCTACCTACTAAAATCTTAGAGGTTCCATAATGCCTTGACCAACATTAAAAGTATTTCACGATCGAAAGTATAAACTAATGCGACAAGCCCCTTGCCTCCAAAAAAATTTCGGCAATGATTTCTGGCACACGCGTTGTGTGCTCTGCATCTCCTACAATCGAAATTTCGTAATCCGCACATTTCATTTATTTATTTTAACCCTTTGGTATTAACAATATTCACGGAAGTGGTTTGTGTGGGGGAATACACAATTCATTCCCTCCATTACCCGCTGATGATCTTTTTCACAGTAGTTTAAGGAGCTGTCATTCTTAGTTACAACATATGCATCACTTACACTCTATCGTTTTAAGCAGCATGCTACTCGTCCGCAAAGCACTTCAGCGCCTCGTCAGTAAGTGATAGTGATAAATACTTCTATAATACAGTAGGGTGGCATACTTTCAGATGTCCATGCGCAAGCCTCAAGCTATACTAGCCAAAGAGTTGGAGGAGCGCGCAATGTACATGGCCACCTTCAACTGGGCAGTAAAGTGTGCTACTCTCCATGAAAGCACTCCAACGCTCATTGCGGTTAGTAGGCGATATATCAATGCAGTCACAATTTATTTATCTTTGCACCTTTACATAGCGCAAACTCGACTGAAGGTACTGGAGCGCTTTACATTTACCCGTTACACTACATAAGGTCCGATTCAGTGTAATCTACTACTCGTTAATCTAAAGTACGAGTATGGGGAAGAAGTAAAACAAAGAGGAAGGATGCCATTGAATAAGAAGGTAGCAAATGAGATTAACAAGAAAACCAACCAGTGATAAGCAATGGAATTATGCAATTGTGTGGCGGCAGGCGATTTTCGCATAATTATATAATTGCTGCATTTGCCACATAATCTGCAGATTTTAACAAAAACAAATTTTGTTTCTAGCTCAAACAGTTAAAAAGTTACTGAAAATGTAGCAACACGTGTTGCCGCTCAGTGGAAGGCCATTTTCAACGCTGGACTAGTCCCCTTTCTGTTGCTTTTTGCTATATTTGGGTAATAAACTGGCAACTTATGAGGTGCAACCAATGCCCATACAGTATTGCCAGGTTTAACAAGCATTGGCAAAACTAATAGGTCTTGCCTATACAAGAGGTTTTGCCAATATGTTTTAGCCAAGTTGTACACTGGCTTGGCAGCTGTTCAGCATGGCTAAAAGTTAGTGGCATAAAGGAGAGGGGTGTACAGTGGAGTGATGTGAAATAGTGTAGTTGAGTGGTGCTATGGAGTAGCGTAGAGAGTTGTGGAGTGCAGTGGAGGTTCAATGAGTGGAGTGGCATAGTGTTGTGGAGTGTCATTGAGGAAGTAGAGTGTCGTGGAGTGTCATTGAGGAAGTAGAGTGTCGTGGAGTGGAGTGGAGTGTCATAGAATTGAGTGGCATAGAGAATTGTGGAGTGGTGTAGAGCAGAGTGGAGTGGCTTACTGGGTGTTGCGCAGAGTGGAGTAAAATGTTGTAGAGTTGTGTAGAGCAGAGAAGATTGTTATGGAGTAGTGAAGTAAAGTGGAATGGCATAGAGTGGAGTGGAGTAGTGTGTCGTAGAATAGAGTGGAGTAATGTGTATGGAGTGTTATAGAGAGAACTGCGTAGGGCATGGGTACTCGCAAATATTTTTCAGGGGGCTAAAAGGTTTGCCTGTTGTGTGATCGAGGGCCGCATTGATGGCATGTGGGGGTGGTCATAGGGAAGCAAAGCATGTACAAATAAACGCTGAATTGCACAATATGAAGCAAGAAAACCTGGGATTAGTCCCGGCCTCCCCACTTGACCAAATTGTGTGATCCTAGACAATTGTTTTATTTCACTTTAACTTCTTTTTCCTCATTAATACATATAAGAGAACCTCAAAATACATGACTTCAGGGTGCGCACTGTGTGAAACCTTCCCTTGCGTTTTGTTTCCTAAACTATGTTATCCATGCATAAAGGAACCTTGGCAACTCAGATGGTAAACATAACTGACTTGCCTCTTAGTTTACTATTTGCAATGTTGCCAGGGTGGGGGGAAGCACGAATATTTCTAAATCCATCTTTGCAAACAATCACTTTACAGAGAAAAAATTCTCAATGCACTTATATAATCTATTGCACTAAGACAAAAAGCTTCTGCATGGTAATGAAATACCCATTTTTAATTTTGAAAAGACTGAGATTTTTACACTTGCAACATATTTTTTTTAAAAATGGTATTCCAAATAAAAATGGTGCACAACACCTTAATTACTCCCTTTAACTTCAGTTATGCTGTAAATAAATGTGTGCCCGTTTATTTAAAATATTTCTCAAACGTTAGTGTTGAGTCGAGAAACAGCAGCCTAGCAGACAATGGGGCCGCATTGAAAGGTCAGGAGGGCCACATGTGGCCCCCGGGCTGTACTTTGACTATCTGTGGCGTAGAGCATCATAGAGTTGAGTAGAGTGAAGTAGAGTGCTGTGGAGTGGAGTGGAGTGGCTTACAGAGGAGAGGCATTGAAGAGTAGACATGCAATAAACATCTGTTATTCAATACCATGATACCCTTCTGGATGAACATGTGCTTTTAAAATACACATGTTATGTAGAGTGGAGTAGCATAAGGTAGAGTTTAATGGAATCGAGAATCATAAAGTGGAGTGTTGTAGAGTGCACTAGAGTTAAGTGGTGTAAAGTACAGTTGTGTCGAGTAGATTGACATAGAGTACATTGGTTTTGAGTAAAGTGGTGTAGTGTATTGGCGTAGAGTGCTGCAGAGTAGAGTGGCACAGCATAGATTGCAATGGCGTAGAGTGGAGTGGTGCAGAGTGGATTGGCATAGGGTGGAGTAGAGCGGCGTAGACTGCAGTGGTGTACAGTGGAACGTTGTAGAGTACTGTAGAGAGCAGTGGCGTACAGAGCAGTATAAGGTGGCTTAGAATGCAGTGACATAGAGTGCAGTGCTGCAGAGTAGATTGACCTAGAGTGCAGTGGTGTGGAGTGCATTGCTGTTTAGTAAAATGTGGTGTAGTGCATTGGCATAGATGGAAGGGGTTAGATTAGAGTGCAGTGGTGAAGAGTAAAGTGGCATAGAGTGGAGTGACGCAGCGTAGATTGCAGTGGCGCAAGTTGAGTAACTCAGTAGATTTTTGCAGAATTTAGTGAAGTGACATAGGGTGGTATGGTACACGGTAGAGTGGAGTGGTGCAGTGACATAGGGTGCAGTGGTGTAGAGTAGATTTGAGTGTATGGCATAGAGTGTGCTGACAAAGAGTGGAGTAGTACATAGTAGAGTGCATTGGCATGGAGTGCAGGGTTGTGGAGTGGTGATGAGTGGAGTGGGATAGAGTGCATTGGTGTAAAGTGATGCAGAGTAGAGAGACATAGACTGAAGTGGTGTTGAGTGGAATGGTGCAGAGCATAGTGGAGTAGAGGTAAAGTGCAGTATGCATACTGTGATATCACACTACCATTACAGACAACATATTGATTTGTTTTAATGGTATTAAAATATGTGTTACCACAACTCTGCAGAATTACCCCCAGTAGCCTGCATGATTGTCACATAAATGCTTTAACTTTGTCATTGGAGAAAGAAAATGAAACACCAGGTTCCCTGGAAAGATAGAGCCTGACATTTGACCTCTGTATTTGATTGCACAGCAAATGTGATGAGATAAGAATGAGATTTAAATGCCTGTTAATAGAAAGGGAGCACTTGGAATGATACTGTAAATAAGATTTTGCCAATGGCTAACCCTAATCCCACTGGTTAAATAGTCAATTGAATTTTGTCTGTAAATGAAACTTAAAAAGTATGTTCTTAGCGATCAAATCCTTTCCAAAATTCCAAGAGAGCCTTCACAATGTCAAGGACTTTGGTCAAAAGAATTTTGAATTCCCTGTGTCCGCCTTATGTCTTTTGGAGTATTAAATCACAAGTGTGACTGGGCAGTCCTGCCAGTATACTAGACTTGCAAATAAGCTGTGGCCAGATGTACAAAAAATAGGAATTGTGGTTTCCTGATTGCGATTTTTCCTTAATCTTAATTAGGAAATTGCAATACTTATGAGAACTTACAAACGTCTGATAGTGATTACTAATTGAGTTGCAAATAGGCCTACCTCATGAATATTAATGAGTTAATTGTAGGCAAGTGTCCCTTTTTGATATGGTCACCACCACTTTTTGCCTGGTATTTGATGCAATTTTGACTGAAGTGCATTGGGTTCCTGCTAACTAGGTTACCAGTGCTCTTTCCCTGCGACAAGGTAACTGTGCAATTGTTTGCCAGTTTGCAAGACCTTTAACATCTCTGTAAGTCCCTAGTTAATGGTTCCTAGGGCTTGGGTATCAAAGAGTCTCTAAGGGCTACAGAACGTATTGTCCCACCCTAAGCGACCTGCCACCAAACTTGTGAAGACTGCCATTGCAGGCTGTGTGAAAGGGTGCAGACATGTGAAAACACAACATGGCACTCACCCTGTGTGCCATGCTCACAGACACTTCACGCAATATATGTAACTCTACCCTACTGCAGGCCTTACAGCCTTAAGACAGGGCGCATTATATTACATCCGAGAACATATCTGCGGGAGCAGATATGCCCCTGTGCTGTCTACTTCAATTGCTAGATGGTACAAGTGAACAAGGAAGCCATCTTAAGTATATGTACTGGGCATAGCGAATTCCCCAGCTACATGATTGCTTTACTGGAATCTATGGTGTTTGTACACAGCGGCTTTTCCAGGCAGCCTAGACGATAGAAGTGTTTCAGTGCAAGACACCTTCCAGAGGGAATATCAAACTCCAGTTTCATCAAACATTTTGTCCGTCTTCTTTTTACGCATATAACCTTATCTTTCCTGTATCATTCCTATACTACAAACATAACATGAAACTTTACATTAGCACTGTCTTAATAAATCTATACTAATATCTGTAGTGGGATTATTAAGATATGTACCCAGAGGGCACCTTAGAGGTGCCCCCTGAAAGCCTACCAGACTTTTAGTGTTATGGCTGACTGGTATTGTCCAGTCTGCCACCACAGACCTGTTTCAGGCCCCCCTCTAGGTGAGAGCTTTCACTCTCTGAGGACAGAAGCAATGTCTGCTCCAGAGGAGGTGTTCACACCTCCTCCAGCTCGATGGCTACTTAATCTCCATACCAAGGCAAGAGACTTAAAATCCCCTGCTGCATTTTATATGTGACCCCGGCTTCCCCCATACCTGACAGATGCCACCACCTGCCCTGAAGCCCATTTGGCACCAGGACAGGCGGCAAATTAGCTTTGCAAGGAGGCGAGGTGCACTGCCAGGCCAGACAAAACCCTACGGTGGGCTGCCTGGTGTTCCCCATGAAAGAAGGGTTCCACCATTTTGATTTTGTTGGAGTTAGGAATTCTGGGACAGGGTTATGCCCACTTTTCACAGGAAGTGCTCATATATGGGTGTAGTGACCCCAAGGGTAAAGTAGCCCATTGGTTACTACCCTTCACTTCCTTAACACACCTAAATTGAGTATTTAGGTGGCCCCCTGATACCAGGAACTTAAATTCGTCTGACTGATGACAGAAGAGGTTAAAGAAAAGAGGAAGAAGCGAGAACTGTGGACTGCTGGTGGACTTTGGTGTCAAACCCTGCCTACTTAAACACACGGAGCTAAGAGGGAAGAATAAAGGACCTAGGTTGCCCTCCACTCAGACTATGTGCAACAAACTTAACCTAGTCCGTACTGGTAGGCAATAGTTCAAACATCAGTTGTGATGGCTACTACTACAGACTCTACGTAGTCTGTTTGTAATCTTGATCCTATCAACAACGTGTGCCTCTTTCATATCTTCTATGAACCCACTCTACATGTCTCTATGTGATTACTTGTGTGTCAAGCAGTCACTCTACTTAAGTGTGAAAAAGGTAGAGAAAGGGTAGAAAAAGTGTGGAAAGGAAGGAAGGAACCTCACGGGAGCAACCACCAGGGAACTACTGACTGGTACTCGTCAGTGTGTTCCTTTCATCATCATCGGCTCCTTCCAACCAAAAGAAACAAAGTTGCAAAGAATGGTGTAAAAGGAAAACAATAATAAACAACTCGTACAATGGTGATCCCTATACTACACACATGTGTTCTACTACCCCCTATGTGGTGAGAGCCGCTATCCGGCGCTCTACTGCTATTAAAACTGGGTCAGGTATCCCTGGCTATCTGGAAATTTATTCTGTGCTGGGTACCTGCACCTATTAAAACCAACACTCAACAGTTGTGCTTCGGTTTAATATATAGGAAGCCAACATTTTTCGTTGCCTATCATTCTTGGTCGGCAACTTCTTCAGGGCTGGGGGTTACAATTGCCACACTCTTCTGGAATCTTCCAGTATTTTAACTCTGCAGACCTATAGAGAAACAAAATAAAATATGGAGGGACACTGTTAGTTGTAATGCCCTTTCTGTAGACCAGTAGTCATAAACCAACTGTTCATAGGACTTGCCGTGGTTACCTTGTGTCAAACCCTGCCTGCCTACCTGCTTCTGTCCTGACAATTGTGACAACCCGACTCGTCCTGCAGCTGTGCATCCTCCAAAAGCCTTGGAGGGCCTCCAGCACTTCACCAAGCCATCAGCATTTCACTTGAAATGAAGGAGCCACGTGCCTGCAGGCAACCACTGCAACGTCTGGTTCCCCGTTTTGCTGTTCACTGGTTTCACCGACACAGCAGCTGCCCAGGAAGCAATCATTTTGCTCCAGGGGGTCAAATTTAGCTTCCCACCAAGTGTGAAGACTCCAGGGCCAACTGGATCCGCCCTGCACCAATATCCGGGGTACCGGACCCCTTGCAGCAACCAAAGTTATTTTTAGTCCAGTCTGGACTCCAATGGCAAAACGGCTGACCAGCCTATGAGGGGTGTCTGCAATACAGAGGCCAACACCGAAAGTGGCCCTGCTGTTCTGTTTTGACTCTCTATGCAGGTCTAACCAAGAACTGCGAGTGCCTCTGATGCATGGGCCCAGCCGACCAAAACCCTCTCCACCTGAATTCCACGGCCTGGGTCCACGACAACCTACCATGCTCTCCTGCTCCCAGGACCGAGTCCCCCCATTGGGAGCTCCCGTAGCTGTCCCCATGTCCCCCTCTGCAGCATGTTTCTAGGTGCCTCCCCCTCTTTGCCTACTGTGTAGCGCAAGGCTACAATGCGCCCAGCACCTCTGCACCTGGATGCCCCAGGGCAGGTAAACCCAAACTGATGGTGGGACTTTGGACCTTGGCTTCTAGCACCTTAAGTTCTTAAGGGGATCCCCGGAATGCAGTTGCAAGTAGCTGATGCAGTGTATGCCTTTCTCTTTATAGGAAAGCATTACCACATAAAAATGCATTTGGGCTCCAATTACTTGCCTGTAAAAATTGCTTTTTCGAAAAGTATTTACCCAATTACGATCTTCTTGGTGTTAATATATATATTCTTTTAAATTGGTCTCGAGTTCCTCCTTGTGTGTTTCATTTATTGACTCTGAACATGTTCAATAGATGCTTAACACTACTCTCTGATAAGCTTAAACTGCTCGCCCACAGTACCACAAAAGAAAGCATTTGGGGTTATTCATTTAAGCCCTGTAAGCCAATGAGGGTTGTCTGTACTTTCTACATAGAATATCTCATTTTGGTATTCTACATAAAAAGCCAACTCCCTACAGTAATATTAACTGCAATAGTGGTTCTCATTGGTATCATTTAGACAAAAAATAGATAATGCGAGGTTGATTATCCTCATGCAATCAATGCGAATGGAATAGGTAATAAGGGGTTAAATAAACTACATACAATCCATGTTTCAAAAAGACCATCACCACAAATTAGGATTTATTAAAAAAATCCATTTGTAATAGGCACATTACATTAAATACAACACAAAATTGCCAGTAAATTATACAAAATGTAAAAAAACATCACAGTGCAATATGACCCCAGTGCAAAGCCCCTGAAGACACAATCTAAAATCAAACAATATTTACGCACCCCCCAGGTAACATGCGTCGCCACCTGTAGCGGAGTGCGGGCTCGGAGAGAGACGCTCTCTGCCTCTCCTATTCCTGCAGCGTAAGCCTCTGCTTCGGCTCGTATCGCGGCTTGTACTTGCCAAGGAGTGACAGTATTGGGGCCGGAGTGCGGAGCTGCACTTTGGTTTACACCATACCAGTGTGGGAGCATCTGTTGACGGAAGCTGACTGCGAGTCAGTACGAGTGGCGGAGAAACCGCCTAAGGCACCGTGATTGGTGCTAGATTGTATTACTCATTGCATTATTTCTGCATTACGAACTACCTAATTGTCGTATTAGGCATTGCATTATTTCTGCATTACGAACTACCGGATTGTCGTATTACGCATTGCGTTATTTCTGCATTACGAACTACCTGATTGTTGTATTACGCTTTGCATTATTTCTGCATTACGAACTACCTGATTAGTGTATTTCGCAGTGCATTATTTCTGCATTACGAACTACCTGATTGTTGCATTACGCATTACATTATTTCTGAATTACGAACTGCCTGATTGTTGCATTACGCTATTTTTGCATAACGACCTACCTGATTGTTGCATTACGCATTGCGTTAGGTTGCGTGACGAACTGCCTGATTGTTGTGTTACGCATTGCATTCTTTTGGCATTACGAACTGCTTGATTATTGCATAATGAACTGCATTATTTTTACATTGCAAAGTGCCTTATGAACTGCATAGCATTGCATTTGGACTGCATGGATCATTTAGAATTGCTCATTAATATTGCCAGAACTTACCAGGACTGGCTGGCCTTACAGGCCTGGAGGATTCCTACAAATACGCATATGTTGGAATTATATTGTGTGGTCTCATTGTATATCTTTTTATATAAATTTATACTTGTTTTTATAAAACTCGTGTGGAGTCCATTTGTGGTTTCATCATTGGGTTGCTGAGAAGGTGGTTGCAAATACTTTACACACTTGCCTTGAAGATAGCCTGGCTGCTCATGCCAAGCTATCGAGGGGGTGAGCGGGGGCTATCTGAGAAGGTGTCCTTCCTTTCCCTGACGTGGGAGCAAGGGTCCCTATTTGGCCTAAGGTAACTACCTCAGCCAACTAGCGACCCCCAAGTCTGACACTTCCCATTCGAGAATGGTTATCGACACCCTTGAGGTGTTGGTAATAAATGAATGGTTTGTGACCGTAATTCGTCCATACATACATACATAGCACTGCAGTTCAGTATTTGAAGGGACACTCTAAATTCACCCCTTCCAAATACTAAACCGTTAAACACAAATTGAAAAAGCATTTTAGCAGTCGCAAACTGCCCGATTCTGCGCGTCAAGATGTTTTTGACTTCAGAAATGCTCTTGTACATCTGGCCCTTGGTCTCTACTTCTCAGTTAACTCTTTTGTCACCTTCTCACTCTAGGCTTCTTATTTTCCCCGTTTAGACACCCACAAATCACTATGTGCAACTTAAGTCAACCCGAAGAACTGACAAAAACACCTACAGCTTGTTTAGATCAGGCAGCCAGAGAACTGCCAAAAACAAAACGTATGTTTACGCTATTCACTAGGCTATTCATGTGTACAATTATGCCCAATATTGTCTGCCTTCTGCAGTTAACAACAACACATTTAAGAAAACTTGAAGATTATGGTATCAGAAACGTCCGTCAAATCCCAGCTCAGAGCTTTTGCCTGAATGGCCTGCCTCCAAACCATTGAACACTTTATCCAAGTCTAATCTCTCCATCCCAAATACCTTTGGGTGCCAGGGACAAAGCTGCGTTTCCAGGCAGCCTTGATGATAGAAGTGTCTCGGTGCAAGACTAAACCCTCCAGTGCAAAGCCGAAAACTCCAGTTTCACCAAAAATGTTGTCAGCCTAATTTTTCCGCATTAACCTTATATTCGTGATTAAATTAACTATCTCGTGCCTACACTAAACGCATAACATTTTATGAAACTCCATATAGTATATTAGCATAGCAAACAAAAAAAAAACATCATAAGCGCTATTCCTGTAGCGTGTGTGCGCGCGAGCGCAAGCAAAGGATAGAACTCACTGCATTACTTCCAATGTATGCTGCGCGTGAAGCTAGCGAAACGAGGTGCACTACTGTTTTAACGAAGTCATGTTTTTTTTGTATTTTTTGGTGTCTTATATAGCACAAACGAGAACTGAAGGGATTGGAGCTCTTTACGTTAGCACCATGTTTCAGGTGTCTTTTGTGGATAGGGTTCAACATCTTTTTAAAAAGGAACCTTCGGTTTTTTTTTGTGTTTTTTTATGTTTGTGCTTTCGTCCCTATATTTGCCCTTGCCGCCTCCAGAGGTCTATTAGGGAGCATGGTTTAATCAGGTAGTAGCGACTGCTATTTTGAAGCGGAGGCTGCCTGCCTCTGGCCTCCCCGGGCTGGCAGACGGCATGCCAGGCATTGACGTCATAGCCGGCTGATCAGTATTCTGCCCGCGAAGTGGGTCAGCTTTGATAATTAGTGCTCTCTGCAGCTCGCTTACCTTGCTGCTCATTCCCTCCACAATTATCTCCATCCCTCGCATTTAGCATCAGAATAATCGAAAACATGCCATTCATACTGATTCGCACGCGGTGCGCGGAATTAACACAGATATGGCTCTATGTCTATACAAAGTCTTTCTTGGTTTGTTCTTTTGTGTTTTCATTTTCTGTGTGTTGAATTGTGCTCACGTCCTTGAACACCGAATTAAGGAAACGCATTGATATTACCGACGCTGATTTCCTCAGTAAGGGACCAAAGATGCATTGTTTTCGCACGCTGTTCTTCCGCAGACCTGTAGGGTTTTCTGCAATTGACTTATCAAGGTCCCTGCCGAAGTTCGATGCGTTCAACCCTGGTTCATGAGGGCCTAAACCATTAGTGATTTTCAGGAAAATGAATGACCATCTAAGCAATTTCAATTCAGATTTATTCTATGTACATTTATTGTACCCAGATATTCTGAATATCTGGAATGAATCTGGCCCCCAGTTTGTGTCTCCAGTGCCCTAAGGGCGCATCATCCTCAGGTAGCAATGTAGTGTGCTGGGCATCGCTGAGATGAGGGATGGCTGGCACACGGCCAAGCATCTCGTGTAGAAGATGATGCAGTCTAAAGCCTGAAGATGGAAAAGGCACCACATGAGGCGGACGATCAAGACACTGGAGTTTCTACGGAGAGGACACCTTGAAGTATTTGAAGGGTAAATCAATTCATGTCCTTGGGGCACCGAGGGCAGTGAATTGCTGGTACAGCATACAGTAAGAAAAGAGATCCTTTGAGGTCCATTTGTTTAGGCTCCACCAGAAATAAGCTAGTGCAACAGTCCTACCGTCTTCAGATGCTAGTTACTCTTGCGGATCTTGCAGGGGACATCTGTGTGCTGGAATACTACTTCTGAAATGATGCAAATGGTCTTGAAAGGTGAACGGTCTTTGAGTGCGCCTGGTGTGCCACCTAATGGCTGAACATAGCCCAAGGAACGGGTCCCAAGAGAGGACACTGATCATGTCACCTGTGGTACACTCTGCTTTGGGATTTTGGCACCAAGAGACTTCCCATCCGGCTCCCTGCTACTGTACCTTACAGACTAGTTATATGTTAACATTTACAGCAGCTTGTTAAGTTGACAAATTAGAAATGTCAACAAGCACATAAGATTTTCGATTGGCAGAACTGAGGTGATGACCAAATTTGTAAACCTGCAGGACAGAGGCTAGGGAGACGGTCGCTGTTCCCTCTATATTGTCCGCAGCAGGAGAGCCCTGTGTACGGAATGGGATCCCTGCCTTTTTAACGACGTGATCTGTACAGTGTCTTATTTAAAAAGCTTCCAATAGTTTCAGAATACATTTTTAACAGATGCTTTTTTATATTACACCAGGGCGGGCATGCATCTGTTGACACGAAAGTAAAGATGATTTAATCTGCTTACTTCTAACATAGGATGTGGTAGAAGAGCATAATGTGTGGAGTAGGGAGTTATGCTGGGTACTGCTTATGCAAAGGTAAAATTTAAACTCGTGGGATCCATATTGCTCAGTGGAATTGGTCACCAGTTTTCTCCTCAAAGTTGTCACTGAGTAAATGAAGGAGCAGCCATTTTCCTTTAACTGTTTGCCCACCCTACTCAGGCCAGGAAAGTGTGAGGATTTAGATTGCTTAAGGCAAAATAGAATTTTGTATCCTAGAGAACTCACATACACTGGTAAAAGGCTTTTTATGAACCTTAATAGGTAACTAGGCACCACCACTAGGCGGCCCGCTAAGGCAGCTGCCGTACTTTCTCTTATGTACTCATACATGTGTTATCAACAACTTGTCCAGCAGAGGAGGAAATGGTTCTATCAATCAATGCCTCCAGCAAGTGTAGTTGTTAATTTTGAGGCATATGCAAAGGTTAACTTTATGCCACAAATCGGACTAAAGGCTGGCACTCAGAAATATAAGCTAGCATGTGTGATAGCACAGTTGCTGGCAAATTAAAGCCCAGTGTACAAAATGGTTTTGCACTAACTAAGGAAGTACAACACCAACAGACGTGATGTACTAACAAAACATTGCCAGAAAGTTGCCACTTGCAAATAGGTTTCTGAACTTGCATATTGCTTGACGGGGCACTCATTTTCTTGAGACTCGCATGCCTACGTGTCAGTGATTTGTGACTGCTTTTGCAGTTGTGTACTATGAATGAGATGCAGACCTCTTAAAAGGAGTGGTATCCCATCGCAAAGTGGAAGCTGTCTGAGAGGGACAGCTTCACCTTTGTGAATTTGGCCTGTGGGTTTTTGGGGAAGCAGACGTGGTCCAGGGGATTGCCCTCTCCTCTGTCTATCACTACACAACGTTATACCAACACAGGAGGTTTATTAAATGCATAAACCTGTTGTGACGTGTTTCGCCCCCGCAAGGGCTTGTTCACACGTCGTCACAGGAAAACGTTCAATTTAACATACTGTCAATATGGAAATAAACATAGGACTGTGAAATTTGTACATATACTCAGTTTAAGCGCCATCATGTAGAAGCTTTAGTATCCCAGATAATCGTAAAATAACAAGGTTAAATGCCACAGTTTCACACCTCTACATAACATTATGTTGGAATAGAGAGTATAATAAAATAATATATACCCTGAGTCAGGGATAGATGTTTATCTCTGTTATTGTTCGTAACTTTTGGGAAATGGCCGCAAAGGTCCTGATATCTGCCTTGCGGGAAGAAACTATTGCCAAATGTCTCAAAGTCTCATTGCGTGAGCTAGAGGGCACCGCTGGTATCGCCAATGTGATAACGAAACCAGCAATCGTCACCCTCTTAGTGTACCGAGGCAATGTATGCTGGGAAATGTAGGCCCTTTGGCGGTCTTCAAGTTAAGACATGTCTCGTGTTATCCCATATATGTCTGTCAAGAGTGTCTTTCGAGGGGTAATAGGGAACGTTTCCACACGCCACACAGTAGAAGTGAGCAGGTCGATTGTGGCCACCAAACGCCACCACCATAATTTTATAAACATAATAGGTGGAAAAGCCAGTTGGCCTCATTAGGCTGCCTGCTTACATATAAAACCCTGGTTAGTGGGTATAGGCAATGAGAATGGGCCTGGCATCACCTCGTGTGGGTGAAAACAATGTGGTGTACGGCACCAACCGGCTACAAACAGTATACATCCCTTATTAGTGGGTTAATGTTAGGTACATTCCACGATGTATCCCAAAGGGCCAGATGAAATGTTCGTCTGGTAGGGTGCCCAAAAGTGAAACTGTCCGACTCTGGTTGTAGTGAAAAGCTAACTTCAACCCTGAGCAGCAGAAAGAAATTTCAACAATCATGTCCATCAATCGATACACAGATAAGAAAAGTAGTTTTGTATTATATTTTGTAATTGTTATTGTAATATATGTAAATCTGCACTATTACACGGGGATTCTTTAGGGGGTGAACAGAGTTTTCGTTCTATTATACACTGTGTATCAATTGATGGAAAGAGGAAGGATTGAAGAGGTTTTCAGATCTGAAAATTTGTGACAGTACCAGGTCCTTCAGTTTGCTTGATGTAAGGAGAAGAGACTCCGTTTTCCTCACAGACTTTCTCTTGGAACATACAGCTGGAGTGCTGATTTTTTTCTTTCTAATGTTCATCTCTTTCTTGGTGAGTGCAACCGGCATTGTACAGGTGTTTGTGCAGTTTCTCAGATGCATCCACAGAATGGAAGTATTATGGATTATTTTCCAACGCAAATAAATCAAATTTGTAAAGAGAGGAGGCTATTGTTTCCAATGGAAAAAGAACTGATCTTTGGAATGAACTCCAAAACCTTGATGCTCCGATTACATATTCTGCTTTACAAATTCCCCAAAATAAAAAAAATAAAAAATAAAAAATAATGCATTCTTTTATGTTTTTTCAAACGCTGTCTTTTTCCATTTACACTGTAAAATTTTAATCCTTGCATGCCTTATATCATTTTTATGGGCATATGCAACAAAGCCATCATCACATGCCTCAGAATGTGGAGCTTCTGACTGGGTAAGTGCTGCTCTAGTTAAAAAATGGCTGAATGAATTATACAGATTATTAGATTTCGGCAGATACTAAGGGGCTGATTACGACTTTGGCGGTCCGATTGACCGCCAAACCCGTGGTGCGGCGGTCTGCCATACCAGAGGTCTGACTGCCGTATTAAGAGTTGAATGGTCGGACTGCCATGGGACTGCTGCTACCGCCAGGGATCCACAGTCCCTGGCAATCTTGCAGCGGGTCTGGGGCCCACAATATGCTGCCGGTGCCGCTGTGGCCCCTGCCAAGCATATTACGAGTTTCTTCACTGCCACAGTTTTTGTGGCAGAAGGGTCCGCCATGAAAGTGTGGTGGTGAGGAAACTACGGAGGCCCTGCACTGAGGTGCGTGCAGGGGGGCACATGGTGTACGCACCCGTCTTTTGTCACCATCTGTTCCTGCACAGCATGAACTACACTGTCCATGCCATGCAGGAATGCACTTTGGCGGTCCCTCATCGGTGCTTTTATAAGTCTCTGCTATAAGCCTTCCAAAGGCACTGCAGTGGAACCACCCGCCGGATTTTAACTCTTAATCGGTGAGCGGTGTGTGGACTACTTTGGTGGTCTTGGAGCGGGGCGCTGGTGTGGCTGCCCGCTCCAAGACCACCAAAGTTGTAATCAGGCCCTAAGACTACCAACAAGTACTGTTCAACTGCGTTATAGGAACATTACTGGGTTGCTGACCACCATTTTATATGTCTCTGTTTTAGGTAACATTTTTCTTACTTCATAACTGTACATGTATAGTGAGCAAAAACATACTACACACTTTTTTGATGTTGGCAAAATAACGAGTTGTCTTTCAGTTTAAATGAAATCGTTAATGTAGCACAGATCAGTTTGGTGAGGCGTTGTGGGAAATCTTTGACAAAGCATTCACCACTGCTTGAGATGAACAGTGTGAAAGGAGGGAAGGGGTGATATTTGGCAAATTTAAGACAGATTGCATATTACCTCAGTTCAGTGCAATGTTGGCTTGCCATCAGCAACAGAAACCTGGTACTTGCGCAAGTAAGATATGTTTCAATATGAAAATCCTTCCTTTGCTCTCCTTTTTTCCAGAAAACGTTTAATCTTTAATCTGCAAGAACGATTAATGCTTTGTTCATGAGTTTTGTCTCTGCAAATACACTTTATGCTTCACAGCATGACGTTTAGGCTAACATACCTAAGGAAGCAATGTTAAGAATTTCAGCAAGGAACAACCTTCCCTGTAAGTTCACTCACAGTGGCAGAGGTAATCCTCAGTTGATTATGACTCACTCATTTGAAATGTTATTTTCGTCTATAAAGTAGCAAGACATAGCTTTGGAACATTGGCCAGGAGAAGACTTTCAGCTGTATTGTTGTCCTTGGTCCGTTTCCTAGCTGTTGAGATTTGACTTGCAAAGTTCGCTCAGTTCTCTGAGCTCTGTGATTGGCATCACATGGGTTCACCTGAGGGCCTAGCCCTCTCAAGGCACCCCCTGATTTGGCAGCATGCTTACCTTTCAATGTGCATTGCTCATCTTCTTAATCCCATACTTAGGATGCAAATACAGTGCACCCACTGTGTGTCAGCTGCTTGTTAGAAGAGAACTAACTTGTGTCCATCAGAGAAAATGAGGGGGACTGCCATGTTAGCATTCATCAGTGTTACAAATTGGAGTGGCCTGCAGTGTACTAAGGTGTGTTATAGGTTGTTTGTGTAGGATTTATGCCACGTTAAGGCAGCATGAACGCATCTTGATCAGTGAGGACGCAGAAAGGAAAGTGCTTATTGATCATTGGTTTAGGATATTGAAGTTAAATCAACTATGCTCATGCCAGGGGAGTGAAGTCAAATGTTGGTACACCAAAGCTGTAGACATGGCAGATCTTCAGAATATCCACCTTCTATCTAAATGCTTCACGTTTAGGTTTGTTATTTGCACTTTTCAATGTGCATGGGTGGGCCAAAAACCTTGAATTGATCTGACACATGTGCATCAGTCTTGGATAACCTTGGTTTACACTTTATCTACACGTTTTAGTTTATCTTAAAACAGAAGCTATTGTTGAAAATAATTAACATTTCTATAACTTTAATGTGTAGTGACTTTCGTTTGAAGAATGTACAGCTGTTAGTATAGATACTTAAGATGGGTAAATATTCGATGGTTCATTTTGCAACTTTTTTTATACTAGTTTAATTTTAGTAAAGAGCGTTGATTTAAAATGCTTCTACTTGCTTTAATTTTAGTGTTCGTTTTAGTGTTTGCTCTAGAATGTTTCCAACGACTTAAGCTTAGTTTAAGTAACGAAATGTTAATTCAGGGTAACAGTGCAATTTTTATATTTTTTTGTGTAGAGGCGTTCTTTTTAATATTTATTGGCTTCATGTACCAGTTTAAGTTTATTTTTTATCATAGAGGCTATGATATGAACTACTTATAGCAGCTGAAGTTTACAATGTTTACAGGTGCTTTTGTTTCAATACATTAGCTTTACTTTAGTTTTGGTATAGTGTTCCTGCTTTATAACTCTTACAGAGGTTTTAGTTATATCACAGAGGCTTTCTTTAAAATGTGTTACAAAATTAATTGGAAAAGTTATACCAGCGTTAGTTGAGGTTTAATTTGTAGACTGAAGTTTACACTATTTATAGCTGTTGTTGTACCCATATTATCCACATATCCATAGTAGCCAATCAAATACCCTTTTGTGCTCTGTTGGAGTACATTAGGATTGTGGTTTAATGTTTTGTTCGTATCTGCAGGTTTACTGGAGTAATGCATCCACTCCAGAAACATGTGTTTTGACCTCAGTGACACAGGTTCAAATCCCAGTGGGTCCACGCAGCTTTGCATCCTTCTTAGGTCAATAAAGAGTATCGTTAGGTAATAGTAAACACCGGTTGTTCAGTACCAGAATACCAGAGTGGTAAATGTGCACTTTGTTCTATGTGTGCTGTTGTATGATGAATATACATCATGTGCCCTGGTGGATAGTGTAGTTCTAATATAGAGGGTTTAGGTAAGAATGTGTATAATGACTTTAATTTAGCATATTTAAAACTGATTCAGTTTTGTCTTACAATATAGGCTGTAGTTTAGAACGTCCAAGATGGATTGGGTGCTAGTATACTGACTTTATACTGCCTTTATGGAATTAGTTTTGACTTTATCAACTAATATAAGTTTACTTTTTGTATACAGACTTTAGTTTGCAATGTTTATAGGAGGTGTAAGTTAGAAAGTTTACAGTGGATTTAGTGAAGTTTAAGTATAGAGGCTGCAGTTTAGCCGGTTGTCTGTGGATTTAGTTTTGTTTTTAGTATTGCAGCATTTGTTTAGGTTGTTTATTGCAGGCTTTAATTTTGTTTTAGTACATCAGCATAGTCTACACCCCAAATCATTTGACTGAATTTTAAGACACAATAGGTCCCCTTCATCCACAGGCTGATGAGGAAAAAAACGATTAATTCCTCATCAAATGAAAAATACTAATATAACTTTCCCAACCCCGACCCTTCCCCTCACTGGGAATCTCTGACCACAGAGCATTGCTTTAGCTCAGAATTGCACATTCCTATAAACTCCTGGTTTTTATCCTTTCCTCCCATGCATGCCTATCTCCTGCAACGTAGCAGATCAGAACACTCATGAGATATGAATTTCAGAACCTGGCTATTGGGGGTATGTAAGTTCCCTAAAATAAGGTGAATGCTAATCTATAAAGAGGGCCCTTGTGAACTCAAGTTTCCTGTCTATGGTCAAGCAATGAATTGAATTTCCTCAATATCCAGCAGGTCTCAGAACCATTTACAAGTTGTGGATGTCTGGGACCCTAGTCTCTCTTCCCCCCCCCCCACCCCTCTCACATAGAATATTGATAACCTGACTAGCATCACAAAGGGTCAACGAAATATGTTTCCCTGTTTTCAAAACACGATAAGTCTGTCTGTTAGGCAACCTCAGGGTTGTGTATACTGGAAATCAAGAGCTAACTATTTTGAACAGAGCGTCAATTGCATTATTAATATTGGTCCAGTACTTCTAAAGTCTTCAGCAATGCCAAAGGAGATGCACTACTATCTTCAATTTCCACATATCCCATTTGTGCTTTTTAACTGATGTGTAGTACCAGTACAGCATTGTTTTAACCATGGCCTCTTTTCCTACTGAGAATCTGAATGTGTTGTGTATTCTTAAAAACATCTAATCTCATTCTTCCTTGCTAAACTGTTGCCTCAAATCACCCTCCCAGTATTTCCATCATGGAAATTTCCCCACTGTAGTGAAATGAACCGTGAAACTGTTTATTGCTTAAATCTGTGTTTCATCTCTTGCTTACACAAGCAGTCAATTTTCAAATTGCTAATTACTTTGGCACCATTTGACGAATCTTCACGAAATTCTCCAAAAAAGTGGTCTACTTAGACTACTTCTGCATGAAAAGTTTTGGTGTGATTCGTTGTGCTGGGGCCGAGAAAAAGAAGAGTCCCAAAACAAATTTTCCCCATGCAATGTCTAAGGGGGGTTTTGCCATTTGTAGACACGGCTACAGGCCGAACCGCTGAACGACTTTACACCAAATTTGGCAGAAAGATAGCTCCTAGTCTTGAAAGAGTCATTTTGCAATTTGGTGTAAATCTGTTCAGTAGTTTTGGAGTTATTAAAGAAATCAAGCTTTGTATTTCCAGGGACACGGATATGTGAGTACCCGCAGATCCAATTTTATATGTTACTTTGTTTAAAAAAAAAAATTTATGAAAAAATAAAGCTTACAAGGATGTTGTAGTTAGGTTCACGTTTTATCCACACAAAACCATAGAAATTCAGCACTTATACTTATCTGAAGAAACTATAACTTGCGTCGTTAAGTAACTTTAGGCCACAAGGTATACTTTAATAACGTGTATAACTGCTGAATTTCTTTGGTTTTGTGTGGGTAAAAAGTGTAGGGTGGAAAGGGTATTTTTAGAGTTTAGGGAGAATAGGTTGTAAATTGTATTTTTAGGGACAGGGGTGGATGAGGGTATAGGGTTGTAAGGGTAGTTTTAGGACTATGGGGTTGGTTAGGGTATTGGGTTGTAAGGGTTTATTTAAGTTTTAGGGGTGAGTAGGAGTATTGGGTTGTAAGGGTGTTTTTAGGGCTTAAGTGTGAATAAGGGTATTGGGTTGTAAGGGTATTTTTAGGGGCTAGGGGTGGGAAAAGGTAGCAAAGATATTCTAGTGTTTAGGCGTGGATAGGGTGGTAAGAGTACTTTTATGGTTATGGGGTAGTTGGGTGGCAAGGGTAATTAATAAAGAGGTGTTTGGAGGGGTTCCCCTGAATAAAAAAAAAAAATAATAATATATATATATATATAGTATTTATATATATATATATATATATTTAACTTACCTTATTTACACTTACCTGCATGGTAAAGGTATGCATGGTAAGGCAGAAATGCATGTGTGGTAAAGACATACATGTTAAATGTCTGCATTGTGAAGGTACTGCACAAAGGGAAAGCCCTCTTCTTCAACACGGCGGAGGAAGCGCAGGATTGGACTGAGTTTCACTGCCCAATAATCCCTAACCCTGGACCCCAGAGAGCTCGCAACAACGACTTTAGACGATCCAGACGACGAGGTGCAAGCCGGGCTCGATCGGGCCGCCCCAGGGGCCGGGAGTCGCCCCCTACGGGCTCACCCGACCTCACACAAATCATGCAGGAGCGACGAGAGGCCTTGAAAGCGGTGACCGGACTGCACACGTCGCCCACGGCGTCGGATCTGGAGGGTCGACCACACCTGTTCACCCCTGAGAAGGACCGGGACAGTGATGGAACGATGTCGGGGATCGGGCCGATCTCCTCCCCCCTTGTTGCGGGGCACACCTTGGACGCTACCCTGGCCAGCCAACCTGGCGCCTCTTCATGATGAAAGGACTACCCACTGTTATATCCTTCTCATGGTGACCTATTGTGTTGCGCAACGTCTAGGAGCCTAGACTGTTTTGTCATATGCATGTACGCGCTAGCGAGCGATAGACGCTTCTCCTGCAAGAGCCCGACCCGCGCACAGGCCCAGCAGCGACACACGCTGCCACCCCCGCAGATATTTGTTGTATTTCTCCCCTAGTGGGACACTAGTTTGGATATGTCACCTCCGGTGAGATATCCCCTGTATTGGGACTGTTTCCCACCTACGGTTCTGGTTGTTGTTCATCCCCTTCGTCCCTCCCCTATGACTGTGGAAGCTTGGCGCATAGGAGCACACGTGACTCATACACACTGGCGGCCGCCGGGGGCTGCAGGGGGTTCCTTCTCCCACACACGACATCCTACGAATGGCAGTCTCAAGCTCAGACATTAATGTCCTTACACTGAACGTACGAGGCCTACATACGCCCAGCAAACGCTACTCTGTTTACTCATATGTTAGACGCATGTCAGCCAATATTGCGTTTCTACAGGAGACACACATTAACACTACCGAACTCACTCGCTTGCAGGTCAAGTGGCGAGGGATCCTCTGTGCCACACACTATTCGGCGTTTGCGCGCGGCGCGTTAATTTGGGTCAGACCTGGCACTCCCTTCCGGGAGCTTCGACGGGTGGTAGAGAGGGCAGGTATGCGCTTTTAGAAGGGATACTTGATGGCCAAGGCATACTCCTTGGCAGCATATACGCCCCCAACACAGATCAGGACAAATTCTGGGACCACCTCACGGGCGTTTTAGCCCAGTTCACTACAGTTCCGTGGGTGCTGGGAGGTGACTTTAATTGCACATTGGACCCCACCCTGGATCGCTCGCATCCTCCCCCCACGCACTCCCCGGCCCCCCGGCAGGCAGACCTCTTCAAGGCGTGGACTATGCACTGGGCGCTCACCGACGCATGGCGACACCTACACCCACTGACTCGCGTTTACTCTTTCCACTCGATTCCACATAACCTCAGGGTCCGCCTGGACCGTTTCCTCTGCTCTGCGCCAATCCTCTCTAAGATCACATCTACAGATTACTTGGGCCGGATCCTCTCTGATCATGACGCCCACATCATTCGGCTGAACTGGCGCCCCCCACACCCGCCAGTCCCCACCTGGCGCCTCCCTAGAGACTGCCTCTCAGACCCAGTATTCAGAGACGCACACAACACCAGCATCCAAGAATACTTCACACACAACACAGACACGGCATCTTCGGTACTGGTGGAGTGGGACGCTTTTAAAGTGGTGGCAAGAGGCGAATGCATCAAACAGGTAGTCTGGGTCCGCCGCACTTTGGAACGGATGCTCCAAACCTCCGAGCAGACTCTGGCCACACTCACTACACAGCCTGACGACTCGGAGGCTCACGCCATGCTCACGGCCGAGGCTAAGGCGGAGTATCAGGCCGCCTGCGCTGACCTCCGAAGATACAATTTTAGGGCTTACGCCTCCAGGGTACATAAGGACAGAGACAAAACTGGAGCGCTACTGGCTTGGATGGCGAGGCAGGATACCGAAATCAAGCCGATCACGGATATTGTCAATCCGGACGGCGCGCTGGTGCGCTCACAGGCTGAGATCCTCCTAGCGTTCCAGCGACACTATACGCAAGTGTACGGGACTCCGACTCAATGCTCCCCTTTTTCTGTGGATAGTTTTTTAGACCCACTGACGCTGCCCACGATTTCGGATTCGGACAAGTGCACCCTTGACGCCAGGATCAAAACCCTCTGATATCACCCAAGCGATTAAGGCCATGTCCCGGAATAAAGCACCGGGACTGGACGGCTTCCCGCTGGAGTACTACTCGACATTCTCTCCCCTAGTGGTCCCCCATTTATCGCGGGTGTTCGGGGCGTCCCTTCATCTAGGGAGGTTACCCCAGTCACTGCGGGAATCCGTGATTGTCACCTTTCCCAAGCCCCACAGAGATCCACTCCACATGGGATCGTACCGCCCCATCACGCTCTTATCAGCCGACTGTAAAATCCTGGGGAAAATTCTGGCTGATCGTTATGCACAGGTCATTCGCCCGCTGGTCCACCCCGACCAATGCGGCTTTGTTCCGGGGCGAAACACCTCCCAGAACCTCCGCCGTGTCTTCCATGTTCAGGATCAGGTGCGTGGCAAATTTCCCCGCGCCGCCTGCCTAATTATGGACCTGGAGAAGGCATTTGACACCCTCACCTGGCCCTATCTCTTCTCGGTCTTGCAACGCCTCAATGTTGGCCCGACGCTCATAGCATACACGCGCCTCTTGTATACCGATTTGACCACGCGAGTCCGTATCGGGAAACGTATATCACCAGCGTTCGAGGTTCGGCGGGGCACGCGACAAGGGTGCCCCCTATCGCCTCTCTTATTCGCATTGGCAGTCGAGCCGCTGGCGGTTCGGCAGGGCTTGGAGGGTGTGGAGTGGGGTATCCCACTTGCGGACAGCACGCATTGTGTCTCCATGTACGCGGATGATCTCCTCATATACGTCCGAGACATCGAAACGGACCTGACCCCTATAGGGGCGACACTAGAGGAATTCGCGGATGCCTCAGGACTACAGGTGAACTGGGATAAATCCACAGTCTACCCCTTACACCCGAGCCTACCCCCCCGGGACGTCGAGCTCGGAGCGCATAAACTCTCATGGTCCGGGGAAGCCCCCCGATACCTCGGTGTTCGCTTGTACCATTCCCCAGCTGACCTCTTCGCAGGGAATCACCACAAAGCACTTGCCAATCTGCGCCCGGCTGTCGCCTTCTGGAAAAAACTCCCACTGGCCCCAATAGGACGGATAGCACTGGCTAAAATGATAATGCTTCCCCGACTCCTCTACCACTTCACGAACTTGCCAGTGGTACCACCCAGGTCTTTTTTCCGTGACGTTGACTCCCTCCTAGGGACCCTTATCTGGGGCGAGGGCCGACACAGGGTCACCCTGAAAACCCTCCAACTTCCCACGACGTTGGGCAGGCTTGGAGCTCCGTCCTTCGAGTCATATGTTATGTTATGTTATGTTATGTTATCCCGGGGTTTTATATAGCGTACGGCTACTCAGAAGAGTGTCCCGACGCTTTGAATTGCACACAATCTCATAACACAACAAGAAAATAAAACCAGAGAGAAAGAAACCTAATAGGGCCAGGAACTAAGAGGAAAAAAGCCAAGTTTTGAGCCCCTTCCTAAATGTTAACAGGTTAGGGGAACTGCGCAGGGACACAGGCAGTTTATTCCACAGCTGGGGCGCTAATAATTTAAAAGAACGGCCTCCGATGCGGGCTCTCTTGACACGGGGAACCGTAGCAAGAAACAAGGCTCCTGACCTGAGCGGCCTGGCAGGGTAATAGAATGATAGCCTTTTCTGAAGGTATTTTGCTCCGGAGGAATGCATGGCTTTGTATGCCAGAGTAAGGGTCTTAAAAATTATCCGCTTCCGGACAGGAAGCCAGTGCAGAGCCTCCAGGAGACCCGAGGCTCTAGCACGGCGAGAAAGTCCATAAATGGCGCGTGCTGCCGAGTTCTGGACAACCTGTAACCGTTGGAGCAGGTATTCTGGCAGGCCGAGATATAGGACGTTGGAATAGTCAATTCTCGAACCTATAAACGCCTGAACTGTGATCTTCCTGTGTTCCTCCGATAACAGGGGAAGGAACTTGCGTAACATCCGGAGCAGTCCAAAGCAGGTGCCAGTGAGCCCGATTACCTGTGAGCGTAGTGAGAGGCCATTGTCGATCTTGATCCCAAGGTTTTTTGCCACCTGGGACGAACTTGCTGGTGGAAACATGTTCTCAGGCCACCACACTTTCCAGTCCGGATCTAAGCTGCATCCAAAAAAGAGGACCTCGGATTTATCAGAGTTGCACTTGAGGCTGTGATGTTGGAACCACTGAAACACAGCCTCAAGGCAACCCTGGATCCTACCTCCATCGAAGTCTGCCCCCCTCTCACAGGTGAAGAGGAGCTGGGTGTCATCGGCGTAGGAAACGATCTGAGCCCCGAAAGACTCCGCCAGAGCCGCCAGAGGGGTCATGAAGATGTTAAAAAGAGTAGGGCTCAGTACTGAGCCCTGAGGAACTCCGACACCCAATGGCGACATCTCGGCGGAGCAAGCAGAAGCCCAGACCGTTTGTCGACGGCCAGCCAGAAAAGATCGAAACCACTGGAGCACCGTCCCCCGGAGACCAATCTCTGCGAGTCTTCCAAGAAGACCCTCATGGGGGACGGTGTCAAAGGCCGCCGACAGATCTAACATCACCAGCATCACTCTTCCACCCGAATCCAGCACCTCCTTTATCGCCTCCGAGACTTCCAGGAGAGCTGTTTCGGTGCTAAGATTGGCGCGGAAACCTGACTGGGTAGGGTGCAGTAGATCGTGGGACTCCAAATACTCGGCAAGCACCTTATGCACGTGCTTTTCAATGACCTTCGCGAAGGCCGGTAGGAGCGAGATAGGTCTATAATTCGCCAACACCTCCGCATCCAAACCAGGCTTTTTAAGCAGGGGAATAATCATTGCTTGCTTCCAGGCCTGGGGAACCACACCCTGTACAAGAGAGCAGTTCAACAGGGGGTTCACAAGTGGATTAATGACAGCTGCCATTTTAGCCAGAAATTTAGCGGGGCAGGCATCCCGAGGGGAGCCAGATTTAAGCCCAGCCATCAGGTCAAATGACGCAGCCATCGAGAGAGGCGGGAAGGCTGCCAGGGCCACACCGGCGTTAGGCAGGGTAACAGCGGTATTCTCCACCCGATCGGGCATCTCAGGCTCCAGCACAGGGAAGGAGTCCTGGATCCGTTGGATCTTAGATGTGAAAAAGTCCGCCATCGCCCTGACCCACGGCGCAGGAGGGGGGGCCTGAGTAGGTGCCTCGCGTGAGGTTGTAAACTCCCGCACAATGGCGAAAAGCTCCTTACAGGAATTGGAGGCAGCTTCAATTTTCCTCGCGAAGTAGGCCTTCTTCTCCGAGAGGATGTTCCGGTGATAGGCTTTAACCAAAGATCTGTAGGCGAGTTTCGCCGTTGCGTCGTATTTCACGCGCCATGCTCTTTCTGCTACCTTGCATAGCCGACGAGAGGCCGCCAATGCTGCCGTAAACCAAGGGGCAGATGCCCCTTTTTCAGGTTTGCGGAGGGGTTTCAGAGGCGCCAGGTCATTAAGTCTCTCTGAAAGCCAGACCTGCACTCGCTCCACATCCTTCTCTAAGACCCCCGTTAGCGCACAGGGATGGTCCACACAGGACTGAGCCAGCAATTCCGGAGTGACCCGCTGAAGTGCCCTGAATCCCACGGAAGTCTGCCGGGGGGCAGCGGAAGACTTCCTAACTTCCGGGAAATAAAATTTCACCAACCTATGATCAGACCAAAGCACCTGAATAGGAGCCAGCATCTCTATGGGAGACGTAGAAAAGGTCAGATCTAGGGTATGTCCCTTCTCATGGGTCGGTCCAGCATGATAGGGAACCAGGCCCAGAGGGGCTGTGACGTCCAGCATCTTAATCGCGTCATATTTCCTTGCAGCACAGCTCCAGTGGCTGTCGTACTGGACGGCGGACCGTTACCCTCAGGAAACGGTCACCTCGACCGGCAGAATCGCGGCCCCAGAACTCACCCGTCTACTACTCCCGGGCACCAAGCCACGGCGCACATACCCCCTCCAAGTGGCGATAGCGCGCCGGTGCATGATGCGGATCCACCGAATGTCCCCCAATAGGCCTCCGTACTCTCCGCTCTTACCACTGATTGGCAGCCCCAGACAAGACTCCTACTTCACGGCCCCGTTCTTCGCCGAATGGTCGCGCTGTGGCATCACAGATCTGGAATCGCTCTTTGAGGAAGGCCAGATAAAAACACTTGACCGCCTGACCGCTGAATACGGGCTCCCCCCGGGCCAATTCCTCAGGTATCGACAGCTGATTGATGGATACCGACCCCTTTTTAACCTTCGCACGGGTGAGCCAGACACACATCCAGTAATACACACTATCCTACGTATGGGGGTGGGACGCCACTTGGTCACCTGGTTGTATAAATCCATCCGTGAACTCTCACACGCTCCCCTGACGACCTTGCGAGCTACATGGGAGGAGGACATAGGCCGCGCACTACATGACTCTGAGTGGACTAAGGCGCTAGAGGCCCCCAAACGCGTCTCCAGGAACGCCCGCTTCAAGAACATCCAATACTACATCCTACACAGGGCGTACCTCACCCCAGCGCGCTTACAGAAATTCTATCCCTCCACGTCATTCCTCTGCCCCAGATGCTACTCCCCTGCTGCAGATTTTCGCCACATGTTCTGGAGCTGCTCTGACCTTCAGCCCTTTTGGCGGGCGGTACACGACACCCTGTCGGAACTGACAGGCCACACAACATTATCCACCTGGGAGTCTAGCGCACTAGGCATCTTTCATGTCCCTAAGCGAGTCCCAGTGCATAGACGCTTCGTGTCCCTGGCTCTTTTGTTAGCGAACAGATGCATAGCCATGCGCTGGCGCTCCCCGGAGGGTCCCCCTGTAGCAGCCTGGACGGGGGCGGTCGGTAAATGGGCGGCGGCGGAAGAGGATGCTCTTAGAGAGGAAGAAGCCAGGGGCGCGCGTAAATTTCCTATATCCATGGAATGGGCCATGCTCCTCCACAGCTTCCGGCAGTCCACAAGTGTGAGTGCTCCGCCTACCCCTTCCCCCCCCCCTCCAGCCCGAGAAGACCAATAGCATCTACCTGATGTTTCCCCCCCTCCCCAGAGCAAGCCCCTGATTGACCTCCCACCCTTCTGGAGCGCAGGCTGACTACCTCCCTGGGC